>NW_013550587.1:2443042-3043042 GCF_000709125.1 Exophiala aquamarina CBS 119918
AGCTTACGACTGTGGAAGGACCGAAGAGAGCAATCGTCGTGACGTAGGACAGAAGCCACATGGCCACGAGTGCCACCCATGTACGGACATGGAACTCTGGCTCCACCTCCTCATTTTCGTAGATCTGCGCGGCGTCAAGGACTGGCACAGCGATCTCTCGATGGTCAGGCGGAGTGTCTGAAGCCATCTCACTCTTGGTGTCGGTAGAGACTAGCTGGTTGCTCTTCTCCATCGTGTAGATAGGGTGACGATCAGGGTTTGACAACTGATGTGACAGGCGTTCCAGATGCAAGAGACACCAAGTCAAGCATGGCAGGGAAGAGATGAATGGCTGATTAAGTATATCAGAAGCCGGACGTGGCGGATGAGGTACTGTTGGGTGGGCAATCTAGAACCCAGACGCCGTGGGTGGGTGTCGAAAAGAATGGCTGGTCACTTTCATCCTGGCCCACTGGTGGAGAAGTTACAAGAACACACGACGCGTGGTTTGGACGCCCTGGAACAGACAGATGTGCGCTGGTGTTCGACACTGACTTGGGGCAGCTTTCACACATTTCAGCAGATGGGAAGTGAGCATGCGCGGCGCTCTTCAGGTAACTATGCTGGATACATGGCAGGAAACCCGTGTGAATGTCGCAGCATCGGCGCCCAAGTTGCTGGCGCCCTTGCCCCCAAGAATCTCAGAGTCTAAAGAGCTTGCTGTACATCCAAAGTCCGGTGCAGATCCATCCGGACATAGTGCGGGACGATTGCTGCATAGCCTCGACGTCGCTGCTCCATGGCCGCAAGACTCAGAGTCTCAGTCCCCGCGCGGAGGCTTGCAAGAACACAGGGATCGGGGTGGGGAGGTGCTCTGGGCCTGTCCGGGGTGCATTTGGTCAGCTGGGGTCCCCACCTACT
This sequence comes from Exophiala aquamarina CBS 119918, assembly GCF_000709125.1. Classification (NCBI taxonomy): domain Eukaryota; kingdom Fungi; phylum Ascomycota; class Eurotiomycetes; order Chaetothyriales; family Herpotrichiellaceae; genus Exophiala; species Exophiala aquamarina. Next base: position 2,443,943 of record NW_013550587.1, read on the forward strand.
CCCCACCCAGAGCTGGTAACTTGGTATGGCTGCAAAGCTTTGTCGGCGACACCCTGTGAGATACTTTGTCTAGGTTGGACCATCGAGATTAGAGAAGCGTACAGGGACAAGACCAGCTGCACAATGTGGCCTGTCCCGTCAACAATAGTCTTGCTGGGACCTTAAAGGGTGTCGACATAGTAGACTGGACTTAACATCTGGGGCACTTTGAGGTTGAGATAAAGGAAGTAATTAGCCTGGGCGTGGGGTGCGCTAACCAAATACGGCACTCCAGACCCCTCGATATCAAATGTTTCTATTGGAGGGTTGGTCATTATCTCTCAACGACTACAAAAACCCTGGCACAATTTGACAGAACCGTCATTTTTATCTGGTTGGCCCTAGTCCAATAATGGCTTGGCTATTTTCTGTACAATTACGGTGGTAAGCAAGGAGGACGCAACTCCTATACGAAAGGATGCCGCCGTCTAACACGTCTCGATTCTCGTCAACCGTGGGATACAAGAGGCTACCCCTCTGATTCGGCTGCCTTTAGTGGTGTAACATCTAGCAACAGCTTTCCACCTTTCGGGAACATAGCCCACCGGTCCAACATCCTCATGTCATCCTCTGTCATAGAGGCGTTGAGGCGAAGTTCCACGCGCCTGAAGATGGTACCAAGTGCGAGCCACAACTCAATTTTCCCCAGGGACTGCCCGAGGCAGTTACGCGCTCCGACACTGAAAGGTGTCAGTGCGGAATTCATATCTTTCAGGTCGGTGGTGAGATCGCAGCTGCCATCCTCGAGCCATCGCTCCGGTACAAATTTTGCGGGCTGCGGAAACAGCTCGGAATCTCGATGGTGCACGTAGTTTTGCATGCCGATCAAGGTTCCTGGAGGTATCGTAGTGCCGCTCTGGGTGACGACGAGCTTGTCGTGAAGGATGCGAGGAAGTGTCGACATGATGACCGGGTGGACACGAAAGGTTTCTTTGATGCAAGCCGAAAGGTATGGCAGATTGACATAGTCGGCATAGGTCGTGCCTACAATGGACACCTCTTTGCGAAGACGCATCTGCATACTCTTGTTCTCTGGCCTCGACAGCTGGTAGAGGAAGTAGACCATGGTGTGCTCGGTGACGCCAGTGCCCGCAATAGCGATGCCCATGGCTTCCTCCACGGCTTCCTCCAGGGTGTACTGCCGCTGGATATGCTTAGGTTTGTCATCCACAAGAGGTGCAGCTAGGAACGTGGCTCTCTTTTCGCTATCGATGCTCTGGTTCTGGAATTGGACTAGCATGTCTCGTGTTATGCCTTCCCAGACATCGAAGCAGCGGAAGGATTTCCCTAGGGCCCCTGGGATTTTGCCTCGATACTTGGTATTCTGTAGTAGCTGGGGAAGTTGTGGCGCTAGCAGCAGGGCAATGGTACTGCCCTCCAGAGCCTTTAACAATCGATGGGAGAGGTCGGAATCCTTGGAGAATGTGCAGTTGAAAGACAGTCTGCAGATGACCTCGAGACTGAATGTGCCACAAAGGTCGAATAAGTCGGCAGTGCCCGTCGGAGAAGTGGCAACCTGGTCCAAGGCCCGGTCGAGGAGGACATTCACTCTTTCCAGAATGAGGTCTTCGTTCTTGATGAGCTGCGAGTGGGAGAAGACCGAAGACATGACCTTCCTCCGGGAAGAGTGTACGGACGGATTTCTTGGTTCTCTCAGAATAGGCCCGGCTAGCACTGTTGGTTACTCACATTTCGGCAAAGACATTGCCCAGACCCAAGAATCTCAGCGCTTCATAGAAGCTGGGATCCTTCGTGACCGTGCGGTCCGAGTAGATGTCTCGATACGCTCGCCAATTCGAGATTGAGACCTCATTGGGTCCAACACGAACGATAGGGCCATACTGCTCGTGCAGCTCGAGAAGTTTCTAACACTAGGTCAGTCTGTGTAGTACGACATTCACCCTCTGACTTCTTACATAGGCTCGACGAGCTTTGAAGGTTGCCCAGCTCAGGTAATTGGAACTGAGCTTTGCAAAGAATGGCCCAGGTATGTGACGTAGACGATGGAAAAGGAGCCGCTGAATGGCCTGGTCTTGGTGAGCATTTTTCTCGCAGCCTCGTAGCGTCCGCAACACACCCATGAGAACAGGATCAATAATACAATTGAGCCTAGGTTGGTGGCCGTCACAAGCCCGCTGTGGCTGGCCCGAAGAACGGTCGTATCAGCCATCGTGACTGGACCTCACTAGAACGTGTTCGATCTCCTCGCACGGCAGTATCGGTCAGTTGCTCTTTATATGAGGTCAGTCTATGCTGACACTCTGCCAGGATGATCGGATAGCGAATGGGTGGGAACCATGACCAAGCGGCTTGGCAGCAGGTGGCGCTGCGCCGATGCGCACCGCGACCTCCCCACCCCCCATGGGGAGGGCTCGGAACCCCGCCAGGCGCTTCCACCCAACTTGGTCTAGACAGCTGCAGATCTTGCTTAAGCAAGCGACATGATTCCCTCGCCTTTGAAACGCGCGCCAAATGAGCACCGTGACATGATTGGTAAATTGTGGGAGTTCGTGACTCACGTGTTGGAGCCCCAAAAGAAGGCCTTGCTGAGTTCCTTCGGCCATGGTTGGAGCAAGGGCTGTGTGTTGTACGTACTGGGTATCTAGCTATTTACTCGGAGGATTAGAAGGGCCCGGGCTCCAGCTAAGTACGAGTACAGCATCAGAGCGCCAAGAGATTGTCAAGGCACTAATGACTAATGCCGCCAAGCTCAAATAGGGACTAGCCTTATTGAAATAAGCGCCGGATGACTGGACAGCACGGAAAGAGGCCAACGGCGGAATTTCAGGCACTTTGACCACCTTTGGAGCACCTAGAGAAGTTTACCCCGCCCCTGCGGACCCTGAAGCTTACATACCTTACGGGACTATCTAGCAGGGTTGCCTCAACTTCACTTCCTCCAGAGCCCAGAGATGTGTTACGATCCATCACCACTGCCTCGTGCTCTTCGTTGCTGAGCCAGTACGCCGCTTGAACAGAAGTCTAAGCACGATCGAACGCAAGTTAACCTCGTTGACGGAGTTGATGCTGGGTTGCGCAGCCACACACCACCGCCATACAACCAGAGCAAGACAACATCGATGCCGTGACGCGGGCGCAATGACCGTGCTGGAAGTCGCTGAAGCTGCCGGAAGCAACAGTCGAACGATGCCAATCAAGCCTCGGCCATACTCTTGCTCGCTGTGCGACACCGCGTTCACGCGTGCGGCGCATCTAAGACGCCACGAGAACTCCCGTAGGATCACCAGCGATACCCGTTTGCTATCTCACACTCATGATCTCGACAGATACGTCGGAGAAGAAGTTCTGTTGTCCCACATGCTCGGTGGTGTCCACACGAAAAGACGTGATCGTGCGGCATGTAAGAAAGTTTCACCCAAGTATGCCTCACATCCCCTGGCTACGATGCTGGTCGACTAACTACTCGCAGCGCCTGCGCAACAACCGGACTCGGGAGGCGGAATAGACGTGCCCCCGCCACTGCAGCGCGTGCCGGCTCTGTCCGAAAATGGTGGCAGTCCCGAGGAGGGGGCATCCCAACGAACACCATCCGTGCCACCCATGTACTTCCCAGCTTCAGAGACCCTGAGCCAGGTAGCCCCCGAGAACATGAACTTCCTGCACTCCAGCCTCACCCCATTCGAAGGTTGGAGCATCCCGGATGTTGTTATGGCAGACGGAACGGCTAACAGCAAGGAACTGCCCGACCACTCCGCTAGAAGTGCGTCGCAAGGCCAAGTACTCAGTGTTGGCGATCCCGTCTTGGAGCTACGGGATCAGGGGTCTGCGGTCGCTGCCATCCCGGGCTTTGATGAATACTTCCTGAACCACTTCAGTCAGAAGTCTCCGCCATATCGATTCAGCGACCAGGGCTACGAGCAGGCTCGGGCCAACCTCATCCTCTTCGCCAAGGGCAAAGACACTGCGCAACCATGGTTTCCATCAAAATACGTGGTCATCCGCTTCGTAAAGGCTTTTTTCCAGCATATGACACCACATCTCCCCATCATACACGAGCCGACCTTCGATATCACCGTCGCCCCACGTAAGTACCCATTTGAGCGCAAGTTGAGGGATACTGACACCCGAGATGGTAGCGCCGTTGCTCTATCAAGTCATGGCGTTTGGCGCTTTGTATCTGACCGAAAATGACATTGCTTTTAAGCTGCACACAATTGGCACAAAGCTGATTATCGAAGTACGTTTCATGTCCCATGCCTGTCTACTTCAGACATAGGTCTGCCTCATGACAAGCACGTTGTAGAGCTGGATCCACCACTGACGCCGGATTAGAACCAACAAGAGGCCCTCTTTAGCATCAATGAGAGCCCCTTCGCGCTCTGGACCTTCCAGTCATTCATACTCATCAACGTCTTCAAAGCCTACACCGCTGCTTCGCTTACGGATTCTCAAGCGCTAAGAATTTTCTCCTTTACGATTCAGGTGGGCAGCTCCAATATAATGTCAGTGCAACATGTCTAACTGCTGCTAGCTCGCGCGTCAATCCTTGCCAGAGGTACAGAAGCCCCGCTCTATGATATACAAGGAATGGGTATATGAAGAGTCAGTCAGCAGGTGAGTCATGTCTGGAATGCAGCCAGTACCCTTTTATGCTGACAATGGTCCCTAGGTGCCTGGCTTGGTGTGTTGTTCTTGCAGCCATGTTTGGTTCTCAGACTCGAGAGCAATTCTTCTCCTTTCCTCTATCGGAAAAAGGCTTCCCTCTACCATCCCACCACGGCGAATGGCAGCTAGATGAAGCCCAATGGCTCGGGCTTGCCACTCAGCCGCTGGACCATCTGGAAACATTCACAGGCATACTTTCCGGGCAGCGACGGGCCGATGATATTAGCACATTCGGACTCCTGGCACTCACAGCGTCTCTGGTTTGTCGGATCTGCTCGTTCGAAAGGAGTTTTACATTGGAGCACCCATTCCTTTACAGGGCCTTCGCAGCACAAATGGACCAACCACTGGAGATTTTGAACGACATGTGGAGTTGGCAGGCAAGGCCCCTAGAGGAATGGGGTTCGACGCGGGATCCGTTGGCGCAGTGCACGAATGCTCTACTGAGTCTGGCATTCCTTCATCTCTATGGAAGCCAGCCACTTGACCGCATGAAGAAGATTCTTATAGACCCGAGTTCTTACACCGACGTCGCCTCCTTGTTCGACTTTATGTCTGACCAACCGCATGCCCCAGTCGGTTTGCATAAAGCCCTTGTACGAGCAGCTGAGGACTTCAGACACGATTGTCGGATAGGCATAGGATACCTTCAGAAAGTTGCTCCTCACAGGTTTTCCCCCCTTTCGGCCAGCTCCATGTGTGAGACAGGTAAGTCTAGTACCACGCGTGTAATTTATGCACTGACGAGTCGGTGCGGCAGCACTACTATTGACCTGGTATCAAGCCTCCAAAACTTCCGGACAAGCTTATGTAGAATACTGGCATGACATTGAGGTCTGCCTCACCGAAGCTGCAGTAGAGCTTTGCGGGTCTGACGTCTCCGAAAAGCCGCTCGAGCTGTCCTCGTCTCTCGATACATATGCAAAGATGCTTGACAAAAATACCGTCTGGCAGTGTAAGGCTCTTTGCTTCCTGGTGAAAAGGTTATGCTAATACTATTGACAGGGCCCGTCACCCTAGCTCGTCTCATGAGCAGTGCTGCGGATCAAATAAGGAAGGTTGGTCAGTAGCACCACCACCACATCGTAGTTCCGCTTGGATGTTTATCATGCTGCCAACCTCCCACTTTGCACCTTCGGATACGCCACCTTCCTAAGACCAACGGAAAGGGCCTCGAGTGGCGTCTCTCTATGAAAGCCTCTGTGTTGCAACCTTTGACTCGGTTGTTGTGCGAGGCCATATTCCCTGTTTTCCAGGAGACAAGATTCCATTAGGATCGATGGTCGACTTCATGCAAGGTTAGCTCAACAACCAAAAGCTCAGAATGTGACCACACAAACCTTAAGCTCTTCAACAAACCTCTTGTAGGCGTGGTTGTTGAAATCGAAAAAGCTCTGGACCTCATCTGACATGGTTAATGCGGCCATACTTGGACATCGACATCAGCAACGTACCCATATATTGGAGATGGCAGCGATAGCTAACGTAGCCTTTGGTTTTGGCCTTGGCAAGAAGCGCACAGATCATCTTCTGGCCACGCTCGCGATGGTCATGCTGTCTTCGGTCAAAGACGTACTCTTGGACGAAGAGGACGTGCTTGTCCAGTACGTGGCACCCAATAAAAGGGTCAATGCCATATGACTCCATCAGAGCGTGCGCTCCTGTGAACCACTCACTCACAGCCTGCCCGTTCGAAGGCAGAATCAATGTCGTATCAATATGTGCGCCTGGAAGATCATCTCCTTTAGCAAGATCATAATCTGCAAGAGACATAGCCCGCATCGATGGAAATCCCGCGCCAAGGGTGCCGACAATCTTATTGTCCACGGGCTTTCCATTCTCGCCCTCGACGAGATGTTTCTCTATCCTCACACCGGGCACCGCCTTCCCTATCGCCGTTTCAATAATGGCCGCTCTGGCCAAAACCATGCTCCTCGGCCCGTACAGGTCGAAGATGCTTCGCCAGTAGCCTGTACCGAACTTTCCGATGAGCGTGGCGATTGTTTCTGGAGTCAAAGGGCCGGTTGCGCGTTGGTATTCGTGCTTCTGACTGGCATGAGATGCAAAGTGATTGATATTTACAATGAGAGCTTGATTCTGCATCACTTTGTCGCGAAGAAGGTCATGGTAGGTGTCGATCAGGGGTGCCAGATGTTCAACGTTCGGCACGTGCACTGCAAAACTCATATACGCTGGTGGTGCCGTGTCTATCTCGATAGCAATCTTTGTAACGACGCCCAGGTTACTTTGAAGAAAAAGCCCATCTATCTGCGGACCAAAGCTGTTGGCACAACAATGCGCATTGGGGGAGTCTATTATCGCCCATTGTCCGGTCCGGAGCAGCTCTCCATTGGGAAGAACGACCTCCATACTTTTGATGGAGTGCTGACGATCCCCGTTGATCGTATACCCGTGTCCCCGGTCCAAAGTCTAGTGCTCGAATCAAGATCAGTCGTCTACAACCAGCACAGTTTGGGGCCGGTGGCTGGAACATACATTTCCCATCAAGCTGCCCCATCCGAGGGCAGGGCATGAACACCAAAGACCAACCTTATTATCGTCGAAATACTTCTGTAAATCGAAGAATGTCACACCAGGTTCGACGACAACGTACGAAAACTTTTCATTCACTTCGAGGATGCGGTTCATGCGGTGTAGGGCAAGGACAACCGTACCAGCTACTCGAGGCGCAGCACCTCCATATCTAGGGTCAATTAGAACAGCACACCATTGAAGACGGGCACTTGCTGTACCCGAAGTTTTTGCCCCTCGATGTCGTCCACAGAGGGAGCTTGTGATGATTTGCGACATCCAAAATCGCACGAATTTCCTCCACGCTTCCGGGACTGGGTCTATTAGCGAGGCCGGAGACGGTGACCGTTGTTGACTCACCAGACAGCAGCTGAAGGATGATGTTCATCCTCGTTGAGAGGATACGGGTCGCGGAAGTGCGATAGATCCGCGCCTGTAATTACGTTGCTGTCCCCCGTAATGACCTTTAACTTTGTAATGATTGTTGCAAATTCCTCCTCGCCGATGTTGGGAGGCAACACCGGCGCGCCCGAGAACTTGGTGTAGTAAACCCTGTCATGCTGTTCTTGGAGGCTGGAGTCCGCATAAAAGGTAGGCATTTTATAGGGGAGAGTCGAGCGAATGTATTAAGTTCCAATTTAATGAGCGCCAGTGAGAAACTCGGGAATGGAATACGCCTTTACTGTTCGCCTTTAATGCTCCTCGACGGACTGTCATACCCCACGCGCGTTTTACAGGGGGCCGTTCCAGGCTTTGATTAGTGCCTCAACATCACTCGATGTCAAACGGCTGTGTGTATGGGAGAGACTCCCCACTGACCAGGTACCCGCCTCTCTGCGCCACCTGAGGGGCTCGAGAACCTGTCTCCATGGGCAGCGAGTGCGAGTGCGAGTGCTAAAAGCGAATGGGGCGAGGTCCAGCGCCACATACTCACAGTACTCGTACCCGGACGCAGACTTGGAAGATTGCTGATATACTACCCAGTCACCAGGTCTGTTTTCAAGAACAAAAATCTAGTGATACGCACATAAAGAAAGATTTGCATGCGATCTCAACAGTGTCCGAGGAATCTATAGCGTTCAGCTGTACTAGTTTCGACATGGCGCACGTTACCCCCAGTACCATCTTTCCGAAGATGTTTACTGTAAGTCCCTGGAACCAAGACCACACGCGTTTTGAGGGCGAAGTTTTCTCGCTCGAGATTGAGGGAAAATTACCTAGCGATTTGCACGGGGCGTTTTTCCGTGTGCAGCCAGATACTGTGTTTCCGCCGTTGTTCGAAGACGACATCCCTCTGAACGGAGACGGGAACGTGTCGAGTTTTTATTTCAAAGACGGCCACGTCGACTTCAAGCAGCGATATGTTCGCACGCCCAAGTTCCTGGCCGAGCGGTCTGCAAGGAAGGCTCTATTCGGCCGATATCGCAACAAGTACACGGATGACCCTCGCGTCCGTAACGTCTTGACCAGGACGACCGCGAACACACACGTCATCTACCACGCCGGCAAGTTGATGGCCATCAAGGAAGACGCCCTGCCATATGAGATCGACGCAACCACCCTCGAAACCATCGGTCCCGTCGACTACAATGGCACGCTGAAGAGTCCCACCCACACGGCCCATCCAAAGGCTGACCCGGAGACTGGAGAGCTGATTGCCTACGGTTACGAAGCCAAGGGTGATGCGACTGAAGATATTTGCTACTTCATTGTGGATAAGCACGGAAAAGTGTCAGAGGAATTTTGGTTTAAACAACCTTGGACGTGCATGATCCATGACTTCTGGGTGACCAAGAACTACGTGATCTTTCCCATCAACGGCATTCGAGCCAGCCTCGACAACATTAAAGCGGGGCTTGACCACTTCTACTACGATGACGACCTGGACCACCAGCTATTGGGTGTCATCCCACGTTATGGCGCCACACCCGAGGATGTCAAGTGGTTCCGCGCGCCCGAGGGCTGCTTCTCACACACCATCAACAGCTACGAAGAGGATGGCAAGATCATCCTCGACGCGTCCGTGTGGTCGCACAACCTATTCCCCTTCTTCCCCAACAAGGAAGGCGTGCGGTTCGCAAAGGATCCCAGCACATTGCGGGCGCCCGTGTACCGGTTCCGCTTTGATCCTAAGGCCGACCCAGAAAAGACAGTCTACCCGGAAGCCAAGCTGATCGAGGGTGTCAACGAATTCGGTAGGATCGATGACCGCCTGTTCGGCAAGCCGTACACCCGCTTCTGGATCCTCAGCGCTGACACCAGCCGGCAGCAGTACCAAAACAACGCTGCGACCCAGACCGGGCTGAACACGCTGGTCATGCACAACTTCGAGACCGGCGAGACGCAGCGCTACTACCATGGCGACGACACCACGTTCCAGGAGCCGGTCTTTGTGCCTCGCAACCCCGACTCCGAACCAGATGACGGCTACATCGTCATCCTGGTGGATTTGTACAAGACAAACCGATGCGATCTCTTGCTGTTCGAGGCCCGAAACATCCAGGCCGGGCCCATTGCGACGATGAAGTTGCCGCTCAAGCTGCTGGATGGGCTGCACGGCAGCTGGGTCGGTGGTGAGGAGTATGAGTTCGCGTCCGGAAAGCGCCCAGCGGAGACGAACGCTTCCAATGACGTAAATGGTGCTGCACATTGAGAGTAAGAATCTCAGACACTCTATGTACAATGTCATTTCCCATCGCCTCTCATCTATCCTGTTCAATTCCAGCTGCGTGACTACTACTACATATGTAGTACCCGTTGAGGGTCGTATCACTGGAGTTCTGGCGAGGGTCGAGGTGCTGACCCATTCACGTTGTTGGCCTCGTTCGCACTCATTTCACAGGGCAATTGGCTACTATGTAGGAAAGTAAGTAACCTTGCATGGCCATAGTTTCTCAGTCTGTCGCCGTTACGAAAGTGACTCACACCAGGATACTAGTACATTCTGAGACTCTCTCTCTCTCTCTCTCTCTCTCTGTGTGTGTGTGTGTGTGTCCCCGAGCGGTTGTAGCAAGGCGTGTTCCTAGGCGATAGGACTCTATATACAGCACTAACATCACGCATCCTTTTTATTCTCTGATTTTGTAAAAGCGGTTACATACAGGGACACTCATTGCCCTCCGGTACAGTATACATCTTAGGGTCTCTCCTATCTTATTTATATAGCCTTTTAAGCGTTTTTCTAAGCACTAATTTTCTTAATTTTATTATTGTCTACTCTGTGGAGCATGGGTATGGGTAACTTGATGAGAACACTAATATAATCGGTCAATTACTCCACAGTCCTTGGAATATCGACTCCAAGAGCTTGAGGAGAGTAAGAATCTCGCGTGCCCATCACATGCCTCTTGAGGTCTTAAGTACCTCGCACTCCTTGTCATCTTAGCAATGATAAGGAGTTGTGGGGACATAACCCCTTACTCTTTGTCACGGCCTCGGGGTTTAGCGTTCTAGAACGCCTTCTGTGATAAGTACCGATTAAGAATAAAACCATCAGAGGACGAGTGATTTAATAAACATAAGAATTGTATAACTCTGTTGCCGCCTTTACACCCAAGTAGCGTACTATCGTGTATCTTATTCCCTCCAAAAAGCAGCCCCGGAAGGCTAAGCGAGGCGTGTAGTAAACCGATGTATTTGCCGCCACACCACCCTACTTAGAAACTCAGTCGAAAGCAGCAGATGTGCACTCCCTGCGGATCAGAGCCTCATGCGCTGGACTGCGCACCCTAATCTTAATCTGGAAGGGCGCGTTCATGATCCTCGTCGAGAATGGTTTGCCCACGGGGATCGGGTGGCCCTCGACGGGCAGGAAGTCGAAGCAGTACACTAGGCGCGAGATGGACAGGAATAGGTTCCGATTGGCGACGACGTAGCCAGCGCATACTCTCCGCCCTGAAGTGTCTGGGTCAGTATGATGGATATACCTTGGGTGCCACGGAGGAGGTAGTACACATCCCCCTTGGTAAGGCGCAAACTCACCAACACCAAAGCCAAAGTGGCCCTTGGTGGGTTTATCCAAGTCTTCGTTCAGGAAGCGATCAGGGTAGAAGCGCTCAGGCTCCGGGTACTCGTTGGGGTCCATTGCGATGGCCCAGTGGTTCCAGGTGACGTTGGTGCCAGCGGGGAAGTGGTAGCCCTCGTAGCTGTCGTCCTGTGTCAAGGAGTGCGCGATCTCGCCGAGGGAGGGGCTAGGTTGTTATCGTTAGTGCTGCTGCCTCAAGTGCATGACGCACAGTAGTAGGGAGGAGGTGAGATGGGTGATGGGTAACTTACTTCCAGCGGAGGCTCTCCTTTGCGGCCGCGCGGATCAGTGGTAGAGAAGGGGCATCCTCCGGGACTGGGAGGCGTTCTGCGTTGCTGCCGCACACGGCATCGAGCTCCTTGCGGGCGCGCTCGATCCAGTCAGGGAAAAGAGCCGACCCAGCAGCAAGTTGGTTCAGGGAGATGCGGGTGGTGTCGGTTCCCGCCTCGATGAGAGTACCGGCCATGAATAGTAGTTGGTCTCTAGTAAACTCCTTGTCTTTGCCCGACCGGATGAGTTGCGACATCCAGCAGTCTGACGCAGTCCCGTTCTTCTCATGCTGGAGAAGTCTATCCATTTCTATCTCGAACACTCTGCTAATGTTAAAATATTCTCATATAAGGGCTAATAAACGGGTTGAGAAGGGGGGAGGGACACTCACTTTTTAGTCCGCCGATATTCTGTATCTCCCCACCACCGCCACGGCTGCCAGGACTGTGGAATCGGCGTCTTCATTAGGATTGGGAACGCGTCTATGAAACTGGCTCCTGGCTCCAATAGCTTTAAGAAGTGCTCTTGGAGGTCAACGACGTCGTTGACCGTCTTATCGCCCAGCTTAGTCCTTCGTCCAAAAACCACATTCATAATGACGGAGCTGCTGTACCGGCTATGGGAGTGATGCCACTGCTCCGGTCGCGTGAGATAGTCGTGGAGGAGCGTTCTTGTCTCGATATCCTGTGAGGGAGCAAAGCGGTCCTTTGATGCTGGCCCGAGAGTTTCGTGCATGATCTTCCGTTCGCGTTTCCAGAGCTCGTTGTGGGGAAGGAAGAGCAAGCGATTGCCCCCAGAGACAATATCGCCGGCCATCGGCAAGTTCTGCCTTGAGACATAGATAGAAGCACGCTTCTCCATAATGTCATTAACCACGCGACTGGAATTGAGAAAGACCCATCGATTGGTGCCGAGCTTCAGCGTGTACCTAGGCTCTAGGATCAGTCACGACGTATCGACTGGGACCGGGCTTGGCTCATGCTCACATTTCTCCATATTGTTTAGCAAGTTTCGCAAAGTACATCCGCGAGTCCTCCTTTGGAACCTGTAGCATGTTGCCGACGATGGGCAGCCCAGGGACAGGGTTGGGGAACTTGTATTTGGCTCGGAAGTGGATTTTCTGGATGATGTAGTGGCAGATGCAACCCAGCACGCCAATGGAAGCAACCAAATGAAGCAGCGTTGTCAGTGCCATGGTTGACGACTCTTAGAATGCTCTCGAGTACAATGTCTGCCGTTGGAGCCTCGGACTTTCGACTCGACTCGACTGGATTGAGAACCATGCAGGCGTGGATATACGAGTATTAAGGCCCGAAGGACCTGGCTTGCTCCCGGGTGGGCTGGATGTGGGGGTGGGTGGGGAGGCACCAGAACAAATGGGGGAACTGGTGTACCAGCAAACCCGGCTTTAGGAACGCAGACTGCCCACCTCAGCGCCATGGATGGCGTCGGCGACTTCTACGGGGCAGCGGTGCAATGGGGCTCGCATGTTGGGTGGCATTTCAACAGCCAAGGCTGTGCATCGCTCGCTCGTTGTCTGTGTCGAATTCGTGCTCAAATACTCCGACGCTGCTCAGCTACTGACACTACCCCTTCCAAGACACGAACGTTGCTTTCTTCCAGGAAGAGTGGGACTCTATGAATCGTAATTTGTCTACGGTCACTAAAGATACCATGTCGTCTCTAGGGGGCAAGGTGGCCGTGGTCAGTGGCTCATCGCTTGGAATCGGGGCGGCCGTCATCCGAGAGCTCTCAAAGCGTGGTGCCAAAGTCGTGATCAACTACCCAAACGCACGCGAAGAGAGAAACGCCATCAAACTTCAGCAAAGCCTTCCTAACGAGGCCATCCTTGTGGAAGCAGATCTATCGACGCTCGAAGGAGCCCGCAAGCTAGCCGACACCGCAGCCGCTGAATTTGGCAAGATCGATATCTTGGTCAACAATGCCGGTATCAATATCGCTTTACCTCTCGATGACCCCGATGACACGAAATTTGACGAGATCTGGGACCGAATTGTCAATCTCAACGGCAAGGGGACTGCCAGGCTCACCCGGGCGGTACTGAAACACCTCTCACCTTCCAACTCCCGCATCGTCAACATCGGCAGTGGGGTGTCTCACAGTGCCGACCCAGGGCAGGGGATCTACGCGGGGTCCAAGGGCATGATCGAATCTCTTACAAGAGTGTGGGCGAAGGAGCTTCCGCGTAAGTACGGCTGTACCGTCAACCTGGTGGCACCCGGCCCTGTCGCGACGGAAGGATTTCTAGCGGCGCCGGCAGAGATGACACTGGCGCTACAACCCATGTTGGATGCGACTCCAGTGGCTTCTCGCGCCGGCTCGCCGGCTGAGGTTGCTTATGCTGTAGCCATCTTATGCGAAGTTGAAGCTGGCTGGATTAATGGGGTCTACTTACCCGTCACCGGTGGATCTGTAGTACTGTAGCTACGGGAATAGAGGTTAGTGCCGACATTGCACACGTCAATAAGACACACTCTCTTCCAACTTTGCGGATCTGTTGCTCGAGCTGGGATAATTCATAAACATATCGGAAACTTGCTCACAACATCGACCACAGCGGAGGACATGGGGGGGGACGAGGTGCGGAATTGGTGCCAGGATCAGGAGTACTGGCTGATGGCTCATGCCCCGCTCCTTACGTTGGCTGACGATATTGGTGGCGCAGTTATCATTGCTGTTCTACGAACCGAGTATGAACCACATCTCTGCCCTCCCAAACCGGCTTGTCTAACTAGTGTGCGCAGACGCCACACGGCGGAGTCGCGCTATGGCTGTTGCCACCTCCGTAGATCGTGGTGGATTATACTCTCTGGGTTTGCAGGGCCTGTCCATCAGGGTGAAAACTCGCTCAAGCCAGGATTGGAGCACGTTTGCGACAAGCTCAGCTGCCCCGTGTCGGTATTGCAAGTTGGCTTAGGGAGCCAGCCCAGGGACTACGCCCGCCCCAAGCGACCCGCCCGAGGCTATCGCAAAGGCCTGTTGCTGGTACCCTAATGCTACTTAGACGCCTTTGGGCATCGGTACATCCTCACTCAGTTGCTTTTCGAAGGCCCTGTATCCCACGAACATATCCTCCGGGTCCCACTTGGAGCGTATTCCCAACCACTTCCTCAGTGCCGTGTCAGACATAATCTGTAGTTGTCAGTCCTTGCAGCCACTATGAAAAGGCCTCATACCTTGGCCTGCCTCTGCGTTGGATCGTAATCCGCCACATACTGTCCAATAGCGACCTTTTCCGCTTCACGGTACGCCGCCGCCGTCCACTGATCCACTGCGGCATCGCGACTGGCATCCTGGTAGCACGTGATGGTGGTGACAGTACACTTTTGCGGCAGGCTGAGGCAGTGGTCCGCTTCGTCAGGGTAGTAGTCGCCCAACGGGCAGATGTTGCCGGTTGCCCGCCGTGTCGGGAGCTCGTATACCGCGGGGGTGACGGCGCCGATGACCTAAGGATGCTATGATCAGCGTGGGTTGAGGGGCTGAAAGTCGTGGAACTTGCCTCATCGTAGGACTTCTCTGGGTCCGTGAGGATGCTGTCGACCCTGTAACGCGTGCCCTTGCCCGATGGCTGGAATGAATCCTGCACTTTCCATATAAACTCCCACGTCCGCTCAGCCAGGGGCACCCGCTCAGCCAGAACTCTCTGGAACTCCTCCGGCACGGCATCCCACAAACTGGCGAGAATTTCCGCCTCGCCCAGCGAATCCGCCCAGATGGTCTGATTGATGGCCGCCATGATGCGCTTCGCACGCGACTCATCGCCCAGATCCGGCGTGTCCTTGTCCGCATAGAACGTCACAAACATGAGATCACTCCCATACTTTGGTACTCGGTCGGCTGTCAAGAAGAACCACTTCAGCAGCGGTTTGAACACGTCCGTCACATCGAACACTAGCGTCGTGTCAAACAATTTCTTGGCTGGCAAGGTCCGCCCCCAAATCCGCGTCACGACCCCGAAGAACCCTACACCGCTGCCGGGCGCTGCCCAGTAGAGGTCAGCGTTCTGTGTCGCGCTCGCGATAACCACATCACCGGACGGAACGACCACCTCGATCTGCGTCACCCACTGGTCGCACGTGTAGCCCCAGCCGCGCAAAAAACAGCCCTGCCCGCCTGCCAGATAGAAGCCACCCGTGCCAACTTTGCGAGCGTGGCCGAAAGGGAAGAAGCGCGCCAGACTCGTCATATACGAGGCCAGGTCCTGTACCGTTCTTCCAGGGCTGAACGAGACGACCTTCGTGGCAGAGTCGTACGAGATTTCACTGTTGAGCTGGGAGGTGTCGATTAGTAGACCATCCTCCACCAGGGAGAGGCAGGAGAAGGAGTGTCCGCCGGAGCGGACACCCACTTTCAGGTTGCGTGCGCGGGCGGACTTAATGATGGCCGCGACCTCTGCGGTGGTGCGTGGGCAATGGATCTCCGCAGGCTT
Organism: Exophiala aquamarina CBS 119918; assembly: GCF_000709125.1. Taxonomy (NCBI): domain Eukaryota; kingdom Fungi; phylum Ascomycota; class Eurotiomycetes; order Chaetothyriales; family Herpotrichiellaceae; genus Exophiala; species Exophiala aquamarina. Next base: position 2,459,884 of record NW_013550587.1, read on the forward strand.
GACGTTCGGGACACGCGAGTTAAAGTAGCGTCGACGAAGGGGCTCGTAGGTTGGGGATGAGACAGCGACCGTGGGTTCGGATGCCATAGTGGTATGCAAGCTTGCCGTAAGGCGTCGGCGTCTTTGGAAGTATTTGGATTGAAGGGCAATGATGGAGACCTAGACAGTGCTTGGGCAGTCAAGATCCTTGGGCTTTGCGAGAGGCCTTCAAGTTCAAGACGGGAGATCGATAGGCCAACAATATGCTTGGCTGCCCTGGAGATCAGTCATTGTGCTGAGCATTCTAATAGCTGATTCCAAGTGGCGTTTGGTGCCACCCACCATGGTGGATAAAGCCAGAGCCCTTCAGCATATGCCGTAAGTGCGTTGATGCCCATTCAGTTGGGCCACCACAGTCAGTGGCTGCTATAGTCCCCATCTTCCATGATGTTTGTAAAGGAGGTGACCCGCTCGTTAGTGCGGGCTAAATCGAGTTGATTGAGAAAGACCTGACGCTGACCCCTGTTGGAATCCGTATATACTAGTAAATTATTAGATGAGGTCGTTCCGGCGTAGAAGCCGATGATAGCTTGTCTTCTGCAGACACCTCTACGGATTCTTCTTAGCTCTACTATCTCTCTTGCATTTCTATCCTGCGTACCTTGTCACTGGACTCGAGTTTGCCAGACCAAAATGTGTCATTTATTGACGTTTTGTCAGAAGTTTACCTGCCAAGATAATCAGGTATCACCGGCCCTCATTGCCCCGTGGCAGCGCAATGATCACATGTATCAAGCCAGAGAATGCCATGGAGTGCCTTACCATTAGACAATGAGTATCACTGGACTTTCCCAGGAAGAATGGTCTATGGTCTCGCTGCGCCTCACGGCCGTTGCTAGAGCTCCTGTCTATACCAATGGAGACAATTATTCTCCATGAGATCACTGAGCTGGCTGCTCTGTAATTCATTATGTCCGCGTACCTAGGGTCCTCCACCGAGGTCCAACTACCTATATCCGCCTACCATATTCGCTCATCTATATCCTATCATCAATTCAGTGCTATCGCTAGTGAATACTTTACTCACGTGTAGTCGGTGCCCCAGAACTCTGGGGGTTTTTATTTAATGCACAATCATTTTTAGATTAGTGATGAGGCGCTTCTTGTGTTGTGAATAACATCAGCTATTAGTCCACTTAGGAAGGATTTCGATATCTCCAGTGATTTTCGTTTCCTAGCATTTCTCAACGGTTGAACTATGAATATCGCTTAGACAGTATAGGTAGATATACTATACTCAGGAGCTTGGAAATAGAAAGTGCCATGTTCATCAATAGGTCTGCGCAGGAATGTCCAGGGGTGTGGGCCGGCGGGCTGGTCGTTGAATTATTGTATCTTGGCTCTCCAAGCTCGCAGCACCGCTGGTGAACAGTAGCTCCACGTCAGGAGTCGATCCAGGGTCTTCGAAAAAAGCATCATACCCAGGGACAGTAGCTATGCATATCTTGACACGGCCAATCTGACACATTTGTATTGGTGATCGGCTATGTCTATCTATAGCAGTGTGGATCCACCTGATACGGGAACGATTGCACCATTCACCCAAGAAGCGTCGTCCTCGCATAACATGGCAACTACCCACGCGATCTCCTCTGGCTTCCCCAGTCGCGCACCTACAGGTGTGGTGTCCAACACTGGCTTCAAGGCGTCTTGCGCTGGTTGTGACGTAGACAATAAGCCCTCCGTCGCAACAGGTCCAGGGGCCACCGCGTTGACTGTACAAGCATACTTCGGGGGGAGCTCTCTTGCCCAGGCGCGAGTAAAGCTTTCGATCATGCCTTTCGATCCCGCATAAAATGACATAAACGTAAGAGGATTACGGGCCATGCATGCTCCAATGTTAACAATCCGGGAGTTCTCTCTACTCAGGTGAGGTAAGACAGCCCTTGTAAGCAACATAGTCCCTCTTCCATTTAGATTCATCGTTTTTTCCCAGCAGTGTGCGACTTTCGTAAGATCGGGTTCGTCAACGGGCGAAGGAAGAACCACCCCGGCGTTGTTGACTAGAATATCTATCTTACCGAAGGCCTGAACAGCTTTATCCACCAGGATCTGTGGCCCGTCGAGTGTGGATAAGTCCGCTTCCACCGCGATCGCCCTCGCGTGTTGCGGAAGGCTTTTCACGATATTGTTGGCGCCGTCCTGGTCTGCAACGAAAGGGTAGTTGATGACTACGTCGGCACCGCGTTTGTGGAGCTCTTTTGCGATTGCGGCTCCAATACCCATAGAAGAGCCACTGACCACTGCAACCTTCCCAGAGAGGGATAATCTGTTCGGCCTTGTTTGTTCAGCCATTGGATGATATGTTGGGAAACCACGTTGGACAATGCTGGGAACACGATATCGAGATGCCTGCCGGAGCCTATGTACACGCAAAGAAGATGACTTGATGCTCGGGAATGCTAATATTGACGTTGATTCTGTTGTGATATGGGGCTCAACCGACTATCATGAGGTTGACGGAAAATCTCATGGAATCATTCCGCAGGTTTGGAAATGATAGGGAAGCTTCTGGTATGTCACTTCGGGGTGTATGCTCCTACATTCCAAGGATGTAGATGAACCAGAATAATTGACATATGCCTCCACTGCTGTAATTCATGACAGATACAGCGTGTAATTCGTGACCAGTTATGGCGGATATATGCCATCATACGGTAAAAGACACTCGGATCTCAAGAATCGATTAAATCCGTAAAAGCCTGCGGGGCACATTACCCACCCCCGCTAGTGTAGAAGAATTCCCCCAAGAGAGTGGCGCTTATTGTACTGAGCTAATTGGGCTTCTTCTCCTTTTTGAAGACGACTGGATACCGCATTTGTACCAATGTCCACTCACGCTAGGCCGGTCTTGCTATATTCTAAAGTGGACCGACTCTAGGCAGAACAAGCAAACCTACAGCCCCGGCCGGTGAAATCGTTGGTTTTGGACGGACTGAAGGCGAGAGGAAGTTCCGGTGGGCGCGGTCAACTAAGAGACACCGCGCTGAAGGAAGTGGCGCTTAGCCTGTGGAACCAGTGGGACTTTCTGCTCAAGCTCGGTCTTACAAGTGAGTCTTGGCCTAAGGGTGGGGATATGGAGGGGATCTCCGGGGATGTTATATCCATCGCTCTTCGGGAAAGCCTGAGCTCTTTCACGACTAACGACCGCGTTCCCTATAGCCGTAACGCACCCAGAACTGCACCATGGGACTTTTATCAGCTCTCGAGAGCTCACTTCCGCGAAGTTCGGGCACGCGAGCTTTGGGCCTTCAGACTCTCCTTGATAGGGACTTACGAGGTTTTGCCGCCCCAAGCTTGTTCCTGGTCTTCGTACTGTTCTCCTTATATTGGGTAATTCCATTACTTCATAATCTCTTTGTTTCACCGTCCAGAAATGTCCCTGGCCCTTTCTGGGCTAGAGTGACGCGCTGGTACGAGTATTTCGCGGTTCTTCAGGGTGATTCAAACCAGCTCTACCGCCGCCTACACGACAAATATGGTAAGTGGCTGAACCTCTTGCCAGTGAAACGACGCGGTGGTGACACGTCTCTCTAGGCCCCGTTGTCCGTATCGGTCCGTATCGGTACAGTTTTACTCGACCAGAAGACGTGAAGGTCATTTACGAGCTTGGTGGAAAATATCTCAAATCAGCCTACTATAACCCGCTCAATCCTCCCATCCGGGAACAGCAGAACATCTTCGCCATCAGAGACAATGACTGGCATAAAGAAAAGCGCAGAAAAGTCGCCGCTCTTTACAGTATGACTAGCGTGGTTTCTTACGAAGAACCCGTCGACAAGATGACAAGCGTCTGCTTACGCAAGATGCGCGAATTTGCAGATGCAGGTCAACTGGTCTCTATTCCCAACTTCATGCAGTACTACGCGTTCGACGTCATTGGCATGATCACCGTAAGTGCGATGCATTACGTGAATCATTCCCATTCCCATTCCCATGCTGACAGATGATGATCGCCTAGTTTGATCAGAGCTTTGGAATGATGGAACATGGAGGCGATACCACGGGAATGATTGAAGGTATTCGTGGCGTCAACGACTACCTTGGACACATGGGAGTGACTTACAATTTGCACCCATGGAATGCGTGGCTAAGGTCTCTACTCCGGCTGCCAATCAAGGGAGGTGTCCTGGCGCAGTACTGTTTCACTCAGATTGCAAAGCATCGTGCACAGCCATCGGCCACTACTTTGACCAAAAAAACAAATTATGAGACTTTCTTGGCGAAACTACTACGCATGGAAGCCGAAAAGAAGGTTGCAGCGACCAATATGATCGATACCTGTGGCAGCAATATTGGAGCCGGGTCTGATACTACGGCCATCTCCTTGAGTGCAGCGTTATTCTACCTCTACGCGAATCCTGAAAAAATATCCAAGCTACGACATGAGATCGAAACTGGGTCTGCAGAAGGTCGTATTTCTAACCCTGTCACTTTCCAAGAGGCTCAGAACATGCCATTCCTACAAGCAGTGATTAAAGAAACCCTGCGCCTCCACCCTGCGGTTGGCACAATATTGGCGCGGGATGTTCCCAGAGGAGGTGCACAATTGGGCGGATATTACTTTCCCGAAGGCGTAGGTCGGCCCTGTTCTAGTTCAATGCCATGCGTACTGACAAGTCAATTTTAAAGGCCGAGGTTGGTTGTAATGCCTGGGTGCTCCATTACAACAAGGACATCTATGGCCCGGATGCCGAAGTATACCGGCCAGAAAGATGGCTCGAAGCTGACAAATCAAGTCTCAAAGATTCCATGATGTTTGCGGTAGGTCCCTCTTGAACGTGGAGAGATCCAAAAGCTGATACATGTCTGTGAAATTAGTTCGGAGCGGGAAGTCGCACCTGTATCGGCAAGAACATCAGTCTGCTCGAAATGACCAAACTGCTTCCACAGATTGTCCGGGATTTTGACATCGAACTTGAAGGCCACTCCCCATACTTGAATACAACGTGTGCATGGTTCGTTTATCCTAGGTATAAGGCCCGAGTCACGCTGCGGAACTCTAAATAGTCTCCATCGAACAGAAAGGGGACGAGAATAGGATACTGCACTTGGACACCTTCTGCAGGGTCCGGAGTGAAGCGCTGAAAGAGAGAGCGTGGACCGAGATAACCTTTTCGTGCCTTAGCCTCTTTGGTAGAAATACCTTGGAATTTGGTTCATGGACACTTGCAGGGTTTGCATCGTGAGACCGCCTGACTCTGTGACTTTCTCTTTTATAATCTGCTTGGCAAACGATCTAAAGGGGTCTCGGTCGCCTTGCTGGGGGTGAGATGACTCGTAATGCCGCATAGGTCAAAACACTCTCACATGTTGAAGAGGATTATTCCTTATAACTATCATTACTGTTGCAAGTTTGGAACCTTACACAAGTACCCACTCATGCAGGTAAGGGCAGACAAAGAAGTAAGCGCCAGGAGGTGCCAAGTACGTAAGTATTAGTCAACCTCCATTCTCACAAGCAGTCCGGCAAGCAATTCATTACATGGCTCTCGACCAATGAAGGTAAACTAGCTTTCTCTGGTCATATCAGTGTGGACAAGCGGACAGATCTGCGAGGTCACATAGTTAATTACTCGTCTCTGATATCTTATCTTAACGAGTCTCAGTCAGCTGCCAGAATCTGTCTTTAACATAAGAAACGACTTGCTTCAAATCCACCACTTGTGCAACTGCCTGCGCAATTGCACTTGCTTCCTGTAATACATCCAACGAGTATCGCAACAGCGTCGCAACACTGAGAATTTGGGCGACCGATTGGCCATCCCTTTCCCAGAGACATCCGGGGCGCTGCCGTGGATCGGCTCGTAAATTCCCTTCGCACGCACGCTCTCCTAGTATGCAAGAGACTCGCACTTGAAAGAACCTCAAGTGTGCCATTGACGCCTCCCAAGATATCGGACAGGATATCGCCAAACGTATTGTCAATATGAATGACGCCGTTGAAGCGCTTTGGATCCCGAACCATGAGCATCGTGTTGAAAGTAAGGGCTATCAACCTCACGACAGCCTCGCGGCAGCCTAGCTCAGGGAGTCGGTCTAACATGAGTGCGCTGTACTTAAACACACTCCTCTACCCCTCAAATAACAAATGTACAACCGATGTTGATTGATCGATTCCAACTACGACTATCCAGTCAGAAAATAACATCCTTTGCTTGTTCATGGATTCGAACGACGGCACAACGGACTCCTCAAACTTCCCCTTGAAAAATGATGATGACTCCTTCCAACCTTCACCTCAAGACGGTATATATTAAATGCAGTTGCGTATCCCTCTTCCCCGGTTCGGCACGCTTTCTACAGGAAGTGAGCTATCATACTTCCCAATCAATACTTTCCACCCGGAGGATCCTGGCTAAAACTCAAATTTAGTATGGTCCCGGAGCAAGGCTGAGCATGTTTGCCTGTCAAGTATACACAATGAGATCATTGCCCCCCTTCACCGTCCGACATTAGCCGAAACCCTCATATTTGGGGGCCCGCCCCGACCGTGGGGCTGTGCTGCTTATATAATTCCAAAACCTTCCCTAATTTTCTGTGTAGAGACCAATGGTCCTTAGCGTAGGCACTTGTGCTCCATACGTACCATGTTCGACATCCTCTTCAACCACTTTCTATTGTTTATCCACTGAGACACAGGAGAAGTGTCCATAACAAGTGAAGAATACCTCTAAATCCCTTTCACCTGTTGAGTTGAATGGTTGAGAACATGGGCTCCGGTCGGCCTGGCTCTCAATGGGAAATATGATCAAGGCTCGTTTTCTCTTTTGTTCGCCAATGCGAGCAACCATTATCTATAGGTTGTGCTTTCTGTTACCACCCGTCTGCAGTTCTTTCAACTCTACACCCTTGATATTTGCTGCAATCGAATTCTTCAAACTTGTCCAGCCCGGGCGTCCCAGCTCCTGCAGGAGTTCTTCCGCTTTTTGTCGAGGCTCAATCTCATTTGGGTCTTCACCGCCCGAAAAGTTGTCGGGTAAATTGCGCTCGGGATCGAGCCTCCGCATGGCGTCCAGGATTGCGTCCCAACTAAAGCGGCCTCCAAAGGCAAAGATACGCTGATCCTGGATGCGTGTCAACAGCGCTGCCGCCACGTGAAGGACGGCGGTGTCCTCGACGTCGACATAGTATTCTGCCAGATATTCAGCGATCGTTGACAAGGGACGCCTGGGGGCGCTGTGACTTACGCCTTGGAACTGCGGGGTGGAAAGGTGTCACCTTTCCCTTCCACAGGGATGCGACCATACCGCAGCTACTCCGAAAGCCTTGGCCAACCGGATCAACCGTACGTCCAACGATAAAGTTGGGCAGAACTGGGAGCAGTCATTGTGAGTGAAGGTAATTCCCGTCTATGGGTCATTCATCGTAACATACCTGCATTTACTATGAGATCTGGGCGCTTACTGCGATTCTCCCTGTGGAACTTCCAGATGGCCTGCTCGGATTCTGTCTTGCTTGCTTCATAGACAATCAATGGCCGCTCCTGCTCAAAGGGCGGTCCTGACCAAGCCCTTTCGACAGCTTTCACGTTCCATGACTCTTCGGTCACAGTAACGCCACTGTCGAGGACACCGACTGCGGCGGCTGACGAAGACGTCAGGACGAATCGTTTCACAGTCGGCTCGGCGTACGCAGCCTTGAGGGCGTTGACCGCTCCTGCTACAGTGACGGGAATTACCTTGTCCGCCTCGCTAACGAATGACATGAAGGCAGCAGAGTGAGCGAAGACATCAACCCCTGATTTAGATATTATAGGATGAGCATTTGTTCGCAACCAGCATGCATGATGATCTGTTGAGATGGATGCTCACCCTTTGCAGCCTCGTCATAAGCCCCCTCAAGCTCCATTTCGGGCACACCTACGAGCTCGAATTTGTCTTTCCCATAGAGCCTGCTGAAGATATCGAGGGCCCAAGCTTCCTTGATCGGATCACGTACAGTACCACGGACTTTATAACCATTTCGAAGAAACTGGTCAGCGATGTGCGAACCAAGGAAACCGTTCACTCCAGTGACAAGCACTGTTGAGCCCGGAGGGACTGCCGGATTGTGGATGGTCGCCATCACAGGTAAAATTTGCGCGATCGAGATGAGCTTCTTTGAAAAATATTGAGACTAGTACTGGTGAGCTTGTAAGTGCGTCAGCAGCAGTATTTGAAGCAGTGGAGCGATCGACGACTTGTTTAAGCCCGCACCCAAGACCTCCGAGAGTCCCACTGGTTTAGATGACTAGCTGCCACCTCCCTTGCTTTCTAAGCAGTGCTTGGAACATCCTACTATGCCGCCTCGTGGCTAACCCATACCACATATAACCCCAACTTTGTTGGCCCGGGATTTTCTTGCAAAGAATTATGCTCCGCGGACTTCTAGCTCGAGTCGCCTAGCCAAAATCTGCCTAGTGTATACCCGAGAACTGTCAGCATGTTGTCTATAGGTCGTCCCGAAGGCCGTCTTTGGGAAGAGCGCTACGGGCGTACGGCTGGGCCATCTCAACTGAAGCACTCCCTGGTTGGGTGTGGTGAACATTCCTTTTTAAGCTAGTAGGTCAGCCTTGCGGCTCGACCTTTCTACATGGCCCTTCAGATCTTATGTGGGATGTCGAAAACGCCAAAATTCTATTCGAACTCGTGTATCCCATGTGGAACAATTTACCAATCAAGCTTCGACCATTGAAACGCTTTGGACCTCTGGGGCCCCGCTAGATCAACATATGTTCCTCATGTACAGGCCACATGAGTTTGTCCTGTACAGTCCAAAGTCTTTGCCTCACAAACTAGGCTCCCCCCTTCCTGACGACTTCAATTTCCTGTCCCTGAGACCCAGTTTTGAGGTCCTGGGCTAAAACAATATCGCTGCTAACATCGTCACCAAATAGTGCAGCAATCTCTTCTAGTGGCAATTTGTTGGTATCCGGACAGAAAATGAGTATTAGAACGATGGCGACGAGGGTACAGCAGATGAACACCAGATAGAACTTCCAACCGATATTGTCAAATGCAGTCGGGGCCACCTGCAGCTAGATAATATTCATTAAGCTCGGTCTGGAGATGCAGATGGTCATGCCTTGGCTTCTGATATGCGTGGGGAAAATTTCTCCAATGTACACGTACTCAACACCACCTGGTCCTGCTTCTACGCAGATGATGAAGATGTAAGTGACGGCAACGGCAGCTTGAAGCGCAGCATGGTTCGGACTCTGCAGCGATTCCGCACTAGTCGCATATTTAGCCACCGAACCTGCCTCAGCCAGCTAAGCAGGCGGCGCGACCAAATAGACCACCAGCGATCAGGTACGGGCGAGAGAGCTTTTGGATCAGGTACAGGCCTGCGCCAGCCCCAATGATAGTCGAAGTAACAAATCCTCCGAGAACTTCAAGCTGCTTCTTCACTGGGAATCCTAACACTACATGAATTCTAGTAGCGTACTGCAAACAAGAGTCGGGGGGGGGGGGGGGTCATTAAGCGGAGAATGGATGCTGCACTCACATTGTTAATGACCAGAGGTCCACACATTTGGACCGCACAAGCGATTCCGAACCCAGTAATGCAGCGTCGACGGTACGAAGGCTTAGTGAACATGGACAAGAACGATGTCTCAAGAGTTCGATCGAGCTCAATCTGCCGCTGGATCTGGATCAACTCAACCCGCGCTTCCTCAGCTGGGTGCAATCTGTGCAGAATGATCTCAGCTTCGGTGGCGGAGTCCTGAAGGATCAACCAGCGCGGCGATTCGGGAACCCAGTAGAGCCCTGAAACCATCAGAAGAGCCGGTAAGCAAAGAAGCGCAAACTGCGCCCGCCATGCATTGTTAGCACTGGTGGTGATGTGGGAGGACCCGTAACCAGCCCAAGTCGCGACAATATACTCCAGCATTAAGCCGACATTGTGGACTTCGACCAGGGTACCACGTATACTTGGTGGAGCCACTTCGCACATCCAGATCGGGACCGCTGCGATCAGCATGAACGCCCAAACACCAGAGAAGAAGCGGAAGGTGATAAAACATGCTGATGCCAACACTACCAGCCAGTAAAGCCTAGGTCGCGACAGTTAGCAGACCCGGGATGGCAAGACCCCATCGTCTCCCTCCCGTATCGGTCGGAGAGGTAAAAGGAAGTCAACGAGCCAATGAAGCCTCCAAGAAAGTACATTGAAATTACCAAGGCAACCACTTGATTAGCATCGGGGCGAGTAGCCAAGTTGAAGGTAGCCACGAATGAAGGTTGCGCCAGCACGGTCGAGATGACAGCGTTCGCATACCCGACTGTGATCGATCCGCTAGCCACGATGAAGAGCATGAGGACGTTGTAAGATCGAGACTGCTTGCCACCATAATGCTTCAAATGCGCCACCTCGTCCGGCGCCATGGTATCCATGTTCCCTCTGTGAATGAGGAATTTCGACTAGAAGACGCAAGGCGAACGCAGTGATTTACTCGTTGATTCAAGCTATGGGAAACAATAGTAGCAAAAGAGAAGTATTGAGCTTGACCAGTGCTGTTCGTCACGAGGATGTATCTCTTTTAAACATTACCTAGCAATCTTTCGATATATATGATGTTGAGATAGCCGCCTAGCCTCCAAGATCCCCGGTCTTGGATTTCCTGGAGACGATCCCGGGGGTAAAAACGAAGTACTATCCCAGGTTTGGCAATCCTTGAGCTGTCTGGGACAACTTTGCTAACACTGTTCTCCGCGATTACCGCGTGGATGCGGGCGGTCTAGACCAAACGTTCTAAGCACTGTCTCGCAGGTTTGGCAAACCTTGAAATATTATGTCCGGGGTAAGCTTGCTGCCACGAATCTTCGACAGGAGTCCAAACCCAGGCCACTCGTACCTCCTGTCACAAAGATTGCCTGGTTGGAAAAGCGCCCCATAATGTTCTCTGTGCAAAATAGAAGATCAAGAGTTCGTGGGAGAGGACTGGCAACCAGATCCAAGAGCTTAATGTCTGCGTCTATCCCTGCCCAATTCATGCCAGGAACTGACGCTACTGATCTTGGAAGCCACTGCTTTGAACATTTTTGCCCCGAATTTCGCCAAAAAACTAGAAATGGTGCAACAATAATTGTTGCGGAGCACGGATTCGGAAGTGGCTCTTCTAGGGAGAGGGTGCTGTTAGAGCCTTAAAGGGTGTAGGAGTACGGATGATCATTGCGAGAAGTTTCGCATTCATTTGTAAGTGGGTCCTATTTGTTCCTGTTTCAGTCTTTGTTTGACAAACTCATACCTGCTGCCCATAGATGAGCGGAACCAGCTCAATATGGGACTATTCAACGCCCGAATCTGTGAAGATGACTTCTACGAATATGCAGAAGTATGAGCACTCCGCTGTCGAAACCGAACTACTAGAAGCTGGCGGAGTTCTCTCTTTATACAACTTGTACGGTAACTCGGCATTCCGCAAGCTGAAACGTTCACGGCAAACTATCGAATCCCACTCCACGACTATCAAAGACTTTACGCCGACAGGGTTCTCTAAAAAGCCGAAATCAGCATTGGCATGGTAACAACACCGATGACAGCCGGCTATACTAGACTATGGGTGATGAGTCAGTGGATTTTGAGCGCTCAATGCTATTAGCTCAGCGTTCATAGTCATTCGTGGCTCATCTCAACACTGGCTACATGTTCATGGAATACTTGGTGGTGAAACTGAACATCTCGGTAATGAATTGCTGAATAATGGTAAAACTAAGGCTGATTCTACAATTTGACATTAATTAGGCATCATTTGACCCGCATGGCTCGTTCTAGCCTTTTCGGCAGAGTCAAGGCAAAAAGTTGTAGGCTTGCAGCTTATATGTGTGATGGGAACGATAATATCAACATGCATTCCCCACGTCTTGCGTGTTGTGCATTCCAGTCGCGTCCTCCTTTGGCCACAGGCCATCGAGAGCCAGCGTGTATTTCTTAAGTTCGCCAACTATGGCTGGGTTCAATCCATAACAGGAAGGCCTAGTGAAAGGTAAATAAGACTTTTGCAGCGGCAGATCGGGCGAGATGAAGTGGCAGATACTGTCGAGCCTCTCGCTCGGCTCTCCTCTCGTGGGAACGGCACTTGGATATGGGACAACCATCTCGATTGGCGTCAGCTACTGTCCAGCAACGTACACTACTTCTACAACGTCAACCAGCAGTATGAAAGCCTCATCCCCGACGTCGAGGTATGTCTTTCTCAATCCACTATGAATGGTTCTACTAAAACGAGACAGTCACGGCCCAGACGAGCCCTTCTATCTCTCATTTCTCGTCGACTCACTTCTGCCACGCCGAGCTGAGAAACGTGCTACTTCAAGCCGTCGCTACATCGCAGCTGATGGAATTGTTACAGAGGATCCTCAGGCAGCAGCAATTTTTGCCATTACCACATCAGGACAGCTCATGAATAGTGGAGACTACATTTCAACAACAGGCCTTGTCCAGTCACAACTTTTCGAGGCGACACCAGAATTGAAAGATATCTCAACTCGATTCGCTGTCCGTTCCAACGATACTTTAACTTGGGAAAACGATGCTTTCGTTGGGGGCGAGGCCATCTTCTGCCTTCTGGGGGACCTGTTTGTGACTTTCAATGGAACTTCGCCTTTTGGTTGCACCAGGACATATCTTGAGATCATCCCAGTGGATGAAGTTACAATGCCTCCGACTCCCACGTTCACAACATCTTTGGCAGACTCAACTATAACAACCAGTATCATCTCGGTGACCACTTATCCTCCAGGTACTGTTTACGGCAAGCTGGTTTACGGGATACCACTGGGCTGCCTGTCATCGCCGCTTGATGATCCCGCTCTGCTGGGACCAAACACATTTGTGTCTAATCTCGAGCAGTGTGCTGACTACTGTTTTGACTTTAACGTCTTTGGTGTCAAGTCTAGTGAGCTATGATGACCCTGCGCAAAGGAGTCTTGTTCCACTCTAATTCTATTCACAGGCAATTTCTGTGTTTGTGGCAACGGCCTACAAACTAGCGATCTGGGCCTTTGTGATGTCCCGTGCGAAGGAAATGCCACTGCTACCTGTGGTGGATCGAACGCATTTTCAGCCTACGAAATAGTCTTCCGCAAAAGTGGCTCCGTGAACATGGCTTCAACGATCTCCAGCTTCATTAGCTCTACACCTCACCTAACGTCAACGATAACAACCCCTCCAGTTACAGCCTCGATTCCTCCAAGCCACACGGCAAGCACTACCGTCTCGGGAGAAACTCCGCCTTCCTCGACCGCTTTAACCACCTCAGCGTCTGAGTTCCCGGCTCCAACTTCTACCGGAACGCCAAACTGTTTTGATGGCGCGGGATTCGATGGAACTGTCAATTCCGATTACCTCATCCTATGCGACACCGAGCTTCCAGGTTCGGATCTTGATACTGTTCCAGCCGCCGATCTCGCCAAGTGTATCGGAGCCTGCAGCTCGTACGTTGCGTCGTCAGAAGGGATCTGCGTGGCAGTCGAATTCGATATAGTAAGTCATTCGTAAGTAGTTTGCATAGCCAATTCTGATCTCTTCCAGCTAGCAGAGGCAAATCCTTGTCATCTCAAGTTTAATATCGGACTCGTTACTCGAGGTGGCAATCCCTTCGCTCAAGCGGCCATTGTTGTCAATCTGCCCTACGCCCCTGAAATCACATTTTCTGGAGATCCTGGGTTCTCAACGACTACTTCGCCTTCTCTCGAATCAACCACCGCTATTTCGCCGATTCCCACAACAACGCAGACACCCCCTTCGACATCATTGTCGATCGCATCTACGATGACAACCATGAGTTCGCCCCTAGTCTCATCAACAGTTTCACCTACGTTATCTCACCCACCTACTACAACAAATGTTGGCGTTTCCTCCACAGGGGCTCAAAGTAGTCCTAGTCTTTCGACCAGTAGTCCCCTGACTATCCAGTCGGTAGGCTCTTCTATCACTACTCAACAGACTCCATTACCGACTACGATACCCAGCTCCGTTTCAACAGGCGGTGTGCCGAGCACAACTACTAATGCTCCACAGCCAAGCTCGTCTGCTCGTCCCTCTTCCACTGTGGGGAAGCCCACATTTCATTCCACTGGGTCCTCTCTCAGCAGTATAACCACTTCGTCTGCTCTTTCGAGCACTCCAGGAGCAACCACTTCCTCCCCTCCGGAGACCAGCGCTTCTAGTCCAATGTCTAGGCCTCCATCCTCAACTTCTCCTGGTGCAAATTCGACCAACCCCCAAAGTACATTGTCCACGTCCACATCCTTGAGACCCAGTTCAACGTTCCTCCCTACTTCGAGCACCACAATCCCCCCAACGGCTGTACTTGCTACTTCTACTACTGCGGCTCCGTACTGCTCTGGTGCGACTCCCACGGCCGCATTATGTCCAGCCTACAATCACCAAGCGGTGAATGTCAATGGTGATGGGGCTTGTTACGAGATCGAGTGCCAGACAAATCTTGATGGAACGATTCTCACTGGGAATTCTACGAGGACAGTATCACACAACGTCTGCATTGGATTTTGTAGTCTATACAACGTCGCAATTCCTTTTGGCTGCGTGGGTGTCAACTATTTCGGTATTTCAGTTCCAGGTAACAATTGTGTGCTCTTGTCAAGCATCACTAGTACTAGATATCTTGCTGGTGTCGACAGTGGTCGCTTACTCTATGCCGGATATCCTTCCATCAGCGACCCCAACTATGGAACTATCAGCGTCTCCTCCGTTTCACAGACCGCAGCACCAACACAAACATCCTTGACTTCAACTGCTACGTATTCTGCGACAAGCTGTTCCGCCGGTCCTACCTCACCTTCGAGCCCCTTATGTCCAGGAAGCTCCCCATTCTGCAATTCATATAATAGCTGGGGCACTCCGGACAACTTTGAGATCGAGTGCGCCACATCTTTCACCGGTTCGAGCTTACAACCACTTCTGGCTTTTTCATTGGCTGATTGTATCAGTTGGTGTCAGTATGCAAATGCATACAGTACCAGTCTATGCACTGGCGTTACTTTCAGAGAAGGCAATGTTACTCAAGGTGGCCAGAACAACTGCTTCAGATATTCTTCCCTCATATGCGCAATACGCGGGAACTCCACATTCAACAGCGCCCGCGTCTTGAACTCTGCTTATCCACAAATGACAGATTATAACGATCCTAGCTTCATGTGTAGTGCTCAAGCAAGCTCGACAGTTGGGCCAGGCACCAGTACCGTACCTGATTCAGGCGGTTCCTCCTCAACGAGCAGATCTGCTACAACAGCAACAACAACAAGCCCGGCAGCCACCGTAAGTACGAGCAGACCGGCGACTTCGACTACTGTGGACCTCTCTCAGCAAACCTCGACTGCTTTCCCATCAGCTTTTCCTCAAGACCCAGTCTGTGAGAACAACCTGATCTCTAAATTTGAAGGTGAGAAAAGCCACAATCAAGTATGAAGCAGTATCCTAAAAGCCATTGCAGGTGGCCAAGCATTAGTCAATCCAAATCTAGGCCGGTATTATGATATCGAATGCGCGGTGAGTGAACCAATGACGATGGGTCGATCGCACTGACATGATCCAGGCCGATTACAACACAGGAATAAACCTTCCGTTCGGCGTGACTACTCAGCCAACATATAACAGTTGCTTGGATCAGTGTGACCAAGCCGTAGCGGCCAATGCTTCCGTAATTTGTGCAGCATTTTCCTGGGTTTCGAGCACCGGAGCCTGTACTCTTCTGGGGAAGACCTCCAATGGCAGACAAACGACCACAGGTATGACGAATACCTTAGGTACGCACTCGGGCCGTTGGCTCTTCAATCAGGGCGGCAGTACCCCTGACGGGCCGGGTCTGCAGGTGTACCTTCAACGTCCAATCCCCTTCCCAACAGGACAAAACCTAATTGGTGCAACTCTGCCCTCCTTTCCGGGGGGGACGAACACATACTTCAACGGCTGGGCGGCGAACTCCCACACTACCCCCCTTGACTTATCGGCCCTCGGCATTCAATGGAGGATTTTTGGGCAAACAAGTAACAAACTCTTTGTCTCTGCGAATTTCTGGCTTACTACGTCCCAACTGGAGCTTAACTCCTCAAGCCAGAACACCTGGTCTCAGGGCGGACGAAACAATGATGCCACACCGATTGCTTTTCCAGCCTCCAATCTTCCAGCCTACACCATTGCTCCATTTTGGACCCAAGGCTTTATCCTCATGGCCAGTCAGCAAGGTATCTACTACCAAGTGGACACTATCTCTCCCGGTCGATACGGCATCTCCATTGAATGGTACTTCTCTCACTTCCAGATTGACAGCGCCGTCCAACATGCCATAATGACATACGACACCGGAATCCCAGGTGTCTGGACCACCTATTTCTTCCGAGCTGGTAGTACAACTGATGATCAGGGCAAACGGCAGACAGTCGGTGCTCAAGGAGGCTCTGGCCAGAGCTTTAATTATTGTCGGGCCCAGACGAACTGCATCACGCCTGGTGGTAAGTTGGTCTTCGACACCGAAGTCATGGATGCGTCAGCTTCCCCAACGTACACCGCGAATTATTTTGTTGCAGCTAATGTGCAAGCTGGTTCTTGGACCTGGTCTAACCGGCCAGTGTAGATCGATAGAGACTAGAGTCTTATACTTCGTTGGGATTTTCTACTTGGAAGAAGGAAGCGCAGTTTCTAGACGAGGATGTCGCACTGATGATGGATGAGTAGGGTGTACGAGGCATGTGCGGCTTTGCTGTCTAGCAGAAGGAATATGTAGAAAATTCACATCTTGTCCCACATGAGAAAGGAGAGTCATCGACTGTGCAACTACAACTACAATCAGCCACAACGATATCGCTAGCTAGTTCGAGGAAGGGTCCTAGTAGACGTCAAGACTGAGTTTAACTAGGTACTCCGGAATGAGAGGTAAAACTACGCAAGTGTATGGTGAGCAGCCCTAGTGCTCAGAAGGCCCCAAGCTACAGGATTGCTGCTTGAGAAGAGATCGAGCCCAAGTTCACCATCCGCCAGCGTTATTACTTGACTTCCCAGATACTAGAACATACACATAGCCCATATACTATCTTTTGGCGCTACTTATATGACTCTACGATGAAATCTGGAAAGGCGCCGGGTCAAGGTTGGCCTTTAGGGGCGATTCCAGGACGGCCAAAGGCCAGGCCAGGCCCCACTGCCACTCCTCGGGCAATATACTTTGGATGCCGTAGATCTCTCGTTCAGCACGGCCCTGCAGCCACCAGAACTCATCAGCAACATGTTTTACCATCGCCATGTAATGAGCAAATATCAACATGGCACGCGGCCTCTTATCCACAAGCAGGTCGATGAAATGACTCGGACAGAGAGGGCCGAACGTCACGACTCGCTGGCATAGATAGTGAGGCGGCTCGCCCTCCTGTATCGCAGTATAGATACTCCCGATATACGCCAGGGCGAGACGGCAGGTCTCTTTGCTCAACGGGTCGGATTCTCGGAGATCCATATGGCCGGATGGGTTGATATTTGCTTGCTGGTAATCCAGGACTTGTTGGAAGGGCTTGGTGTGTGAAGGGCTGAACAAGGCCTCGCTGTTCACGAAGCTTGGCTTCCTGCCCTTTTGGAAGTAGGTCATCATGATGGAATCTTGCCGGACGTGCGGTGCGGCGACATGAAACACGATTGTCACAGATGCAGCCATGCGCAGCATCTGCACTGGAAGCCTGTACCCGGCTTCAATGGAGCCTTCGGACTCCGGCAGCAGGCATGTCGACATGATGCTGAGCATGATGGATGTGAGACCGACAGCATCGGAATTCGAGGGGCCGATGGTCGCGACGGCTTCTCGTTGTTGCTGGATCGCCTGATTCAAGTAGATGCGGTGGAGCTGCGCAAAGTCCAAACCGCGGAAGGACTCCGGCAGCTCGTCTCGCTCGGTATACCCTACTTTCTGCGGTTGGACGGTTTTGCAAATATACAGCGCGGTAATTGCAAAGATGGCGTCGAACAAAAATCGGTTATCACATGCTAGATTCGGGGCTTGCCAACTGTACATGCCCTTCAGGCTCTCATCCCGAGCGGAGGGAAACGTGGTGGCGACGGTAGACGTGAACCTATGCAGCAGGAACAGCTCCAGGGCATGGCGTCGTGGCTCTGATATGATGAAGTTGGAAACAATGTCCGAATATGGAGTCTCTGGCCCATTGAGCGGTGTCTGACGACCCACTGAGGCAGGGGATGGATCGGCTGGCTGACTTGCAGCGCCTTCAGAAGCAGTTGGACTCGTTACATGGGACGACGAATAATCCGTTGTAGGCTCCTGCAAGGCTCTGCTCGCAGGCGCTGGAGCCGGAGCATCCCCATAGTCACAAGGAACTCCATGGCGCAGACAGGCGCTACAGGAAGGGTGTTCTTCGCTGCATTTCACCTTTCGCTCCTTACACCGTCGGCATCCAGCGCGGGACTTTCGATGAGCTAGGCGAGGCGGCATGTGACGGTGCCGAAGAAGAGAGATTACAGTGTTTTCGCCAATACTGCCCTAGTGTGACACCACAAGGCAGCCTTGTGCACTGTTCGATCGACGTCTGACTCAGGTGTGGTAGGAGCGAGCTTCGTGCGCTGGCCATATCTGAGGATCCGAATCCGAAAGCGAAGGAGAGAAATACAGCAGATCTCGCCAGTTGCAGGGCACTCACATGATCTGGAATTTTCAGGCCCCCCACGGCCGGGCAGGGCCTCTCGGCCCGCTTGTTAATTAGGCCAACAGTCCGTCAGCCTTGCCTATCATTCCACCGCCAAGGCTTACCATCTGACGTCGAACTGCTGCCTACTTGAGGAGGATCATCAACAGTGTCTCTCTAGATTCGCCCATTGGAAGGTCCTTCTACGCACCTATAGAACAATATTCTTTCATACAAGGGCATGTCTCTGGCTAGAAGTCTATGAGGTTGCGTTTTACGACTAGGATATTTCTCGAAGAAAGGTTACTAGGTGGTGGGAATTCCACATCAGGAACCCCCCAGAGTCCGCTGGTTTATCGGATTGCCAGCTTGACCCAGGTGGTGACTTGATCAATGGGCGCAATTCGCTACCAAGTCCCGCTCTGCCTCGCGGCCGTTCTCGGGTGTCTTTCGAGATTACCTTTTGGTGGCGGGTACAGCGGTGCAAAACATCCCAATGCACAACACACCACGTCGACATATACCGACTGGAAACGACGAGAGTCGGCCTCCGCTCACTTGAAATACCAGAATTCAGGGTTCGACATCGACCTCGAGAAAGGCAGATAGCAGGGAAGATCAAATACCTTGGGAGAAAGCCACACCGAAATCGACATGCTACGGATGATTTCGTCCAGGTTGGGTATTTGAGATAATCTTCTGCTGGCTAAGGGACAGTCATTCTTCGAACACCTAGCATGAAGGCGACCAAAGTGCTCTATGCTACATTATGATATTGGCCCGCGAACGACTTGAATATCTCCAGTAACCTTTGCACGACACAGGCTATAGCCGTCAAAGATATCTCCCTCCACATGTCCAACTTCTTCTACCAACTGCGCCTGACCATCTTGCCCCTGGCGGCGCAGGCAGCAATGCACTCTTCCGGACCAAAATGTGCCTCAGTGCCGGGCTGTGGAATCTGGCCATCAACATTTTGTACATGGACACCGCCATCAAGAACCGTACTCGAGATATTCTGAGGAAGGCTGAAGGATGCGTTGGCCACATTCAATGTGCCAGTATCGTCAGTCACTATTGAGGGCAGAGATGAGCTGTGCATTCTCGCACCCTATATTCATCATCGTGCGGATTGGGCCGATGGGGAAGATTGTCATCTCGCCGGCATGAAGGGTGTTCTGGACCGTGCGTGCGCCGTTCTTGTTGCTCTTGTATGTCTGAATTGTCCCGAGGATGGCAACGACGTAATTGGCGCCTCGAAGATGGAGATGTGACGGTAGCATGGAGCAAGGCCCAGGGTTTAACATAGCCTATGAAAAAGTTGAGTTTCCAAGCCACACACACTTCACATCGGAAGACATTGTTACCTGGTTCCCTCTTGCTCAGATTCTGAAAATTCTCTTGAAACGGAGGCGTTCTGAGAAGTGACTAAGATTTATATTCTTGCTTCGCGCACTGCTATGGAGAAGGGTTAAATAGGACTCTAAGAAGGCCAATCATGAGTATCTAATACTTCAAGATCTCCCATCCAGAAGCCTCGCCTATCTTCGGAATGCTGTGCTTGTCCTGGTCATTCCAGTCAAACCCAAGCTTAGCCCAACCTTACGACGATTGCTCTGCTACGAACAACAAAAGCACCAAACAGCCCATGCGCATACCCGCCCCTGCTAGCTGGCATTACTAGGCTAGCACTCGAGTTGTTGATTTGTCTCTCGCCACTCGCGAGCTTGATCCATAGAGCCGGCACTCGTTCATATGCCAGATGCATGCCTAGGGTGTCCAATGGGAACATTCTAGAATTAGATACCAAGCAGAATCTGATCGATCGATAGGTGCTTATGCAACCAGGCGGTTGTGGTTCATTCCCGAAGTCTCCTGGCTGTGCAGAAGTTCCTTCAATCGTGGGTTCGCAATGCGTTTTCGGCGAAACTCATCCCTCCTGCGGTAATGAGGTGATGCGTTGTAGTTCAAGGATTTGGGGACTCAACGTCGAATAGCGGTCTTACGCTTGAGACACGCTGCCGGCAACCCGAGCCCATGTCTATGTATCAGCATAGCTCCATTTTGCGTGAACTCGCAAAGAGCACTCTATACAACTTATCTGGGGAGTCCGCGCCTACTCACGGTCAACGCTGAAGATTGACTACCCAAGTTATTGAGCACGGAATACCGGAAAAGGGATGGTATGCTACTATGATATCTCGTGACTTCTCTTCTGAGAACTTGGGATGGCTGGAGGAAGCAACCCGCATCGCATCGATTCCTTGAGATCTGTTTCATTTCTACAAGGATGCAGGGAGCTGGAGAACAGCACAGCAAGTATTGCCGGCATCCAAGTCCCCGAGATTAGGCGTACTGCGCAAACATCGAACATACCGAAGGTGCAATAAAACTTGTCCACCCTATTAGGTTGCCCGAAAGGGCCACGAGAAACGACGTGGGTCATCAGAAGTCATCAGAACAAATCTGTGACGGCTCCATGACTGGCATCACTGACCAGAGCGGCATATTTGGCCAACACACCTCTTGTCACGGCCATTCGTGGAGGAGTCCACTTCTGCCTTCTTTTTTCAAGTTCCTCATCGCTCACAGCCACGCTGATCGAGTTTGTTTCAGCATCGATGGTGATCTCGTCTCCGTCGTGCACCAGCGCAATCGGGCCTCCTACTGCAGCTTCCGGGGCAACGTGTCCTACAATGAATCCATGGCTAGCTCCGGAATAACGTCCATCTGTGACCAAGGCAATGTTGGTAAGCTTTGCGCCCATGATGGCAGCACTAGCCTTCAATTGCTCAGGCATACCGGGTCCGCCTTTAGGTCCTTCATAACGCACGATGAGGACCAAGTTCTCTCCCGGCGGGATCTCGCCCCGGTTCAATGCTTCATTAAGCTGAATTTCTTTGTTAAAAGTGCGTGCCTTACCCGTGAACTTAAGGCCTTCTTTGCCGGTAATCTTGGCGACTGCACCCGCAGGCGCAAAATTGCCCCTCAGGATCTGGATATGACCTGACTTCTTGATCGGATCCTCCAGACTCTTGATAATAACCTGGTTTGCAGGCAGACTTGGCCAACTTGCTACATTCTCGGCCAGGGTCTTTCCTGTAACTGTCGGAATGCCACCGTCCAACAACCCAGCCGCGATCAAGAACTTCTGCACACTAGGGATGCCCCCGATTTCGTATAGGTCGGCCATAGCATATCTTCCAGAGGGTGCAAGGTCGGCTATGAACGGGATCTTATTGCTCACTCTCTGGAAGTCATCTAATGTAAGTTCTACCCCGGCGGTCACAGCCATGGCAAGAAAATGAAGCACGGCGTTTGTGCTTCCGCCTAACGCCATGGTAATAACAAGAGCGTTCTCGAATGATCGTTTTGTCAGAAGCTTCTTTGGGGTTATGTCGAGCTCTAGACAAGCCTGGATCGCATCTGCAGCCTTTGCACACTCTCGCATTTTCGCAGGTGACGTGGCTGGTGTGGAGCTTGAGCCAGGTAAACTTAGGCCCATCGACTCAATCGCAGTGGCCATGGTGTTTGCAGTGTACATACCTCCGCAAGCCCCAGCACCAGGACAAGCATGCTCTTCTAGGTCCTCCATAATTTCTTCTTGAGTCTTGGAGGTGTCTCCGCCATCATCTGGTTGGCGCAGCGTATTATATGTATACGCACCGAAGGCCTCATAGCAGGTGGCAACGTTTATAGGTCTTCGAAGTGTCTTACTATATCCTTTGTCGATTGTCCCACCGTATATCATGAGACTAGGTCTGTTGTGCCTCGCCATTCCCATTATGCAGCCCGGCATGTTCTT
Organism: Exophiala aquamarina CBS 119918; assembly: GCF_000709125.1. Classification (NCBI taxonomy): domain Eukaryota; kingdom Fungi; phylum Ascomycota; class Eurotiomycetes; order Chaetothyriales; family Herpotrichiellaceae; genus Exophiala; species Exophiala aquamarina. The sequence goes on from NW_013550587.1 coordinate 2,482,360, forward strand.
ATCACACCCTGGGATCGTAATATTTGCATCATGTGCTTGGGCACAAGTGACAGTTTCGACTGAGTCGGCTATGATCTCTCTCGTCTGGAGACTGAAGCGCATGCCTTGATTGCCCATTGTGATGGCATCGCTCACGCCGACTGTATTATACTGCCATGCCAGCATCCCGCGAGACTGAACGGCTTTCTTAACTTCTTTGGCCAGGTCGAGGAGATGCATATTGCACGGGTTTCCTTCCCACCAAACGCTCGCAATGCCGACGTGTGGTGAGGTCTGCATTGCGAGACGGTCTGGCACACCTGCCGCGAACAGCATGGCTTGTGCACCTGGGAAGTCATGTTCGCGAGTCAAATGGGTTGAGTATCGATTCAACTTAGGTTTATTGTCAATCCCGGTTGGAGATGATGAGCGCACAAATTCAAGGTACCGGGCCTCTTGAAAGCCACCCGACTTGTCCATGCTTGCTAGCCCCAATGAGTGCTCAGATCTGTTGACTTGAGCAAGAGCAAGCCGAGTATGGTGCCCAGATGATGAGACTGGGTTTGGCTCGGCTCTTGGACCCTATTATGGGTATTTGTGCTAGTGTCGACTGACTTGGAAATGGAGCCGTGCTTGCTTCGGTGGAACGTCAGGACACAGAGAACTTGACTCGAGCAGATTTCGGCTTGGAAAGACTGTAATGAGTGTTCTTATACTTTGGATTCGACACCATGAGCACAAATATCCGTGCTTTGGTGTGCAGTTGTTCGTGACCCCACGCCCTGGCTAGCACCGGCAACCTCGGGCTGGTGTCCGGTCTGAGGGGTAAGTTTAGATACGCCCAATGAGGTTGACAGTGATTGTAAACTCCAGCATGGGGACGCATGCCTGTACATCTCATCCCGGGGAGCCAAGAGCAACTCCGATTTCGAACTCTCAGCCTTGCGCCTCTTGACCCCTGAACAGGGACGCTCACACGCTTTATTGGCCAATACATTGCTTGCAATATCGCAGAATCTAGATATTTATTGGAGGCCAGCTGGATGACAGATCATACAAGGCCAAATGGGACGAGGAGCTACTCCTCATCTTCAGGAAACGCTCAACGCTCGTTTAAGAAGGGATGAATCTCATAATGACTTGCGAGCAAAGCTGGATCCATCCTTCGCCTGCAGAGCCCTACCATTCAAGGTGGAAGAACACAAATCAAATACCCCATAGAACTAAATGATAGTGGTTCTAGAATTGCCCCAGGCGGTCATAAGTGGACAAGTTCACAGCCATCACTTTCCAGCACACGGCAGATCATAGCTCCCCTTGTGTTTTCTTGTTTTGCATCACCTTCAACTGCCACAAGCCGGCCGCCGTCAATACAAGAGCTGCGCTACCAAGTTCCAGGAAGGCCAGGTCCGAGATATTACGCTCAATCAAGCAGACAGTAGCGCTAAGGATGTCGACAGCGTCACACGCTACACCGAGCCAGAGCGCTGTCGTAACGTTGTTGTGTCGAACGGTGGCTGTGGAAATATAATTCCCCTGATCCTGTGCGAACCCAGGAACCCCATCACTCTTCGCGGCTGTACCACTGCCGTGGCTGGAAGAATCAGTTCTCGAGAGTAGCCCCTCTCTCACTCCCTCTTCTCCTTGGAGCTGCTGGACCTGACTGGTGTCCCACTCTCGAGCCGTCTTCCAGAGGTACGCCCCGACAACAAAGTCTCTTGATCCAAACAGACGGGCTAGCAGGCTCGATTCTGGACTCATCGCCAGTCCGAATAGTGGACCGACCTGTCGCGGAACGATGAGCGTTGACAGCCCCGCCGCCATGCGCATCACCGAGAGCGTCTTGATGATGGTGCTCGACATTGTGGCTTTTTGTTCTCTGTCTCCGAAAATCGTAAGTTGTTGAGATCTCACTTCGCCGATAGTGGTATAAGTGCTAGTTATACTTGGCTAGTTTATTTGGCCGTTCTCCGCTGTTGTCAAGTCTTAGCATCGACTGCAGCGATCCGTGGTAGAGGGGTGGGACAATGTCCTATGGAGAGACAATTCGGCGGCCAAAAGGTACACTATCAGAGGCGACCTGGAACCGGGCCGAAAGGAGACAATAAGGCAGTGAGTTTTATTCAAATGAGAACGAGCTACCTGACAGAACAAACGCGGACTGAAGACCCAGGCGTTTATCTATGAAACCCTTCCTCCATTCTTCGAATGGCCCGTGTCCCTGGCGAGCTTAACGTTATGCATTTCCCGTGGCGCCCAGCCTCGTATCGTACCCAGCACCTCAATAAAGCACACCCCAATCGTTATGATCGATCTCCGTGTTCATTGCCACAAAGAGGATGCGCTTCTGGCTATGAGGCATTTTCAACTCATCAGGTCCGGCTCATTGGAGGTTGTCTGATGCGTTGATATCTCAGAATGTTATTCTGTAATATCAAGAGGCTGACATTAGGGCAGACGATCGAGGGAGAGAATTAGCTAGAAGCCGCACATGTCTTGAATACTGATTGCTAACTGACTGGGCACTGAACGACTCGGTTACTTAAGTGGACCATTGCGTTCTAACATACTTAATTGTGCTCCCGGTAGTCCTACACGATCTTTGTCATACTTGCCTTGCATCATTGATCAATGGGGGCAAAGCGAAATCAAATGCTCAGCACAACCATAGCCGTTACCATCTACCATCCATGCAAAGCCTCATTAACTATGCCACCTGTATGAAACTCCAATCATAGCGGCGGCGAGGTTGCAATGAGCAGCCTCCGCGCCTTTACACCACCTGAATCGTGTCGTGTCCGATACTCGTTACATACAAGCCGGCCAATCATCAACAACGTGCTTTTCTTGGTAAAACATATTAACCAACCCTTTCAAAACCGTAGTGCGCCGCGCCAGAGAAAAGAAAGTCATTCCTATCTGGTATGGACACTTTGCAGGTCTTCATTTCTTCTTTCCCTTTCCCCGACTTGGAGCAGTCGTGGATGACACACTCTGAGCACGCGAGGTGGCTGGGGAGGTGTTTTTACTGCCACGACCTGACTTGACTGCTTTTACAGCTTTGTTCTGCGAGGTCTGTCAGTACAAATTTCCTACATGAGCTTGATCCACAACTTACCACAATGCCATTCTTCGCCTTCTTTTTGGCCGGTGCGGCCTCACTGTCATTCTCTTCGTCCTCGTCTTCATCTCGATCTCGCCCTCTACCTTTACCAGGTGCATGGCCATTGGGAAGCTTTTCGTCCGGATCCTCAAATTCTCTTGAGACAGTATTAAGCAGTGTCGTGCATCGTCTGCCTAATTCAACCGGAGTTCGACTGAGGAAAAACCAATCAAAGCGGAACAAAGGAGAGTCTCGTACTTCGTCTCGGATCTTCTCATACAAGCCTTCCCCATCGACACCGTGCTTGTCAAGCATAACCAACAAAAATCGGTCTTCCTCCTCCGTGTAAACCTTTTTGTTCGTCGTCGAAACTGTGTAGTTGACTTTGAGTTGTTGCAGTGGTACCCGATATAGTTCCATTTTCTTCCGAAGCATTTTTCGCTGTAGATTGGTCTTGCGCAATTTCTCTTCCCCGGCCTCAATCGTCTTGATATGTTTGTCGAAGTCCGCAATTTCCGTGTTTCTCTTCCAGAAGACCTTTGCATATTCCTCAATCTCTTCAGGTTCCTTGCTGTCGACCTCGGTAGATATGCCTTCATAATTGGTTCGTCCGAACTTCGCTGATCCGTTGACAAACTGTTGAAAATCTCGCCGGTTCCAATTCCCGAATCCATGCTCCTGCATTTCAGCCTTGCGCTGCTTTTCTTCTTCGGTCAACGGCTCCGCATTGTCGATTTCGTCTTGGCCCAGTCGTTGGTCAGCCTCACGATCACTTAGGTCCTCATCTGTTCCTTCGGCTAGAGGGACTTTGTAGCCTATTTCTTTGTGATAATAAGCAGTCTCCTTTTCTTGCAGTTCTTGAAGTCCAGGGGGGAAGAACTGCCAGTCATGAACGTTGACCTGTTTCGGAGCTCTGGGGACTTTTGGTTTCGTATCTGCTGGCCGACCACCAGTTGACAGGGCTTGCTTGTAGTATTTGTCGATGGAGTAAAACTGCTCCTTTCGTTCACGTTTGGCAGGGTTGATCCAGGCAACCCCAATGTCTTTCTTATGCTTAGTGAAGTCTTCACCGTTCCACTCATACGCATTCTCCGAAGAGAATTTCTGAAGATCATCGATACCAAGCTTCTCGTATTTGGCATTCAGCTCCGCTGTGCGGGCCTCACCACGGCGCAAAATCTCGTCAATGTCGTCGAGGACATCTACAGCCCCTTTTTTCTCGAATACCTTTTCTGCTCCGTGCTGTATCATGCTCAAAAGCTCGTCCTTAGATGCAGCCTGCTTGACCTGTTGCTGAGCTCGACCCTGTTGAATGACCAGTTGATCTAATCTCAGCTTTTGCGCAGCTCTTTCCAATACCTTCTCCTCGATTGCTTCCTCAGTCACAAATCGGAAGACCTTGACCTGTTTGGTTTGACCTATACGATGTGCTCGATCCATGGCCTGAAGATCGGCCTGAGGATTCCAGTCGCTGTCGTAAAGAACCACGATGTTCGCACTTGTCAAATTGATGCCCAAGCCACCGGCGCGTGTGGTGAGCAAGAAGACAAATTTCTCCGAGTTTGGTTTGTTGTAGTCATCAATGGCTGCAATACGATCTTCATGTGCAGTACTGCCATCGATGCGGCAATAAGGGTGGCCTCTGAAGACACAGTAGTCTTCCAAGATGTCTAGAACTCTGCTCATCTGAGAGAAGATCAGAACACGGCTCCCTTCCTCCTTCATACGGGCTAGAATTTTGTCGAGGATGATCATTTTGCCTGAGTTGTAGATGAGATGTTCGTCGGTTGTGTAGGGTGGCCCAGGTTCAGCGCCTTCGAAAAGATAGGGATGGTTGCAACATTTTCGCAGTTGCATCACGATGTTCAACAACCGAGTTTTAGACTCGCGTTTCCCACCTGCACCATTGACAGCATCAATATCCCTCTCCAAGATCTTTTTGTACCACTTGATCTGCATATCCGCCATTCCAACGTACAAATTGAGTTCCTGTTTGGGTAAGAGACTCTTCTCGACATCAGCCTTCACTCGCCGTAGCAAAAATGGTCTTAGGACTCTGTGTAGTTGTTGAACCACAGTATCCTGGTCGTCGTTTTGACCGGAAAACCATGCATCAAATGCTTCAGAGTCACCAAAGACGTCCGGAAGGAGGAAGTTAAGTAGAGCCCAAAGCTCATGGAGGTTGTTTTGGAGAGGAGTGCCAGTGATCAGAAGTCTGTTCCTAGAATTAAACATGCGGATGATTTGAGCGAGCGAGGACTCCTCATTCTTGATTCGATGAGCTTCGTCAACTATTATGTACTCCCAGGCAAATTTCTTGAGATGGGATTTTTCCCTCAGGATCATTTCATAGCTGGTGATGCAGACGTCAAACTTCTCATCTATCAGTCTTTCGTTGATCAGGGCATGTCGATCTTCCTTGGCCCCTTGCAGAACAAGAACGTCAACCTCAGGAGTCCAGGTCAGGAATTCTCGGCGCCAGTTGTCTAATGTTGACTTGGGAACAGCAATGAGATGCGGTCCCTTGATATCGCAAATGTGTCGCAGGTATCCTAAGAAAGATATCGTCTGCAGAGTTTTGCCTAGACCCATCTCATCCGCTAGGATGCCAGAGATCCCGTTCTCGTGGAGGGAGATAAGCCAGTTGAGACCAGCAACCTGATAGTCACGCATCTGCCCGCCTTGGATGTAGGATGGAGACTCTCGGAAGATGGTCTGTGAGGCAGTTCCGCGCTTTTCATCTCGTAACAACTCGGCATCCTCTTCCTGTTCCGTCTTTCGCTTGTTCGCGCTCGCCGCGCCACCTTTGCGGGATATACCCTTCTTCGCATTTGCGTCGTCTTCAGCATTCTGGCGATCGATCTCGACCATGACTTCTCTAATCTTGGGGTTGGGGTTGGTTACGATGAAGTGGCGGAACAGGTCGGTCAAGCCAAGAAGGTATTTGAATCGACGTATGGTGTCATCTTCCTTGGACTCGTCCAGCTGGCCATGCTTCTTGCCCAAAATACTTTTTCTCAATTTGAAGGCTTCCGATCTCTTCTTCCGGCCATCTAGCTGTGGGGTATCGCCCGCAATACTACTGGCCGTAGTGTTTGGGTTGGTGTCGGAATCGGTATAATCGGGAGTGTCATCGACATAGCGATTGAGGTGTCCGAAAGAGGGTCTTCGAGGGTGAATTTGAATGCTTGAGTCATGCATCGGAGTATCAGCAACGGAGGAGGTTTCTGAATCGGGTTGTTGAGATTTGGGTAGAACCATGGTGGTGTTTGGGATGGCCGGTTCGGCCTCTCAATCAAAAAGTTCACTCAGTCGCGCAACGCGAGATTGTGAAAGTCGCGAAAGCTGAACGTGGTGAGAGAAGGTCTGACGACTGAGAAGCACGTAACTACTCCCGACGCGTAGCGTTGGTGTGACTTAAAGAACGAAGTACAAGAAACACTTGTCGGGGAAAAGGGCAAGGGCAAAGAGAATATGGAGGCTCAGTGGTAGATTTGGTAGAGGGAGTTTACACGCGCATGAAACCCGCCAATGACGCCATGTGATTGGCCAGCTGAAAGCGCACTCACTACGCGGGAATGGAGGCTCTCTTGGCATTATTCACGTGACTTAATTCACATGTATCGAAGCACGTGATAGAGGCCAAAATTGGGCAGCTCCACGTCACCACGTGATGACGGCAAATAATAACTGCAATTCGAGATCATCCAACGGCGGCTGTGGCTACCTTCTCTTTGTTTCTGGCCTTCCTTTTATGCCTCACTGGAATCATCGAGCGTCAGGTCAGATTGGATCCAGAAACTATACAGTTAAGTCCTCTTCGTCCTATAAAACTTCTTCGAGTGTGACGACTGCCTTTCGACGGTTGGGCGGGACACACAAGCCCCTCCACATCCAACCGATCACAAGACACCAACCACTTCCCCTGGAGACGAAGACGACTGAGCAACCGTCTTTATTGTTGGTTTTCTCGCGAGGCCCCAACCTCCCGTCATGGACTCGATGAGATCCTTGAACACCTCCTTACCTCCATCGACCTCACGTCCCCCACCTCCAGAACAGCTCCTCCAGGCCTTCCGCACAGCTGCCCTTTCCGTCACCAATCTCTACAAGTCAGCAGTCACAGACCAAAGCGCCAGCCGGCAAGCAGGCTATCAAGACGCCCTCGAGGATTTGCTGAGTTTCCTGGACCGAGAGAACCTCGGCTTGCAAGACGGCGAAGGATGGAGAGTCAGACAATGGGCCACTGAGCGATATGATGGATCGGCCCATCAACAGCAAGCTGAAAGTGATGATGAGAGAGGCGAAATCGAGACCAGACCAAGGAACAACTCAATATCACGGGCCCAATCTCCAGAACAAGTCCGAACCCAGTCCGAACCTCCGAGGATGGAATCTGCTGTTCGTCCAGCAGCGGTCGATGATACACAGCCTCCTCCAGCTCGAAACCTCGCCTCAGCCACACCCATATTTCGGTTTACGGGTCAGTCGTCATCCGAAGAGATGCAGACAGACGACAACTCGATCACCGTGGACGAACCTCAATCGGCTCCAACAAATTCTGAGGGACCGCTCCGTCTAGAGGTTATTAATAATCGCGCGGTGCGAACACCTACGAGGCACAGCGGCCAGCGACATAGCTCAAAAGCCAACGGAAGAGAATTCACGTTCACGGCTGGGACCAAGCGGAAACTACAGTTCCCCGACTTCTTTGACATTTCGAATATTGGTCCACGAGACGGGGCGGGGGGCAGCAAACGCGGCCGGTTATCGTGACGTTGGCGGTGAAAGTGAAGGATTTCATCGCGGAGCATCTTGAAGCGTTCAGCATTGTGCCCGGGGGACATGGGTAGATTTTAACACCAGGAGCACATCATTATGAGGACATGAGCCATGAGATAGAGCATAGCAAGCATCCTTGTTCATACACTAGATTAATGTATTTTCTCGTGAGAAGGAAATTCTAGAAACCACATTTTACATGACAATCAATTGCATTAAAAAGTGAGTAGCGATTCTTGTCGAAGGATATTGGGTATCATCTGAGAAACAATGCTTGGTTTGGAACATGATAGAACCAGTGAAACAGGTCCATCAAGCCTTCAAAATACAGGAGAAAGGCGTGACCACATCAGAGAGATGGCTTTTAGTTGATCATTCGATAGAAGCCTAGGCTGACCAGTGTAGCTGATAAAGTCAGAATCCCGAGCTGACGAGAACCGTACTTGTATTTTGACTTGCTGAGCTCGATTACCCTCCGCTGAGCTCTGAGTTGTTGCATGCCAGAAAAGTAGGTATAGCCCCCTAGTGATACGAGGGCCGTTGAGCCTAAGCAAAAGTGAGCGTCCCATCGTGTGAGTCTCAGAGTCTACGTCTGGTGGTACAAACCTAGGACCCGACAAGACAAACAGTCCTCCTTTTCAAACGCATCAGGACTCTCAAAGTCATCGATCTTGTCTTTCTTGGCGTTAAAGAACTCCATGAGAGCCATGGCCTTTTATCCTGTAATACCTGTAAATGTCAATCCGTAATAAGGCTATCTCAATGGATGAGCCTCCTGATGTGTTGGTTGGTGATCGTCAAGCGCCAAGTCCAGCCGTGTCACGTGCAAGGTCTAACCATAAAGACTCTAGACACTGTTTGGAAGGTTTTGGCTTCACTGTTACTGACGGTACGGCGTGTCTCTACATTACTGTTACAGCTTGTCGTATGGGATTGCATTCCCTCAGAAGGGTCAAGCATAGATGACAGGGTCAGTCCTTGGCTGACGTTACATGCGGGCCATTGATCCACGGAGATTCACATATGAACTGCAGCCCATGGGCGCTTGACTGCAGCAACTGTCTTCACCCGGACGGAGTATGGCTTACCAGCGCTCAAAGATCTGGTCTGCACGTTACAGCCAATGATTTATCCTCCATACCGTGCCATTATACTGATCCGATTCTTTCAAAAGAAGTCCGAAAGCCGACAGCCTGCGGGTGATCAGCGATCAGCGAGAGTCCCGGCTGAGATTAACATATATGAGGTACATGAACATTAGACGAAGTACACGTTATTTCGGACTTCCTGCCTGATTGCCCACATGCAATGACGCTTTCATGCCATCAACCCTCCATCGATGGGACAGACCACTCCGGTCATAAAGCTCGATTCATCGCTGAGAAGAAATGTACAAAGTTGCGCGATTTCCTCTGGCTTTCCCATCCTCTTAAGTGGCATATTTGCATATGTACTTGTGAACGGGGCGTCCTTCTTCTCCGAGACATCGAATATCCTCTGAAGCATCGGTGTCTCGACGGGTCCTCTGCAGGAATCCTTGTAAGCCAAAGGTCTTGCTTCTCAGAGCCATGTTCAAGTACTCACGGAGCAATTGCATTTACTCTAATGCCTTTAGGTCCAACCTCTTTGGCAACTGTCTTTGTCAAGCCAACGACCCCGTGTTTGCTCACGGAATAAGCGGAAATTCCTGGACGGCCCATCAAACCGGCAATACTGGCTGCGTTCACAATCGAGGCCCCTGCCTGCATAACTCTGATCTGAGCCCGAACACAATACATCAAGCCGGTGAGATTGATCGACAGAATGTGATCCCAGTCCTCATTCGCGAGTTCTGCGAGTGGCCCAGCCAGCTGCTTTGGACCCGATTCAACGCCGGCAAGGTTTGCAGCGCCATCAAGTGTGCCAAAGTGATTGACCGTTGCATTGATCCAATCATCCACCTCCTGATTTGAAGCAACATTCACTCGGCTACCTATTACCTCAATGCCACTCGCCTTGATTTCTGAAACCAAGGCATCCAGCGCCTCCTCTTGGACATCTGCAAGAGCCAATTTGGCACCCTTGTATGCACAAAGCTTGCTCAGCTGCAACCCAATTCCCGAAGCAGCTCCGGTAATTGCGATCACTTTGCCGCGTAAAGACATCGTGGAATCAATCATTAAAGCTCGTGATTGGAGTAATATTTTCTGGCTGAAAGTACCCTATGAGTACCCAGAGAGGAGTCTGCCAGAAATGAAATACAGTAACCAGACTTTTAAAGATCGGATTATAACTACTCCGGCGTATCAATGCTTACCTCATTTTATGTTGATGTTGTGGCACAGTGGTCTGCCCGCCCTTGCTAACCGAGGAGATGTCCCCGCACGCGGGTCAACCTCATGGACTACTCCGTTCCAGACTCGGTAAAGAGTAGCCTATGAAGGTTGCAGGAGAACCACCAGGATGGGGAAGGTTGGATGGCTCAAAAGTCAAGATGAGCAATCCCACAAGCAGCGAATTGTCAAGTCTGGACATAGACAAAGTTAATGAAAAGATTCGTCATCATGCGGAGGTGAGAATATGTGAGGCGTGCCAGGCACCATTGTTCAACTCTAATCGGTGCGGAAACAACACCTTTGCAGAAGGACCAGGCGATATTCGGGATAAGCCTGAAGAGAACTCATCACTTCTGCCGCTTGACTTCGATGTCCTGTCTTCGCATAATTCCAGCGGCAAGGGTGAGGCATATGCCGTCAAGGAACTTGCTGCTGAAGACAGATAGCGATACGCCTTCCGGGGCCTACCTTGATCACGCGTAAGTCCAGCTTTGTTCTTATGTTGATTGCTACAATTACGGGTGTTTTACAGCAATGGGAAACGCTGCAAAGTCATCTTCGATAGATGCTCACCTCGATGACTATGCTCCCCAGAAAGGCAGGCTCGCTACCACGATTCTGCGCTTGCAAATTACCCGCATTCCATTGTAACTCGAGCGCCCAAGAATGCACGTCATGCGTTAAGCCAGCGCTTTCGTGCTTGAAAATGTTTCAGAGTCGTCGCAATTCTCATTCCTTTCGAGCATAATATTCACGTTTCAAAATGCCTTGCTGTTTGCATGACGAGTTTCTCATCCGATATGCTTCGTGCCGGAGATTAGAGCTTCAATATCCGAAACACTGGCACCTACTTGACTATATGTAGGGCTCGAAGGACGACGAACCCCCACAATAAAACCAGAGGACTCTCAACGCCGACGAGCCTTGCGGAGATTGCTCCACCCATGCCATGTTCGTACCTGCATCTTAGGGGTGTTTGGACCCAGACAGAAGCTGCAACCATCCAATCACTCCCACGGTGCGAACATCCCCAAGCGTCCTTTGTCTGCAGAGGCAACGATAACCATGTGCTTTTGCAGCAACGCATACATGTGTTGAGGCTCCACACAATTTATCTCGGTTCTAGCTTCGTCTTCTCTCAGCGAGTAACGACCAGATCCAAGTAGGTGCCGCTCTCCTAGATCCTAATCAAGCACAAGTTCTATGCGATTGCGTGTTCGAGAAAAACTGCTACTTCATCACATCACGACATGAAGATCCGGTCTACATCAAGTCAACCATCAAGAAGAGCATATCCAGCTGTGCCTTCTCCGTACCTCGCACTCTCTTTAAGGGGTTGACTTTGAGCCACAATATGTCAACGGCCGGCCATCTGCCCCGTACTGAGTACCAGAACGGGATCTCGGCTGCCGCATGCTAACATTCCCGATGATCTACGCACATTTCCTGCAGCTCCTGCCTGACATATCGCCAGGCCCCAACTCACTGTACAGCAAGATCGCTTACGGAGTCTTCAACACGTTGAGCAAGCTCGAGGGTCTTTGAATTTACGACACAAGAGCTTAAAAGGTCGGCAAATGTGACAATCGCTCGCTGTGGAGATTCATACAGAGTACTGTTCGCAGAGTCGCAACACTACTATTTTGGTAGGCAATACCAGAAGCTAAATCCGTTAACGTGGTCAAGATTTGGAGTACAGTTGGGGGGCTGAGAATAGAGCTGCGGCTAAACTGGTCAGACAGTGCAATTTATGTATGTACCTGCGGGAGTATGTTCGTTCTGCTCTGTCAGACAGGACCGACAGCTACTCCGCCCCTCGCCAGCCTCGGAATCGTTTTACCTCCAAGCCCCTCCCGACGAGGCTTTGCTATTCCGGATTCGGTAACGAACCTTTCTAGCTGTCCGAGCAGGCCAATGATAACTCCTTCATGGCATTGTGTCGAGGATGCGCACGACCCTACGCCGCTTGCCACGACGATCTTAAGAATGAAGGGCTCACAGACGGGGCCTAATCTAGGAAGATGGATCCGAAGTCAAGGGAATCAGGCCGCATCTATAGCTAATCTTCTTTGAGGCAAAGCCTTCCTGGTATATAGAATTACCGGGTTGAAGCTGGTCGCTGCGAGTTATATAACTTCCTGGTGAGCCTTCTCAAAGCCAGCTACAGATCTCAATCATTTGCACACGCTTCTACTTGTACATTCACTTCAAACCACCGCTCTGCATAATAAACATCATGGGGCGACTACTAATCCTTTACTCATTGCTATCTTTATGTCTTGCTCAAATTCAGCCCGCCCAGAAGTCAAACAACTGCCCCTTGCTCGGACCAGTATTTCCAGCGCCTACGGATCCCATCGCTTCTAAAGCTATTCAAGCTGCTGCAGATTCATTCCCCGATCTCCTCAAAGAGGCGCTTGGTGCCGGGCTCCTCGACAATCAAACTACCTCATTTTCAATCAATGTTTTCTCAGCAAACCACACCCTCTTTGAATACCATTATGCGGCACCAGGACTCAATGGTTCTTTAGCGGCAGGTCTTCTCAACAACCAGACCATCTATCGAGTCGGCAGTCTCTCGAAGTTGTGATCTATGTATACGCTTCTTCTGACAGCGCCCGGGAATTCGCTCGATCAGCCGATCACCAAGTTCGTCCCTGAGCTAGTAAATGCCACCAGCGAGAACCTTGGTGATGGGCCAACGTGGGAGGACGTCACCATCAGGTCGTTGGCAGGACAACTTTCCGGCTTGGGAAGAGATTGTAAGTCGCATCCTGTCATGCACCGAGGTAAATTCTAATTGTTACCTAGATGGAAATTATGATTTCGCGAATGAAGCCGCCAACCTCACTGCATTTGGATTCCCTGCTCTTACTGCAGCCCAAGCGCCAACCTGTGGGCAAGGTTTCACGAACAAATCTGCAATCATAGAATGCACACGCGAGGGTCAGTTTGTCCAGAGCACCGTGACATCAAACATTTACTAACTGTGAATACACACACAGACTTCATTCAAGGCATTATTGGCAAACGTGCTGTGACTTCACCATTCAGCACGCCTATATATTCCAATTTTGCATACATCTTCATTGGTTACGCCATCGAGTCTATCACTGGAAAGAGCTTCTTCGACTCCTTCACAGATGCCGTTGGGAAGCCTCTGGGGCTCAAAAGAACATCTCTATCGATCCCAAATGACAAAAATACCATCATTCCGGGTAACCCTGCGACCAACTCGTGGACGGTAGATGCTGGAGACGAAAATCCGTAAGTCAATCCGTAACTAGTCAAACTCCGAATCCGTTTCAGGGGCTAACACGAGAACAGGACTGGAGGATTCTACAGTAGTCTCTCGGATGTCACTGCTATTGCTCAATCCATTCTGAACTTAGATCTATTGCGACCTGTGGTTACGAGATCATGGATGAAGCCCCTTGCGCACACTGCGAACCTCCGCAATGCTGTCGGAGCCCCCTGGGAGATCTACCGCCAGGAGATCCCTGTGTCAGGAATATCTGCTGCCAACAACACCCGTGTGGTCGACCTTTACGCCAAATCGGGTGACCTCGGGGGCGCTGAGCATTACTACGGCACGCTCACCACGTTCGACATGGATCATCACTTTGGCTTCAACATCCTAGCCACTGGTAAAAAGGCCTCAAGTGTGCGATGGACTCTCGGCTCTATGCTCTCCGAGGTTTTTGTCAACGCTTTTGAAGCAGCCGCAAGGGACGAGGCAGATGCAAAGTTCGCAGGGACTTATGAGTCCACTGGGAATGGCCCGGCCTCCAACCTCACATTAACACTCGACGACAGTCGGCCGGGTCTTGGTGTTTCTGAATGGTATAACAACGGCATTAACATTCTCAACAGTCTGCGCACGTATCGCAACATTCCGACCGCGGCGACTCTCTCCCTGCGTCTATACCCCATGATCAAGTTTGGAAATGAGCTTACTTTCCGATCGGTGATTGAGGTTTTCCCCCAAGGCTACATCACCGGTCCAATGGCGACAGACTGCATTACATGGCCAACGGTGGATGGATTGCAGTATGGAGGTGCGGGCGTTGATGAGTTCGCATTTAAGATAGAAAACGGAGCACCGGCGGCGGTGACCCCCAGAGCGATGAGGCAGACGTTGACGAAGCAAAGGTAAACGGCCTCGCCGTCTCGCCTGTAGGCCTGCAATTTTAGAGCAGGGAGTGCAATCCTCTAATGGCCACGTACATAACTAACATTTTATTTATTCACTCACCCATGTCGATTCTTTCTGTTGGACTTGACAAATGGTAACGGCGTGTGAAATACTGATCTAGCAAGGACGCGATGCAAGTTATGTAGTTGGCAACCTGGTCTTTAGCCTTGCCGAAGCGGCAGGTGGGGTTGCTCAACGCTTAAGGGAGGCGCAATCCACGGCCGTCGGTCCAGAGGGGCTTTATACATCCATCACTGCCTAAGTAGTCTTCAGGGAGCAAGACACTGCCTGCTTCTGGGGGCGATGGATCGACAACCAACGAAGCCGAGCTCATGATTTAAACAAAGAGATTTTAGAAGCAAACGTTATTGCTTTGCTTGTTTTGTACCTTTACTAAGTTCTCCCTAAAGGGAGAAGTCTTTCCATCCTCCGCGGGGTCCATGGTGAGTTCTGGATGCCTTTCCTCCACATGTGGGGAAGGATCCCGACGTAAATCACCTGCTAGAAGCTCCATCTGCCGAGTATTGATCCTACTGGTTGGGTGAGGAGATGAACCTGTCATGCAGGCTCTCTTGTCTCAAGGAGCAATCTCGACGATGTCCGATCATGCTAAGACCTGGAGTCAATGGGCCGTTATTACTTGCATCAACGTTATATTTCCAACGACCTTGAATCAGCAATATAACTAAATCAACAGTAAAGAATGGCATTCACAAGCACCCAGATCCCAAGCGAGATGCTTGCGGCCCAGGCTGTCGAGGTAGGTCTACAGGGTATATTGGCAGGAGCACGTATGAGCCCGAGAGTTGTCATAGGATCTGGAAATGGCCCCTCGGCCTTTGTTCTAGGACTCGAGACTAATTATTGTCGTATATCTGGGTAGTCCTCCAAACCCCCAAAGGTTCATCGAATCCCCGTTCCATTGCCAGAGTTGGCGGAACAAGATCTCCTCCTGAGAACCGCAGTCGCCTCTTTGTGTCACACTGATCTCATGGTACTCGATGGGGTCTTTCATACGAAACTACCAATCACGATGTCTCACGAGGGTACCGGCGTTGTCGTTGCAGTAGGGAGTCAAGTGTCAGGTTTCAAGGTTGGCGACCGCGTCATGACAGGCATCAAGCTACACGCCTGTGGGAGATGCATCAACTGCAACCCGCCCAACGGCGAAGACTGGAACCAGTACTGCTTTCAGTCAGAAGGTGCCGCCGGAATCATGTCTGATGGTGCATTTGCGGAGTTCCACGTGGCTGACTCGAAGGAGAGCAGTCACATTCCGGACTCGGTGCCGTTCACCACTGCAGCACCACTAGCATGCGCTGGAGTTACTGTTTACCGTGCGGTCCTCACCAGCGAAGTCAAGGAAGCAGGCGTACTTGCCATCGTTGGCGCTGGAGGCGGGCTGGGGCATATGGGCATTCAATTTGCAAAAGCACGAGGAATACGGGTGATTGCCATTGACGCACGAGATGAAGGCCTAGAAATCTGTCGAAAGTTTGGTGCCGAGCATGTGCTTGACGCGCGGGAGGGCAAAGCCGAGATTGTCCAAAAGGTACAAGCCCTCACGAACGGCCAGGGTGTCGAGGCAGTTGTCAACGTCTCGGATCATCCTACCTCAGCAGCGCTCTCAGCCGCAATAACCCGCACCCATGGTACTGTGATTCAAGCAGCTCAGCCTGTCGAAGTCTGCGTGCCTTTCCAAGATATTGTGCTGCGAGACGTCACCATCAAAGGGACCATGTTCGGTGGCAGGAAGCTTAGCCAGGAGATGCTGCAGGTCGTGGCCAAACATAATATCAGGGCAGAAACACAGATTTTCTACGGTTTGCAGGAAGTCCCGAAGATGGTTGAGTTGGCCAGAGCAGGCAACCTGAAGGGCAAGGCGGTTTGTGTGGTCGATATCAGTCTGACGTGAGCTGAAATATGGTGAAATGCATCGATAGAGGCATCCATGGACCCTCCGTAGTTTCTTGTCAGTGGTGAACATGGGGTACATGTTTGTAAGCTCTCAATATATCCACCAGAAGTGACGAAGGAGGATTCCTCCGCTTCCATCCGTGAAGCTTGTATACTTTCTAGCGAAAGGAAGCATAGCCAGGTCAGAGCTGTAATACTATTCGTAGCCTTTAATGTTCAAGCGGTTGAATTCCTGCTTACTAACTAGCCAATCAACGAGCACTTTTGTGCCGGCTGTCGGTTCTTGCTTGACGCTTCTGCCTGCATCGGCAAACTCCTTGATAGCAGAAACATAATGTTCCGGGGCGTCTCGGGCCGAAGTTGACATAGGGGCGTGGAAGTTGATAAGCTGAGAAGCTAGCGAGTAAAAGAAGTGAGTCACAACTCTTTCAAGCGACATTTGGCCTGCCTCTCTTTTCTGAATACCTGACAACGCGAAAGTCCTCCAAGATGTCCATCGCATCGTGCTGTCTAAAAGGATTTGAGTGGAACGGCACACCGACCGGGAAGACAGGGCGCGTCGCAGGTGTTGATAACGACACATACATCGCGGGCGATGAAACTACTGACGCTGCTGTCCTGCTTATTGCCGATCTCTTCGGCTGGACGTTCAATAACATCCGGCTCCTTGCAGACCACTACGCCCGTGAAGCCGGCGTGACCGTCTACGCACCGGACTTCTTTGGCGGCGAAGTCATTCCTGCCGATCTGCTCGTGAACGAGGAGTTCGACAAGTGCGATCTCCCCGGCTTTCTGCAAAGAAACGGTCGCGAGGCTCGGGAGAATGAGATCTTTGCATTCGCAAAGGCCCTGAGAGCCAAGTACAAGAAGGTCGGCGCCATAGGGTTCTGCTATGGTGGATGGGCCGTCTATCGGTTGGGCGCAAAGGAGCATCAGCCTCCGCTAGTTGACTGCATCTCTGCGGGTCATCCTTCCCTGTTGATCAAGAAGGATATTGACGAGGTCGCCGTGCCGGTGAGTCGCCTCCATTCTTGTTGTCTGGGCTCGTCCAAGCTTATTCGACTTGGCCAAACATACTACATGTCAGCAATATACTGACAAGCCTGGTTCTTCTACGTAGGTGCAAATGCTCGCTCCAGAGATCGACTTCATGTACACCGCCGAGCTAAAGAGCCACACCTTCGAGACGCTCTTGAAATCAAATTTGACTTTCGACTACCAGCACTACCCAGGCGTGGAGCATGCTTGCTTCGTTCGCGGTAACGACAAGAAGCCGGGAGAGCTTGAGGCCATGGTGAAAGGCAAGGAGGCCGCGGTGTATTGGATGAAGCGGTTCTTGCAGGTAGACTGAGTTCCTGGGTGATGAAACACGGTAGTTGCAGGGCGATGTTGACCAGTCTAACTGATCCGATGGGAGGAACTGCCGGAGTCATTCTCTCGTCTAGTCAGGTAATTCCGTATTGCTGTAATGGAATATCAATGATACCAATCGTAATGCTCTTTGAAAAGTGTCTTGATCCTAAACCTTCCGTACTCAGGTGTGTTAACTGTCCGGTAGGACTTCCACTCAGACAAGCCTGCTTCGATATCCGCGTACTTCCCGGCCGATGATTCTAGCTTCAATTAGGGACCTAACTCTACAAGTGGTCTACATAGAGTTCCGAATATATCAGCGGACCTTGTAGCTGGCCGATAGTGGGAGACAAAAAATGACGTCACTGTTCGGTCTCCCGGCGACTGTGCGATCAAGTCGATCTCAACTCTATACTTCCTCCTGAACTAAAGAGGCATCTAATCTGCGATGAAGGTATGAAAGGTCTCCTTAGATCCAACTTAGTCAAGGCAGTTCGCTCCTCCTTCCCTCCCCCTCCTCCTCCTCCTGCTGAAGGTGTATTTCCCAGTCACAACCGAGGTCAACTGCGGGGCATTGACACCAACTAACCAAACCAGCTAGTCGCTTACCTAAGTGCCAACGGTCAAACGGATCGCGACGTTGTGCTGGCTTTTGACTACCCGGCTTCGTTGGCTTCAGATTAGGCGCGCGGACGCCTCTGCATGTTTTCTATACCGAACTATTGATGGAATACAAGTTTACTCTATCCATTATGAAAAACATGACGCAGGAAGATTGAATGGGCTAACACGAAGATCAAGCCCACCAGACCCCTGCTGCCCCTCATTATCCTAAGGATTCCCAGGGTCCTAGGAGGCAGAAGCTAAATTGCGCAAGTCTGGGGTCGAGATCCTGAGATCTGGATTTGCTGCCGATAAAGTTTTGCCATCACTTCGAACGCCGAGTCAGAGCCCAAGGGTAGCTACCATGGCGCAAACGCGGGGTCGAGTCATTGTGGAGGGGTATATCTGCGACGGGATGCTGCGTTTCAATGATCGTTCTGTTCATGCAAGTTTGAAGGCGCCCACAGCACTGATTCAGCCACGCGTTAGCTTCCTCACCCGCCACACGATCAAATTTCAGTCATCATTCGGTCGGTGACAATCTAGCGAAGATGCTCGAGGTATATGCCGACCCATGCACGGTCAACTGCCGCAAGGTACTGGCTGGGCTCGACCTCATCGGCACGAAGTACAATTTCAACCACATCGACTACTTCACCAGCCAGCAAAAGAGCCCCGAGTACATGAAGATCAACCCAAACGCCACTGTTCCATCAGCCGTTGACGGTGACCTGCAGATCACCGAATCAAATGCTATCCTGCAATACATCGCGGACGATGCTGGTTCCGCATACCCCAAGGAACCCAAGGATCGATGTAATGTCAATCGCTGGCTATTTTGGGAGGCATCAAAGTGGTTTCCCAGCTGCTACATCTACCTTGTCGAATACGTGGTGAAACCACTGCTGAAGGCAGAGCCTGACCAAGCTGTCATTGACCACGAAGCACCGAACTTCCATCGGCTTGCTGGAATCCTCGATGATCAGTTGGCAAAGACAAAATGGCTTGCCGGCGATAACCTCACGATTGCCGACATTTCTATGGCGGCTCCTATGCACCTTCATGAAGCACAGAAACTCCCACTTGACAACCATCCAAACCTCAAAAAATGGTTGGGAGAAATTGAGAAGTTACCTTGCTGGCAGAAAACCCAGGGGGCAGTCGACAAGGCCTTGCTGCCAGGTAGGGTCGCCTCAAATGGCACCGCTGCTGCCCGTAAAGATGTCAAAGCTAACTTCAACTACACGAAGGACGTTGAAAAACGTACGGAACTGTACTTCTATGACTCCGAGGCGGCCAAGGACATTCACGAGCCTGGCGATGATGCGCACGAGATGGCGGTACATGATGGATGGTATCGGGCGGATTCATTCTCCATCGACAAAGAGGGGTTCTCGGTTAAATCGTTCAAAACTGATTACCAGGATTGGGAGGATGAAGAATCTGTCAAGGAAAACTTCTACCCAGAGATTGTCGACTTCATTAAAAAGACCACGGGCGCCAAGCGCGTCCTTGTTTTTGACCATACTATTCGCACCAAGGCTAATGAGAAGAAGAAGTTGACACAGGAGACCAACACTTCCCAAAGGGCTCCAGTGATGCTGGTCCACTGCGACTACACGGCAGAGTCTGGGCCAATTCGAGTGAAGCAGCTGTTGGCAGATGAGGCAGACGAACTATTGACTCGGCGCGTGGCCTTCCTTAATGTCTGGAAACCCATTTATCGTGTCGTCGAGGAGAGGCCACTTGCAATGTGTGATGTCAGCACATCGCCATCCGACGATTTCTTCAAGCTGTACTTGAATTATCGCGACCGCGTGGGCGAGAACTATGTGATGCGGCATTCTCCGAATCATAAATGGTGGTATTTCCCCCAAATGACTCCGGAGCAAGTCATCATCTTGAAGACCTTTGAATCAGAAACAGACGGCCGTGCTCGCTTTGTTGGTCATAGTGCTTTCGATGATCCTACCTCAGCACCCGACGCGCCTGCCCGAGAGAGTGTGGAGATTCGCACAATAGCATTCTTTTAGTCTGCCAAGGTCAAGGGGAATGAATTGATCTGATCAATGCTGGATCCGTTTTTGTTGCTGCAGCCTTGATTACTCCCGCCTGTTTTACCGTCTCGCCGTTGAAAGGAACAGTATATGTGTCTAGTAGCTTGAAGATCGACCTACAAGCTCCCACGTGTGATATAGGGTACCACTTTCCCTGGGCCGAATTTGGGATTGAACTCATGCAAGATCTTTTCACGCATTTCAACGAAATCAGGTTGTGCAAAGCCATTCTGTTGTCAATATACCTGTGCTGGATCTGACAGCAGACTGTCGTGCTATCATTTCACTCGATCGTACCAACACGAAATGCCAGTGGGGGGTCTACATACCCGACTTTGGGGATGGAGAGGGATCCAAATCTCCATCCCCATTTGTGAGCTCAATCTTAAACTCACATTTCGTATCCATCCCCACGTCCGATCTCAGAATCGGACTTGGCATGCAAGATGATCGATCATAATTAGATCGGCCGTCAATCATTGCTTTCCCCGTCTGATCCCGGTGGCTTGGCTTAACTGGGAAGCCTACTGTAAGAAAACTAATTACTCCTTCCGTCAGAAGTCAGAAGTGCTAAGAGATTAGACATGTTTTCATTCTTCGCGAATCTGGGGAGCCAGACGTGCCATCTGCGATCCTTTTAGATCTCACCTTGGCCTGATGCGATGCCGAGACCGTCAATGTGCCCATGACGCCAACGAGGCGCGCTTTGATGTCCGGGAAGTCGTCGGGCACGGGGATCGAGGGCTTGGATCTGAATCTTGCATACTTATCCTGCAAACGCCTCCCTATCGCCCAGCCTTACGACGGATGTCAAAAATGTCTCCGGGGAATGCTCGACTCTGAGCACAACAAAAATGAAGTCTTGTACTGCCTAATCTTTTCGACGCAATTGGCCGCATTGCAATCTTAAACCGCTCTACCGTGTCTCAGACAGCTCGGTATTCCCGGGCTGTGTACATTGGTAGGATATTAGATGTCGAATGTCATTGTTTCCTGCACTGTTGACAGGCCAGCAAGACGTGTCCTCAATACTTGGAATTAAGAGAGGTCCATCAGCGCCTGATCCCGTAGGTACTTCGTATATATAAGATGTTTGTTGACCTGCTCGGTATTGATGTCTTATCCGACCTCAGCCTTAGACCTCAATCAAACGCTCCTTCCAGCCTCAGTCATTCCTTACAATCCCGGGCTAAGTCACTCATTTTTAATATTTTCTTCCTTGGGCTTATCTTTTCTCCAACAACATGAAGACCATCGCTGTTGCTGCTACTGTTGCGGTGTCTCTCGCAGGACTCGCAGCCGCCAATCCGATTGCTGAACCACAAGGTTTTGGCGGATGGTTCCACCGACGCCCAGCAACCACCTTCACGACTGTTACTGTCACGGTTCCAGCACCAACCCCCGCGCCAGAGGCAGGCAACTCGAAGCCTGCTGACAACGCAACACCGGCCGGAAACACAACGCCCGATGAGTCCCCCAAGCCTGCTGGCAATGGGGGATCTGTTGGTGGAAAGGGCCCAGCCTTCCCCTTTTACTTCACTTCAACATACGCAGTGATTGCAACCCCTGATCAAGTCATCAATGGCACTGTCGCTGCCCCTGGGGAGCCTGGAGCCATCGGAATTTACAATTACGGTATCAACAGTGACTTGGAGGTCATCTGCTACGTGAGTACAAACACTCCAAATGCCGAGGACACACCCAAAGGCTGACATCGGTATCAGAACATCACCCTTGGAGGAGTGACCGGAGACTACCAATCTGCTGCCAAAACAGCGACTCACATCCACCAGGGCGTCAAAGGCGCCACCGGCCCCCCACGCATCGCGCTTCCCAACCCTCTTCCAATCAGCGACGATCCCACGGTGATTCGTCGCTCCGTCGGATGTTTGACTGGCCCATTCACCACCGGTATCCTGGCAAACGGAATTGACACCGGTGCCGGATTCAGCCTCAAGCAAATCGAAGCCAACCCGGCGGGTTTCTTCACCGACGCTCACACCGTCAAGTATGTCCCAGGTGTTGTCAGAGGACAACTAGCATAGCGGCCGGCCCGAGAAGAGGCTTTTGTGGTCATGTATGCCGTTGGCGTTTGATGGAAGACAGTCAGGGATGTTCAATTCTTGTGCTCATGATGAGTAATGTTTTTGTTTATCGCCGTTGTAATCGCTGGTGGTGTGGAAAAAGGCGTAGCGGCATAGAAGTTAGTTGGAATCGAGATTGTCTAGGAGATTTCAAAGATTATGTTTTGCCTTCATATGCCATATTCATCTGCAAGCTCGACCCAGGCTGCGACAATTCGGTCCACGTCACTCTTCTTGATGGGGATGCGATGCGGCCCATCCCACTCGACAAGCGTCGTTGTGCCGGCGGCGCAGTAGTCCTCGACGAGCCTCCGATGCAAATGCAGGCCCTCATCCTTAAGCCCGTGCACGTGAATCGTCGGGATCTTCAATTTCATATCCGGGCGCTCGAAAATACTATCCAAATCCGCCGCGTTGGGCAGCCCGCCGGCGGACTGCATCCAGGGAAACTTCTCGGACTCGTCGTTAAGACTAACCATGGGCGCGCGCCCGGCAAGGATGACAGCAAAACGCCACGGGCCGTCTTTACCCTGGAGCTGTTGCTCATATAGCAGACTCGCCGCTAGCTTTGCGCCCTGGCTGAACCCCAGCAGGCCGACCCAGTCGCCCGTGCCCTCGTCGCTCTCCATACACCGGTCGATCGTGTACCCGAGCTCGTATGCACACGCGCCGGGGTCAATCTCAGGGTGTGTCTCCAGCCAGCGGAACCATCGCCGGAACGGGCCCCAGTCCGAGTACACTGGGTGCACGCCGACGCCCTCATCGCAGAAGAAAGGTGCGTCCACGAACACGAATCGAAACCGATTCTTCAGCTGCTCGTGGTTCAGGAATGCCCGCAGCTGAGCTTTGAATATCGCCGAGTTGACGCCCCCGCCGTGGATGCAAAGTATTCGCGGTAGGCGTAAACTGGGATCTACCGACGACATTTTGTTTGGTGGGCGTTAGATACAATTGCGTTAGTGGGGAAAGGATACTCCAGGTCGGTGGGGTCGTCGTCGGTTCAGGAAAGGAGAGAAAGAGAGACAGACAGGCTTTGGTGTCTGCTCTCAATATAATCCCGAGGCTATTGCTATGGAGACGATGTGTTATGTTTCTGTCCGCACAACAATTGCGTCAATTGCTCAAGGACATATAATAATGAACCTCTGGGCTGAGCCTTTCAATCCTGCAGATCCGAGGCTGACCTTCGGGGTGGCCTCGTTTCATGCGGGCCGCGATACTCGGTGATTTGCCCTAAAAATAGGCCGCGTGGATGACGCCAAGTGTGCGATAAGCATCCAACTTCAAAGCAGGCTACAATGTAGCATCTGCCATGGTTGATGCGCTTTCCTTGATATCGCAATTCTGAAGCCTTACGAAGTAGAAGACCTCCTCTTCAGGATCATTTCTATTCTACATCTAGCTGTAAACGGTGAGCAAGACGTGATGGGATCACGGCACGGGGTCTGTATTATTGTTCGATGGGGGCGGTTATCCCAGGAGGGAAGGGCTCGGGTTTGTTTCGTGAACTGTATTGACTATTCTGTCCTCGAGTTTGATTCATGCTTTTCGCATGGATTGTCGATCCAGATCGACGAAAACTCGTTGAGAGTTGCAGTGCTACCTAGAAATCGCAACTTCGTGGCCTCGCCATCTGCATGCGAAAGAGCTTTCCAACTTGCTCATCCAGTCAGTCCCCCTTCGCTGGGCGCGGATCGACATGCGAAACGCCCAAGCTATTGGTGCACACTATTCTGAGAAGCATTTCTAGCCCGACACCACATAGCGTAGCACAGCATGAAGCTTTACTTAGGCTAGATGTCTTCGCTTCCATCCCTTCCGCCGCCCTGGGTCTTCTTCTCCCGTCGTGCCACAAGACGTCATGCCATTTGCCTCTTATGCAGTCTTGTTGATCTCGGTGACATCCCTGTGTAACTGGGCGAAAATGAATCCATTCCCCATCGTTTCAGACTCTGCAGGCACCAATGGCTGACGCTCCTCCTCCATGGTCAGAACCCTGCGACGCTCGCGATGTATTGCTTTCAATTTGCGCCGATATGATGTCAATGTGCGCCGACGCAATGCTCTCAGCTTGACGTCGAGAGCCCACTTCTTAATTCGGAAGTTCTTCCAGAAACACTTGCCCAGGTTGCATCCCAGAACGCCCATCAATGATCTGGATGCTCGACGACGTTTTTCGAGGAGGATCCACGGCGCGACGTCTCCGCCCTTGAGGTGCTTCGGTCGTTCTAAGTGGTGGCGAGTATCCTTTCGGATGGAGGCGATCTTGTGCTCTTTGGTGAAGCAGACTTTCGCAGCGAGCTCCTTGCAAGTCAATGCGAGACAGGCTTGATCACCGAGGCTGAGGTATTTCAGGACCGCAGACATAATTTCTGGCGATTGCCCTTGTAGCGTGACTGGGTGTCGATCAGTAGCCAGTGGATCCATAGTGGCACTGACACCACTAAGGATTGGCAGAGACACCTATGGCGGAGCGAATCTTGTAAGTCAACTTGTATAGCGTGTGCACAACGCCTCATCGAGCGGATCTTCGCTGTAAGGCTCGTTGCGGGAAGATCATGGATCCGCTCAACGAATACCAGTCCTCAGCGCATTGGGAACAAAGCGAATGAGCATTCTAGAAAGGATGGCAACTTCAGAGCTTACCGAACGAGGAATTTCAACACCCATCCTGTCGCTTCAAGCTATCAGCTGGTGATGTGTGCTCTGTGGGAGAGAGAATTCGAGTTCTGAGTATTCGTGGTGCACCAGAAAGTTGGTAGTAGAGATTGTACAAACAAGAAGAATTTTCAGGCCGTGGAGGAAAGAAGGGGATCTGAACGCCAAAAGAAGGATGAATAGATGAGAACTATGCATGTGACATCTCATTGTGGTGAATGCAGAAGAATAAGGAGAAATAAAATAATAGATAGGACAAGCATATAGCGCGAGAGCTGTCCTGAAACGCCGTCCCAAGCTTCAGGATTGAGTCGCGCGATGGATGCTCGCACTGCCATGTCAAGCTGCCAGGCTCTCAGACGCGTACAAGGAAGCGGATGCAGCCCAGCCCAAGCCTTGTTGAACATCTGTCTGCATGGGCAGGGGACCAACAATGGAAACATGCTTCATTGGAACAGCAGTTCAGGTCACCGTAGATGATGGTTTCCGGAGAAATCCGCCAAGGTTCAAAAGTATTGGAAGACCGCCATGGGGCCTCAAATGCACAACAGTGTCTGTTCAAAGTCCGTGCAAATTCTTTCGTGACAAAAATCTGTGGCGACCGAATAAGTGAACGGGGGTCGCGCGAGGCTGAACACGGAAGGGGGTCACAACATATGAGTGAAATATTGAAAGGGCCTAGCAGTAACTAAGAATCTGTGAAAAAGTGGGGGGCACGGTTGTATGATTGCATTTGTGAGTGTGTGGCACATAATCTGACCGAGTATACTGAATTGACTTCCTGACTTGACAGCCTTGAGAGTAAAGGCTAAAGACATTGAAAGTGGCTGTAGCAACGGCCGTGACCTCGCGTTGCATCGCACAGGCTGGTGTTAAGCTAGTTGCGTCCTAGACACTTCGGTTTCTATATCCTCACCAAGTCACGGGATTGTCAATCGTGAAGTAGACTGAGGCTTCTTGGGTCTGATCCCATCAATGTATTCGAATACATGAATCGTATAGCCGTCGGTGTTGTGAATAGAATATGCACTATGCACTTTCTGTTCTTGCATGAGCTTACCATTGTGCCCTTTCTTTGATTAAAGGCTACTAAGCACATAGATTGGAGTCTCAAAAGGAATTGTCTTCAAAAACATAAACGGCAACAAACCGCGCACAGTCTTTGACAGGGACAATAATGCAAGAAAATGAGGGCAAGTGACGCTCAGAAGATTGTGAAAGTGCCATATGCCTCAGATGAAATAGCTAGGCCCAGATGGTCAAGAATCTTCTTCCTCCTCAATGAGAAATTCAACAAAAGGATCTAGTTCGACCCATTTAAACATGGGTCCCCACTTAGATCGGAATTCCTTTCTCTTGTAGAGGCTGCTAGTATTGAGTTTGAAGCTGACGAGCTCCACCAGCCATCCCCTTTCCAACGCTCTTTCCACCATGCGTAAGAAACCGCCCGAGTATTCCGCCTCAGCGGCATCACCAGTCGCAAGGACAATAGTGCTGGGCTTCTGTGCGTCGACAATAGATTCCAGGATCTTGAGGTGCAGAATTTCGTCCACGCCCTGTTCGACCCATTTTTCAGGTGCAAAGACAGGATTGTTCGTTTCAGAACCACTAGTCTCCCCACCTGAACGGTATTTCTTTTGTCGCGGTGTTAGTTCCTTTGCCTTGGTGACTCGTTTGAGGATGTTGGTTTCATAGCCAAGTGATTTGGCTTGAGTTATAGTAGGATATGTATCAGAGCCTCCCAGTACACGCTTCGCGGCAGGCCTGCCTCGTTCCAGGACGAGTGCAAAGTTATGAAATGAAAACGGGACCCGCTTGAGACGTGTCTCGCGAAGCATGCCTCTGGCTAGCTTCAAACAATCGTGGAAGCCAATCGTGATGTTCGAAATGTCGACGAAGACATGGACGCCAATTTTGGAAACATTCAAGGGGAGGAATGCAGGCTCCAAGAGACCTGAATTCTTCATGTATTTCTTTTCATCCGGATATTGCTTCATAAGCTCGGAAATGAGAGCTTGCTTCCTCGCTCGAGGAGTCAAGCCATCTTGAGGACCAACGAAAACACGTTTCGGGGATAAGACGTCTGTGGGAGTCCATAAAAAGGGGTGAGAGACCGGCCAGTTGCGTTTGGGGGTTCGCGGTTCGGCCTTGGGTGGCGATGGTGATGTCGGTGGAGAGCTGTTGTAGCCAGGAGTCGGCCGAGGTCGTCCAATGATACTGTCAATGACAGCTTGTCGATCAGAGGGCCGACGAAGCGACTCGAGCTCTTCTCCGGACTCGAGGTCTGTGGTGTCAGAGACGGGGGGATCCTTTCCAATGCCGAGTTTTTCGGCTCGCTCTTTCGCCCGTGCTCTTCTCTCGGCGCGCTTTCTGTTTCGGAGAGAGGCTGCAGTAGGTTTGTTTGGCTCGACATTGTCCTCTAGATCAGCTCCATCCACCTCATCTCTCCAACGAACTGCTTTACTCAATTGATTGAGGTCCAGCTCGCCCACAAGAACGTCATTGACTTCGTAATTGACAAGTTTTGCGGGTTCGTTGTCATCTGGAGGTGTAGGGTGGCCAAGATAGTTCCAAATCTTGGAAAAATCGCCAAGATTTAAATCTCGGTCTGAGGAGTCCTCCGGCTCTTCAGAGAGAGGGAGTGGGAGGGAAATTGCGCTCGAGTCATATTTAGAGATAGACAGACTATTGAGAAGGCTGATCGCAGAGGTTAGGTCCCACGACAAAGGGTCGGGATCAAGGTCGTCCGACATATGCGAAGCAAAGAGCGTCGAGCTCTCAGAGGCGGGTGGGCGGCGATCAAAGAGGGGAAGGGTTGATGTGGTGAGTGTGTCGTTGCCGGCGGTGGTTCATATCTTGTATTTTGTGCTGATGGGTAAGGTGGAAGAGGTGTTGAGGGGAGGTCAGTCTGCTCGAGACTGCGAGTTGAGCAATGTAGCAGTGAATGATATCAGGGTGGCTGTGGTGATCTGTGGCTGTGGGATGGAGGGAGTCATGTCGTCTGCGTTTGTGAATCATCGGAACAAAGATCGGCGCTAATCGCTTTTGTAGAGAGATCTAGCCTTTCTTGGAGTTGGCGCTAAGATACCGCATTAGCCTTGTCCGAGCCTTCGTAACGCCATATTAATCAACCTCCTCAGACATAGGAATAGAGGAATAAAACATCCTCTTCCCTCTTATTATCGTGTATCTGGAAGGGCGCAGATGTCTTTGATATGAGCTGTTTCGAGACCTCATTGTGTTATCTCCTACGTCGACTCCGTCGATCAACGTTCTTGCTCTTGATCATCCAGCTCGGGAACACAATGGAACTTGGTAGAGAATCAAAGTCACATTATGTTTCTACGGATCCACGAGAGATGGCAGACATCCCTGACATGCGATCCCTCGCAATTTGCGTTACAAAGGCCTGTTTTCTCACCAAGCGACGTGAGCGTTGTAGTGGCTTGAGGGGATAGACTAAACTTCGTTATGCGGCTCTCATACACGTTAACAAAATTGCAGTTCCCAGAAGCACTGACGGGGCTAAGCAGATGATATAAACCAGCAGTCTCAACAGGGAAACCTTGTATTGGATGCGGGTGGATAATCACCCATACATATACTCGACCGTCCCCGTGTTGAGCAAGCTGCCTAGCTTGGTAAGCACTGGTGTCATGTTCAACCAAGGTAAGTCTATCCAGCTACAAGGAGGAGCATCGTTTAGAGAGTATTCAGGTGCGATCAGTTTCTGGGCGCAGACCAGCCGCTCCCCAACTCTCCCGTCAATATCTTACCAACATCGGGGGAGAGGTTCAAACAGAATCTTCTACCACGTAACTGTCAACAACCCTGGAACCTACAGTGACATGGTATACCTTCCCTTGGCCAGTAAAACCCCCGCTCACGCTCTTGACAAACGTTTGGAAGACTGGGCTGTAGCAGCTCTGAGCAGCTACGGTGCATGGATGGTCGCTGGAGAGCTCAGAGGTTTAACAAGCGTGGGGCAGTACCAATTGATGTTATGGCTACGAATATACCCCTATCAGCTCCCAGGCTTCTGATGCAAGCCTCTCACCACATAATATTAGCGTAAGAAAGATAAGGAAAAGGGATACAGCCTCCCAGCACGTGACCCATTCGATGTTGCCAATGTCCGCTTAATCACAGAGCAGTCAGAGTCTTCATCAGAATGACGACTGATGTTGTGCAATGACACAATCAATTTCAAGCAGAAATTACCAAGGCATCTGGCATCTCAGCGTTTACCCTTTCCATCGGCACTTGATGAACACTACCTACAAACTTTGTTCCTATTCACAAAGCCGCACTGTGCATAGTCTTAGGGTCAGCCCCTCGACTCATCGACTCAGCGCTGAAGACATTTGTCCTCCTTCATGACAAAGGAAAGCTCACATGTCCCTGCCATTATCATGACACAATCTCTGGTTGTGGCTTGTAGACGAGATGTCACATCGCCTGGTGACCCAATCGAACAGACGAGCGACCGGGCACCAGGTGAAGCAATGGGTGCTGCACACATTTAAGTCTTTTCACCAAGGGTCATGCGGTATCTATTTAGATGAGGGATCTCAAAAACGACAATTACTTCTCTTCCTCCATGATCAACTCTCTGGCACAATGGCGCCGCTACGATATTATTTGTTTCATATCTCACCAGGCGTATGTATGCCGTGCCATAAGTGCTCTGCAACGAGGGAACTTGCTGACAACATGCACAGATCCTCCAGCAAGACCCACAGACTCCGCACAACTACTCAGGCAATTTGGACAGCGTCAAGATCCCGCGAGAGGTCTACGATTTGATCCTGTCCCATCTCTGGAACCCTCTTTCTGAGGGAGCGCCTGAGGATACAGCCATCAGAGACGAAACATTGGCCGACTTTATTTGTCTTGCACTTACTTGCAAGGACGCAGCCAAGGCGGTATTGAGCAATCGCTGGTTCAACATTTGCGACTACGGAACAAAGACCATTTTGTGGCGCGAACCTGGAACAGACCGTGGATATGATGCCTATGGTCTATGCCACGCATGCCACCTCAAATACCCTCCACCGGAATCCCTGAGTTACAGCGATAGGCGGCGACGGGAGTGGCTACGTGACCTTGGCGGCAGAAGGTTGGGTAAATGGGTTGGGAATGGACGCCGCCGTGGGACCTTACCGAAGGGATTGGCTGTTTCCTTTACAACGGTTGGGGTTGTGCTTGGGATGATGATTGCTGTTCTCCTGGGCCAACTCTAGGCTTGAATACTTGCCTGCATCTGATATGTTACCCTCCATAGGGGCACTTAGTGCTGAAAGTGACAACTGCTTTGCAAGAACTTTGGACTTCTGTCGCGAGGGCAGAGCCATGCATGATGCGATTAGGCATTGAAGGATTTTAGCCTTCAGGCTCGGATAAAGTTTCAAACTCATTTTCATTATCAACGCTGGGACCTGACCTTATCATATTTGCTGGTTACGTCAAAGTTCTAGAGAGGACCTCTATCATCAATCAACAAATCCCATATGTTCTATGCTAAATCATTTCGCTCACTCCGAGAATGTACAGTATCTATATAAATAGCCAGCCCTCCGTGGAGAAGAGCATTTGAACGAGGCACAAATGAAGTGTTGCCATGCCTGCGTATCTCACTTTACACCTTGACACGCCTTTTCAATCCTCCAAGCTTAATAAAAAGCACCAGATAAACAATGAAGCCACCAGCCAACATAGCACCGCTGAAGCCTTGCATGGTCCTGAATTTACCGTGATCGTGGCTGATCAGCTCTCCTCCGATCGGGCTGCCGATCAAGACCGCCACAGCATTGACGCTAAACAAAACTCCGTTCCTGACGCCAATCTTCTGGATGTCGCTGATCTGTGCCAAACAGGCAGGTAGAAGACTGAAGACAGCACCAGAGCTGAAACCGAAGAGAACCGTAAATGTGACTATGCCGCCGGTGCCCGAGACCGGCAGCCAGATTCCAAGCAAAAAGATTGTCGTGATGAAGCAAAAGCCAACAAAGACGGTGAAGCGGCCTACTTTGTCTGCAAAGTAGTTCGGGATGGTACGTCCAAAGGTTGAGCTCGCATTGAGGATTGCGACGAGGTATTTTGCAAGGTCTTCTGGAACGCCGCGACCGCGGGCGGCGACGATGACGAACGTGAAAGGGATGAAGATACCTAGACAATGTATTAGTATTTTGTGAACGGACTGTTGAACAGAGTAGAGGAGACCCAAGAAAGCAAAGAAACTTCCGAGTGAGAGTAAAGCAAATGGCACCTCTTTCCAGGGTTCGACGAAGTCTTGTAACTTGACCGGCTTAGCCATGGGCGGAAAACGGCTCTTGACTGTGAAGACCGTGATGGCCATAAGTCCGAGGATCAAGAAAGCGCAGGTGCGCATAGTCCAGCCGAAGCCAATTTGGGGAATCAGCCTTTGAACCATGATGGGGAGGATGACACCACCGATGGAAGAGCCGCTAGCAACAAGCCCAAGTGCCAGAGCTCGGCGCTTGAAGAACCAGGTTGCGGTTGCAGACATGCATGGATAGAAGATCATTGAGCAGCCCAAGGGTGAGCAGACTCCTTGGGCCAGAATCAGTTGGTAGTATTTTGTGGAGAGCGATGCCATCATGAGTCCGAAGACGTGGAAGAATGCTCCACCCGCCAGGATGTAGGTAGGGCCATAATTGTCTTTGGTGAAGAAATTGTCAGCGAGAGCACCTGGGATGAAGGTGTGCGAGCGGACTAAGGCCGCTGAGTGGGCTTTGATATCTTACCATATAGTCGGCCGATCCAGAGGCCGCCGAAGAACATCATGAAGGCTTCTAAACTGGGAATCCAAGCAACCTCTTGTGAGGAATAGTCCTTGAGCTGGTTACTTTGGTAGTATTCTTGGAATACACCGACACCTGCAAAAATTTCCAATAATCAGTCCTTACTTCTCGTGTCGATCTCCCTGCTAAGCATGTTGCACCTCAGGTGGGCGACAGTAGTCACACCACTTACAATTAATCCATCCGAAACTAACAATGAGGCCAATGAAGCCTCCCAAAACGACGAGCCAGGCTTGAAGCCCTCCGTCGGGAAATTGTGAAGGATGCATCGGGCCGGCTTTCTCAGCGACAGGAACATGGTTGGCGATATTATTTAAGTCCGCCTGTTTCTCAGCGTCGACATGACTTTGGGAGGAATCGGACCCGAGATCTTCCTCGTTGACTTTCTCTGCTTCTCGATTCATAGTCGAGGTCCAGGCGTGTGAAGCAGCTGAGTTTGTTGCGGTCATATGGTGATCGAAGCTTTGGGGTGGAAAGAAAACCTCAGTTTGCCAGTGGAAGCTCGAGTGGATTTTGTACAGATAATATCCTCTGCAGTATGACAACTTCAGGTTCGTCCACGAGGCGTGAGCTCTAGTGAGTTCTTGATGCTAGGAAGGAGACGATCTGGGCGAGGCGTAGTTTATGTAGGGGTAAGCCCGCTTGTGGAAAGGTGATCCAACGAGGCTGGAGGTTTTGCCTAAAGGACGATCGAGTACAACGCTACAAGTAGTCTTACCAAGAGGTAGGAAACCTTTTTCTGATCACCACCTTTCGCGTCGCAGATTCACAATGTAAGCAAGACCTTGATTGTGAAACGGGATCGGATCTGACCCCAGCTCGCGCGTCCGACAATGATCGTACCACTGATTGTTAAGCATCGTGAGTAGTTGTAACTACAGCCAAAGGAGGCTTTTGGTAATGAGGATAGGCGCTGAATGGTTGATGGACAAAATCTCGGACGATATTGAAGGGCGAGCCTGTGCCTGAGGGGCCCCTTACCAGTTGGATAGAGCCTGTTAGTGGCCACTTTGGGCAAACCTACTCCACCGCTTGTACGATTTGTACGAGGTGGATTCTCCTTTTCTTCGCGATGTGAGCGAGTCCAACGCAACGTTTTCATCCTCCGAGGGAGCCCAGGGTGCGTATAGGCATGTGATTATGTCCCTCGCAAAGACTACTCGAACTGTCCTTTGGAGTTCAGCTCTTGCTGGGGCAGTACACAGATTCACTCCTTCGTCAGCTGATTGGAGAATACTCTTCCATGCCCAAGGTTGACGTAGCTCCCATCCAGTAAACGCTGATCATATGCCAGTCAGCGCGTAATCGAAAAGGTCTCCATGGTCAATGAAACATCCCTAACCCAGGACTTGTACGCTGGACTCCATTTGCTTGTTGGACAAAGTTCCACCAGAAACTAATGGAGAGAACGGCCAAGAATTCGGCCCGGAGTTACGCCCATCTCCCTCGCCTAAACACCGCCACAGACGGTGTGTATGTGGGAGACCAGAGTAAATGTTCTCGATACTAGTTCCTCTGCGTCAGCATGGCTTGCAGAGCTGTATGAAACACCAACAATATATGAACTGTCTATGAGGTATGCAGCTATTGGACGCCGACCGAGCACATTCGATTGATTGGCACCTGATGCGTTCGACTGCAAATGCCTCAGCTGATATTGCTCAACCACTGAAAACGCACACTGATTTGGAGCTGGCTTCATCTCGGATGCTAATATAGCGGCCCCAAGCTTAAGCGGCGAATCGCCCAGATCGGACGAGAATCCCAAATCTCGCCAACGAGCTGCCGGGGACGTATGAAAGCAACTTCACGAATATACTCATGGTTTCCCCGGATTTCCTTTCGCGAAAATATCAGCTTTGACCATGGGCTTTCACTCGGTGCTCGGTCGTATACGAGGACTGCCAATGAGAATAATCAGGAAAAGGAAACCCAGACCGAGCATAAGCGAAATTGGCAAGACGGAGATTTTCGAGAGTAATATCCTTCTTTCTAAAGCTTTATCTACCATTTTGCAGTGCTTTGCATTGGAACGAGATACATCGTGACGCCCAGTCCATACTTGCCCTGCTGCAGTTCTCTCCCATTGCTAGCGAGCACCCACACTACACCACCGATGGCGACAAGCTCTCGCACTTGAGATGAGGAAATTTGGCTCTTTGTCGATATTAATATCGGCCGGATACTAGCCACACGCAGGTGAGACCACCTCTTCATTGTACCCTCGAAATGGCTACGCCGAAAAGGAATCCGATTGAAACCTCGCTTGCACAGCCCTGTATGCCCGCAACTATGTCAGAGCCAGCTGGTCGCCTACCTGGGAAAGCTCTCAAGGCCAAACAACGGGAAATCGTACCCTCGTGGTGCTGAAGCTATATTCTTTAGCGATACTATGTACCTGTGAACCGTGGAATCCAAAATGCAGTTCCTAGAGTTCCATAACTCACCACAACGTCTTGTTTGATAGGCCTTTTTCCTCCATACACTGTTTCAAGTTGGTCTATTCCATACAATCTCGTTTAAGTTATGGTGTTTAATCCTCGTTCATTATCTATGAATTCCAGTCATTCGATCATCATTCGAATTACTTCGTGTCTGGGGCTTTTCACCCAGACTCTGGCCTCTCCCGAACCCGTCGTTATGACAGTGACAAAGGCTAATACACATTGCGTCTATTCTTGTGCGAGCAGCACGACACGGACCCCGAG
Organism: Exophiala aquamarina CBS 119918; assembly: GCF_000709125.1. Classification (NCBI taxonomy): domain Eukaryota; kingdom Fungi; phylum Ascomycota; class Eurotiomycetes; order Chaetothyriales; family Herpotrichiellaceae; genus Exophiala; species Exophiala aquamarina. The sequence continues at coordinate 2,516,938 of NW_013550587.1, forward strand.
TGCTTTTTTCTCAACCTCTGCCGCCCAATGGCGGGACTGGAGTGGAAACACAGGCATCAATCCGACACGGACTCGACCTTCACCATTGCCCACCAGCTCATCTCATCTACTGAGAGGCCGCCCGGCTATACATCGCAGTCTCATTAAAGCAGTCAGACTCATACAAAGAGTCATGGGTGTGCTGGCGAATGACCTGCAATGTGCTGTGAGAGAGCAGGATGGGCTACAGCTTTTTGTTGGCCCGGCTAGGCGTTGCGGAGGACGATCTAAGTGGCGGGGTCACTGCTTTTACGATGGTGCAGGTCCTTTGAAGTGTTTTCCCCATTTGAGTGGAACTTTCGTTGGTGCATTCTAATTCAACGTCTCCAGGAGGGGTTGCCTCCTTTCAGGCTTTGGTCCTCAATTCCGAGCCTGGGCTCGTCATCAGACAAAAGTTGAGTGCGTCGAGATTGGTGATGATGGACGAGAGACAGTCCTCGAATGTGCTACCTTGCGCCTCATGCTAAAACCGCGCCTAAGATAATAGTAACAATGATGGAGAACGGTGTTGGAGCGCACAGACCACAGTATTTCCAAAATCGCCAGATCAAAAATTGGGAAGATAATTGGTATCGCGACTCATATGTAGGGGCGAAGGATCGAACCTGATAGCTCGCGATGAGAAGCATTAGACTTGAGATTTACTAGCATTGTCAATGTTTCTCGAGTGTTCGTATTTAGTTACTTCTCAGGACCCATGAAATAGGGATGATAAACCAGCAATACTTTGGATCCAACGACATCAAAGTGTGTTACAAACTGCGTCCGGGCGAATGGACGAAGAAGGGAATCTTTTGCATCGGCCATTGCAAGCAGTTGCAAGGGCACAAGTGTGAAAATCCGTCACCAAGTTGTTGGGACCTTGGGATACTCCATCGACGTGATACCGAGATCTGCAAATACTGCGTCATCACCTGGGAATTTGTCAGTCTGCATATAAACTCGAAATGAGGATGCTTTGTTACCTTTCAAGTGTTTGACACGGATCTCGTCCTCGCCCTCTAGCTTCTCCAGCTCATCTGATGGCAAGCCGTTGCCTTCCCGCTCATCTTTTGGCCTCTGCTCCACGGCGTTCTCGTAGGATTCACCAATCACCAAGAACTGACTATTGGCGTAGTCTAGAAACTTTGGCTCGAGAGGTTTCCAACGCAGGCCGCGGAACTCGTCCAGCAGCTCCTTGGGATAGCCCGGGCCCTTTGGCAGGCTGGCATTGTTTGGAGCTGGGGCACTGGGATTCTTCACGCTGGTGATAAAACTGCCACGCTCTTTGAGCCCGAGGTCCTTCTGTACCTCGCCAAGCTCTCCTGGGATTGTGATGATGTAGGCAAGATGCGACTCCCTTCCGGTTGAGGTGATGGCATAGACGCCCTCAGCCAGAGGAGTCACGGGTGGTACGTGGCTAGTGCCAGCAGTCTTTGTCGCATAGTCAGAGCCAGACGTGAAGGAATCCTTGAGTTCGCTGAAGCTCGTCTTTGCCTTCTCGACAAAGGTCAGAAATCTGTCTTTCCCACTCAGAGGCAGGACTTTCTTGGGGAGAGCGAGGAGTCGACAGTTGCCGTCATCCCCAATAGGCCCATCCCCAAGTTTCGCATCTAGCGGCATGGGGCGCAGGATCATGTAGGTCCTGGCAATGTCCTTGACGTCTTGCGGATCATCCACATTGACACGGGCCCGGAAAAAGAAGTAGATGATACCCTTCTCCAGGATGCTTGATGAAACCTGGTCGTCGCCTCGCGCCTGGGGCACAACAGATTCGCCGTTGGTGGCTCCTTGTGCTGCTTCCATTAGTTGCTCAGGCTTGTGTTCTTCGCTTGGATGGAGCTTGTTGTCTGCTTGTGGTTTCTCATCTGGCTGCTCCTCCGGTTTTCCCTCTGGCTTGTTCTCTGTCTTCTCCTCGGCTTCCTCGGCTGGCTTCTCTTCTAGTAGGGCATCTTTCTTGGGCTGAGCCGTGCCAGCTGCCATAGGGTCATGTTCACCATTGGCCTCCTTCATCTCGACATCTTCTGATTTCTGAGCTTTCTCTTCACCGCCCACCTTGTTAGACTGATCACCGTCATTTTGAGCAGGTGCAGGCTCACTTTCAGGCTTGGCTTGAGGCTTTACACCGTTCTCAGCAGGCCCTGGTTTTGCCTCTTTTGGCCCATCACTGTAGATCCAGTGTCAGCAATTATGGAACCGATGACCCAGTCAATGAACTACGTACTTGGCAACCGTTTCCTCTAAAGTCTTTTGTTGAGGCTCAACAACCGTTTTCCCACGTTTGGCGGTAGGGGACGTGCCGTTGCTTTCGTTTTTACGCTTGCGCCCTGCCGGTGGTGACGATTTTGGCTGAGACTGAGGGTGTGGTGGGGAAGAATTATTATTCTGAGATGCAAGCCGAGCGGATTGGCGTCTTCCTGTCATTGTCGCAATAGGTTCACGAGAACGAACACAATAGGAAGGGGACTACGTGGTGATAATGGTGGAACAAACGTCGAAGAAAAGATGGGAAATGAGAGAGGCAGTCAACATTGAATGAAGTGGTTGACGACGCACAGGTATGCGACGTTCTTTGGCGGTCCATGTCTTACTCTGCAGCTACTGATGCTCCACACCGTTCTCGGGTTGGAGGCACAATGATGTAAGATCTGGCACCCTTCTGAGAGTGAGGGCGATGCACAACGATGCTGCTAGTCAGGAACTTGAGTTTGTGTTCCGCATCCCGAATGGCTGTCCCGCCGTCTCCACTGCTACCCCAGTCTGTTGGCGATGGGATCTGCGCTTCCCTTCCAATCGAAGCCAAGTTCTATCGAACCAAAACCACTCTATTCCACTGCGCCGAAGCGCTGGTGACACAGATGTCCCGCATCCAGAAGACCTATTTGAAACGCCAGATAATGATCAACCGAGGGCCCGAAAGCTGTAAAATAAAAGGTAAAATGGGATGGATGACAATCCACAACTCAGATAGTGATGATCTGTTGTCCTGGTGTCCTTCATCCAACATCCATCGCGTCATCATCATCGCGTCCAAAGCCTTCTGGCGCTGGAGTGACTTCGGGGGTGCCGGAGCAGGAAGACTCCAGCAACAATGGCATCTCCGTGTCATCTGTTCTCTCTGAACTATCAGACCATGTCCCGTTGACATGCTTGCGGCCCAGTCGATGCGCCATGCTCTGCTGACTGGGCCGCTTTCTTCTCTTCCTTGCTGGACGATGGTCTGGCTGCCCTTCCACGAGCTCCGATATCTCCAAGTCGCTGTGCACACCCTGTGATGGCATCTCACTTTCCATTTCCTTTGATCTTCGCTTCTTGCCATGTTCGGCGTCATCGTCCCATGGGGAATCACCGTGTTCTGGATCACAAACGAGCAGTCCTAGCTTCCGTGCGAGCTCCTCATCTGTGTCAGGCCATTGTTGGCGTACATTTCTATCATCTTCGAAGTCCGAGTCGATTTCTTCGTAGTGATCTGGTCGGAGCACTTCTCCATCTCCCTCATAGCCCATATCATCTGGCGATAGCTCTTCAACGCACAGCTCATTAGAGGACTCGCGCCGCTGGCGTTTACCCGGCTCCTTCTTTGTCAACGACATTGCCACATGTTACGGCTGGCCACATTGGCTGTAAATGAGGCGTGTAAAAGGCAGACAGTTGACTATTATGCTGTCAAGCCTGTTTGTACGACGTATCAGAGGCGAATGAAGTTGTGGCTAAAAGGAAGGTTGTTAAGCGTACTGCTCCCGTCCTATCCATTCTAGGTATTTCCGTGGGCTTCCAGCATTGTTTTCGGATGTGCCCGTAGATAATAATTGTACAATCATCAATGAAAACGGCTTACTCAAGCTACAGAGAAATGCGTAACAGCAATCATGGAAGCATGCGATAGAAGATTCATCAACGCTAGAGGTTCATGTAAGAGAGACAAATGGTGTGGATGCACGGGAAGAAAATGGAGTTATGCGTGTTGAAAAAATCTAGGCTGTGCTGTAGAGTTGGGGGTTTGGTGCCAGTTGGTGGGGCCGGAGTCGCAGATCCGAAAGTACCTTCGATCAATCCTCATCAAATTTCGAGATTTCTACGCGTGAAGACCAGATTAATCCAGTTGAAGATCTGAGTGTGACTTCGCGTTGTCTCAGCTCCATAGCAGCGGCAGTTCAAGTAAAGTCAATCATGCTTGATCTGGCCGCTCTTTACCATAGAAGCTAACCCAGATGCAAAACGATATTTTGGACCATCCCAGGTGAGCCCCTGCCTCATCATGGAATGAGCAAGGATAACAACAGAGACTGTTGTATCAAGTGTATGTAGACACAGTAATGATGGACCACTGCATCCACTGCCCACGTGGACAGGATGCCGAGGTGAGTAACGTGTCAGAAGATAGTTCAATCTTCTTTGCACCAAAATAGGCCTATATCCTGGAATGTTTCCAATCGCAACGAGAGGAGGGATAAAGGCCAGAGTGTTGGCAAAGTTTCAGGGGAGCAGGTAGGGATGAGAGAGCGCATTCGACTGCAGACATGATGCAAGGCAAGAAGCTTGAGTGTGAACATTAGATTGATTGAATGGTTCGTTCATGGCATGAGCATGATCATGGGTATCATCGTCACCTAATTTTTTGATCGTTCTCTACGGAAGTGCGTCGATCTATTCTTCAGGAACTGCAAGGTGTTAGCGGTGAAAGCGCTGCACACGGCTTTGGCACTCACTCTCAATGTTACCATCTTTAATGTCATCGCTGATGTCCTTTGGTGATCGACCATCGACCTGACAGCCAACACTGAAAGCTGTGCCCAGAATCTCAAGAACGGTACCCTTCAGCTCACGAGCAAACGACTTGTTGGCACCGCGCATCGTGCGAGCGATATCGATGATTTCATCGAGAGGGATCGACTTGGAGTGCTTGATGTTCTTCTCCTTCTTGCGGTCTCGAGGTGGCTCCTTGAGCGCTCTAATGACTAGGGAGGAGGCAGAAGGGACGACAGAGACAGCAGCTTGTCGGTTCTGGATGGTGAGCTTGATGGTGACGCGGAGACCTTTCTGTGTCACAATGAGAAGCTGGTACTTGATTGAGGGGAAGGTGCAGTCATACCCAGTCACCAGTGGCTTTGGCGATATCTTCACCGACCTTCTTGGGAGAGAGACCAAGAGGACCAATCTTGGGAGCAAGAGTTGCTGAGGATCCGACCTCACCTCCAGTGGCTCGGAGGTGGCTGTCAAATTGTCAGCCCTTGTAGCTTCGAAAGGGGAAACCAAGAGGAAACTTACATGATCTTCACCTCATTGGGATCGAGTTTTGGAGCTGGAAGAAAACATATTAGCCGCCAGGGTGATCATGCTCAAGAAGACGATACTTACCCATGGCGAGTGGGAAAGGTAGTCTGTCTTTCTTGAGGGGTTTGTTGAACTACTCTCAACACTGAGGAAGTTCAAGAAAATACCCTGCGTGAGTTGAAACTTCCTAATGAATTTTGGCTTGGCAATTATTTGTGGGCGCCGGAATAATGTTCTTCCAGCCATAGGGGACTTATACGGTGAATTGTAAGCCTCCGAGGCGCAAGACCTTTTGCTGAGACCTCGACCTGATTTGGACAGCGAACGGCACAGCTGGGTATGCCCCATTCTCAATGACAATTCATGTTTGGATCTGAAGCATATCTCACTTTGAAGTTCAAGCTATTCTATGCTAGGAATTTCCTTTCACTGCTTTCAACTCACAATCACGTGCATCATTAGACGCTGAAAGGAGTACAGAATCTATTACGTTATAGTCATCCCAGCGAGTCTTCTCATTGACGATCTGGTCGCATCACGTGCTTCTAGCTTGAACCAGAGACAGCGAGTCTGTAAAATGATTAGCAAAAGTGTAAAACTCATGTTGAAACTTAGCTTACTTCATCAAGTGATCCATGAATGTTTGCAGAGACACGTCATCCGTAAAGATTGTCTGTGCTGTTTGTGAAACTCCACCGTAGCCACCAGTTGCATGTGTTGTGGAAGGGTTCAATTTCGACAGTAGGAAACGGGCTTGTGATCCTCCGGCGTCACAGATGATGAATCTTGGTAATGGGAAGCGATCTTGAACCAATTCTCGGGCATCCTCCTTGGGAGCATCAAGGATAGTGCGGAAATTCTCGTAACCTTCTTGCTCTTGGTAGCCAGCCTTTCGCCATTCAGCCATTGTTTCGCCGTGGAAGATGAGGATTTGGAAGAATGTGTCAAGTAGCAATATTGTTTGTGGCTGAATTGAAGCAGAGTCAAGGAGAACAGGCTGACCGCCTTCGTGCTCAAGGCTATATGAGTCCAAGGTGGGCTGGATCATGATCAAGGAATCTCCTACATATTCATGGTTCAATACATGTCGGTAGAATGCAGTCTCATCTGGTGAATTATTGAACACTTGTAGGAACTGCGACCGCCGGAGATGGAACATGAATTGAGGATATAGTGTGAAGTTCTTGTCAAGTCTGAACGAGGTCGGGTCGTCCTTGCGGTAATCTGCGAAACGAGAGCAGAGCCGAATAAGCATTCTGTCAACCCATCGGAGAACGTCTGGCCCATCATCGACCTCTGCTTTGAAAACCGCGATTCTCGCCATGAGAACTGCTGCAGCCTCTTGGTCGAAAGATTGTGCCAAGGCCGGATCGCCTGCTGGGCCACTCAAGTTTCGTGCCACCGTCGTCACACGAAGGTGATACTGTCCGGATGAGTGCTGGTAATAGGTCAAATATTGCATCATACCTCGTTGTGGACCCTGCTGCATAGGTGTCGGGCCTCCTTGATTTGCAACCTCAAAGTAGATGCCATAACTTGAGGTCGGGTTAATGCCACACATTTTCCAAGCTGAAGTATTGCCAATACCACATTCTGTTTCGCCAACGGAGCTAGACTTCTTGTTTGCAGACACGGCGTGGCCAATGAGACCTGTCACCTTGAGCTCTTTCGTGGTGATAACCTCGATGTTGGCGTTGAATCCCATGAGAAGATTGTCGTTCTCATCCTTGTCAAACACTCGGACAAAAGACTGCTTGAATTGGGATGAGGTGAAGCTATCGGTTAGGACCATGTGTCCTCCAGTGGAGTTTGCGAGGCCTTTCATTTCAAGAAGACCGACTTGGTCGAGGCAGCCGACATAGAGATCGATAATATGTCCGTTGTGGGCTGTTCGTTTGGCAAGGCCCTCATAGAATTTGATGGCCTTTTTGAAGTATTTGACATTGTCGCGATCGATATCATGGTGTGATCGAATAGGCTCGCGAAGTTCAGGAGCAACCACCAAGCCAGGCCCCTCGGTAGCTGGACCACCTGCAAAAAGCATGATGCGAGCTCCAGCGTTCTGGAAGGAGGTTTCCAACAGACTGGCAGCGACACTAAGGGCTACGCCAGTGCATCTTAGCGGCCGTCGATCATTTGCAACTGGCCAGGGATCCTTCTGCAACTGCTCAATTGTGTTGGTGATCTGAAATTCTGCTTGCTGGACTGGAAGGAGGAATCGAGCAGCAGGGCCCATAGGCGGAGGTGGTCGTCCCTGCTGAGGTGGTACATTTGGCCTCAGGCCTGGAGCAGCCAGGCCAAGCATCTCCTGGACCTGTTTTGCGGCGTAGTCCTTGCTTCCCCTAAACACATAGGCCTTCTGGCATTCCGTGTAGCCGATTTCATGGACTGCAACATTGGTGCCAAAAGTGATCAACCCCACGAGGGCATTAGGCGGCAGAAGTGACAGACTCATGACAAGAGTGTCCTTCAGCGCCTGCAAACCGTCCTCCTCGATCGCGGTATCTATTACATAGACGAATATCGGCGCAGCAGGTGCCGGTCTAGCAAGCTGATATTCAACTGTGGTATTCAAACTGTGCATCTCAGGGGGAACATTCTCAGCGCTGATGTCTCCGTAGTGTCGCGGCAAGGCGTTTCGCTGCAGACAGAACGGGCAGATCCATATTTTTGCTCGTACGTCGACGTTCGCGAAGGGATTTAGGACCGCGCGACAAGGTGCCCGGCAGGTGACAGGTTCGTAGTTGAGAAGAGGTTTGTTGAGCTCCTGCAAAGTAATTAGGGGTGCTGAGCAGACTTGGATGTTCCTGTACTCACCTTCAGTGGCGTCAGTAAGCAACTCAAGGGAACTACCAGGCGGTTTGCTTCCTAGAAAAAGAATTAGTCCTGAGGCAATGTGGTAGTCGCGCGTTGTGGGAGACAGACCATCCGCGTGGAAGGAATAGTATTCCAACTGAGTCTGACCCCATCTCGATCCTCCACTTCTCCCCAATTATCTTTGATGGCATCATACTGTGCTTGATCCATTCTGTATGGTAGTGTTTATCTCCCTCCCTGTCGTCTCAAAAGCGCATGCTGGTGAGTTGGGATATGGTCCTTTGGTGATTCGTGAAATCCGGAACTTGAGCTATTAGGCTGACTGTCCCCAATATTGTCTCAGAGACGAACTTAGGACACCTATCACAAAGTATCGTTGTGCGGATCTGGCGATGTGAACCCGAGCCACCCTGTCAAATTCACCCACTATGATGAGGTTAGAGGCTTGCAGTGCAGCGTTCGTATGCTTCACCGTAGGATTTTTGGAGGCGTACGTAGTTGGCAAGTGCTGCCACCGCGTTGTGTGCATGGCAGGTGCGGGCCACAAATTCCCCTGCGCAGTAGAGACACCTTTACCTTTTATTTAATGCGCAGACTCAACCTCACGCCGACAAAACTACGGGTCTCCTCTTTTCCTCGACAGACCAAGCAGTGACAGGATATGCTTTGATCTCGATGCCCTGAATTGTTGACCGCCGTTCCAGACCAAAGTACCAGCCTGGCCACCATGGCGTCTCCTTCAATGCTCACCAAGGCAAGGGTTCCAGTTACTAAACAACGCTGCCGTAATGCTAACCCGACCGCAGTTCGAGAGCAAAAGCAGCCGAGCCAAAGGTCTAGCCTTCCATCCCAAAAGACCATGGATTCTTGTTAGCTTGCATAGCAGCACTATACAGTAGGCTTGCTCCAGTTCCTGACCAAGGCTCTCGGTTGACCTCGTTCACAGGCTATGGGACTACCGTATGGGTACGCTGATCGATCGATTTGAAGAGCATGATGGTCCAGTTCGCGGTATTGATTTCCACAAGACTCAGCCGCTCTTTGTTTCTGGTGGAGACGACTACAAAATCAAAGTCTGGTCTTACCAGACGAGAAGATGCCTGTTCACCCTTAACGGCCATCTTGATTATGTGCGAACGGTCTTCTTCCATCACGAACTGCCGTGGATCTTGTCTGCATCAGATGACCAGACAATCCGCATCTGGAATTGGCAGAACCGCTCATTAAGTATGTTGATCTCAGGAGTGCTTGGCCTGCGCTGACAAGTCTCTAGTATGTACCATGACAGGACATAACCACTACGCAATGTGTGCACAGTTCCATCCCAAAGAAGACCTTGTCGTTTCAGCTTCGCTCGATCAGTCTGTTCGAGTGTGGGACATTTCAGGCCTACGAAAGAAACAATCTGCGCCCACCTCAATGACATTTGAAGACCAAATGGCCCGAGCCAACCAGCAGCAGGCTGATATGTTTGGCAACACCGATGCAGTGGTCAAATTTGTTCTAGAGGGACATGACCGCGGTGTCAACTGGGTAGCTTTCCACCCAACACTGCCCCTGATCGTGTCCGCTGGCGATGATCGGCTCGTGAAGCTGTGGAGAATGAGTGAGACCAAAGCATGGGAGGTGGACACATGTCGTGGCCATTTCCAAAATGCATCTGCATGTCTGTTCCATCCCCACCAGGATCTCATTTTATCTGTCGGAGAGGACAAGACGGTCAGGGTGTGGGATCTTAACAAGCGAACATCTGTGCAGTCCTTTAAAAGAGAGAACGATCGTTTCTGGGTTATTGCGGCTCATCCAGAGATCAATCTTTTTGCTGCTGGCCACGACAACGGAGTCATGGTCTTCAAGCTCGAACGAGAGAGGCCCGCTTCCTCGGTATATCAAAACCAATTGTTCTATATCACCAAAGACAAGCATGTGCGCTCCTATGACTTCAGCAAAAGTATCGAATCCCCTTCTCTACTATCTCTTAGGAAGTTTGGCAGCTTGTGGGTACCACCACGCACTTTATCATACAACCCTGCTGAAAGATCTATTTTGGTCACTTCACCGACAGATAGTGGCACTTATGAGCTTATTGGTCTGCCACGCGACGCAACCGGAGCCTCCGATCCTACCGACCTCAAACGTGGAGCTGGAAACGCTGCGGTTTTTGTGGCAAGGAATCGATTCGCAGTATTCTCCACGGCCACCCAATTAGTCGAGATTAAGGACTTGAGCAATTCCACTACCAAGTCTTTCAAAGCACCGCCCGGTACTACTGACATCACCTATGGTGGGACCGGAGCTCTGCTTCTCATCACTCCTACTACAGTCGCGCTCTATGACATCCAGCAGAAGAAGCAACTAGCCGAGTTAAGCGTCAATGGGGTCAAATACGTGACTTGGTCGAATGACGGACTTTATGCGGCTCTACTTAGCAAACACAATGTCACTATCGTGAACAAATCTCTCGAACAAGTCAGTACTCTCCATGAGACGATAAGGATTAAAAGCGCCACGTGGGACGATTCTGGGGTTCTGTTATATTCGACTCTCAATCATATCAAGTACACTCTGCTGAACGGGGACAATGGTATTGTGAGAACATTGGACCAGACGGTATATCTTGTCAAAGTGAAGGGCCGCAATGTCTATTGTCTGGACCGAGCAGCGAAGCCGAAAGTGCTCAGCATTGATCCTACCGAGTACCGGTTCAAGCTAGCCTTGGTCAAGCGTAATTACGACGAAATGCTTCAAATAATCAAGACTTCAAGTCTTGTTGGACAGAGCATTATCTCATATTTGCAGAAAAAGGGCTATCCTGAGATTGCTCTTCAATTTGTTCAAGACCCGCAAACCCGATTTGAATTGGCGATTGAATGTGGCAATCTTGAGGTCGCAACAGAAATGGCCAAAGAGCTTGACCGCCCAAAGGTCTGGACACGTCTCGGCGCAGAGGCCTTGCTTCATGGCAACCATCAAACGGTTGAAATGACATATCAGAAACTTCGACATTTCGACAAGCTTTCTTTCCTGTATCTTTGCACAGGCGACGAGGAAAAACTTATCAGAATGTCCAAGATCGCGGAACATCGAGGGGACTTCACCTCTCGCTTCCAAAACGCTCTCTATCTTGGTGATGTGGAGAGTAGGATCCAAATGTTCAAAGAGATTGACTTATATCCACTTGCTTATCTTACAGCCAAATCCAACGGCTTGGTGGAGGAATGCGAGTCTATCCTCGAACTAAGCGGCTTGACGGAAGATCAAATTTCACTACCAACAATTGGTCAGAGTCTGAATACTCCAAAATCTGTTGTGCCCACTTTCAAGACTAACTGGCCCGTGAAAGAAGCATCACACTCTTCGTTCGAGAAAGCCCTTCTTGGCGAAGTAGGAGTTGCAGCTGATGAAGAACCCGGCTCTGATCTACTGAATGAAGACTTACCCGCTGCAGCCGAGAAAAATGGGCTCGCGGTTGAAGACGAGGCTGATGCTGGCGAAGGTTGGGACATGGGCGATGATATGGGGCTTGATACGGCCGGCAACGATTCAGACTTCGTCAACGTGGACAACCCTGATGCAAGTGTTGACGCAGCTGGGCCTGGCAGCTCGGAGGCCGATATTTGGTCTCGCAACTCACCGCTTGCCGCTGACCATGTCGCTGCCGGCTCCTTCGATAGTGCGATGCTGTTACTAAACCGCCAAATCGGTGCAGTCAACTTTGCACCTCTGAAACCACGATTCTTGGAAATCTATCAAGCATCCAAAACTTACCTACCCGCAACCACTGGGCTGCCTCCGATTTTGAACTACGTCCGGCGGGCACCGGATGAGACGGACAGTCGAAAATTGCTGCCTTTTATTCCACAAAGTCTTGAGACTCTTTCGACTGTCGACTTACAGGAGGGATACACTGCCATGAGGACGAATAAGCTCGAAAGTGGTGTGGTGGTATTCAGAAATATTCTTCAGTCCCTCTTGGTAAATGTGGTCAGCTCACAGGCCCAAGTGGATGAAGCCAAAGCCTTGATCACGAAATCCGCGGAATATGCCCTTGCCATGACTATTGAACTTGAGCGGCGTCGCCTAGCGGCAGCGGGTAGCGATTCGGAGGAGCACTTAAAGAGGCAGCTAGAACTGTCTGCGTACTTTACCGTGCCGAAACTGGATGTCTCTCATCGACAACTTGCTCTGATGGCAGCAATGAAGCTTGCCTTTTCGAGCAAACAATTTTCAAGCGCCTTGTCGTTCGCGAACCGTGTCCTTGCCAATGGAGGAGCGGCCAAATTGGTCGATCAGGTCAGTCTGGCGTAGGCAGCATTTCGTGGATGCTCATGCTAACGTTTCCTAGGCAAAGAAAGTCAAGCAACAGGCCGAACGATCCGGGTCCAGTGACAAGCTTGACATTGAATACGACCAGTTTGCTGATTTCGACGTGTGTGCTGCATCATACACCCCGATATATAGCGGTGTTCAGAGCGTGTCCTGCCCATTCGATGGGTCGAAGTACCACAGCCAATACAAGGGTAAGGTGTGCAGTATTTGTGAGGTCTGCGAAGTGGGTGCCGCGGCCAGTGGGTTGAGGCTATGGGTGAAAGGATTGTAAAGCCAAGCGAGCACTTGAACAGGGAGGTACAGCTGGAATATGCAAGGCACAACAAGACCCCACCAGTTCTTCCATAGCCTGGCGCAGGATTAATTCGACCAGGAGTGGCATTTGAGATGGAACGAAACAGAACTTGACTACGAAATCAATGAAATGGTTAGACACTGGGAACTACATCACATCACGATGCAAATCGGTGCCTCTACTGACAGTTTGTCATGTCTATGGCCTACGAGTTATCGACGGCGCCAAGCAGTACGTACGTATGTCTCTGTTTGACTGCACAGTTTCCACTTCTTGTTGTTCTCATGTTCTGCCACTTGTCCATCCTCCAGAAGGGAAGGGTCTCTGGCATACTGCGCGTCGTGACCTGTTCTTGCTGTGGACTGATCAGAAGCTTGAAGTCGGCTCTTTCCGCTCCTCCTAACTAACCACCCGATCCATCACTCCGCCGATCAAAACAGCGCACCGCCTACTCATACCATTTCTGACAGTTTCTTTTACTGTTCGTGCGACCGTCACTTTTGTATCAGCGATTGGCTGGCGGTGAAGCAGAAACCAAAGCTTGGCGGCATCGAGAAAGCATTGCCTTGGGAAGGAGCGACGAGGAATATTCCATCTCTTTCCTGCCACGAACCTTACTTGCTCTTCCTTCTCTTTTCTCTCTTCGTCTTCTCTCTGTCTCTCACACCCACTCCTCTTTCAAACGAACTCCGGTCTGGCTGCATAGACAGTGTTCTCCGTTAGATCTTGCCCCTTCCGTCGTTGTTCAACTATCTCTCTGCTCTCGAACAGCCTGCAGTCATCTTCAGGTAAGGCTTCGTTGACCGCCTTTTATTGCTTGCCTTTGTGGGAGACGTCGAACTTCAACCTCATTCAATCGCAGATCCATAAGAGCTTTGTCTTGCTGCTTTCCTCTCTTCTCCTTCATCCTTTCTCTCCTTCCCACCACGCGTTATTGCCACTACTCCCCTCTAAAAATCATTGGTGCTACACCTTACCCTCACTTCTGTTTCATTCTCAAGATCATACCTATACTGAACCTGCTCTTCTAGGTACTAATGCTCTTCCATCTCTCTGAAGCTGCTTCTTTCCATGCTACTAGTGGACCTATTGTTCATCAAACAATTGACATCTCATCCTTAGGCACGTATCCCACAATGTCTGACTGGAACACTCAGGGTAAGTCACTCATACATCCTCATCCGTCTTCGTATCGACCACTCCCCATCCTACGTTCTCCATTTTGGATAAAATCACGGCATGTTCAGGCGCAGGTTTTCTAGAGCAACGAAACCATGCTATCGGTTGCCGGATCTCTGGATGGTGGAAGAGAATCCAACTTCCGGTCTGCCACCTAGCCACCCTTCGTCATTGCAACCTAATGTCTATGTGAAACAACTGACCCAGGAATTCATAGATGTCTCTGCCCCTGGCAATTGGAACGATGGAGCTGCTGCAGGCTCTGCGTCCTTCAACGACGGATTCGGTGATGCTGCCAACAGCGACGTAGCCAATGAGTTCGGCAGTCACGGTGGCACCGAGAATGCAGGTGGCGGCGGCGATCAGGGCTGCCGTAATTGTGGTGAAGGTAAGGTCTGGAGTATCTTGGAAAGCACATCTAACTCTTCTCAGAGGGCCACTTCGCTCGCGAATGCCCACAACCACGCAAGGGTGGTGGTGCTTGCTTCAATTGTGTATGTGTCCCCAACGTAAACGGAATCTTACACTAACATAGTTCTAGGGCGAAGAAGGCCATGTATGCTCGTTGGCCATGCCTAGATATATATCCACTGACTCACTCGGCAGAATAAAGCGGAATGCACGGCTCCTCGCAAGCCCAATGGTCCTTGCCGCACCTGCGACCAGGAGGGTGAGTTGATTATACGACCCATAGACTCCATGTAGACTGAAGGTATCTAGGTCATTTCTCGGCCACTTGCCCCCAACGCAAATGCAAGAACTGCCTTCAGGAAGGTGAGTTAGCACTGTGACCTTTTCGTCTTCATTCACTAATTCCCTAACTTTAAGGTCATGATGCTCACGAATGCAAGAATGCGAAGCTCGTCAACGTTGATCACGTTGCCACCAAGTCCGAAGATGAAGCTTGGGCGATGCTTGAGCAGGCCAGTGAGGAGCGCGACATCACCGACTTCAAGGAAGCAGTTCAGATCCTGGCCAAGGCGGTTCCGGCCTACAACTATCCTGAATTGGAGAAAGAGTTTCGCAAGCGAGGCTTCAAAGTCTTCCTTATCGCTATGGTTGGTTCTTGGGGCTCTGAAAGATTAATACATCACACCGTGCATTGTGCTGACTTCCAATGCAGGAGAAAGACCACGGTGACACTTGGACCAATGTCAACCTTCAAGGTGAAGTCGAGAAGAAGTATGCGGTCAGTTATTTCCTTTCTGACAAGCCTCAACGCCCGACTCTTGTTCCCAAATGGCCTCAAGATGCCGAGGACAACCTCACCCGTCTTGCGGATGCCGGTACCCCACTTGACCGTGGTGTTGACAAGTGCAACAACTGCGGCAAAATTGGTCACAAGTCCCGAGCTTGCACTGAAGAGAAAGCTTCGACTGAGCAACCAAAGATCTTCTGTCATTTGTGCAGTGAAGAAGGCCACCGTGTTCGTGACTGCACCCAGGAACGCAAGAAGGGTGGTCGAGCCTGCAAGGTTTGCGAATCAGAGGAGCACTTGGCGAAAGTAATAACCCCTATCTCCGCGTCCAGTCCAGAAGACACTAATGAGGACAGGATTGCCCGGAGCGTGAGAAGATGACCTGCCGAAACTGTGGAGAAGAAGGGCATATGGCCAAGGTAAACCGACCTAAGCAGAAGCAGGGCCAAGATGACTGATTGCCATCCTAGGACTGCACTGCCGAGCGCAAGATCATTTGCAGAAACTGTGATCGGGAAGGTCACTTGTCGAAGGTGCGTATGCCGCCTCGCCGCCGATATCTTCACACTAACCATGTTGTCCAGGAGTGTCCTCAACCCAAAAATTGGGCCAAAGTCGTGTGCAGCAATTGGTAAGCACTATGATCTCATATTCGGAACGGCAATATTGACGCCTCAAAATAGCAAACAGTCTGGTCACGGTCGGAAGCGTTGTCCAGAGCCTTTAGTCGAAGCTGACGCAAATGGAGATAACTGCGCTAATGCCGGCAATGCCAATGGTGGAGGAAACGACGCTGGCGGTGGTTGGGAAGGCGACAATCATGGTCCCTCCTCTGTACCAGCCGATTGGGAACAGAACGGTGTTTCAGCTCCTTCCGCTCCCCCTCTTGGAGTTGGTGGCGGTTGGTAAACAACGCGTCTCAGCAGGAGAGCCCTTGTCATTCCAAGCGTTCGACCCGAAGGTGTCTTTTGCCAACGTTCCCAAATCCACAGCAATCTTGGTCTTGCAAGACTGTCTGTGGGTTACAAAATTATTCTCTAGGTGGTATCACGTCAGGGAAGCAGGGTGAATATGCTGTGGCACGATTGCGAGCAGGAAGGCAAACACGGAATAAGTGCGCTACTTATGTCCTGTATGATGAGAATCGAAAAGCGATAGTTCGAAAAACCACAGAGCTAGGTAGCCTTGCTCCGCAAGAAAACTACTGTCCTTCGGCATTGACTTCGTGTTTTCAGACCTGATCCTTATGTAGTGACTGCCACAACTGAACCCTTGACATGTCTCACAGTCTAACTGAGCTGTCTGTGCTCACATATCAGCTCCGGTGCTTGCGGTCTCCTGGGAATCTGGGACTGCCCGATTCACTCACTCGCCGAAAAGTCCTTGTAGCCTTCTCCCTTGACAAAGGTATGCAGCCAGGGGCCCTGATCTTTCCGTGCCGCTAGCTTCCAATATTCCTCTGCAGCTGCAGGTCCAGAAACAGCCTTTCCGGCAGGAGCACCGGAAGACTGGCGTTCGTCGGCGAAGTAGAATCTATGTGGGGCGGGATCATCGTCAATGGATATTCCCGTCTCCGAGCATATGGGGGCATCCGAAAAGGAAGAAAGAGACTTCAGGCTTACTTGACACCATCCTTCTCATACGGCTTCGCCTCAGCGAGGTTCCAGATGGCATAGGCGCCGGCGGCCTTGGTCAGGCCGAACGGCAACATGCCGGGCAGGACGTGCTTGTTGAGGAAGTTCCCCGTCAGAATAAACGTCTTGGAGTGGTCGGACCCCTCGAGTGACTTGAAGCCCTTGACGGCCTGCTGCAGCGAGAAGATGACAGATGTCACGTTCACATTCAGGCCCGCCTGGTAGCTGTCCAGGTCGAAGTTGGCGAGCGGGTCGTCCGCGTCGCTCCCCGGGAAGAGTGCTGCGTTGTATACCACCACGCTTGGGGGAGCGCCGAGTTTGGATTTGATGGTTTCGAAGGCGGGCGCCACCGTCTCAGGCTTGGTGAGGTCAACTGTCACATGGAGGCTCGAGCCGATGTCTGAATCGCTGCTGGGTGGCTTTCGAGATGCGAGCGCCACCCGGTAGCCTTGTGCGGTGAATGCCTTTGCGACGTGGGCGCCGATCTGGTGCCGTTGGGGTTAGTGATGCGTCTCTGAAAGGACGAAGGTGGAATCGATTGAGTGGAATTTCTTTCTTGTGAGTACCCGCCGGTATGGTCAGGCAGGCAAAGCTTGGATTGGCCCTGCCTGTGATGCACGTTTCATGAAGAGCCGGTAAGATCAACTCACATTGGGTCCTGCACCGAGGATGAGAAGAATTGGTGAAGACATATCTGCGGTCTTGTTCTGCTACTTGGGATCAAATGGTCCTTTTTGGATGTGGGAGTGGGATCTGACGCGAACAACTCAGGCGGAGGATGTGCAGGCGTCGAGTAAGTAGTTGCTAGATGATAGAGAGGGCTGTTCTCTCAAGGACGCCCACAGTTGTACGTCCAGGAACAACTCGTCAAAGAGCGGGTCAAGTTGAGTTCTTATTCTATAATCCTTACCTTGCTCACGGTCCATCCGCTCGGTCACAGCTGAACAGGCGACAGCATCCATAACTCCATAACTCCATAATTCCAGATCGGAATGTGTTCGGATCTTGCATTATTACATCCCACCCAGGAAGTCTTTATCCCCGGCCGTCTCGGACGACATGTTTTGAGGTTCGTGGTCCGCCAATCGTGCAAGCCTCCCCACCCCTTAGACGATGGCATATGTAGTCGATCGAGGAGCTTGGCTGACAAATCCGAGGGGCTTGGTGCCTCGCAACCCCCTTGCACCAGCAAACCAGGACAAACGAGGGGCTTGCCTATCTTTGCTAATCCAGCAGGGAGGTGAGTGCGAGTTGCCTCGCCAAGTTAGACTGTGACCAGAGCAAGGCTCCGCAGCATTTCAGGAACGTGGTTCCGGCCCAGGCTTTTCGATCCCGTCGGTTGTGGGGTGAAGATAGCGGTGACCACCTCAAGCCCGCACTGACATTCCTCCGTCCTGCTTCTGCGAAAGTCTCCGGCGGGCGTATGCTTATGTGAGGATCTGTTGGAACTACGACATATGTAGACTCGATGGTTAGTTGGTACCGCAGTTGCGCCATTGAAGCGCGTATAGCTAGGGCTTTTGTGATTTGCAAGATCTACTGTACTGATACATATGTATCGGTGTCGGGCATCCGCGGTGGACCTCGGCGCTGTGCAAGGCCGCGGGTGCGCCGGTAGTGGGACCTTAGGTAAATGGCTGGGAACATGCGGGCTCGTAGTGGTTAGATCTTGGGACAAGGAGGCTGCACTAGCTGACCAGCCTTATTCAGCCTGCCCCCTTGCATGATGTCTGGTAGCATGTCTGGATTTCTTACTATGTACGAAGGCACCCGTGGTCGTCGTATCAGGTACCTAGGTATATAAGTCTGTAATGTGAGGGAACGTCCATGACCGAGTACTCCGGATACTTGAAGCCAGAGCCGCCTGAAATATCTGGGCTACCACTAGCACCTCTGTCTAGTCTTGTGCACGAACGATTATCATCATATCCACATGCAGACCAAACCGTCAACTAATTACTCGCAAAATTCATTATTGGCACTAATAGTATTTGAAAATATCTGACTAAGAAGCTTAAGTAAAAGAATACATTTCCGAGTTGGATCAGAACATCACATCGTTATCACATCGTTTCATTTCATCCGACCCTTTGACAGAATGGGGGTATTCAAAGGCCTGCCTGCCTGTGTCTTAAACCTGAAGTTGACTCCAACCTGTGGTAGAACCGAGGCACGAGCGTATAGTGTGTCTACTTGGAATTTCGTTGCATGTCGTGAAAGAAGGAGATGAGCGCTGACCCAAAGAGGGTTCCATCAAAAGCACTAGCGAGAGTATGATAGTTGGGTATTGCACACCGGTATGCCCACACCTTGTAAGCAGTAGTGTTATAGGAAATAGCCCTCCGCCATAGTTCAGGTTTGCTCCAAACGCCTGATGAAACATTGATGATGGTATGAGAGACGAAAATGGCCCGGCTGAGATTCGGAGGGATAAATGTTGAAGCATGAAAGCCCTGCTCAGTTGGAACTTTCGCATCACAATCGATGGGGCACACTGTGAGCTTGCAGCGTATCAGCGAAGGTAGCCTCTGAGATGTAACTGCCAATGATATATATCCTAGGAATGGTAGCCTAGCGCAGAGGGGTATTGGGCTGAGAAAGTCATTGTGTTTGAAGTGTAGTCCTGCGGTGACAGATCCTGATGGAGATTGAAGCCTGGTGGTTGCGTCTGGATTGGGAGATGCTGCATGGGCTCCTGAGGTATCCTGAGACTTTGAGGCTCGTTTCGCTCTTGCTTCACGGTTGTTCGTCTTTTTTGAGAGCCATCTTCAAGTTCCAGGACTCTTGGATAAGAGTAACCTTGATCCTTCTGTATGTGGCGGCGTGCGAGCATCCTGGCTTTTTGGACAAGCATCCGGGACTGCTGAAGCTCTCCTTGATCATCAAAGGTTTCCCCAACCTGGAGGCCGTCCATAGAGTACACTGACCCTTGCAGAGAAACTTGTCCCTCGTGCTTCGGGCCAGCGGGTTTGGACATTTCATGACAATAGGCATTCTGCAATCCATTTCGCTTTCGTGAATTGGATTTATCGTCACACCCTTTTTTTACTAGCACTTTCACGCCAGTCTCTCTCTTTGCAATGGCTTCCATGTGGAACCCACGAAGGTGTTCGACGAGGTGGTCCTTGCGTGTGAAGCCGTCTTTACCTTTCCTTCCGCAATTTCGCTTGGGACAGTCCATATATTTGGGATTGTGTTGAGAACTATAATGTCGGCTGACATCTGCCTTACGACTGAAGCGTCTCTGTGGAACTCCTTCTTCATTGTGGCAATCGGAGTGCGGGCACCACATTTCTGAATTCGATCTCTTGGTCACAGTCCTGCGGATCCATTAGAACAACCTTCAGAATAGCTTGGCGTGATACTAGCAATAGACCTCGGATAGGAGATGAATCAGACCAGACAGGGTGAGATTAGATTGAAGAAAGAAGACCCAATACGAAACATAAGCAGAGCGGCCTTACTTGTCACTTGAAGGACTACTTCCATCGTTCGCAACCCTTGGTGTTTTGTCCCCATGGTCTCCACTTGGCGGCGATCTGGTTAAGTACCGTTGTGCTGAGGTCACTGTATTGGAGCAAATCTGTTGACTGCTCTGTACTGCATACTGACTGCTGAATCCATTGAGATACTCTGTTTCTGGTGGGGTTGTAGGTGTACTCATGTAGCTGGCGGTATCTCCACTGCTGCTGCGGCCTCTCGTGGTTGTAGGCGAAGTGCTGCAGGAATACGCTTCGAAATCGTGATATTGATGATGTTGGAACGTCTGAGCGAACGGGTTTGGCTGAAACCTTGGTGTGAACTCATTGCGGTAAATTGGCTCGTGCTGTTGCAGTCTCACACCAGGGGAAGCTGAGACTGAGGCTGAGACCGGGGAAAGCGACATGATATAAGTATGTGGTTCGTAGCTATCATTACGAACATTGAACTGATGCGTAGAGAATTCCGAATGTGCCCACGACATGATGCTCATTATAGGCCTTGATGGCAACGTTTCGGGCTGATGCTACTCGAATGACTTGAGATGCGACTCTTCGTGGCAACAAGAAACTTGCGTGCGCTCATAGAGGAGGTAGTTCAGCCTTGTAGGTGAGAGATTGGATGATCTGAGGCGAACGCTAGATCAAATATCCGCCCCAAACCTCGAGTCTCAGGATAAGGCAGCAAACTCAAGATGATGATAGAGGCTATGTTGCAGCAGCGTTGAGTGAATCGGAAGACTGGCAAGCGGGATATGCTTAGTGGAAATGTAGGCTCTTGAGTGTTTGATTAACCTATCAGGGATTGGCGGCTGAGAACGATTCAAAGGACGCGTGCAGCTCTATGGCGGAAACCCTGTCTCGAGCACAAAAGAGGATGAAGATCCAAAATCACGCTTCTCCGACGTATCGAGCCGCCGTGCGTGGCTCGGTCTATGCTTGGTGCGCCATGAGTTCGAGCATGAGCTTGCCAGAGTTGTGGCACTGCAACCACAGTAGCTCGTTGCAAAGCCAATCACACCGAACAGCCTTATTGGCGAGGCTTACTTTTATAATGTGAGGCATACACCCTCAAAGGCGTATATTGCCTTGAAACTGCGACCTCTACATGATTCGCTGCCCTTCGAGTTTTCGATTTTCCTGCTGTCCTAGGTGTCCTCCCCGGAGCTGGCATCCGCGTGAGGTATGTGGAAGAGAGCAAACAATTCTTGACGCAGATTGTGTCACTCTTCTTCCTGGGACACCGTAAGTCAAGCACTCTTTAAGCCAGCGGGAGGTTGCCGAGTGACTGGTGGGCTCTCATAGCTCCTTGCCAACGCGGACTCTGTTACTTCGCTCGAACCACCTCAGGTTCGGCTTCGGCACAAAGCCTGAGCACAAGCATTGGCCCCAAAAATGTGTCGAGTGCCGGCAAACCATCAGTGAACCTCCCCGAGGTTGGCTGGCTCCCGTGTGACGCAGCAGGAATTTGTTCGACTGCTACCGAGTGCTATCCCCACGCTTCTCCTCGCCAGGCTGTACGGATACTCGTAGGAACAAACTCGTGGGAGACCGGCTGTGTTTCTGCAAGGTTGCCTAGTAAGGTGGATCAGTTGGGCCGTCTTTGTATCTCATGCAGACGACGAGCGAAGCTGAGGCTGAGAAGGAACTGACAGCAGACTTGAGTCAGTGGTCTGGAGGGCTTCTGGCCTCGTGGCCCAAATTTTGCGGACGAAGGAGGCTCTGCTGCGGTTCAGGTAGGCCCGATCTGGACTAGTCACATGATGTTAGCGTGGTGGTTGCCTTTTTGACTCCCGACTTTCAAGGTTCACAGCCCCCGAAGTATCCAGCCTTCGCCAGCTATCCCTCCTACGAGGTGCTAGGGTGCGATTGAGCATTCCGCTGCATCAAAGTGAGGCGGAGCAGGGTTGCCTTTACCTTTACAGACGGCTTCAGCCAGCTCGAGGAAAGCGAATTTCCGATTTCACGTTGCACGAAGCATCTAGGCTTGTCCAATTACTTGCATAGGAAAAGATTCCCCATTGACATGTACACAGGCACGGTTCGAGACGAAGCTTTGAATTGAGAATTGAGCTCTGTTGCACTCTGGAAGGTGACCATATCACTGCATCATTCTGCAGCGGGCCGATAGGCAGTCAATAATGCTGCTCAGTACGAGGTACTTGGTATTCTACAAATCATCTTCGAGAAATTTGTATACAAACTTAAAGTCGGCTTTCCGACGATTCATCCTAGCAACAGGTTAGAAAATTAAGCGAGACTGGCAGGGGTCAGGCTGTCCTCACCATGTACTTTCATAGTCAAAGAACCGATAGGTTCCTTGCTCATACTCCTCCGTGATCTGCTTGGGCTCCTCATGCCGCTGGAACCACGTTTGGTACTGCTTGTGGAATCGCCAGCTCTGTTGCTTGAGTGCTCTTGCTGCTAGCCACTGTTGATACGTGTTTTGGCGGTAATAGAATATGTAGAACAAGGTGTCTGTCTCGAGCCTCTGAGTGTCGTACAAGGCTGGATCATCGAATATCGGCAGTACATCTTGGGGATAGTGAGCTGGCGTATTGTACTTGTACGAGGGTCGATAGTGTTGAGGTCGGTCTCCATCGGATGGTTCCGGGCACGTTTCTTGAGAAGCCTGAAGCAATCGTGCCAGCTGTGAAGGTGGCTGTGTAGCTCGGCTCTTGGTAGTTTCGAACGAGTCTAGAAGATCTTGCAGTCCTGGAGGAAGGTGGTATACTGATTCCACCGCTGAATGTTCGTCACGAGCTTCTCCATTCGTGGTTGGTAGCTCGTCTGCAATCACTGGTTCCTGGACTGCCTCCGAGTTCTCCATGGCTGGGGTCGCTGGAATACTGTTAGGCACACTTGCAGCGGGGGCACTGCCAGAACTTAGCGTGGGAGATTTAGAGTGGTTGGTTTGTTCTTGAGATCCTGGACCGTCCATACCAAGCGAAGGAGGTGGCCCGGGTGAGGCTGTCTGATCAGCGGGTTGCGCTGGATTAGAAGCGGGAGAAGCAGCGGCAGATGACTTGACTGGTGCTGGTAATCCATGAGAAGGCGCAGCAGCCGCCACTCCAACAGGAGGCGGTAGAGGTGCAATACCAACTCCGCTTTTGTCACTGGCAGCGGCAGCGGCAGCAGCAGAGGCATACTTCAGAGTCTCGCCCGGTAGTCGATTCGGTATTGGTGCCGGCTTCATCGTTGTATCCTTGGGTATTGACGGTGGTGGAGGCATGGGATTCAGAGTTGCCAACGCGGGCAAGGGGGATTTGAGTTGTGTTGAAGGTCTTCGTGCTGGCGGATGTTCAGACTTTGTCTTTTTCAGGACGATGGGACCGTCAGGCTCGTTGTCCTCTTGTATCGACTGCGTATCTTGAGATGAAATACGATCCATTTCATTGTTCAGGCCAAACTGCGCCTCCTCGCTGTCAAGATTGCAATCATCGTAAATGCCTTCATAGGCGTCTGCTTCAAAATCCGGCTCACGCCCATCCCTCACCACTTCTTCGATCTCGGATTTGATTGAAGACACCATTTCATTCTCCACATTGCCGTTCTGTAGAGACCGAAGGAGGAGTTGGAGTCTGGATTCGTGCCATTTGTAGGTCTCGGTAGAGTTCTCAATCTCCGCTAACCGATCCGCCTTGCTGTTGTCCTTTTGTTTCTTCCTCAATGCAGCCTGTAGCGAGCCTGCTTCTGGTTCCAGTTCTTCGATCAAAATTCTCGTGATCTCGTCCAGCTGATCTGTTAGGAAGTCACATAATTCGTCACGCTCTTTCTCTTTTGGGTCTTGTTTGATGTTCTGCGATAGGCCTTCCTTGGAGAATGCTTTGGTCTTCATCTCCTTTTCGACGGCTTTGAAGATTTCCATACACTAGGATCATTATGATTAGCCTCAATTTGCGCGGTTGGATCTGTGACAGCGGTCATACTTTCTCAATCCGCTTTCGCTGTTCCAAGAGTGCAGATTTGTCCTTGATCTCATTGCCTGCGGCCCAAGTCTTTATCTGATCGCGCGATCTCTGCAGCTTCTTGATCTCTTTCTTCAAGTTATCTTCCAGTTTTTCCTTCTGGGCGGCATTTTGCGATGAATAGATCTTCTCGTAGATGCCTTCGAACGCTTGGATGCCTTCGTCCACCTTTTTGAACGTCTTGTCGATTTCTTGCTGCGTCTTCCGCGAAGCCATGGTGATGTGTCATTAAGGGGGGTCGTGGGAGGTGGTGAAGAAGGCGAGAGTGAACCAATATGGAGATACAGGATGAGCAGTGCGCAATATACGTGTTTGCAACCGTATCGCAGGTAGAGTCGGTTCAGCCCATGGAAGACTGCCGCGCGCCTGTCTTTCACTCTAGCCCTTCCTAGACCCTTATGATCCCCGGCGGCTGGGTTACATTGATTCCCGATTTAGGCTAGTTCATTGCACTAGAGCCTTGGCATACTAATATCGATTTCTGTCCTAATTCGGAAACATCTCGATCTCGACACGCGACGTGTAGGAAATTATTTTAAGCGAGGTTTCAATCTCTAGAATCAATTCTTGCAACGCGTCACAGTGTCGGAAGGTCGCAGATCCGTATTTTGCTAGTGAGCATTGCTTCTGAATATTCCCGGACAACCACCTCTGTCTTGCCAGAGAGTGCCGACACCTACACCTACCCGCAACCACAGTTCTGATCTAGACTGGCTTCTGCTCTCTGCAGGATCCTCACCGCAATACAAACCATAGCTTTATCCTTGAGGTCGTTGCTTGTGCTCTGTTTGGAAGTTGAGGCTGTTGTGTAATTGAGAGTCGATCCCTGGAGATGAAGGCGGTTCTGCAAAGGGTGCTTTCTAGTTCCGTTACAGTCAACGATCAGGTGGTGTCCGCGATTGGCAAAGGCGTCCTCGTTCTCGCTGCTATTGGCCCAGATGACTCGAAGAAAGATGCGGAAAGGATGGCTTCCAAAATTCTCAAGATGAGACTATGGCCTGATGAGAACGGGTTGCAGTGGAAGAAAAGCGTACAGGACATCGATGGTGAAGTCTTGTGTGTCTCACAGTTCACCTTGTTTGCCTCCACAAAAAAAGGTAATAAGCCGGACTTCCATGGAGCGGCCAAGCCAGAAATTGCAAAGGAACTCTATGAACACTTCCTCAGCTCCATTCGCGCACAATATCTTCAGG
The DNA here is from genome assembly GCF_000709125.1 of Exophiala aquamarina CBS 119918. Lineage (NCBI taxonomy): Eukaryota > Fungi > Ascomycota > Eurotiomycetes > Chaetothyriales > Herpotrichiellaceae > Exophiala > Exophiala aquamarina. Next base: position 2,542,322 of record NW_013550587.1, read on the forward strand.
AGAGGGTGAAAGATGGTATTTTCCAAGCCATGATGCAAGTTGCTCTTGTAAACGACGGACCAGTATGTGCACAAAAAGCAAACTCCCCTATTTACTGCGCTTGGTAAGTATGGTGATACTAAAACCGTCAGGTCACTCTCGAAATTGATACTAGTCCTGCAAAGAAGATCTCCGCCCCAACCACTCAGGAGAATTCTCGAGTTCCTTCACCAGGTCCAGAGCCCATCAGCTAGAAATTCGACGTCTCCGGATTTATCTGAATCTCGATCCTGTCTACAATGTAATAACACCAAATGTCTCTTTGATGTGTCTTTTCAGGGGCTGACGTCAGCAAGCCACCCATCCAAAGGAGGAGACAAGGAGAAGCCCGCCCCCGAGATAACTATCTATCTTGATATGGCTATTATCGAACTCTACCTGTGTACCTTGTACGTAACTTGCGGACACCCCAGGAATGGTGGAGAAAGCCATTTCCGCTCGTCCAGGAGACATAGCTGCCATTCCTGGACTAAGCAGAACCAAGATGCATGCTGCCATTGGGTGCAAAATGAGGAGCCTTATCAAATGCCAACATGGGCTGCAGTGGCTGCGCCGAATCGATGACAGATGCTTTCCAGCTTCCCAGTAGGTGATCAATTTACATGAGGGGTATTGATTACTTTTGCCCCGCAAACGAGTTTGCACGTCTAGCCCATGAGAGCATCCTTACGCGTAGGATAATTCAGATGCTTCCTTGCAACAAAGCATCTCCTCGACAATTGACAAGGTGATCAGCCCTGCTTGTACCTCCTGAACGACGAGACAAGTCAAAGCAAAGCTTCTAAAATATGCCTGGCCCAATTCGAACAGCTTTGAAGGTCGACCTTAACAAGCCAGCGAAGGACCAACCTTATTTACATGTAAGTGAGCCGGGCCAAGGATATGCATCTTACTGAGCACATCACAGAACAGATGGCACCCTGACGGTATTATGATGCCAATGCTTCCATAAACTAGACGTGACTGACACCAATTTAAGTACCATTCTGTGGAACGATCAAGAACGGGGAGACCGTGAAGATTGAATGCCTCGACTGGACAGGCGGCCAAATCAAAAACGACGACAGCGCCGATGATGTTAAGAACGTAGACTTGACCCAGGTCCACTACCTGTCTGGTCCATTTGAGGTCGAAACTGCTGAACCAGGCGACGTTCTTCTCGTTGAAATCCAGGATGTTCAGCCTTTTCAAGACCAACCATGGGGCTTCACGGGTGTCTTTCACAGAGACAACGGAGGTGGTTTCTTGGACGAGATCTATCCTGAAGCGTATGCTCTCTACTAATTTATCCATGTCTCCCTCTTTCACACGCAATCCTGTCTTTGAACTTGGCAGCGCTAATCACATGGTTTCTGGAAACAGTGCGAAAGCAATCTGGGACTTTGAGGGAATTTTTTGCTCATCACGACACATTCCCGGCGTTCGTTTCGCTGGTCTGATCCACCCCGGGATTCTTGGTTGTGCTCCATCACCCGAAATCCTCGCAGAGTGGAATAAGCGGGAAGCCGAGCTGATTTCCACCACCATGCTCGCGCGTGTCGTCGCCCAGCCTCCACAACCCCACAATGTCCATGCAGGTTCCGCCGACGAGGAAACCAAAGCTAAAGTCGGGGAGGAAGGTGCCAGGACAATCCCTGGTCGTCCTGAGCATGGCGGGAACTGCGATATCAAGAATCTATCCCGTGGCAGCAAGGTCTACCTGCCGGTCCACGTCAAGGGCGCGAAGTTCTCGGTGGGGGACTTGCATTTCTCTCGTAAGTCTTGTCCCCATTAGCAGTACACATACCCATTTCATCCTCTTCCCCCTCGCTTCCCCATCCTCATGCTCATCCCTAGTCTTATCTATATCTGAAAAAAACCCCTCCCCACCACGCACCAAACTAATACACCAGATCCAAAGAGGGCGACGGCGAGATCTCATTCTGCGGTGCGATCGAAATAGCCGGAGTAATCACGATCAAGTTCGAAGTGATCAAGAACGGCCAAGCGAAGCTAGGAATGGTGGGCGGCAAATCACCCATCTACATCCCGGGTCCCGTGCAGCCGCAATTCAGCCCCGGCCGGATGATCTACTTCGAAGGATTCAGCGTCGACGAGCACGGACAACAGCACTACATGGACGCCACCGTCGCGTACCGCCAGAGTTGCCTGCGTGTTATCGAGTATCTCCGACGATTCGGGTACAGCGACTACCAGATCTACCTGATGTTAAGCTGCATCCCCATCGAAGGCCATGTCGCGGGGATCGTCGATGTAAGTCGCCAGTCCCTCTGCTTATCACATAGAGATACCATCGATTGCCTTTACAGCATTTACGTCTCTTTGTTTTCTACCCCTCCGATGTCCTTATGGCTAACTGGCCGCCTTTTCTTTTCATCAAAATAACAGATTCCCAACGCATGCACCACCATCGGTCTCCCGATGGACATCTTCGACTTCGACATCTCTCCGTCTGCCGAGCCCAAGAAACTCGATCTGGGTTCGTGCGCCTACGCAAGCAAGTAATCCCAGAGCCCAACAAAGGAAGGCATGCAGCTTCCAAGAACCAAAAGGGAACATTTCATGCTCCCATCGAAGCTACCGCTTTGGTGTGTTGAGAGTGCTGACTTGACCTTTGCATATGAGGAAATGATGGTTTGAGGAATGCAAACCAGTTAGTTGTTCTGTCGTTTGCGATGTTACGTCATAATTATAGCTAATTTGATCTTGTATTTTCGAGGCATTGCTATGAGCCTATGATATTCCGTTACACTGTTAACGCTCAAAATGGGAACGGGATTCAAGTCCGAGCGTATTCCCATTGACTACTACTTAGCTACCTATTCGTCTGTGGTCGTCGTCCTTGCTCCTGTTCGTGCTCCTGTAACGGACGAGTTTCACACACAGTCGACATCGACTACCCCATCATGAGCAGTACAAAGACCTTGACGGAGAAGCTGCATAGATCCCAAGCTCCGTACCCTCGGCTGCTGCGAATGAACTGATTGAGATGAACGACTGAGGCTATCCAGAAACCCAGCCGAGCCAGTCGCACGTAGACTCTGAGGAGTGAGGTCAGCCCCACAGCGAATCTATCCGCCAGCAGGATCTTGAGACATGCTCGTTCATAGTCGACGAATTGTTGCGAATCCGCCGTGGATCTCGCGTGGTCGTCCAAGGCAACGATCTGAATTCCCGTAGAAATATTGCCGGTCGCTGGGATAGACTTGTTCCTGCCTCGGAGCCATGCAGCGAGCGTGCCATAGCTACTCGAGCGAAGGCTGACACTTGAAAGTGGGCCATCACACTCAACGCCCTCAAGGATCTGATAGAATCTTTCTGGATCGGTAAGATGTACCATGGCTTGACCTGGCATTGCTTTAAAGCAGAATTGATCAAATGCCCGTCGCAAATCCGGATTGCGAGCCAATTCCGTATACCAGGCTGGTGTGAGAACCCTGATCTCAAGAGCCTCTCGCTTCGCGGCATTCTGCTGGCGATCATTTATCTCTTCCGGGTGGATTGTTGCCGTCTGTTTCTGGCCTGCCGCAGGGGAATATTTGATCGACGCTCTTGAAGAGTTGGATACTTGCTGAAGCCAGGAATGAAAGAAAGGCTCGAGCGTGTTCTCCTCTGGAGTGGGATTTCGACCAATGCTCGTTGCCATGACTTCCGGGCGATAGAATACCTGTAGTCCCTTGACCCACAGGACTCGCGCCTCACGCAGTATTCGAGGATTGGTCATGAAACCAACCCACCACCATCGTGCAAGGAACATCATCATTCTGAGCCCTGATATGGTTGTTGGAAGTGTTCCAGGGCTCGTGGAGAAGACTCGAGCAATGACCTTGGGCTTGCCTTCGTCAGATCTGAGGACGATAGTATTGTCGATTTCGTGCTCTGCCCCACCGTCACCATGACTTTCGAAAGGATCAGTAGCAGAGAGGCTGTAGGAACCGGCACGGTCGTTGAATGGCGAGACGTGAAAATCCTTGGCCCATTGTTGTGCAAATTTAGTCGATGCTTGCGCATTCCCTGTACCCTCTCGAGGCAAGAAGTACATCCTCCTTTCATCAAAGGTGTTGTTGACTTCTAATATCATGGCAGCCAGGGTCTTTGCCCTGTCATAAAGATACCAAAAGGACACGGGATTGAATGAGAAGCCGAGAAATCTTGGAGCAGTGACCAAGTAGGCAAAAGGGTAATCGTCGATCGAGGCGCCTTGGTCCGCCAAATAGTCCTTCAGCTTTCCTGCCAATCCATCGACATGAGTACCGCGTTCAAGATAGTCTTCAGCGTGAACAGAAAACCAGGTTTTTGATGAAGGCGTAGGGCCATGGGACGCGGGGGCATCGGATGATATGATGGGTATGGCGGCGCCTTGCCAGCCTACCGGGACTCCAACTAGAAGATAAGAGTACTCAAATGAATGCTTTTTAGGAAACAGGCGGGTGTGGGTCGTGCGACACTCGAAGAATTTGGGTACCAGATATTGACCTTGTGGTAGGTATAGACATCTTCTTTCTCCCTGCTCTTGTCTCTGAGCATGGCTGTGAAGCAGGATCCATACTGCGGGCAACCCAATGGCCGAAACTACCAAGAATATATATGGTCGCTGAACCAGCGAAGGTGCCACTTGCAAGATTGATTTCAAGTTGAGGGCAAATATAGCCATAGCAGTGAGGTTTAAACACCACGCAATCCGCATTGCCATGGGGCCATGAAAATAGTTACTGCTGTTCACACCCACCGGTCTACCGCCAAGGATGCCTTGAAGAAAGGGAGAGACTTTGTTCCTCCAGAGAGGGATTGGTGGAAGAATAATTCCTTTAGAAATAGAGCCATTTTCCTTCGTCTGTTGTTTCAGCACTTGTCCATCAAGGTCGCGATGCGACAACAATCGTTCCAGGCACGCACAGCCTCCGCGATCACCGAGAAAGTTATTATAATCTCGGACTGGCCCTGAATGACTGGGCCACTAGGTTTCGATATGGCTGTACCGCTACTATTGACAGTATGCTGCACGATGACATCATGACTCTGTTGGTGGTTCCTCGGAAGCACGTCGACATTGAAAATGCAACCATCTGAGTCTATTGATCGGGAAAACTATTGATCAATTGCTGATAGTCGCAGCAATGTAGTCTCATTGTCATATGATGATTACCTGACTATTCTTGTTTTAATTGAGAGCGTTCAGAAGATGCCTTTTGAGTATTACGAGGTATCAGGGGTATTTTTCACAAGAGGGGCGTTTTAGGCCACTGCGACAATTGACCCAATTGAGATCACGATACGCGCAAAACCTGATTAGTAAATTTGCGTGAGAGGTTAATACAAGCCAGTCACAGCGTCACGGGCTAACCCGTACTAGGTCTTGGTCAGGACCAGCGACGCTTTACAAGGCTGAGCAAGGCTAAGAGTCATCTAGCCCCATCCGTAATAGTTGTTGTGGTTACCGTACTAGCTACGAGAGAAGGATAAGAGCTGCTACTACGTACGGTATCTAGGCTCTTCTTCTTCTTGTTCTTCTTCTTCTTGAGGAGAGCTTTGACGTCCTCATTACACAGTACATAGGGAGGAGCTCCTCACCAACTTTCCGCGTAATCTATACACGACGATAAGATCTAGCGTAACCTGAATTTTATCGCTCTATAGAACTGTACTCTATTATGCAATTACCTAGTCCGTATCCTCTAGTATAAATTGCAGTAGGCGAAGCGCCGCGTACCTACTAAGTATTGAATAAAGGAGGCTTAAGGATTCTACCTTTTTGTCTTGTCTTTTTGGACAACGCTTAGCCTCGGTGTACTATAAATACTAGTTAGTACCCTTAATAATACCTCAGCGTTATTCGTAACGCTCAGACTAGTCCCAACTCGTATATATAGATTATGATGGCTTTCGTAGTACTTATAATGACGACTTACTTTCTCTCGAGCTTGCGCGGCACGATGACAAATTTAGGATTACAATTCAATTTCCCAATGAGCAGCGACTGTAATCTCTTGGTTGGACGTCGATCCCCTGATAGGCACCATCCACCTTGTGGCTTCGCTCTTTAATGCGAGCTTCGTACCCGGGCGTATGCCGTCCAAGCCTGATTGCAAAAACGTCCGTGATTCCTGGTATCGCCCTGGAATCAGCCACTCAGACCCATCAGCAGTTAGAACAATGACAAATCTACGACTGCTGTCGGGTCTGACCTCAGCAACCATGATCTCGCGTTGCTGTTGCGAGACTTGCGACTGTTGGGCAGCAATGTTAAGCACCCATTGTCTCACTAATTCTGCGTTGCCATTGGCCAAATAGTCATGCTTCCCATTGCGTTTTGAGGGCGAAAAAACATCCGGAAGATCTGCCCCAGCATTGATCTGAGGGCCACTCGACATCTTGGAAAGAGACCGAAAGGCGCTTTTTGCCACAGAAGCTATCGGCCTGGGGCCTGGCATAGTGTCCTTAAATTTAGATGCAGTAGTCACTTCGCGTTGATCAGGAGACTTGATAGCCTCGACGAGACTACCTTCTGATGACCATTGGGCAACAGGAAGGTTTGGTGCCTGGTGAGGTGCTGGATGCTCGTCTTCATCTTGTTCTTCATATTCGGGCGACGACGAAATTGTTATCGGTTCACGTTTCTGGTCTGGTGGGTGGAATACCTTCCGTTTGTTGGTAGCCGGAGTCGAGGGATCGAGCTCTTGTTGAGACTCAGCAATGTCATACGTTGTCCTGGTCATAGAGTCTTCATGCCCTTTGCGTCCAATATGACGTGTTCTGTGCAACAGAGGCGACTGCTCCTGCAGATAGTCATCTATTGATTCAGCAAAATCGTGTTCCTTGGCGGTGGAGCGGCTTGGGAGGAAAGTTAGTGTGTCATCCTCGTCATCAAAGCTAGTGTCTATTTCATCTCGAGTGAACGTCCCGGGTCGTCGTTGAAAGCGCGGAGTGGACGTAGATGGAGGTCCAGAAGACAACAATTGCGTTGATCGAGAGGTTTGAAATGCATTCCTAGAAATGGAGGCCGGGCCAGACGATTTGGCAGCTAACGAAGTGGAAGCAGGAAGAAAGCGCCGAGTTGGCGCAGGCGTCTGTGTAGCATCAGCAATGCGGTCCTCCTACCTCGAATCATATAGATACATCATTATGGGCTGGCATATCAAAAGCGATAGCTGTAACGAGCTTCTCTGCAGCCTCCGAGAAGGTCTGACAGTGTTTGCTGCTATACGTTGAGCAGTAGAAAAGGAAAGTCAAGTCAGTACCGCGATTCATTCAATTCTTTGCTTGAAGACTGACTAGAAGCGGCATCAACCGGGTTCGGATTAACTTGGGTGGTACACCACCCGATATAAAATGAGCAGCGGCTGAGCATATTAAGTAAGAAGATCCCAGCCCTCCAAAATGGTCGAAGCTTGGGGAAGTGAAGTAAGTGAAGTGCCAAGATGAGCAAAAACTGCTCGCGCCTCACCCCGCTTTCGGCTTAGGATGATGCCGCCCTGTGCCCACTCCCGGGCTTGCGCGAGCCGGGTGAGAGATTACCCTTAGGTAACTCAAAATGCCTGGAAGGGCGGCCTTAGACTTGAATATATCCTAGCCCGTATGTCCTGGGGCGCTCGCTGGGCCAGGCCAGAGTATCTAGATGGGACAGCCATCCCGCAACAGTGGAGGTCCAATGATCCCCCTTAGCCTAGGCAGAACGTCCTGGAGATGAGATCTCTCTGTCCCGGGACAACTGGCCCAGAACAGATTCGAGCCTGGAAAAGCGCGCCCAGCGCTACGCCACTTCAGGGTTCCCCGCTTCCAGAAACCTCGCCGCTACGCGTCACGAACACCTCAGGCATCACCTATTAGATTCGGGTGGGAGAAGTCTCTTGTGAAGTCTCCTCTATCTATCACACGGAGTCGGCATGGGCCGGTGGGATCCGGCAGCCTCGTGTGCCTTCCTAGCCTTACGCTTGACGCTCTTCTTCCCAGTCATTCACCCGATTCGTGTGGGAGATCGGGTCTCTTGGAGGTACCGGTAAGTTCGTCGACGGTGAGTTCGTGATAGCTGCCCACGATTTGTGCTCCAATGCTTGATCGGGTGATAGGCCAAATCAATAATCTCTACAACGCGATATTCTGGGCTCTCCTTCAGCAAGGTGGCCTGACGCACACAGCTGTGGAAGAGCTTCTTAGAGGTACCGTGTCAAGCGACGAGAGTTTCTTTGGTCGCGATTTAACATCAATGATAATAACGAATTGGAGGTGTGCAAGAAAGTGGAGCGTGGTTTTCCGTAAGTACTCGACAGAGGACTTCGAAGCCACTGGGAATAAGTTGAAGGGGAAGAGGGTCGAGGCTGGTACGTGAGAAGATGAAGACAACGAAAGTGCTGTCCCAGAGCTTGTATCGAAGACCTACGCGGAGAAAATGAAGACGGCGAAACGGAAGACGAAAGTTGTCACTACGCATGTCGATATCATCCGAGATGACTTCTGGGCTCAGAGGCCATGGTCGAGAACCGGAAAGCCAGGTCAGCTTGTGAAAGACAGTACTGGAAGGTGAGAAGAAGGTGGTTAGACAACTTGGCTGTAAAGTTTAGAAGCGGCGTAGCGACTTCTTGTCAACTGACGGCACAAGTGATCATGTGAGAAGGATGGCATCCCTCCACCCTCCGTGCTTGCCCATTGATTTTCAATTTGTCTCATACATGTTCATCTCATCGCAACTTGGTATTCAATCGACGTGCCGCCCTTGATTTTTCCGCGGATCTGGGAGCCCCAACAAGTATCATTCATGCGAGTGGTAACATGGTCCAGTCGTTCCATCGTTTGTACAGGCTTCACATCCGCTGAGGTCGAGCCAAGATCTACAAACACCTCCTTGCACTCCATTTCACAATACGACACTGGCGGACTCTCCTTACCCGCATCTCCGGATAGATCGTATAACAAAGTATACTTGTACTTATCTAAATATCTTGACCGTTTCACAGTTCTGACACCGACTGCGCTGGCAGACCGGACATGTATTGACTTTGATCGAAATCGGGCTATGGCCGCACCGGCACTTTCAAGGGATGTTATCGCTGAAATTACTCAGTAGCAGAATGGAAAGACATACACAAGTCCAAACAAACATTGCTACTTTCTTCTTGCCTTTGGATGGTGGATGCCTGATGGGGACGTTAGACGAGCCCGGTAACAGATGTTTCTTGATGCGGGTGATTTGAAAACAGTCAAAAGAGTAAAAGTGAAGACAAAGTGTATTTTGACAGTCCTGCTTCCATTAAATTCACGATCCATCGCCATTCCGGAGTCAGGGGCTGGCGTCTTGTCGTCCTTGTGACAAGCCGGTCTTGAGTGACCATTCATCCTCTATCATCAAGGGAGGATTGGCCTTGTCTCGAAACACAGCTTGTTTGATGTTGTCAAGGAAAGAAATGGCCCGAAGTTGTTAGAGAGGTTCAGATTCCGGAGTCTCCTAGTAGTTGAGCACCACATGTATGGAGAGGCGGAAGGGAATTGTTGCCTGTGCCTGAGTTCCGGTGACAATGCATATCCCTCAGCAAAAGCGCAAGGCTCTGGCCGAAGCATTGCATGTCCAAAGCGGGCATACAATTATCCGGAGTCCGGTAGAGCTGTTGTATTCAGAGGATGATGCCAAGAGAGATAGATCCCTGTAGAGTAGACCATGCCTAAACCGGTCAAGCGCACAACCATCGAACTTGAAACCTTTATATGATCCCCCACGCAATCCGCCGCATTGTATGCGCTGGAATATTGCATTACGATTGAGGAAGGACCGGTGAGCAGGATGGCAAAACTTTCGGTCGTTACTGGAGAAGGGGTATAGAAACTGGGCACTTACGTCCTGGGTTCCCAAGCCTCATGTAGAGCATCTTTCCTTTGCAACCAATGGAATTCGCGGCTGTAGTAAGACAAAGTCCAATCACTCCAATGCCGACATCGTTGGTTATGGCGGTAGCAAGGAGGCTTTTGCGCATCGAAACATGAGATCTCTTGAAATTGTTGAATCTGATGTCGTTCGGATGAGCTTGCCGAAACCGGGAATTCCATGAATTCCCTCACGATAACTTCGTCTAGGTCTAGTTTTCTCCAGCTTTGGACTCAGTTGGGCCTCTAAATTGACTGGAATTGTGCTGTTCTCGTACCAGGACATGATTTTAGTAGTTGCCTTTGACCGCTCGTTCCGCTGATATCGCGACTTTTAGGGTCGATATATTATCAAAATAGACCAGAACACGCGATGGGGAGACACATGTGCAACGGAGTAGGTAATAATCAGAGCGATCGCAAACGCATTGTCCTACTTATTTTCTTCCGAGAAATGCGGCCAAGGCAGCAAGCAGGCGATTGGACCCCGCAGTTTCGGCTACAGCCAGAGTTTGATGGGGCTATCGGTAACCAGGTCGCAGGCACCGATTGAACCTTTAAAGCGTCCGGGCATCCAGACAAGTTCCAGGGAGCCACGCTTTATGCCGTCGTCTCCATAGCTGGGATGATGTACATACATGTAGGAACGAGATTGTAGGGTTTATCTGTCATTTGCTCTTGTCCGGAGTGGTGAGCAGAATGTGCATTTGTCGGGTCCCTTCGAATTTTCGTCGCATCTTCGCAGAGTTGGTTGATATCTTATGATGCTGCAGGACAAAGTACCGAACGGTACTTGTTGAAGCCCAGATTTCGAGGCGAACTGGCACAAGATCTGTATAAAGAGAGTCCTGGTAGTTATTGCAATCGCCCTTCTCATCACAACCCACCGTGAGGAACCAAGCGCCATAAACCCCCACTATTGTTTCTCCGACCTTCATTTTGCGAGTTCGTCACCATTGAAGGCAGATGGGGCTCTGGCCAGAATGAGCGGGCTCACAGTGGTTCCGCCGATGATAGGGTACTGCTGATCTTCAATTCTAGCATGGCGCTGGATAGGCCGAAATGTAGGCATTATGGAATTGCTGTAACCCAAATACTGGAGATACGTGAGAGTTACGAGCTTCAAAGGTCTCTTTTCTCGGAACAGAGAATACATAATCTTTGAGGGGACGTGGAGGGCGTTTTATGTTGTACAACATCTGACCACTCGAAGAGGGTCTCTGACTGGTCAGGCGTCACCCAACAGAAGGAATTGCGCACTCAAAATTAGCAGTTCGGGTAAAAGGCAATGCTGCTTGCAGGGGAGCTCATGCCCTCGAGGGGTCGAGAAGATGGACAGTAGCGGTTATATGACGCATGTGATGATCAGCCAAGTCGTCACGTGGATCACCATCGACGATCGTCAGTCTACTTTACCACGCACATAGATATTGAGAGACTGAGATGTCTTTGGGTGGATTTGTGAAGATGAGAACAGGAAGACGAGGCGCAATATTCACAGCGACAAATCAGCGGCCAATTTTTGCCTCTTGCTAACAACATGCACAGAGTTGATAGCTGAGGGATGACAGCGCATTGTAGCATCGAAGGACCTGCAAGGATGCCTCAAGACCCTAGCTGGGTCTTGGTTTGAGAAACTGGAGCCTGATGTAGGAGACGATGGTGCCCTTTCTGAACACAAGAAACAATCAAGTATCAGGGCCTCATGTTCGCGCACTGCCGAAACAAGGGGCAGCGGATTCGCCCGCAGTATCTACTATTCTGCCCCTCCATCCTCCTCCTGGGGTAGTATGTTATGTTCTCGGAATTGGCCGCGGCGATCGTACAAGTGTGATGGGAAGGGGACATGGTCATTCCTAAGACGGCGGTCCGGGGGACTCGCCAGACTACATAGTATCCTAAGTACGTACTAGACTAGCGCCTGGGCGCTCTCGGGTCCGCTTCGGATAGCGTTCGACTAGCTCTCGGAGCTAGTTTGGATGCGGCGAAGCGATATAGGTAGACCACGGTCTTTATGACACGGCAAGCCGTCCAGTAGAAATGTCACAATCTGCTGCCAAAACTTGTGTACAGCACGCTCTACGTTGTAGATAACGGAACAAATTGATCTGTCTCCTTCTAGTCGCAATTTGGCAAAGACTGCTGGAGGCGGCAGAGAAATATCGTCTATTGTCAGACTGACTCTGGGTCAAGCTGGTCTCGACTTTCCATCCCACACTAGCGATGTCTCCCAGCGTAGCGATGGCCGTCAAGATGGCCGAACGTAAAGCGGAGAAGACGAATGACCAAACTTGTTAAATAGTCACAAGCGTGTGCAATGTGTACCTCAACGTCCTCTGGCGGTCAGGCTCGTTTGGATCTAAACGACTAAGGTATATTCTCGTTGATTGTGAAGCCTCTGAGGATCGTGTCAGCATACCGCACCTCCAAGGTATTAGGGTATATTCATCCATCTATAACCAAATCGTGTCAGACCTTCTTATCTCCTACGGTAAGCAGAATGCTCGGTGTAATAGCATTGACTCGTACGCCATGGCTTCGAGCCTCAAGAGCCGCCTAATCGGGCGGAATTTGAATGAGCGGAATAATGACCAACAAGCCAGTGGGACAGCCTACTGCTCTGGCGATGCCTACAACAGCGTGCTTTGAAGCCGCGTATCCTATCGTGGCTGCTCCCGACTGAATCGCGTTGACGGAACTGCAGTTGACAATCCAGTCACGCTGAAGCCGTCGACCTTTCTCGCTGAGTAGGCTTTCAGTCATCCTCGGTAAGTGGAAGCACCTCCTGCCTTGCACTTCGGCCGAATCCTGCTTCATCATCTGCCGCAACTGGTACTTATTGCAGAGCTAGACACCTGTGGTGTTGACCTCGATAACGCGTTTACAGTCGTTCGCATCGGTGTCCCATGTTGCACCTCAAGGCCCAAAGATGTCCGCGAAGTTCCTATCATTATCAAAAGCCCTCGTCGAAAGAGATTTAAAGAACAAAGCCTGAGCCAACTCACGCTGCATAGTCAGTGCGTCCGAATTCCTTGACCGTTTTGTCGACAGCTCATTCGACACCCTCTTCTTTGGTCACATCTGCTCGAATACATAAAACCTGCCAAGACTAGTTTATCTTCACAGATTCAGTGCCTCGGTCTCGACCTCCTTTCGCAAATATAAGAGGTGCTACGAGCACAACCCGAGTTTGCCAGGTTGTGGTGCAGATAGTAGGCTGGCCGGTTTCAGCAAGCGGCTTCAGAGATGATATTGGTCGGACATTACGTCGTTGCTGGAGGGTTGCTTCTCTAACACAGCTTGCCTGTATTCACCGAGGGCACAGTCGGGCTTGCAACTCGAAAGTCTCTTGTCATTACCCCCTCTCCTTCTACACGTCCTTTCCCAACAAGGAAATTTGGAGCTAGCAGCTTGTCGGTGCCTTGGGAAACATGGTGAGTTCTACAGCATTTTCATCAAGGGTCAAGAGATGCAAGGGACTATTCGTAAAGTTAAAGAGGCCGAGCAATCATCGAAGAAGCGGAGGAGCGATGTACTGGACGGAAACCTAGACAACGACGCAGGTACACCTGTTGATTCGAGACCACAAAATGGCGCCGCTAACTTCGAACAAGCTGGGGCATGCTTCGCTTTGCGTGATGAGGATGAGAAGCGTCGCCAGCGGAATGAGGAACCGAACCCCCGCGAGTAGTTCTAGCTAGCGAGTAAAATCCTCGAGGCTCGAATAGAAAATAAGAGAAAGGAAAAAGGAAATTGGAAGCAGTTGAATCTGAGTCCAGCATGCCCCTCGAAACCGACACAGCGGGACACAACGAGCTTGAACGTATTGAAACAAAGGCGAAAAGGCGCGAAAGGCGACGGCGGCGCAAGGAGGACAGGGGATCAGAAGCAGAAGACATCGACAGACCGAGAGAACGAGCGGATCCTGCGTCAAAGATCGGGAGTGACAAAGAAGATCATATTGCGAAGGCTGCTTGAAAGGCCGAAAGGCTTGCACACTAACGCAAACAAGCTGACGTGCCAGTCGAACGGGTTGCTATGTGTGGCGTGGCCTCTGGGAGCAAGGTGTCTATGAATGAATCCTCGTTATTTATAAGTTTTCTCGTTGGAAGCCGGACATGGCGTTTCCATGGCGAATAGACCTTACTACATGTGATGATCTGATGCTGGGTCAAAAGTACATGCAGAGCCAGATGATCGAGTAGGATTCGAGTTTGTCCGTCACTTTAGTTGAATGACAGGCAATAAGTGACGGATATCCTGACACCAATCACTTTTAAAGGCTTGGCAAACAGCTAAATTTTGGTGCCAAGCCGCTAGTACCTAGACTATTTTATACCAATACTTCACTTTCATATAGATTTCTGGATGTATCACATGATTATATTTAAGTAGAGTCCATAAATTTTAGCTCCTAAGAATAAACGACAGACATCTTGGCGCCCAAATAAATGACAGACCTGTCACGTCCCGTCTGTCACACAACATCCTAATTGTGAGTTGCGGCAAGAGCCCGCATGGTAATTCGCATCGAACCTTGTGGATTTGTGGGACCCAAATAAAGATCCGCCACCTTTGATTGTGGTGGCTGACATGCATAGTCCAACTCCATTCTTGGAATTCTACTGTCCGCCGATTATATACCTCGTCTCTTCTCACCCTAGTAAAACGGTCTTTACTCTACTGCCTACCTTTTCGAACACTGCGAAATTCTTGCCTCCCACCCTACGTCCCTTTCTTCGTAACGAAACAGGCTGCGCCTCTCCCTGCGTTTAGCCTCGAATGTTCCTTTGCCAGACTCCTTTGACCTGCCTCTTCCGACCGCAGAAAAGTTCGGAACCATGTTAAGAGCAGGAGAATGAGACAAGAGAAATGATTGGAGCGCCCTCCATCTCACTCGCGCCAGTTTATACGCGTTGTACCTTTTCAGTTGTACGCCTTGTCGGGCACAAGAAGCTCAGCCTCCCTTGCCAACGGCGGTCACCAAAATGTTTCTTTGACATCTTCCCTGGCTCCTTCTTACACGTGGCTTGACAGAGGTGGTCAATTATCGATACGATGACTTGTGAAAGAACTGTACTCCTCTTTCACACTGGCTTTGCCTAGGGCTCTACTGTTCCGTGCCTCATCGAATTATGTCTTATGACTCGAAGTTGGGCAGCGAAGTTTCCTGCTTCGCACCAATAAAGCGCTCCGCTTGCCAAAAAGGCGTCGGCCACTACATCTTGCACCAACGAGACGATCCGAGCCGATGACGAGGCCGCCACGAGCTTGGTTGTATGACAGCTTCAGTAAGATGTACAGTTGGATTCCCAATCTCTGAACACGCTGTTGCCTTCCCCGTGTCACCTCTCGCTCCGAGAGAGAATTTGAATAAGTGTCATCAAGGAAAGAGTTCGCGTAACTTTGGTTTCCCATGCGTGGGAAGACTCGTGGCCTCGAACCCTTCAAGACCTCGAAGGCCGCGGGTTTTGGAATGCTCCGGCATTGTCCAGAACTAACTGTGACATGAATCGATTTCTTTGCTGATTATTTGGTAACACTGGGGCACGAAATGATGAGATCGACCTGGTACGGACGCGATTGCAAGGATCGCGAGATTTTCCTATCATGTCTTTGGCAGAACGTGCAGGATGAAACTGACGCATCCATAGTACCTGGCGAGAAGAATTTTCGACGTCGCGGGATGATATCAATTGGCAGGACTATAACAAAACCTATGTCGAATATCAGACCGAGCTACTGCGAGAACAGGAAGGCTCTACCGAGACTGACTATGTCGAAGTCTTTGCGAAGGGTTTTCATCCTGACGATTACTTGATACCCCAAGTTTACAGAATAAAAGACTTCTGCAACGGTACTACGCTGAGAACAGTGCTGCAAAGCGAAGTAGCAGAGTGTACTGCCTCTACCGCCTGGCTGGACGAACAAAGCTACAATGGAGGTGACTCACGCTCGAGAGTTCAGTACGGACCACTGACGCCACAGGGCCTCCATGCCCGATTGATTCGACGCGTGAGTCCTGCTAGTACCATCCCTCTTCCGGCGCAATCCTGACGTTGCGCTATCCATTAGCGATTTCGAAGTCGCAAGTTTTCTGAAAAGAGCTTAGTGGAAGTTTCGACGCCACAACCCGCGAATCACAAATCATTGAAAACGGTATTTTTCTATAAACTAGTCTAGGCTGATCTATATTAAAGGAAGAGGCTAATTTTTGTTGAAGCGACTGCGGCAGTGCCTTCGACAATATGTCCATAGGCACAAAGCGAGTGCTCCCGATGTCAAATTAGTGTCACAAGGTAAAGGCTGTGTTCCCGAGGAGCCAAACGATGGAGACGACGAGCCAGATGCCGAAAGGCGCCTCATCTTCATTACAAATATCGACCCGCCGATGGCGAAGGCGCTGATAAGAACCGTGTCTTACCACCAGGCTCCAAGCCTCCATGATGCCCTTGACAAGCACCTTGCCGCCGAGGCGTTTATTGGGGTGGAATTTTCTGTGCGTGAACTTGGAATGCAATGTCCAACGATGTTGTTCGAAAACTAACGTCCCGTCCTTAGCTGATAGGTCTCTCACGGTTTAGATTATCATTCCATCTACCGTTCTTTTCTTTGAGGTTCCGAGACGAGAGAGATAGTCGTACACATGGAAATGGAGAATCCCTGCGGCACACTGAGGATGTCTCATTTCTCAACTGGCCATCTGCGCGACCTGACTTACTGGAGTTTCTCCATGAAGGTCAGATATCGTCTGTCATTGCCGGGCCAAATAACTTGTGTTGGGAAGCATACTGCTTTGTCGACACCTATTTTGATGGCGAAGACGGGGAGTCTGTGCTTGACTATGAACAGGAAGCGAATATCGGAGAACGCATGGACCCTTTGACACGCGGCAAGCTCAAGGTGGAATCTCCTATCTAGGATCCTCGAAGATATTTCTTGAGTGTCTTCCATTGCCGCCTTCTGCAGATCGCAAGCGAATGGCAGTACATAGTTGAGAGAGTGGAAGAAAGTTTCCGATTCTACGATCAGGTGAGTCTCTTTCTGTATACGCAGGTTCAGACTACTGTGATTGCCGTCGTGATCTTGGTACACCGCTTGCTTCATGCTCTGCCTAGGCCCTTACGATAGCGATGACAATATGCACCATGACTTGCTGACGTCTCTGACAGAGCCATGAATGCCGTTCGTCAGTGGAATGTCAATCATCGGTGGAAGTCGAAACGCATAACGACCGCCTTCAGCAAGATATCGCCTGGACAAAGCACATCATACTTCTCTTAACCAAACTGAGAGCGAGCTTGTCGAAATCCATTGATGCATATGACACGTTCTGCATGAGCTCTAGGGATCTCTTCGAGGATCCCTCAGTGCAAGGCCATGAGCTACTTCAAGCTCTAGATGTCAGCTTTAATAGATTAAGGCTCGAGAAGAAAAGGCTCGAATCTCTGGTGGATCGTAGTAGCAATTTGGCTAGAATGGTAAGGTTGCCTTCACCATTGACCTATTCCAGCCTGGCTAACAATTTACCTCCATGCAGCACGAACTCGGATTGAACCAGGAGGCGCTCAACGTCAACAAGAGACAAAATAAGACAACACGGTCCTCCTGGATCATGATGGTGAGCCACATTTAAGCACGGCTCTTGCCGATTTACTAATACCCATAACTGCTTTAGCTTTGCGCTTCCCCATTCGCACTGACGACAAGCATTTTCTCTATGCAGAAGATGACGATCCCATTTGTGCGGTATAATTTTCTATCATTCATCGTGGTGTTCATCATCTTCATCCTCATGGGATGTGCCATATACGCCAAGTGCTTCAACTGGCAGGGTGGTAGCGTTACATGCGATATCCTACTGCGCTTCTTTCGACGAACGAAGAATGCACCGGATGACGTCGAGAACGCAATTGCCCAGACGCCTGTCACAACAACTGTTGGGGTGAGCTTCCATCCAGGTGCAAGTGATGGAGACGGTGGCTCGTATGCAACCACTGTTCCAGTATCGAGATCGATGTACACCTCTGCCATGAGCGGCGTTCCAATTACTTATTCAGCCAGCCAGCATTATACAACAGAGCTCGCAAGTCAACGTTACAGCGTTGCTCATCGATGAAACATGAGTGCACAAGAAAGAAATGTTGTCCCAACGTAGCGCTGTCGGGACTTCTTGATTATTTACAGCTAAACGTTGAAGTCCTGTTAAGAGCCTCGCTCTATGGCGTGGCCCGCAGGGACAATTATTTATGATCGTGCTCACTTCCTATCTTAGCCTTCCGTGTTCCACGATTGTGCCTTGATAATCTCCGAGCCTGTGGCTCCATCAATATGACAACATCCTTTCTTGGTCAGGGTAAAGGGACTCGGAAGACATAATAATTGCTTTCTGTCGCCAGCACTGAGGAAGATCGAGTATGTTCGCATCGGCCAAGAACAATACAAGTCATTGTTGGAGGTTGGACTTACTTTTGACATTTCTTTGGATAAAGAAATCGGGATCCTGATCCTCATATACTTGCTCCAGACCGAGACCTTCCGCTATGGTTCCATCGCACGAAACTCCTCTTTCAGCAAGGGGCCTTCGACTTGCAACTGCTGCCATTTTTCACACTTCTTCACGGCGACATCACGAGGGCCACGAATGTCAAGGGCCGTCATCATCGTGTTTCTCGAAGGATGCCGTTTGTGGAGCTTTCAACAATGCCGGTTGAAGATGTCTAGGCAGCACATTCGTAATGTTTATGGGAGATATATTAAAAGGAGACATCGCAATCTCCTAGGCCTTCGATCTTGTCGCTGCTGGTCGTTAGCATATATCTGTTCTCGCACGTCGTCGAGGAGCATCATTATGAGCCTCTAAAATACCACCTCGTTTAACGTGCCGGATGAGTGTGAAGGTGAGCGAGATGAGTGCCAAGGTGAGAGGGAGGTGACTGGTTATGAAGGCGGCACGGCTGGGGGTGAGCGGCACGTGAACTCCGAGCAGCTTTTACTTCTCTTCAAGTGCCAAACCAATGCCTAAGCCATCTTCCTAGCCATCTACGTGGCTACGTACGTTGCGTGAACTCGCAACGAACTCGTCGAGATTTTCAAGTAGAGGCTCCAGGAAAATAAATACTCGTTTTAATCAATATACAATTTGTGACCTTAATGTTACTATATACTATCAGACGTTTTCTCGCCCTCGTGCTCACCTGACAATGCACTAGCATCAACAGCTTCTTCTGCCTTCTTCCTAGTCCCCAGTCAAAACCAGTCGACACATCACTCCTCGCCCGCTATTCTTCCACATCGAACTCCTCTCCAACGCCAAGCAAGTCCAGCATCCTCTTCACACTCAGCTGTACCATGTCATTGATACTCTGTGGCCGAGTGTAGAAAGCCATGACAGGGGGCATCACCACGGCGCCAGCCTCGCTGAGCTTGAGCATGTTTTCGAGATGTATGGAGCTCAGAGGAGTCTCTCTGGCAACGAGGACCAGTCTTCTCCGCTCCTTCAGCGTCACGCTTGCTGCTCGCGTGATGAGATCGGCGTCGTACCTAATTCGAATGGAGGCAAGGGTTTTCATGCTGCATGGAACAATGATCATGCCATCGGGTCGGAACGAGCCTGAGGAGAGCGAAGCTGAGACGTCCCTTGGTGAGTAGCTGTAGTCGGCTAACGACGCCAAGTATGACGATCGGTCATCGGGAGCGTTGAGCTCGTATTTCAATGTCGCCACCGCCCAGGTGGAGAGGATGCGATGTGTTTCGATATTGACTCGGCGCAAGTGTTGCAAGAGAGCAACCGCGAGTGGTGAACCTGTAGCGCCAGTCACAGCGACTACAATGCGTTTTTTGCGCCTCGCTGGCGGGATGCTTTTGGTTGTAGATTGTTGCCAAAAAGATCGTGTAGTATTTAAAGTCCTCTTATGGCACACCGTCAATGGATTCTATGTTGTTCGACCCTCCCCCCAACATAGTATACCGAAACCATACTTTGACCTTGAAGAATATTTCAAGTTCTGTCTCAACACACGACTCATTTGTTGACACATAGGTACAGACCAGAGTTGAAGCATTTTTGTTGGCGTTGTTGGATTACTTGCCAGACAGGTCGAAGGGCCCTTTTCATTCCCACCCCGGGTTATCGACCAGCAACGCCATTGACGTACTGCGGATTGCTGAAGACCACTCGTGATAATAGTTTTGCCTGATTGAATCTTACCCATCTCGTCAATCCTGAGCCTTGATGAAACGCTAGTAGTGATGCATATTGAAAGGTTGACTACGAGGCTGCGGGATGACTCTCTCTTGGCATTCCCGATTGGGGACCACCCTAAATACTCAGCGACAAGGAGACACAAGACGAAAGGGCGTCCTGTTTATTGTGCGTGGCGCGGAGACAGACGCAGTTTCTGTCACTGCACTCATTACCATGGCCAGAACTTCTTTGCTACCCTCAATGCGATCGTTGAGACCCAGGCCGAGAACCTTCCACACATATTTGACGACAATGGAGCAAGACCGAGCACGAGGCTGGCTCATAGCGACAGGAAGCCGGCTCCCCATCTCGATTTCCGTTCCTTCGTCGATGAGCTCCGCTCTGACAATGACCTGGCAGATATCAACGCCGAAGTTGACCCTCACCTTGAAGTAGCAGCTATCATTAGACGTGCGTACGAAGTTCGTTCCAAGGCGCCACTGTTCAACAACGTCAGAGGCGCCAGAGATGGACTCTTTCGCATCCTCGGGGCACCAGGAGGACTTTCGCATGATTCAAAGTATCCTTACAAGTGTCTGGCCCGCCACCTCAGTCTTCCACCAACTGCTCGTCTGAACGATGTCATTGACAGAATGCTTTCGGCCAAGGGAGCAGCACCAATTCCTCCAGTTCATGTCTCCGATGGACCGTGTAAAGAAGTCAAGATATTCGGTGACGATATTGACCTCACACGTCTTCCAGTGCCCCTTCTCAACAAAGCCGATGGCGGGAATTACATCCAAACTTTGGGAATCAACATAGCGTTAGGAGCACCGCCTATCGCAGTGATGGCAGCGAGTATGCCATTACCCCAGGGAGTATCCGAAGCAGAGTACGTGGGATCGCTTTGCGGATCGCCTCTCGAATTAGTCAA
Organism: Exophiala aquamarina CBS 119918; assembly: GCF_000709125.1. Classification (NCBI taxonomy): domain Eukaryota; kingdom Fungi; phylum Ascomycota; class Eurotiomycetes; order Chaetothyriales; family Herpotrichiellaceae; genus Exophiala; species Exophiala aquamarina. Next base: position 2,563,333 of record NW_013550587.1, read on the forward strand.
ATGTGAGACGAATGACATGTGCGTGCCTGTGAACAGTGAAATTGTACTGGAGGGCACCATTTCGGTCAAAGATCGATGCAAAGAAGGTCCGTTTGGTGAAATACAAGGGTATAGCTTCTTGGATGAGAATTCTTTGCAGCCATTGTACAAAGTTTCGGCGATCACTCATCGAAAGAACCCGATTCTTCCAGTTTGCGTGCCAGGACGAGCTACTGGGCCAGACAAGACGCACACAATGATAGGCACTCTTGCGGCCGCGGAGATCAAGCATCTGTTGCAGCAGGATGGGCTTCCTGTCATGAATGTCTTCACCCCGTTCGAGTCGCAGGTCATCTGGGCGGCCGTTCAGATTGATCGAGCTAAATTGGCAAAACTCAGCACCAATGCCAACGAACTCTGCAACAAGATTAGGAATATGGTGTTCCGCCATAAAATGTGGTATGCAGATCCACCGTTTACTCATCGTCGGCGATGACATCGACCCATTCAGATTCGAAGACGTCACATGGGCGTTTGCTTCGCGATGCAGACCTAGTCTCGATGAATTCCATTTCGAAGACGTGCCGGCTTATCCGTTGGTATCCTCCATGTCCCATGGCATTGGGACTAAAGTGACGGGCGGAAAAGTGGTAGGGAATTGCCTGTTGCCTAGCAAGTACAAGGGTGAGCAGGGCTGGGTTACCTGCGATTTCGAAAACGGGTATCTTGACGACCTCAAGAAAAGAGTGCTGTTGAGATGGGCAGAATTTGGATTATAGTTGGCACAGTGGACTTAGTGGGTCAATCAGCTCTCTTCTCTTACCCGGATCAGATTAGAGACTGATGAAACGATGGGAAAAAATGGAGCACACCGATTTTAATAGACAGATAGGTACTTTATCGTTGAGACGTGGCTTATAGAGATGTGGCTTATAATTTCTGGATCCTAGGCAATTGTCTGATCCAGTAAGCTGCAAGATTTTGTTGGGATATGTGTACAGTTCAAAGTCGAGCTGATGATCCGAAACCCAATATGATGGGGTACTAATCTAATCCTGCCGAATGTTCGTGGCTGGTACTGTCCTTTTACTTTTATGGTCTTTCATGTAGTAGGGTCCTGTAGACAGCTGGCATGCACTTAGCTCTTGTGCTGAAGGGTTGCCATAGATTGGGATCACTATTTGAGATGCTTTGACCTGGATCCTTCATGCAAACTCTGGCCATTCTGACAGTACGTTTGGAGTACATGGTATGGAGCTCAAGGAGATAGATATGCCGGCGTTGTAGCTGGACATTTATTGTGACAGTCGTAAGATTTATATGGCAGAAGTGGAAGCTTCCGTAAATGAAGTCTCACCGGTTCCCAGTGGACCTTTCATTGGAGCCGGCGGCTCTCCTCGCCGCATGTTGCTGTAAGACGTCAAGCCAATTGCTCTGCATCACCGGGTGCAGCCAGACCTCGTCTCTTGCCTCGTCTCCATCTCTGACAACAGATAAATCCGGGCTGGGCGTCCTCCTGGGACTGTTATAATATGAAGGTGGTCGTGTGCTTCGACTGGGATATCTGTCGAGGCTGGGTCTGCCCAGGGCAGAGATAGTCTCGCCTGTTGGAATGGACGTTAGGTCGGTCAGGCGCGTGCTCGGAATTGATATGACGGAGGAATTTGGCGAAATCGATGGCGGAAGGCTGTTGCTTTCATCCTCATCTTCTGTGACATAGTCGTCATATGCAAAGACGTCAAAGTCCGCTGCATTTTTCTCGTCAATCGTTATCAGAGGATGATGTGCTATATCTCCATATTCTGGCGGACTATCCTGGTATCGCCGGGACTGCGGGCGTGAACGAGGGCGGCTGACGGTGGCATTGTGCTGCTGAACTGCGGAGACTATGCGGGCATGGCGAATTTCTGCTTCAGCCTTTTCGGAGACAGATTGAGATGCACAGCAAGAAAACAAAGACGTGAAAAATGCCATTATTGCATTCAGTAACTATCCCATGATAGAGTTACATTGAACCTCAACCAGGATACGGAGCGCTATCAAGAGACCCGGGATCTGAGTGAGGGTGTCAGGTGGAATATGTACTCCAGACCCTTGGCTGGGTAAGAATCAGGCGTTCCCCTTGGCCGCCCAGCCCCGCAAGGCAGACATGATTCCTGCCATTCCACTGGCTGCTACCTGTCGCTGCACCAAACACTGTCAGCGTGATCACGTGCCAAATCACAACATATTCTATGCCAAGTTCCGTTCCCTGCCAGTGCTTTCGTCCATGTTTGTGTTCTGTTCTCAATAGCCATTATTCTTTCAGACATGCAGTGCGACGAATGTGACATTCAATCCACCCACAGGCGCACCGGCGAGCCTGGCGACGCTTCGTCTGAATTCCTGTGCCAATAGAAGGTCGCGTGCCTCGAGCACTTCCTTGTCCAAATCGATGCTAATTTCAAATGTGCCGACGAATGCCTTGCGGAACTTATTGACGTCGTAAACTTCAGCATCCTCGAATTCAGTTGGTCCTGAACTTTGATGGTCAGTAGACGAATATGCCTGCACCATCAATGTCGCAACTGGAAATTGTTGAGGCGCAATGAGGTCAAGGGTCAAGACACTTCTCCATTTGGCTGGTCGCATTGTCTGTTGCATGGACGCGTGTACACCTATGATGAGATCTGCAAATGGACGCGTGTGATGTCTCTGACAAGAGTGTTCGGAAATGACTTTCTTGCACGAAATCTTGTCGATCTTTCTCGTGAAGTCGGGGTGGATTGATGTCAAGAAGGATCGGAGACAAGGAGCTGAGCAAAAGCCAAAGTTCTTCGTCTTTTGGAGGAGATCGACGCATTCTTGGGAAATTTGCTTGTTGACAAGAGCGACTCCAGGGCATTGTTTCTTGTGAAAGGAGAGGCACTTGCTACCGGCGGTTAGATGGTTGGCGGCGGTGCCTGCGTCGGCTCTGCAGACAACGAAATTCTTTCGGCCAGCGGATGGCAGGGCGAAAAATAGGATCCGCTCTCTGACCTCTGGTGGCAGGCCAGGAAGCGTTGGCTCGGGGGCCACGCGCGCGTCTTGCTTCGTCATCATCGCTGCGGATCGTAGATGATTATCTGCAAGAAGATCGGTGCGTCGCGGTGTGGTGCGCAGAGAAGCAAACTGCACTTAAGATACTGTGGCCTGAATGACAATCTTGGCGAAAACCGTCAATTCACGAACAGGTAGGTGATGAGGGCGGGCACTTGAGTGTCAAAGGATGAGAGTAAACTGTATAGATAGTGGTGCGTAGTTGTTGGCCTGAAGTTATTCTCTTCACGTACCACGTTGACTCAAGCGGCTTCCTCGCTGTGGATATAGCTTTGGCGTTGTGTGCAATGAGTTCCTGTATATCACACGTGGTCACCCGCCTCAAATGTTGACGCTCATGGACTTGACTTAAGCCCCAACAATATCCGCCACTGATCTTAGTCTTGAGTATGCTTTATATCGACGCTATCGCACTTGGTGGTCGTGGTTCGTTTGCATCAAGTAGATGTAGCGCTCCATAATGTAGTCGTTGGAAGCGTGCGGCCTCATGGTCTTGGTGTAGGCACAGATAGAGCCAGATTATCAAAGGAGAACTCTTGGCAGATTTTCATCGTCTCAAGATGCAAGATCCTTCTGCAAGGCTTCCTTCAGTGGTTCCAGTCCATCGATCATAGCTTCCAGCTTCTCGTCCATTTTCTTCAGCTCATCCTTCTTCCGAGTGTTCTCCTTGACCAAAGCGTCCTTGATCTTGACCAGGGCCAGTCTCTCCTGCTCCATTTTCTCCCGCTCCTGTTTTTCATGTTCAATCCTCAGTGGCATGAGTTCCTGCTCTGAAAGGTCCGCTTGTTCTGGAAAGAGTGAGAGGTATTCGTCCAGTGGATGGAGAGGTAGATGTGTGTATGCATGGCTACAATATGTCAGTGATTGTCCAGAAATCCGGGTAAACTGCAGTCTTACTCATAGCCTTCACAAGCCCCTATCTCACCCATCAAGTGTCTTTGCTCGTAGTACAGATTCTGTAGTTGCAATAACAATCGATCCACCTCTTGTCTTGCTTCTGCAGTCTCTTGCTTGGTTGTTCGTGCACCAAAGGCGGCTTTACGACTCTGACCTCGCAATTTAGCCAGGTATGCGTTGAGCACTTTTTGTTGCTGAGAGAGTTCGAGCTTTGTCTCTAATGACGGGTCTTGTCCTACAGGGTGTTCTTGAAGCCATGCTAAGGCAGATGATGTTTGAGCCAAGGTTGCTTGTGAGGTTTGCAGTAACGGTCGAAGACTAGGGTCTGAGATGAGGTTCTCGATTGCCATGATGATCTGCTGCTCAAGCACAAACACGCAGAAGATTGCGGCAATAGGTTGTGCGGTTTTTTGGGGTGGAATTATTTGATGTTTGGATTCGCAACGTCGCAGTCGCAGGAACTCATGATGGACGTGGTGGCACATCAGCCAATCGGAAAATCAGTTTCTCCGCACTTTTCATAGGCGCCTGAGGCACTCGGAGTTTCCTTCTCCCCATTGAATATTTTATCCATCCTTTGCTAAGGCTTACGATCAAAATGTCGCCAGATAGAGGCCTCCAAGCAAATATGTCTGATTCAGAGAATCTAACATCGCCACTGGAGTCGTTGTCGCTTGCCGAAAAGACCGAGGGCAAGAAAGATATTACTGAAACAGCCGTCGAGGACTCTATTCCTGCTCATCTTTCCCATGACCCTGCAAAAAACGCAAAAACGTCAGATCCATTTCAATTTGGACAGCGATATCTGTCCGAATTCGATGATGTTTTCACATTTAATGCGTGGGATCATGTAGTGCCAGATGAAGGCCATTACGAATACTGTGAGACTCAATATGCTGCACAACGTGCAACTCCAGTCTCCGATTTTGATCGCAAGCGCTTCAATGAGCATCCAGAAAAGTGGTGGGATCTATTCTACAAGCAAAAGACTAGTACATTCTTCAAGGATCGGAAATGGTTGTCCCAAGAATTTCCCGTCCTAAAAGATCTGACAGACGCGGACGCCGGTCCAAAAGTAATTCTAGAAGTTGGGGCAGGAGCCGGCAATACTGCCTTTCCAATATTGCGAATGAACCAAAATCCTCACCTGAAGCTATATGCCGTAGACTACAGCAAGAAAGCTGTTGAGACTATGAGAGGAGTTGAAGAATATTCGCAATGCAACGGTATCATGTCGGCCGACGTCTGGGATGCAGCTGGTGGACCTTTACCGCCTGGTGTGGAAGAAGGATCGGTCGATGTGATCATCATGATCTTTATCTTCTCAGCTCTCAATCCTAAACAGTGGGAACAAACTGTCTGTAACATTCATCGGCTACTCAAACCAGGCGGAGAAGTGTTATTCAGAGATTACGGCCGAGGCGATCTTGCACAAGTCCGATTCAAAGCCGGTAGATGGATGGAAGAGAATTTCTATGTTCGTGGAGACGGCACTAGAGTATATTTCTTTGAGCAAGCAGAATTGGAGAGCATCTGGGGCGAGAGATTCACGATCAAGGATCTTGATGTGGACAGGCGACTGATCGTCAACCGGCAACGGCGAATCAAGATGTACCGATGTTGGATCCAAGGGCGGTTTTGCAAGAGAGAGATCTCGCTCTGAACGTGAACTTTTCTATTTCTCAGATCTAGGCCATTCGAGTCCCTTGAACAATAGCGCCGTCAATCCCACGATGGAAAACTCCCTGACCCTTGCGAGGCACCGGGAGGGGGTCGTCGTTCCCCCACCACCAATGGAAGGTCATCTTGAAGGCGTGTGCTCAAGACGCCTTCAGCCGGAACTCATGACAGGACCTGAATGGTTGCATCCTGAGAGGATGAGCGCTGCACATGTCAAAGACAAGCGATTGAAGATTGCGAAGTGTGGAGGAAGTCAACATTCATCTTCTCACTGATGGCCAATGAGGTCATGGTGACTTGGCATGTGAAGAGTACGCTGACGGAGGATTGGCGGTTCGAAGATTGTGGGAGACTGACGAGGCTCGCCAAGGCTTTCACCACTTCCGATACGTTCTTCCGGCTCCGCATTCCCAATTTCTTCCGCTTTTTGAGTCCTGAGTCCTGAGTCCTGAGTCTTGACGTTCTACCGAGAACTTGTCCAACTTCAACAACCTTCATACCCTTCAAAGCTGTCAGCCCGCCCACTTCGTCTTTCATACCTCTCTTCTACCCCACCTAAGTCGTTCCTCCAAAGTTCCTTGTTCCTGCCTCCCCTCTAAACTATTGTATATACCAATCACCGAACATTTTGCACCCTCTCATCCTCTCGCATCTCATTCACGTCGAGTCCTGCGCCACACCAATTTCCGGCTCTTGAGCAACGTTTAACCAGCACTTGTCTCTGTTGACAGCCAATTCTACCGCATCGTCTGCTGCGGCATATTATGTGAACCCAGAAATGACCTGCACCGCTCCCTCGGTTACAATCGAGGCTTCCGCTATAAGCGATGGATTAAGCTCCTCCTGTGATGATGAACGCACCGCACTCCTGAGACGCGGACGACGTCATTCCTACGATATCAGCCGTACGAGGCAGTCAAGCATATGCAGTGCCGATGCTGTTTTCATGAGGGTGGATATCTTCCTCACCGAGCTCAGGAGAAGATTGGATGGACTAGAGAAATACCGTCAGGACAGTGTTGTGCAATTTGATGCCTCGCTTGAGCGTGCTTACCATGCATTAAGAGATGTTTGCGACTCATGCTCACCTTATCACTCAGGCGAGCATCTTTGGGGGGCAGCACGCCAACGCGCTTCCATTCTGGTCGATACGCTCGAAAGCCGCTATAACGAGGCTTTACAAACGAGAGAATCTCTCGAACACAAAGCACAAGCAAGTCTGAAGTTGTTAGAAACATATCTGGCGGAACTCGAGGCACGCGCACATACGCGTAAAAGACAACTGATAGATTCAGGTTGGAAGACTGTGGATCATTCATTGGTTGCCACTCGGGAAATTATCGAAGAGGGCTACGACAAGGCTATTCAGGCAAGACACCTCCTAGCGAATTCAATCGCTCACGCCTTAAATCGAGCTGCCGAAACAAGGCTGATTCACTATAACGATCTACCGATACCTTGGAGAATTAATCCGCACATCCAACGGGGCTATCGTTTCAATAAAACCAAAGTCGAGTGCGTCGCCTCCATGTTTCGACCCTCTAACGAGACTGTCAATATCTGGTCTCATGCAATTGGCTTAGTTATGGTTCTCACTATCGCATTTTATTATTATCCTTCATCGGCGACATTCCCTCTATCGTCGAAATGGGACGTCTTGATAGCAGCGTGCTTCTTTGCTGCTGCATGCAAATGCTTAATATGCTCAACCATGTGGCATACGATGAATAGTATCGCTGACAAATGTCTTCTTGAGCGATTTGCATGCGTCGATTATACCGGTATCTCCTTTTTGGTTGCCGCGAGCATTTTAAGCACCGAGTGGACCGCATTTTATTGTGAACCGGTGTCCCGAGCAATATACATGACACTGACAGTTGTACTCGGCATAGCTGGTGTTATTTTACCATGGCGAGAGAGCTTCAACCGATCTGACATGGCATGGGCTCGCGTGGCTTTTTATGTCAGCCTTGCAACCACCGGATTTGCACCAGTTCTTCAATTGAACCTTACCCGCGGCGCGGCTTGGACATTTTACTTCTATGCTCCAGTGACCAAGAGTGTCATGGTTTATCTAACTGGAGCCATTATTTATGCAAGCCAGGTACCAGAGAAGTGGTGGCCCGGTCTGTTCGACTACGCAGGCGGCAGTCATAACATTTGGCATCTTGCAGTTTTAGGAGGCATTTTGTTTCATTATACAGCCATGATGGAATTTTTCCAAGGCGCTTTCCAAAGAGCCGAGAGTGGCGGTTGTTGCATCAGTTAGCAGGCGAGTTTAGACAGGCAAATTTTTCTGTTCGCATAAACATTGGAGTCGGGTCAGTGGTCGCCTCTAACAGTCGCCTGGACACTTGGGCATAGATGGCAGTCGGTGGGTTTGCATGCTTGGATAATGCATTGTCTGGTTTGGTCCAGCTACATATGATAGATGTAAAGCGTCCTGCAGGAACTTTGATACCTACCTAAGATGGAGTACGGGTTTGGAGTACTTATTAGTGTTTATCACATAACTCGTTTACCTACCTAGTAGTTCCACCCTGGCAAGGCTCCCTTCTCGTCTTGCAAATATGGAGAAACATGTGCTCGTACATCGCAATGTTTGACTGGCGCCGAGAGCCCCCACGCTCCGTGCCTCGCGTATATTTCTGGCTTTCCAATGGGGACTTCCGCCCGTAACGTCCTGCCATCAACTTTGCGACCGCACTCGCTACTCAGCTCGTGCCTCTCAACACCATGTGACCGTACACGTATACCGAGTACCGTGCTCCGCGGCCAGATTAAAAATGGGCCAATGGAAGGGCCAAATCTTGCAAGCCACAATGTCGGCAAATCAGTGGTAGCTTATTCAAGGATGGCCATGCATACACGATGAACTTCAAAAACAAAGGCAGGTTGTTATTCAGGCTCCCGCTTTTATCCCCTCCGTGAACTATCCTCACGCCATATTCGACACCGGAAGAAAGAGTTATATTGCTGAGGCTTTGGGAATGTCTAGCTATATTTCCAGCTTAGTACACAGAATTCCTACTGAGACTGAGTTTACATCTCAAGGCAAACTTCTACAATGGCAGCTCCAGCTTCAGTCCATCATGATCACTCTCAGCCACAAGTAATCCCACCGGGCCGCATAGCCGAATTCATGGCTTTTCTCAAGTCAATGCGCAACTTCAAAGGCGATCTCAGCACCGTCTCCGCCCCCATTTTCATTCTCGGTCCAACCTCGCTGACCGAGTATGTGTCGTACTGGTGTGAACAAGCCTCTCTGTTCGTCGCTCCAGCTAGTCAATCAACCCCAGAACTTCGCGCTTTGGCCGTTCTCAAATGGTACCTTTCGACTCTCCGCGGCCAGTATGGACGACGAGAGGGGATCGGCATCGCGACCGGCCCGATCGCCGCAGGGCGAAAGGGACCTGGAAGGAAGAAGCCTCTGAACCCCATCTTGGGGGAAATCTTCAAGGGCCACTGGGACGATGAATATGGGAGCGGAAGAACAGAATTGATTGCCGAGCAAGTCAGCCACCAACCACCTGTGACGGCCTATCATATCAGGAATCTGCAGCACCAGATCCGCCTTGAGGGTTACCATCTTCAGAAAACATACTTTTGCGGCATGCCACATATCGAGAAGATCGGGCATGTCATGCTCTCCCTCGATCAGTATGACGAGTCATATGTAATGACAATGCCGGATTTGCACCTCAAAGGCTTGCTGCCACCACCCCCGTATCCTGAGCTTGACCGTAAGACCTTCATCGCCGGTAACAACGGACTCACAGCAGAGATCGACTTCTTTGGTCGAGGCTGGATTAGAGGCAAAAGGAATTCCTTCCGCGCGAAATTATTTTATCGAGACAAACCTAAAGACATCCTCTACCGCATCGAGGGACAATGGCAGGATGTGTCTTTTACTGTCTTCAATGCTTCAGGGGGAAAGCTCGAGAACTTCAATACTGATGGCGTTCATGAAATCACCCCAATAACCGTTGCGCCGATCTCAGAGCAATCGCCTCTAGAGTCTCGGCGGGTATGGCAGCACGTCGCGAATGGTATTGTGAAAGGAGACTTGGCCACAGCGGCGATGGAGAAGAACAAATTGGAAGAGGAGCAGCGAGCACTCAGGCTGAAGGAGAGCACGACAGGAGATCCATGGGAACCGAGCTTCTTTCGAGCAGCAAAAGATTGGAAGGAGGCGGAAGGGCTGCTGAGGAGCGTCGGGGTGAAAATGGCGAGCGAGGAGACTAGAGGTGTCTGGCGATGGGTCGGAGGTGAGCATGGACAGCAGGACAGATTCCCTTAGTCTTGATACCTCGATCAACAAGCTTCAGAGTGGGTAGGGAAACGGATACTTTTGAGACGCCATCAAACTTATGTTTATGAAAGGAGAATTGACATCTGCCCCCAAGGCCCTATTCCCATCCCTCCGGACCTGATCAGAAAGGGCCCGATTGGCTAAGGAATTTGCAAAACACCGGCTGGCTCCACCTAGAACAGAGAGACGGTGGCATCAGAAGAGCTACAATTGATTTTAGAAAGATACCAGGGTAACTTTATGTCAAAGTTGAGAATAGTTACATATCCACCCTCTACGTAGGTTACTCGAGAACGAAAAACCCAATTGTGATATACAGCTTAGTTATAGAGCGTGAGCAAAGGCCGCTTGAACTCGGGCTGAACAGCTAAACCTGCCTCTCAGCTGGGCACCTATTTCAGCCCCTGCCTTTCCGCAGCTGCCTCCGCTCCTGGACCCAAAATGGTTGATTTAACAGGTCAACGAAGAGCCGCCTAGAGTACTTATTTGCTCGGAACTGTTCTAACAGCTGGTCATTTCTTGCGATACTTGGTAGTTCCGAGCGAGACCGCCTATTTTTTGTATACAGCCTATGTCGAAGAGCTATACGGAGTATGCTGAACTGTAAGATGAAGGTGAAACTCACTCCGACCTATCCATCGTGCCTAAATATATCTCAGGTCTTCAATTGTCTGAGAATTCTTTAACCACTGGCACGCCCTCATAGACCCAATAATGCGCCGAGGACCTCACATTTGCTGCTCGTCTCAGTCTCAATCGCATACACTCAAATGTTCTGGGGAGCTTTCTTTGGCTCACGTCGGGGAAAGCCCCTGACTCTGAGCAGGACAGATACGGGTTTCTCAGCGCTTAGTAGTGTATCGGCATTTGCTTCAATTTCCGGTATGCCGTTGTTATCCCGTGCTTTCTCTCCGCGACCATTACGTGGTGAGCTCTTATTCTTTTTGTAGGATTAGAACACATCATTATCACTCCCCGATTCTCTATCGCGGTTGGACTTCTCTCCGTGGCCCTGGCCGGTACCATCTAGCTTGTCTCTAGATTCCTCTTTAGCCTTAAAGGTCTCACCCGCTTGCGATAGTCACTCCTTTTACTGTGCGCAAGGGCCTCTCTTAAGAGTATATTAAGTGGAGATCACGTGAAGAGATGCCCTAGTTTCTGCGTTATTCCAACACGATCGCACATCAAGTTTGATCTATTATGCCATGCATTGTAGAGGATAGAAACTATTATAGCATATAACACTACGAGGCATCAATGAAAGACGCTGGCCTGATAAGACCAAAAAACGAAAAAAAGTCTGCACCTAGAGGTTTATCCTCATGGACCACAGCGGAGAACCACCGGAAGCACATAAGCCTCCCCGCAAAAAGATAATTTCTCCTCCGGGTGGGCTCGAACCACCAACCTCCTGATTAACAGTCAGACGCGCTAGCCAATCTGTGACTGTGTGTTAGTTGCAATTCACTGCCAACCGATTCTTGCATCGAAACTTACTGCGCCACAGAGGAATAGTTCCTGGTATGATTGTTGACACGAACTTCGATAATATTTTATATATAAGTATTGGTTCGAACGCTTCTGCTTCTGTATAGCTTCCGTCTTGGCATGACGTCTTATCTAATCTAGCGCCAATCTGGTAAACCACCGAGATTTACTGAAGACGTCAACTGCCAGAAGGCGAACAATAAATTTTGTATGTTAGATAAAGATTGCCCATCTTCCTGGCAAATCGGCTGCCGTTTGATCAGCGCAATTTTCACAGGGGCCGCTGCCGCGAAGCATCAGCTGCCTCCCATGGCCACGAGATGACGCAGCCATCACAGCTAACCACCTCGCGCTCTTATCCCCCTTAACAAGCACTTTGAACTATGCATTCGGGCAATGGATCGTTCTCCCGCCCGCTTTGAGGGGCCCATTCCCATATTACAACAGCTGTGGAAACTCCCATACCAACCTTTGCTTCGTCAGTCTGTCGGTCAAGGATTCCATGTCCACAAGGTGGAGCCACATGTGCTGCTCATAGGGCCTGATGTAAGCCGCGGTATCTGTGAACGCTCTGGAACGGTGATGGGCCACCGTGATCGTTTTAAGTGTTCAATATGAACCCTAGCAACTTTTACAGATAGTTGAAACCAATTCAAGCGAGCTCCCAGGTATTCTGCTCAACTATGAACTGGAGAGATACATCTGGGTTCGTAAGATAGCGGCCCCCCGATCAGAGACTAGGTCAATGGGAAGACGACCCGCCGGTGTCAGTTCGAACGCTAGGTCATCACCGTCTCGGACGCGGGTTTTACATTCTAAGGTCTTTGCATTTATCGGTAAGCCCTGGTAGATATAGATCCATTCCGGGCTAACCGTAGAGGGATCTATGTCACCATACATGGGAAGACTGATTGTCCACCCAAAGTCGCTGACCGTGAATACATGGCCATCTTTACTATCTCCCCGGCGGAGAAAAAGATCCGATCCGACAAGAAGACGACATTTAGGAGAGAGATAGTTATCTTTATGGCTAGGGAACAAGCGACCGCACTATCAATGGAATCGGCCCCGATGGCAGCTCTCAAGTGCTAGCAACTCTGCCTGCGGAAGTCGCCGGCATTGTGGCTTGAGACATTGATATCAACGGGCGATACTGGATTACGGCACAAGTGCGGAATTGCTACCGAATCGATCTTGCCCCTGGGTCCAGCAGCTACGCCCAGGTCATCGAGTCCGGCAACACCAATCTCGCCACCAGTTTCAGTATCATCGACTGGGTCGCACTGGCCAATGTGAATAATTACCTATACGCCGTAACTTCAGAAAACTCCCAGACTCAGACATACCTCATGCAATTTGACAAGACCACCAAGCTGTTTACCATTATTGCAAGCTACGCTCCATCGCAGGCAATACCTAGTGTGCTGGGTATTCGACCGCAGACTGGAACATATACGCTTCGGAAAACACCTCCGGTCAGATATGACAATTTCCCATAAACCGAGGAGCCCCGTCACTTCAAACCCAGGGCAACCCGACAAGCGTCAATGACGGGCCTAGATGTGCTTATAACGGAGCGCCTATTACATCGTGATCCCGGCGTGTCATTCATGCATCTGTCGACGCGCGGCCTGGACAAAGCTTCATCTAAGTCTGTCAGGCATACTTATCACTCACCACGGCAGGCCCTCATGGTCGAAGTCTCCCTGCCCCTAGAAAGGTTGCTCGTTGTTAAGCAGCAGACCAGGACATAGTTGAGCGCAACGTCTCTGTCTGTACTACAAGATCCCATTATCACGGAAAAGTGTGTTTGCTTTTGAGTTTTCGGAGAAAGCAACGCCTTCACCGGGGCTGCCGAAAAAAGATCGCGAATCCTCCGGTGGAAGAGGCAAGCAGGGAGCAGGAGAACCACTGATCCATTGACTACGGAGTATGGAGTACAAAGTCTAGGTACATAGGTAGTAGGTAATTTTGCTAGTTTCATAGTGCCCTCAACAATCATTTTTACGTTCCCCTACTCGCAGCTTCAGAAAGGGGCCACGAGAAGACCGTACAGATACTGATTGAACCAGGGGCGGAGGTGGACGACCTTAATCGTGCTCTCTCAAGAGATTCACGCCATGGCCTCGAAAACGCTAGCCAGTTGTTGGTTGGGCAAGGAGCGGACGTAGGTCATTGCCGCATACTTCCTTATACGCAGCATCACAGGCTGGTCACGAGAATATTGCACAAACGTTGATCCAACAGAATGTAGAAGAAGTGGACGAAAATACTTCGAGAAGACCTATATAGATGTGCCCTTGCGGTGGTATCATTTGCGGAGGTGTCGAAGGTACGCTGACCACTGCAACCTCTGACTTCACCCCAATTGATGAACCAGTTACCAGACTAAAATTGTGAATCCTGTAGATTCCGCATTTAATTTTGGGAGCAGGCCAGATACTGGTAATAAGAGCCTCTAGATATCTTTAACTAGACCGCATTGCATGATCCAAGAGGATGCTGGTTTCAGTATTCATCTGATCCATGAAACTATGCTCCAACTACGAGCGGGAGTGAGATCTCACAAGCGAACCCACAACCTGAGAATACGTATTAGACGAGCGGCGAACCGTCCAAAGTCTACCATTTGAACAGTTTTACATAAGTCCGCTGCTGGATCGAAAGGAAGTCCGACGGGAATTCCTCGCCACCCAGTCTATACATAATTCAAGCCTCTATATCCAACATGAACTTTACAGACAGCCGTCGAATACGAACGTGGTCTGGGACCTCGCTTGCAGCCGCCACCAGGGGGTTGATGTTGGAGGATTTGGACTGTGCAATTGTACAGGCCAATCGATACCAGGCAAGTCAGCGTAGATGAGATTTCTGTCTTCTTCTACTCTATGGTCACCGTTCTGATTTATATAGAAAATCACTAGGCAAACAACCTCCTGGAGCCAATTTTCCATGATTCCAAAGCATTCCAGAGGCTGTAGCACTTACGCGTTTATCGTCGTCATGAGGTTGCCTGTGCCACTGACTTTAGTGCTTTATCTTGTTAGCGCGTTACGTGTTTGAGGTTTAGTGTGCACTAGTCACCTTGGCGCCAACAGTTGAAAAGACGACCAGATCTCTGGAAATGCCTCAGGGTTGCTTGCTCCTCCAGATCAATGGCCATCTCCGCTACACGGGCAGTGAGTAGCGAGTCCCAGATGCCTTCCTTGCGACTGCAGATTTCCAAGAGATGGAGAACTTGGTGCTGTATTTGCGCATCTCGGCAGTGGGCGCAGACGATGAATAATGAGTAGATGATACCGAGGCCAACTGAGGATGTGGGTTTGATGATAGGGCTAGCGTCATGACTGAGTGTTTGGCTGATACTTCTCCTATCCGGTACCTCTGAGAGAGTGTCTAGCTTGCCGTCGACGTTGCAGCTGATCCTAGATTTGCTAGGCATGGATGACCGTAGACTCTAGAACAAAAGTGGTGCATATCAGTGACCCTGACCCTCTAGATAGTAATGAATCGGCATCAAATGAGGTATCCTTTCGACGCGGAGATGATGTATACTCTACCCTGCTTCTAGTTTGAGGGATGCAATGCAGACTTGAAACACTCAGGTTGATGAATCTAGCAGCTGCGCTTGTTACGCTCGGAATTCGGACTCAAACGTATCTACTGGATTCTCGTAGGACGCAAAACTAAAGCTCAGCGTGATAGTAAGAGTTGTCCTGTGTATCTGAAGCAATAGAAGCGCCGGATTGTCTCCAATAAACGCAGATCGCATGAGATCAGGGCTTGCCGTTAACAAGGATCCGAAATCCGCAGACCAACTTTCAACTGTTTCTGTCAATTCTCTCACCCTTTACGTCAACACAGCTTTCCTGTCGTTTGTGGTGTTGACAGCCCGAGTAGAATAATCAAAGCACTCAAGGTGGGCACTTCGAATGATCTCTAGCCTTGTCATGGCTTCTTCAAGAGAGGAGAATCCAGCCAAGATTCTGATAGGGGTTTCCAGAAATCTTTCAGAGTCAGCACACGCTTCTCCACGATCCCCGATCTCTAGAACCTGCGTTTCTATAGTACGAAACGACCAGTTCATGGCCTGAAAAGCACCAGGAGATGCTCTAGTGACCCGTCCTCCGACGACTAGTCCATGTAGTAGCTTCAGCCCAGAATTCAAATGCGTTAATGCTAATGAGTAATGTCCTTGTAGACTCTCGAAAGAAGCGAAGAGAAGGCAGGTTCGCAGTGCTACATTAGTAGCTTCAGGTGATTTAGCGACATCAAGCCGCACAACCTCCCGGATAGCCTTACCGTATTGCTGCATTGAAAACTCGAGCTTGTCTAGATGGCTGATCTCGCTTCTCATAGTGTTCGTGCAAAGAGCTTCATGCGACTACCGCGTGCAAGGTTGCTTTCTCATAGTGCGTCTCGCGTGTCATAGATGACCACGCTTCGCTGGAGAAAGGACCTCCCATCTCGGGCGCGGTACGCAGGCGGAAAATTGAAGAGAGCGAGCCTCTTGTGGAGCCACATATGGTTGAGAGCTTGGATATTCCGGAAACAATGCGACATATCTAATTATCCTCAGCTGATCAGTGGTCAGCCTCTGCTTCTTTTCATTGGTCCCATATACTCATTTCCGGCGACCTCTGACACAATGTTGGCAAACTTGGTGCTCCTCATCGCACTTCAGATGTCGAGTCCTAATCGACAATATCAGCGAGCGGCGGCTTGGGGGGTTCGATGTCATACTTGCAGGTCACACACCCCGACCTCACTCTGCTCGTCCCCTGACGAGACTTCGCACTCGTAATAACCATTCCAAATAGGGGTATCGTTACAACTGGAGCGGCTTGCGAAGCACCTTGAATATGGAATCTATCAGAGACTTGCTCAGCATACCCATGAGCAGAGTCTCTCCTACGAGAAATAGTGCCAAATTTTAAGGAAAGGCTGATTCGAGGCAGCTTGCTTTCAGGCCTACCATAGGGACCCAGGACCCATTGCTCTATCAGGGGTAATATTTCCGTCGCTTCTGCGCCTAAATCTTCTTGCTCAAACGTGTTAGTATTATACGACGGTGCATTAGCAGCCGCTTAAAGAATATCGCCCTCGAACCAGAAATTGTGGAGAACAGCCCCATCTAGAAAATGTGAAATTCAGAGACTGAGAACCGTCTAGGTTGCGGCCGCTCCGTGAATCGCCAGGCTAAGAAGAGCAAAAGTAATACTGTAATGACGAGGGAGTCGAGATGCAGAGTGTTTTGATGAGCAGAAAGACTTTTGCTGTCGCTATCCGTCTGTATGCCATCAATGCCGTCAATTCAGCACTCTTCTGACTGCATGATGGCTGTGAGGAAGGAATGCAACAGATTCGATGTCGCAGCACTTTCCTATCTCAAACCGATGAAATTGATAAGTAAATCCGCATTGTGGGCATCGGCATTGCTTCCGACAATGTTCAAGTACATGCCAGAAGAAGCGGTCACTTATAATGGCAATGAAGCGATCGTGAAACAGAAAAGTTGTCGCTCAACACTTTGTGTACATTGCAAGCTGTTTGTGCTATCGAGTCGCAGCGTCGGTGTCTCAATGGGCAAAAATGAAGAATTAGTCATTGGGAATCTCAAGTCTAGGCACTTACCCTGAAACTTCCAGGAGAGTGCGAATAAGATAGCGTACGCCATGTCTGCAAATACCCACGGATCGTGTGCAGCCTGATCGAAGGAAATTGCTTTCATGGTATATGCTTGTACTGGGTGAAACGAGTAGCAACACTCATTGTTCAGGAGTGCGCGTCAGAGAGCCCAGTTTGATGCTTTTGATATCGGAGTCAGGACGTCATGGAGCGCTGCAGATAGTCTTTCTGCATTCTCACTTATGTACACCAATTGATCGTGCACTAATGAACTCCGTGAATGGCATACACAGTATAGCCGTGGGTAGAAATGAGGTGGAATAGGATATGGTATATGCTCGGTCAAAGAATGGCGTCACCATTTTCAAAGTGCTTGGTAGGGTGTCTAACCGCTAGCTGCCCCCCAGCAAGGAGTGGTAGACACAACTCAGGGGATCTAGCGCTTTGAAGGAGACAAATCAGAGCATTGAGACCCTAGTTACCGGTTGAGCCTGGCGGCTTTGAAACGACTGACCTTTTTCTCCTTGCCCGTCTGCTCATCTTTTTCCCTCATGGGAGTGATTGCCTCACCGTAATTATCGTCTTCGCCGTCTCCGGTGAATCCACCCTGTTGGGCATGTATCCTTTTCATGCGCATACGTTGATACTCCATTGTTATCTCACGCTGGTGAGATGCATCTGAGAAGTCGTTTGGATCAGGTGCCGCTGTAGTCTTTGATGCTGGACGCTCGACTAAATCTCGAGAAATTATGGTGGATAGTGAGATTGGTCTAGTTGAGCTCAACTCGGCTTCCTTCTCAGGTTCGGTAGAAGAGTTTGCGGAGTCTTTAGAGATGGGTTTTCGTGACCTAGATTCTCGACTAGACTTGGAGAGAGACTTTTTGGGGGTTGCTGATGGTGGCGCGCCGGCCGTGATTGCATCGTCTTCACTTGAGGGAACTGTCCGTTCAATGACAGACTCAACAACAGGCCTCACGTATGGCTTCTGGATGCTGCTATTTGCCGTCTGACCGGATGAAGGATTCTCATTATTCGAATTTCCGGGAGCAATATGTAGCTCTGAAGAAAAGGCGACACTTTTCTTCTTTGGCTTCTCCTTTGACACATGTCCACCTTCACGGGCGTGAGGCTTCAAGCTACTCTTTGCAGCCCCAGTTTGTCTTGCTATAGCTGCCCTACGAGCAGCTTCAGCTGCTGAAGGCCGATTGCTAGTAGTATCTTGACCGCAATCGTGTTTAGGTTCCACTTCTGCTCCAATATTCTTCACTCCTAACTTGGCCTGCAAGTCCTCCATTTGCTGTTTGTACGTTCGTGATAAGCGAAGACGCTGCTTACTCTTGCCAGCCTCGTCCTCGGACTCGTCGTCGTCCTCATCGTCATCAAAGTCAGATTCGACATCAAAGTTGTCATCATCTTCGTCGTAGGAAAAATCAGAGGCACCTTCCTCCAGGTCAAGTTCTGCAACGATTGCACCAACTTCATCCAGACCATTCCGATAATCGAGCATTTCTTGTCGCAACAGAGCTTCCTCTTCAGTATCGTCAGATCTCATCTTTGCATCAGTTTGCGATACAGTCCCAAGATCGTTCTGGGGATCCTGTTGCTTGGTCAAATTTGACTCAACTCTGTGATTGCCGGCAGAGACGTTGGTTTTTGTGATGGTGCCGTTAGTTTCTTTCAGATCATTAATTCCCACCTTTTTCAAAACATCGATCAGTTGAGGCGCATCTGTTCCTGGATTCTGCACTTTGCTCGAAATGACATTTCCGGATTCGTCGAGCTCTTCCGTGATTTCTGCTAAAGGAAGTCCGGCATCGTCCCGATGCTCCGGCTCCTCTGCAAGGAGTAGCGCGTTTCTTTTCTTCTCTGCATCTGAAAGCTGCTTTCTCACTGTCTCGACATTTTTGGACACATAGTCGATACGATTAGATAGGAGATCCACTAATTGTGAGGGACGGCGAGTGGGTGGGGTGTTGACCCTCAGAAGAGATTTTAATTCCTTCTCATCGACAAGCTCAGCCTTAAAGTCGAGCCCGGCTTGGAGACACTCGCCCATGGAAGAATCTTCCGAAAGTCCCATAAATTCTTCCTTCAATCCCTCATAATCAATTTCCAGGGTTTGCCAGTGCCGGAGTGATTCACGTAATTTAGTGATACTAGACTCGAGCCCGAGTCTTTGCCTTTCCACTCTGGCTAGAGCAGTGGCATCCATTTTTGATCGGGCGGAATGTTGAAGCCCAGCCGCCGCACCCGTGATAGAAATTTGGGCTCAAAGCACAGGAGAGGCTGTTGGTAAAAATTTGGGAGTCGATGAATAGGGAGGAAAACAAGTGCGGCACGTGGAATGTGACAGAACCCTGCCGTCTGACAGCTTCAAATGACCACCGTCTCCATTACTTGTTGGGACTTCATCTCATCTCTCAATCCATAGAGGCGTTGCTCCTCCTTTAAATGAACGACAAGATTGCATTTGTCCCTCATGCAGCTGCTGTAACTATGCAGGGACAATTGCAGATTGTGGCAAGCAACTATCATGGATGAAGACGACACCCTTGGTACGCTCCCTCTCCTGTCCTTGGCTATCTTGCTCTCTTGAACTGCGAACTGATATTGAAGGCTAGCACCAAACAAATGTCCAGTCTGCGGCAGTGATCCTCGTACCCACCCTGGGTTACGCTTCAAAATCAATACGAAATGCTACCACAGGATATGTGAAGGATGTGTCGACCGAAATTTCTCCAGTGGCAAGGCAGAGTGTCCAGTTGGCGGATGTCACGTGAATCTGTGGAAACGGGAATGGCGGACACAGACCTTCGAAGATCTGAAGATTGAACGAGAGGTTGAAATTCGTAGGAAGGTGAACAGGTTGTAAGTTTGAGACTCACGTTGAGGTATCGTGTCTGCTTACTGAAACACTTAGGCTTGAACGTCAAGAAACGGAATTCGAGAGCAAGCGGGATTTTGACGATTTCTTAGAACTACGAGAGGAATTGATCATGAATCTTGTTTTTCGCACGGACGTAGCAGCAACGAACCGCAAGCTCAAGGAATATGCACAGGCAAATGGCATCAAACCGGATACGACCGATCCTGCTGAGACAGCATTGAAAGTTGTTAAGCGAAAAGACACAGATGCCGCGGATCCGAGTGGGCTGATTAAAGGCCTCAAAAAGATCATCAGACCCAAAGCGAGAGCACCGTATGATCCCTTCATGGGTATGCCACGAACGCAAGACTATTATGAAGTCAAGGACAGCTATATTACTCGCTTGAAACAGGGAAAGAAGAACGATGTCAAGGACGCTTCAGGTTACAGCGATTGGGACTATGCCAATGAATGTCTCAATCGAGCATTCGCAGGACTTGGAGTGT
This sequence comes from Exophiala aquamarina CBS 119918, assembly GCF_000709125.1. Taxonomy (NCBI): domain Eukaryota; kingdom Fungi; phylum Ascomycota; class Eurotiomycetes; order Chaetothyriales; family Herpotrichiellaceae; genus Exophiala; species Exophiala aquamarina. The sequence goes on from NW_013550587.1 coordinate 2,583,767, forward strand.
TCATCGACGATGAGGTGTCCACCAAAAACAACACGAATGTCCCACGAGCCAGCGTCCCTGCTTCCAAAGCTACAGGTGACGTATTCTCATGAGGGGACGATGGCAGCTTTGGAGTAGTTTTATCGAAAAAGCATTTGTTTAGATGGTGATGGAGGAAGTTTCAGTTCACTGAAAGATGCGACAGAAAGACTTCTCGCTAGCCATGAGTCACCCACTTCGCTTACCAGTACAACAACCCCTTCCCCAACTTGCTCAAAGGTTTTAAAAACAAAGTTAAAAGACCGAACGTGGTCCGAACACGTGACCTAGAAGTGTTTGATATGGACTGACACATCGATCCAGCCATTAACCATAAAGATAAATAGTTCATCAACTGTGTCGAGTATGTGAGCCAAAAAGTCGGCCCGCGTTGAATAACTGAGAATATGCTTTGCTTATATAAGTGTTTGGCGTGAAATTTCAACCCTGTCTCCATGACTGCCCCAGGAGATGGGGAATGTACCTAAGGCTATGGTCAAGGGAAATAGAGAGGGTTCCTGAGGACACCAAGACCTTTTTGTCTCGAATCAGCTTATCACCCTCGAGTTTGAAGCAAGACTTACCTCGTGATGTACGTGAGAAAGGATCTGACCGACCCCACGTGACCTTGAAATGCTCCCATCTAATCTAATCTCTGCCAAGATTTCATCCAAGACCAAAGTTTCGTTTCCCACATCGCCCGCTGCATGTATCGAGGAGCGACGACGAGGTATCCAACCGCATCAAGCGCATCTCTACCACATAACCGCCGTCATGCCAGGCCCCTCAAATACCCTACTGATTGAGGGTACCTTCTCCGAACTTGCTGAAGAACTCGCGCACTATATCGATGCTCTAGCCAAAGCAGAGGAAGGCGCTGGCGTTCAAGCCGAGATAGAACAACTTTTGGGTGCGATCAGAGAAGTAGAACAGTCACCGGACTCCGCAGATGAAGCGTCAATACAAAAACAGAAAGACGAGGTGTTGAAAAAGGTGGTCACAAAAGCGACTGTCCTCAATTCCGCGCCTGAAAGAGGTACAAAATTCCCTCGAGGTTTAGCGAGTACCATAACTAACATTCAACATAGAGTTCACCGCAGCTTATAACCTTTTGATAAGCCTTTCATCACAGTCCTCAATTCGGGATCAGATCTTTGCGCGTATATGCCAATATCTGTCCGAACATCCCATTACCTCATCCCCAACATATGGCAACTCCCTCGCCGTTCAGACTCTTACCACCATCTTCAACGTCCTCCCTCTGACCAGCGAGTCGCGGTACCATGTTTTCCTTGCAATACTTAAAGTTCTCAAATCCATCAGTTCGCCTCAATCCTTCGACGCCCTCATCCCGCAACTCGAGTCCAATATCCCCAACTGGCTATCCGCCTGGCAACTGGACGAGGAGGATGCACGGGCTCTCTACCTAGCGGTTGCAGAAGTCGCCAGCACAACAGGCAATGAGAATCTTGCATATGTCTACATGCTGAAGGCCCTCGAAGCGATCCCGCCTGACTCAGTCTCCGAGCATGATGCTCTCGAACTTGCCAAGCGCACTCTACGGGCCGCTCTGATAAACCCAAGCGTCACTGACTTTACACCTTTGACCGCCTCCGACGCCATCCAAGCAGTTCGCAAATCGGACAGCAATCTGTTCGACCTGCTTGAGATCTTCTCGTCCGACGACTACTCCTCATATATTGATTTCCTCGAAACCAACGAACTTTCTTCTCTAGGCATCGATGACTCCCATGCCGAGGTGCTCAGCAACAAGATCCGATTGCTCACACTCGCAACCATCGCTGCCTCGTCACAGACTCGCTCCGTCTCATACTCGACCATCGCTTCTGCCCTGCAGATTCCCTCAGAGGACGTGGAGATGTGGGTCATCGACACGATCCGCGCGGGTCTCGTTGAGGGAAAACTGTCGCAGCTGAAACAGGAGTTCCTGGTCCAGCGCGCCACGTATCGAGTGTTCGGCGAAAAGCAGTGGGCTGAGATCCAGGGCCGCCTGAACGTGTGGCGTCGCAGTCTCGAGTCAGTGTTGCAGGTTGTCAAGACTGAGCGTGAGCGTTTTGCGCGTGAAGGCCCTGGTGGCGGCCCAGAGAGCGGTGTGAATGGGTTCGCCAACGATGGTGAGGGAGGCGGTAGACAGCATGGAGGTGGTGACAGACAACAGCGACGCCAGGGTGGAGGTCGAGGCGGACGTGGAGGTCAACACCGCGAGCCCCGTGAGCCTCGTGAGCATCATCACCAGGGGCCTCGTGAGGTCGATGCAGTTGGTGGTGGAGATTAGCGGAATCCTCGGCAAGTAACTAGTTCTGCGAGCTTCTTCTGGCGCTTCAGATCGTGGTACCCCGGGGTTTCTTGTATTCGCCAAAGAGGCCGAGGACGCTAGGCGTCATTACTAAGAGTGCATTTCATGGAGCGAGGAGGAAACGAGCCGCGTAGCATGCAAGGACTCGATGAAAAGATCGACTTGCGGGTGATGCGCTGCGGGCGTATTGCATGTCTGGACGAGAAGCACGCAGGACCGAGGCCACGAGACTCCAATTTAGATATGACTGCTCAAAAATTCCCGGCACAGCCTCTCTCCCTGCAAATGTAACTACAAACACAAACCGATTCCAAACACACTTGCCCCATGATCTAGGCATTTTATCCAAATTCCCAACTAGTATTGACAGTTTGTTCTGCTTGGAGATAGCGAGGCCTTTGCGACGATTCATGTCCCCTCGACAATAGAAAATGCTCCAATAACTAAATGGTGCCTCCTACATCTGCATCATGCGAGCGAAGAAGATCGAGCGAAAAGATGGTTTATTTTGAAAGTATGCTTGAAAATTGCACGCTCTGCGCTTCAGGGCCTTGCTCCTGAAGCGAAAGTTGAACTATGAGGCATCGTCTGACTACATGATTACCTAGTACATAGTACCTATTCCTGCTGAAATATGATGCGAAAGTGCTCTATCCACTCCACACGCCAGTGCTTTGGCTTGACTAGAACACCGCCTGTAACCTTGCACGAATGCATCCGATACAACACAGTAGCAACACAGATACGGGGCTGATATATTCCGAATAACTTCATCCATCTCTGAGTGTGCATTAACGCAACACGATATGTGTGTCCAATGATCCTTGACCATGAAGCCTTTCTTCATGTCTGCATGGTTGGTTGTGCTTGCCTCGGGCTGCTTTGCGGACCTGCTCCATTGCCATTGACGTTGCTTTGGCTCCCAGATCTTTGATCTCTTGGAGTCGCACTTCGGCTCATTTGACCTTGGTTTGTATGCTGACTCACTGGCCTTGCGATATTCATCACTGGTGAATTCGACATGCCATTCGGCATTCCGCCCATCATTCCTGGTTGCATTTGTCCTTGCATGCTTCGTGCCGCATTCTGTTGAGCTTGTTGCATTCTCAGGCGTTGGTTGTACTGTTGTACTTGTTCGTTGGTCATCATACCTGGATGCCCATATTGAGCGGCGGCGGCAGCGGCGGCGGCGGCGTTAGAAGCATGATTCCCTGCATTAACGGCTCCAATAGCAGCATTCAGAGCAGCTTGATTGTGTGGCGGGCGCTTGAGAGTTTGACCAGCGGCTGCTGCGGTTGCTTGCTGTTGGTAGGAGGAGATCTGCTGGGATGCAAGCCGTTGAATATCCTCTTCTGGAAGATTTGGATGGTGCTCCCGGATCTTGTTGGCGACCTGAGTTAGGACAGGAATGTGACCACTCGACAATGCTTGACCAGAAGACGGCGGACGAGGTGAGGCAACATTACCACTTATTGGGCCAGAAGGAGAAGGGACGCCATTTGCACCGGCCATTGCTACCATGTAGGCGGGATTATTCATGCCTTTGCCGTTAGCAAGAGTAGCATGTGGACCACTTGGCGACGAATGGGCTCCATTTTGGGCTTGCTGGGCTTGTCTCATCAGTTGTTCCTGTTGGACCCTGGAGGCTTCTTGCAGCATACGCATTTGCTGAGGAGAAGTTGCCTGGCCCCGAGCAGCCATCTGCGCCTGCATTTGAGCTTGCATCTGTGGAGTCATACCCTTCGGACCCATCATGCCTGCTGGCATAGGCATGTTGTTTTGCATCGCCATCATACCCGGATGAGGACGAGGCTGCCCATTGGGAACTTGCAAATTCCCATTTGGCATTCCAGGCATTCCACCAGCAGACGGGGGCCCTCGAATACCCATTCCACCTTGAGGCATACCGTTTGGTATACCATTCGGCTGAGCATTTTGTCCACGTTGCTGCTGTGCCGTAGCTCGCTGATGTGCTATGAGTTGTTGTCGATATATTTCTTGTCGTTCAGCCATCTTTTGTTCACGTTCTTGTTTGAGTTGCGAAAATTCGGCAGGAGTTTTATAAGTAGGCTTTGGAACGTTTGCATCATTGACTTTGCGCATGGCGGCCAAATCAGCTTGATGCTGTTGCTTCTGGATAGTTGTTTCGCGCTTCTTCGCAAGCTTCCGCATGGCATCCAGCATGGCCAGGTGACGTTGGGTTCTCTTGCGCTCGACACGTACTGGCTGCGTGGTTCTTTTGCGGTTCGAGATTTGGACATTGGCCCCAGCCCTCCGCTGAGCTTCCTCAATCTGCGCAGCAACATGCCTCCCGGCCGCCTCGATTCTGCCAGAATAGGTCTTGAAGTACGCGGTCTTGGACATGTCGGCCGGTAGGCCTTCGAGTCCGATCCATCGTTCAAAACATTCCCATGGTGTTCTACGGTCAGCTCCTGAAGTATACGAGGTTCGAGGATGCAGGCAGCTTGATATGAGGGACCAGTTGTAGGAATACTCTTTGACCAGCTTTCGGAGCTCATCATCCTCAGAGTGTGTCCATTGAGACGATGATCTGGTCTCAAAAAAGGCCTGGCTTGGCATTGGGTGTTCTGATGGAGGTCGGAAGGAATGCCCAGGATGGATCCTGTCGCGAATACTCTTGTTCTCAGGCATGAAAAGTGCAACATTGCTCTCCTCTGGAGGCAGAAGTGGGGACTTCTTCTTTGTCGGAGGCTCAAGTTCGTATTCGTACCGGCTCCGCTTTCTCGGGGGCTTGTAGTCCTTGATGGGTAGCTTTTCTGTCGCCCATCGCGATACTGGTACAATGTCTGTCCTCCATTTGGAATCTAGCCGTTCGGCAAGATTCGATTTGGACAGACCAGGCTCAACAGCTGTAGGCTCGTACAGAGGTAGCTCATTTAAGAGTTGCTCAAACGCCGGGGTTTTGTCAACCGCAAAGGCAAATTCGGATGGGCCCAGAGAGAAGATAGCAGCAGGAGCACTTGCGAGCTGTATCTCGCGGGGATCGGCAATGTCATCACTCATAGAATCGTCCTCACTAGATGGCATCAATTCTGGCGTTGGTTGGGAGGAGATGGTCTGGCCTGCGCCATTCTCCATGACGAGATCTTCTTCAGATCGTTTTGGAAGGAACCTCGGAGATCGAGTTCTCACTTGTAAGCGCTTTCGCTCCTCTACAGTGCTCGAGACCCATTCTGCACAGCAATCAGCCAGATCCTTAGCTGCTACCATCTTCCATTTTCGCTCCTCTCGGAAGTCCGTCCTGAGCCACTTAACGTGATCGAGCAGGAAATCCCAATGTGATGTTGGCCTTGGGGCCTCATCCGCTCGCTTGTATTGCCTCAGCGCCCAGCGTTGCTTTTCTTGCAGTTGGTAGAGCCGCTTTAAGATTCTACATTCTGCAGAAAGCTCGTACTCAATCAGGTGATCCGAGGTAGACAAGGTCTTATGGGCGTTTTGAATCAGATAAGACATCGAGGTTTGGCGTGACATGGAATGCGCCTTGTTCTCGAATAGCGTGTAGAGGTAGTCTCTTTCTCCAGGATTTGCCTTTTGATCAACACGACCATCAAGCCTTGCTAGCTCCAGGCTCTGCTCGCCATTGAGAGGTTTCTGCGGTTTAGCGAAGACGACTGTGGACAGTCGACTTCTTTCCCTTTCTCGACGATCACGATCAGCTGTTTGGCCTTGCAGAGATGCCGCTGGAGATGAGGGGGATTCGCCTTGTGGCGTTGATGGCTTGGGAGTTTCTCCTAGTATCTCGGACACCGACTTCTTCTGTAGGACGCCAGACGATATTCTTGTCGCTCTCTTTGGCGGTTCCTGTGTGGAAGGTGTTGTCGCCGCATTTCGCCTAGGTGTGGCAGCCGTGGAAATTGGCGCCGGACTCTCGACAACAGCTGAACTAGAGGTAGGCTTAGAATATGAATCTATACCTATCTGTGTGTCGATGCGCATGGTTGGCTTCGGTGTTGTCGACGATTTCGTCATTTGGAACTGTTGGTTGGAGTGGATGGACGTTGGCGCTTCCATGTTAGATGATTGATTTCTAGTCATATCGACATCTGCAGGCTGTTTTGGTTCATTATTTATTTGCTTGGGTGACATGTTTGGAGCCTCTTGAGATGCTGAGTCCGCGTGATACTCATCCGGCGGTTTGTGTCCGGTGGCAGAGTTCTGCGATATCAGTGGTAAATCTACACTGGGACTCGTGCCTGGTGAGCCAGCAGTTGGGGCCGGAGTATTGGAAGAGTCGACTCCATTGGTAGAAGCTGGAGAAGATTGAGCATCTATAGCGGGCGCTCCGGGTGCCTGAATATGGACAGCCGGTAATTCAACCGAGCCACTATGATCGGAGGTGAGGGCGTCTTCTCCCAAGGAAACACTGTTCAGAGGGTCTGCAGCTCCTCCTGTACTGACTCCAGTGCTCTCTTTCGTCACGGCATTCTCGGTCGAAATGACTGGAGACTTTGGGGGATGGCTAACGTTTGAGTCCTTCGAAACAGCATCTGGTTCGACATCCAGCGCAACTGGGTCTATGTCAGTCGGTGTCTCGACATCCGTACCACGAGTTGGATCCACAGGCTTGACTGGTGCGTTCTTGTTGTTTTGTTCGTCGACGACGGCTCGCAGAGGCGTTTGACGGCTGGGTGATTCTGACTTGGTCGAATTAATCGGGACAGGCGACGGCGACGCGTCGGAATTGTGGACGACTGATGATTTCTGGGTGCCATCGCTAGGCCGTAGTGTAGAGGGAGACTGCGGTAAGGGCTTGTTCTTGCGTGTTTGAACAACTATGGGTGATCGAGATGGGAGTGTGAACTCGTCGAACAATCGACCTCTGAAGAAGAGTGAGTAGAGTGGTCAAACCACGACAGAGACGTGTGATATTGTAAGGGAACGACCATGGGATGATAGCGACATGGGAAACATACCGTTCCAGATTATTTGCATCGTGGAAAGCCTGGAGTTGCTGTTTATAGTTGGGCTCGTCGAGGGCTAGTTGGTACGCGGTGATGGAGAAGAGTTCGGACAATTTGCGCTTTCTCGACAGCAAACGACTTCTGAAATTCACCAAAATTGATCAGTGGACTGTGTGGAAGATGGCCATGGGTTTGGAAGGCCATAAGACAATATTGCAAGAAGACTACTGACTGTGCTTCAGCCTTCTTTTTCCGCAGCTGCTCGACGTGCATTTCATTTATCGAAATCGACGTGCTTCCATCGAAACAATTGCTGATGTTCGTATGACGGCCAGCTGGTAGCCGGCAGAGATGAACAACCCGATCAGAATGGATTGTTTGGGCGCGTTGTGGTTGGTTTGAGGCTGTTGAAGTTGGTTGACCTGGTGGGTGCTGGTGACAGATTTAGGTGTTCTGGCAAGAATTGCAGGTGGTGCAGAAAGGCAGGCGGGGGGAGACTTGGGATGATTTGGGGAGGAGGCACGGGGGGGCACTTCAGTTGCAGTCGTGCCCAAAGCCTCACTGAGCTCCCCTTCGCCCACCGCACTGGCATGTCATGGACTCATGGACTACTGGACCCTTTAGGGCAGGGGGGTGCTAACCAGAGGTATTTGGTCTTAGCCAACCTGGCGGGAGGCCGAGGGCTGCCTTTCTGTCGGTTCCCTCTCCTTTCTGCCCGTGCCTTTTGGTCCCAGTCCCATACGAAGTACGGAGTCCTGCCATTCTCTACCATTCTCCCTCCCGCGACCGCTCCCACTTGGGCTGCCGCTACTAATATTGTTATTGCTCGTCCCCAATCCCCAGTCATTTCAGATTCAGCCAGTTGATGGAGCCACTTCGTTGATTATTGAACCCACTGGTACGCTAAACCACCTCTGTTCCGCGGCATAATTAACTTTTTTCCTTCCCATGACAAAACCTTTGGGCTCCAAACTTTCCATTTTTGGTCTGAGCAATATTAGCCCGTTGGCCTACACAACATACATACATCAGGTACACAGTCACGCCTCTTCGGGCTGTTTTGGTATTCATTTAGGGCCAAGAAGATCTTTTGCAGTCGTTCGTATCTAATTACTCATTTGACTGGTGGCATTTTTGTTCCAGCAAATTTTAATCATGGCCAAAAGAAAGCGAGAGGCAAACACAAACACCACATCAAAGCCAGCCTCCCAAAAAGATGATACCACAGTCTCCAAAATAACAAAAACTAACGGTCACATCGACGTCAAGACTATAGAACCAGTCATTCAGATTATTACCGGGTCATACGAGCGAGTCTTGCATGGCATCACGGCAACAATATCAAACCTGTCACAGTCGGCTCCGTCTGTCAAATTTGCAGACTCCTTTCTTTTCAACGCACATGCCTCGGCCATCCGATGTCTAGCACTATCACCCCTTCCAGAGCCAGACTCGGATGAGACTCAAGGCGTATATCTGGCAACCGGGGGCTCCGATGAGAAGATCAACGTCTACAGCCTATCCGCCTCTCCAGTGGTTGAAGATGGCAAATTCCCAGCCATGCCTTCAGTGGGCAACAAGGCGATATCAGAGAACCCGCAGAACCGTGAACTGGGCACTCTGCTCCACCACTCATCCAACATCACTGCACTGCATTTCCCAACCCGGTCGAAACTACTCTCAGCCTCCGAAGACAACAACATCGCGGTCACGAGGCTGAGAGATCTCACTGTTGTGTCAGCCGTCAAAGCTCCGCATCCCAAAGTCCAGGGTCAACCTAGCGGCGACACCGCACCGCCAGGCGCGACACCAGCTGGTGTGAACGACTTCGCCGTCCATCCTAGCCTGAAGTTGATGGTTAGCGTGGGACGCGGTGAGCGATGCATGAGACTATGGAATCTCGTGACGGGAAAGAAAGCCGGCGTCCTCAATTTCAGCCGAGACATCCTGCAAAGCGTCAAAGAAGGAAAATACAGCAGCGGCGAAGGACGCCGGATCAGATGGAGCCCAGATGGCACGGAGTTTGCAGTGTCGTTCGAACGCGGCGCCGTCGTCTTCGGCGCGGATTCAAAACCAAAGTGCCGGATTCTACCGCAGCCACTCACCAAACTGCACCAGATCGTCTATCTGTCCATACCCAACGGCTCCAACGACGACCCCCCGACCATCATCCTCGCCGTGTCGACCGAAGACGGCAGGATCTTGTTCTACAACACCGACAGACTCGCCGCCGCCGCTGCGGCTTCACCATCATCTACAAATGGTAAAACTACAGGCCCAGAAGTCTCCCCGGCAACGTCGATGCCGGATGCAACTCTCCAGGGCCAGATTGGCGGGAAGACTGGCGGGATTACGGGCCGGGTCAAAGACTTTGAGGTTCTTGTAGTCCCCTCCTCCACGCTGCCTTCATACCCGCGGGATGACAAAGGCTTTATTGTCGCCACGGCAGGCAGTGACGGCTCCATTCGACTATTCTTGCTCAGTCCTCAAGACTTGGGAAGGAAGGTCAAGGAAGGTCAAGCACCGCCTCAGATAGGGATGTTGGTAGGGACGTGTGAGACAGGCAGTAGAGTCACGTGCTTGAAAGCATTTGTGATGTTGCCGGCACGGCGAGTTGGGGAGGACGATCTAGGGGACGGATTTGAGGGATTTGATGAGTCGAGTGCAGAGGAGGATGAGAGTGAGAGCGGGAGTGAGTAAGGCGGTAGTAATGGATGAATCGAGGTGTCATTGACCCCCCAATCTTCCCAATCTGGGACTGAATGAGCTGTTGTGCATAAAAACATTGCTCAGAGCAGTAAAGTAGGAGCGTGACTTCAGAGTACTATATTACATCAAATCAAAGCACCATCGTTCTAGGCGGGAGAAATGTTCTTGTCTGCCAAGCCCTTGACAATATTCTCGTATACGTCGCCGACTGAACCGGTGGCGGAGACGTTGATGACTCTGCCTTCCTTCTCGAACATATCCACCACGGGCATACTTGTCTCCAGAAATGTCCGAAACCGCTTGACGATACTCTCCTCATTATCGTCGATTCTGCCGCTTGTCTTTCCCCGGTTCAGTAAACGTTCCCTCATGACATCCTCGGGGCAGTCGAGAAAGATGGTGCATTTCGAAGGACAGACAGATTCTTCGAAAAAGATGGCCTGATCTAATTTTCGTGGAAACCCATCAATCAAGAATTTGCCCGTGTCACTACCACTCTTGTCTAGACTGGCACGGATGGCGTTTTCAAGTAGTTTGACGGTGATCTCCATCGGAACGATCAAGCCGTCTTTGATGTAGTTTTTGATCAGTTCTCCATATTGGCTACCTTCAGTGTTCTGCTCTTCTCGCAATAAATCGCCAGCAGAGAGGTGGACGAAGCCGTAGTCGCGGACTAGGTTGGCAGACTGTGTTCCTTTTCCAGAGCCGGGGCCACCCAGGATGTATACGACTGTGACTTTCTTAGGATCAAACTCCGGTGAGATATTGCCTGCCGAAGCTCTAGGCAGCTCTGGTTGGGCTAGAGGATCTGCAGTGGCCATGATAAAACAGATTCGAGTTGACGCAACGTCGTTATCGCTCTGTGTGGGCTTTTCTGCGGTTTTCAGGGCCTACTGTTCCTGAATTGCTGTTACGCTGTCTTACAATGAGCGTATAGGAGCCGCTGCTCAGGAGGAATAATAAGAGAAAAGGCCAGAAACGAAGGCGTTCTCCCTGGCCAGCAGGTGGGGGTCTAGTGGTGGTTTTATTGGATGTAGGCGGTGACGAATAGAATCGGGGAAGGCTTGAGGATATGCGAGATCCAGATGATGGACGACCTGGACTGCCCAATAGTACTCTAGAACTGGTTAAGCGTGGGATCATTACTTGTAGGAGGATATGTGAGGATGACTTGGTGGGCGACTGAGGTCAAATGCAAGCCTGTACATAAGATACATCGACGACTTGGACTGGAAAACGTACAGGGGACAATGACGAAACCGAAAGTTGCAGGGCTCTGGGGGGTTAGCAGGCTGCTAGGATGGCTAGTATGTTGATTCGATACATTTACGGCTAGTCTGGGTTAAAAATGGTCAGCACGTGAAATTGGAGCTGAGGGAAAGTGCAACCTGCGTGCTGGTGCAGTAGCCACTGCCAAAAAGTTGAGCCCGACGCGCAAGTTGCAGTGAGAGGAGCGCGGTCTTGGCGTGACCGTTCCGCAGGCATCCCAACTTCCATGGGCCATCCGTCGCCTTCCCCAATTCGACGTTGGCACTCGAGGGTTCCCAAAGTAATCTGTCCAAAGTGTCTCCTTACAAGCTCACAATCAACAATCCATTCTACACCTTTCAGTTCTCCTCCTCCATCAAACTCTCGTATCCTGTCTTTCTCCCTTCATACACTCCCTTCTTTGGTTCACACTCCTTTGGACCTTGATTTCTTCACACCTTCATCCCAGCTTCCTTCCAGTTGCATGAGGCCGCCGCGCCGGTCGCAATTATGGCGCTCCCCATCAAGTTCACTGAACTGACCCAGGTATGTTGATCAAATCATGGATATGGATTCATCATATATCTAACATCTTCCCTAGTTGACCTCACTTGATATTGCGGTAAGCTTGCCTCCAATGCGATTCCACCCACCACATTTTGGCAACATTTGATCTGCCTGCGCCCTCGAGCCACGATACCAATAACATCAAGCAAAACACCATACTAACTCACCATTTTCATCTAGCCACAATCGATATCATTCAACACATGTGTAAGTTATTCTGATCGTAGTCTTCCCGCCCTCGACTCACCTGTACAGACACTAGAGTCCGACCACTTTGTCTGCGTCCGCCAAAAACTTAATGAACAAGACAAACCTCAAGTCATAATCATAAACCTCAAGAAGAACAATGAAGTCATCAAGCGAGCTATCAGTGCCGATAGTGCTATCATGCACTGGTCCCGCGAAATTCTGGCCCTCAAAGCTCAGGGCAGAACCATTCAGGTCTTTGACCTGGGGGCCAAGGCCAAGCTCAAATCCACACAGATGAACGAGGATGTTGTCTTCTGGAAATGGTACAGCGAGCGCAGCTTGGGACTGGTAACGGATAGTTCCGTATATCACTGGGATGTCTTCGACCCAACACAATCTGCCCCTGTCAAAATCTTCGAGCGAAACGCCAATCTCAATGGCTGCCAGATCATCAACTACCGCGTCAGTGATGATGAACAGTGGTCTGTAGTAGTTGGTATCTCTCAAAAAGAAGGAAGGGTCGCTGGTACAATGCAACTCTATTCCCGGAACCGGGGTATTTCCCAGCACATCGAAGGTCATGCGGCAGCATTTGGAACATACCAAGGAGAGGGTATGGCCGCACCCTACAAGTTGTTCACCTTTGCGGTTCGAAACTCCGCGGGTCAGGGCAAGCTGCACGTGGTCGAAATCGATCACGACGAGAACAACCCACGTTTCAATAAGAAAGCTGTCGACCTCTATTTCCCAGAAGAAGCCGCCAGCGACTTCCCGGTTGCCATGCAGATCTCCAAGAAGTACAGTATTATTTACCTGATAACCAAGTATGGCTTCATACACCTCTATGACCTGGAGACTGCAACCTGCTTGTTCATGAATCGCATCTCCAGCGAAACCATCTTTGTCACAACTTCCGACTCCGAGTCGGCCGGTTTTGTTGGCATCAACCGAAAAGGACAGGTTTTGTCTGTGAGCATTGACGAGAACACTGTCATCCCATATCTCCTTCAGAATCCCGCCAATTCGGCCTTGGCTGTCAAGCTGGCTTCGAGGGCAGGCTTGCCAGGTGCCGATAACCTCTACCAACAGCAATTTGAGACTCTGTTTGCGCAAGGGCAATACGCGGAAGCGGCTCAGATTGCGGCAGACTCTCCAAGAGGCTTTTTGAGAACCCCCGAAACTATCAATCGCTTCAAAAGTGCACCTCAGCAAGCCGGCCAGCTGTCTGTCATCCTCCAATATTTCGGAAAGCTCCTAGATAAGGGAAAGCTGAACAAGTATGAAAGTGTCGAGCTGATCAAACCCGTCCTGGCCCAGAACCGAAAAAATCTACTCGACAAGTGGATGAGCGAAGGCAAATTAGAATCTTCCGAGGAGCTTGGTGATATTGTCCGGCTCCACGACTTGGAGATGGCCCTGAAAATCTACAGAGAATCGAATGCCGCACCAAAGGTTGTTGCAGCGCTGGCAGAGACTGGCCGTTTCGAAGAAATCCTTCCATATGCCCAACAGACAGGATACCAACCCGACTTCACCAACTTGCTACAACATATCGTCCGATCTAACCCTGAGAAGGGTTCAGAGTTTGCCACTCAGCTTGCCAACCATGAAGGTGGCCCGCTTGTCGACATTGACAGGGTGGTCGATGTCTTCATGTCCCAGAACATGGTCCAGCAGGCTACAGCCTTCCTGCTAGATGCCTTGAAGGAAAATCGCCCAGAGCAAGGGCAACTTCAGACTCGTCTATTGGAGATGAATCTTCTCAATGCTCCTCAAGTCGCCGATGCTATCCTTGGGAACGAAATGTTCTCTCACTACGACAAGCCAAGAGTTGCTCGATTGTGTGAACAAGCAGGTCTCCTTCAACGTGCTTTGGAGAATACGGATGACACAGCCTCCATCAAGCGCATCATCGTTCAAACTGACAAGCTGAACCCTGAATGGCTACAACAGTACTTTGGCAGAATGTCAGTAGAACAGAGCCTAGACTCTTTGGACGAAATGCTAAAGGTCAACATTCGCCAGAATCTTGCTGCTGTTGTACAGATCGCTACCAAATTCTCTGATCTCTTGGGTTCAAACCGACTGGTCGCTTTGTTCGAAAAGCATCGTACCGCTGAGGGTCTCTACTACTACCTCGGAAGCATCGTTAACCTCAGCGAAGACGCGGATGTGGTCTTCAAATATCTTGAGGCTGCTGTCACCATGCAGCAATTCCAAGAAGTTGAGCGAATCTGTCGCGAAAACAATCACTACAACCCCGAGAAAGTGAAGAATTTCTTGATTGAAGTCAAGTTGGCCGAGCAACTTCCACTCATAATTGTTTGTGATCGTTTCAACTTCGTCAAGGATTTGGTCAACTATCTATACCGCAACCAACAATACAAGTCCATCGAGGTTTATGTTCAGCGTGTGAATCCTGCTCGAACCCCAGCTGTTGTGGGCGCCCTCTTGTCTCTTGACTGCGAAGAATCTGTCATCAAGAATCTGCTAGCCTCTGTCGACCCATCTGCTGTGCCCATTGATGAACTTGTGTCTGAAGTTGAGACACAAAATCGACTCAAGATTCTGCTGCCATTCCTCGAGGCAACTCTTTCAAGCGGAAATCAACAACCCGCAGTCTACAATGCCCTTGCAAAGATTTATATTGACAGCAACTCGAATCCGGAGCAGTTTTTGAAGGAGAACGATCTCTATGATACTCTGACAGTCGGCAAATACTGCGAGAAGAGAGACCCTAATCTGGCTTATATCGCTTATCGCAAGGGCCAGAATGACCTTGAGCTTATCAACATTACAAACGACAATTCCATGTTTCGAGCGCAGGCTCGGTATTTGCTTGAGCGTGCGGATCCTGAGATCTGGTCGTTTGTTCTCGGCCAGAACAACGAGCACCGGAGGTCTCTTGTTGATCAGGTCATTGCTACTGCAGTTCCGGAATCGAGTGAACCAGACAAGGTTTCAGTCGCTGTTAAAGCGTTCCTGGATGCTGATCTTCCCGCAGAGCTGATCGAGCTGCTTGAGAAAATTATCCTTGAGCCATCTCCATTCAGCGACAACAGCAGTCTTCAAAGCTTGCTCATGCTTACTGCGGCCAAGGCCGACAAATCTCGCCTGATGGACTACATCCAGCGTCTCTCCGAGTACAATACTGAAGAAATTGCGAATATGTGTATTCAGCAAGGCTTGTACGAAGAAGCTCTCGAGATCTACAAGAAGGTTAATGATCACACATCCGCCACAAATGTCTTGGTGGATCATATTGTTAGTATCGACCGTGCTCAAGATTATGCGGAGAACGTTGATCTTCCAGAGGTCTGGAGCAAGGTTGCCAAAGCCCAGCTTGATGGGCTGCGAGTCACCGATGCGATTGAGTCTTATATCAAAGCACAAGATGCAAGCAACTATAACGAAGTGATTGAAACTGCCACTCATGCAGGCAAGGATGAAGACCTGATCAAGTTTTTGAAGATGGCGCGAAAGACCCAGCGTGAACCAGCTATCGATACCGCGCTTGCCTTCAGCTACGCGAGACTTGATCTGCTCCCGGAGCTGGAAGACTTCCTCCGGTCCTCGAATGTCGCTGACGTGGAAGCTTCTGGAGACAAAGCGTACGAGGAGGGCTATCACCAGGCTGCCAAGATCTTCTTCAACAGCATTTCCAACTGGGCCAAATTGGCGACAACTCTTGTGCATCTCGAGGAATACCAGAACGCTGTCGACTGTGCTCGCCGTGCTAACAGTGTCAAGGTTTGGAAGCAGGTCAACGAGGCCTGCGTTGCTAAGAAGGAATTCCGCCTTGCGCAAATTTGTGGGCTGAACCTAATTGTGCATGCCGAGGAGTTGCAAGACCTTGTCAAGCAGTACGAGCGAGAGGGATACTTCGAGGAGCTCATTTCGTTGCTCGAGGCTGGCCTGGGGCTGGAACGTGCGCACATGGGCATGTTCACCGAGCTTGGTATTGCCCTCTCCAAATATCACCCCGACCGAGTGATGGAACACCTCAAACTTTTCTGGTCAAGAATCAATATCCCCAAGATGATTCGCGCCACCGAGGAGGCTCATCTTTGGCCTGAGCTAATCTTCCTCTACTGTCACTACGACGAATGGGACAACGCGGCCTTGGCGATGATGGAGCGGGCTGCCGACGCTTGGGAGCATCACTCATTCAAAGACATCATTGTCAAGGTGGCCAACTTGGAAATCTACTACCGAGCTCTCAACCACTATTTGCAGGAACAGCCACTGCTGCTTACCGACTTGCTGCAGGCTCTCACCGCTCGAGTGGACGTCAACCGAGTAGTACGAATGTTTGAGAAGTCCGATAACATTCCAGTCATCAAGCCATTCCTCCTCAACGTCCAAGGTCAGAACAAACGTGTTGTCAACAACGCGATCCATGATCTCCTCATCGAGGAGGAAGATCACAAGACCCTGAAGGACTCTGTGGAGAATTATGACAATTACGACGCAGTGGAGCTTGCACAACGTCTGGAGAAGCATGAGCTAGTTTTCTTCCGACAGATTGCCGCGCAGATCTACCGCAAGAACAAGAGATGGGAGAAGTCAATCACGCTTTCAAAGCAAGACAAGTTGTTCCGCGATGCCATTGAAACGGCTGCGATTTCTGGCAAGTCGGAAGTTGTGGAGGACCTTCTAAGATATGTAAGTCTGCCGTGAGAGATTCAATGGAAGAACTAAGAGCTAACGATTGGTAGTTTGTTGATATTGGCAGCCGTGAGTGCTTCGTGGGCATCCTATATGCCTGCTATGACCTTATTCCTTTGCATACGGTGATGGAGGTGTCGTGGCGACATGGCCTGAATGACTTCACCATGCCGTTCATGATCAGCTATATGAGTCAACAGGCATCAACGATTGAACAATTACGCAAGGACAATGAAGAGCGCAAGGCCAGGGAAGCCAGCCAGCAACAGACGGATGACAATACTCCAATTATCGGGAGCCGCCTGATGCTAACGCAAGGCCCTGGAAGCAGTGCACCTCACACTAATGGTATCACGCCTCAGCCAACCGGATTCCCTCGGGCGTTCTGAATGGCAATGTCTGGATGGCAGAAAGATGACGATCGGAAATAGTCGGGAGCCATGGGAGCGCCCGGCTCAGGGCGGGACGAATCAGTCTGGGATTGTGTTGTGTAGCCGGAGAGAAAGAGACAAGTGTTGATACTTACCGAGGGGGAGAATTGAAGCCGAGCTTGTGGGCAAGATCCAGCCGGGAAGTGAAGTGAAGATTTGCCACCAGCCGGGCGGTTTTGTAAGATGTAGTTTTTAGTACAATTGAGGCTCAGTCATTTTCTGGGGAAGTGGCTGGCGTGTCGACTTCTAACTAGATACGGAGTACAGCAGCTGAGTTAATATCGCCTTTGCACACCGGGGAAACAAAAGCAAAGCTGGCCAATTGTTTGAGAGATAAGCGAAGCTCATTGTTATCAACTTATCAGCAGATCAGCAGAAGCAGATCAGCGCGACCAGTGTTAAAGTGGGTCTGCAAGGGATGCAGTATGTTATCCCATTACCAACGACTTGACCGCGAGGACCAGAGTTCCCTGTTGATCTATCTTGATCTCAACCTCAAAATCGATACGGTTGAGCGATGATGGTGTATACTCATCCTGCCTGCCTGTGAAGACCACGGGGAGCTTCGTACCTCTCCCAAACAACAAAGCCAGATCTACGGGCTATTTCCGGTGTATTTCGGAGGTTCCAATGGCTTGTAAAATTGGGGATTCCGAAGTCCGCACATCAACCCGAGCCTTGCACAACTAGAAAAATTCTATGTTTCCGAGACAATCAATGATGTCCAGCAGCGAGTTTAGAATACCAAAGGCTATGGAAGGACGGAGTAGCCAGGTGGAAGGGAACCATTTCAGCCTGTAGCGTTTGGTCCCACATTCCCAGCCTATGGCCCAGCAGGCTGAGCATGTACGAATGGGTTGAAGGAATGCAGGGCTTTTTTCTCTCATGAGGCACTGGTTTTCTTCTTTGTTTCCTGAGCCAAAACCAAATAGAGCCCCCCCCGGAGTTCTGTGACTCGGTGAGTTCCTGAATAGAATAGAATTCCGAGAGTCGACCGTAGTCTAGTGGTGGTTGTCCGGTGGGCACCAAGCACGGGTGATCAGATCGTAGTTGCTTTTTAATTCAGGGCTAGGGACACTAATCAGCGGCATAGTGACTGGCTCGGCGAAAACAGTGAGGATCAAGAGGGGACTGGGGGGAGATTCCTCAGATAGCCGGAGTAAGCTTCTACTTAGCTGCCCCCTTAGCCTTACGAGCACTCGTAGGTAGGTGGGCCTTCTCTTGGCCGGTAGGGGCACAGGGGGTGCTGGTGGGGGCCGAGAGGCCCCCATCAAGAGGGCCGAACAACGGTGAGTCAAGCCCGAGGCAAGCTGGTCCTGCGCCTGGAAACCCCGTCCTGAAGGTCGTTGCGGGCCATCATTCCCAATTGGCATCCGGTTCCCCTCGCTACATCATTTCCCAAACAATAATCCGTATCCAGCACTGGCAGCCCACCACCTCCTCCTCGTAGGTCTGCAGTAGAGCTTCCATCTCCCATCCTCCTACTTGTCCCACTATTGCTAGCTGCTTATCACAAGGTCCCCAGCGTCAACACCCAGCTTCCAGTCATATTTCACCAGATTCTCTGTGCCCGATAGCTTTTTTCACTTTCTTCCTGTCATCCGGCATCCACGCCACAAACTCAACATTTACTTGGACCGTGTCCTAGCTTTGCTCTCTCCAGTTCCTTATTTTCTTATTTCCTCCCTCGCCCTCCCCAGGTACACACCATTTCCCCCTCGCACTTCTCAACCTTCTTGTTGCTTATAAGAGCTTCCGTGCCGCAAGCTGCCTTTGCCAGCAGCCAGGCTCAACCCCGTCATTCACCATGGCTGATCCTACAAGCGGAACTGCCACTCCCGACCATGATGGTCCCCACCACCATGAGCACTCCGTCCATACTCGGCTGAGGGCAAACTCCACGATCATGCAATTGAAGAAGATCCTCGTAGCCAACCGAGGCGAGATCCCTATCCGCATATTCAGAACCGCCCACGAGCTCTCTCTCCAGACCGTAGCTGTCTTCAGCTACGAGGACAGACTCGGCATGCACAGACAAAAGGCGGATGAAGCATACATGATCGGCCAGCGAGGCCAGTACACTCCTGTAGCTGCCTATCTGGCTGGTGACGAGATCATCAGAATCGCTTTGGCACATGACGTTCAGATGATCCATCCTGGCTACGGCTTCTTGTCTGAGAACTCCGAGTTTGCACGAAAAGTCGAGGAAGCTGGAATCATCTTCGTCGGCCCCTCCTACCAAGTCATCGAATCTCTTGGAGACAAGGTTTCCGCAAGACGCCTCGCCATCAAGTGCGATGTTCCAGTCGTCCCGGGTACCGAGGGACCAGTCGCCAGATATGAGGAAGTCAAGGAGTTTACTGACAAGTATGGCTTTCCCATCATCATCAAAGCCGCCTTTGGCGGTGGTGGCCGTGGTATGAGAGTTGTTAGAGAGCAAGAGAGCCTCAAAGACTCCTTCGAGCGAGCTACCTCCGAAGCCAAGTCTGCCTTTGGGAACGGAACCGTCTTTGTTGAGCGTTTCCTCGACAAGCCCAAGCATATTGAAGTTCAGCTTTTGGGTGATAACCATGGCAACGTCGTCCATCTGTACGAGCGAGACTGCAGTGTTCAGCGACGACATCAGAAGGTCGTGGAACTCGCACCGGCCAAGGACCTTCCTTCCGACGTCAGAGATGCTATTCTGAACGACGCTGTCAGACTGGCCAAGTCAGTCAACTACCGCAACGCAGGGACGGCTGAGTTCTTAGTCGACCAGCAAAACAGATACTACTTCATCGAAATCAACCCTCGAATTCAAGTCGAGCACACCATTACTGAAGAGATCACTGGAATCGATATTGTTGCTGCTCAGATTCAGATTGCTGCTGGTGCCACCTTGGAGCAATTGGGTCTGACTCAGGACCGAATCTCTACACGTGGCTTCGCCATTCAGTGCCGTATCACGACCGAAGATCCTGCCAATGGATTTTCGCCAGACACCGGAAAAATTGAAGTCTATCGATCCGCTGGAGGCAACGGGGTTCGTCTTGACGGTGGCAATGGCTTCGCTGGTGCAATCATTACTCCCCATTATGATTCCATGTTGGTCAAGTGTACATGCCATGGCTCAACCTACGAAATCGTGCGCCGGAAGATGTTGCGAGCCTTGGTCGAGTTCCGCATCCGTGGCGTCAAAACCAATATCCCTTTCTTGGCATCTCTGCTGACCCATCCAACCTTTATTGAAGGCACGTGCTGGACCACTTTTATCGATGATACCCCAGAGCTGTTCCGACTCATCGGCAGTCAAAACCGAGCACAAAAATTGCTTCAGTATCTTGGTGATCTGGCAGTCAATGGCAGTAGCATCAAAGGCCAGATCGGCGAGTCCAAATTCAAGGGCGACATCATTTATCCGACACTGCATGACGACCAGGGCAAGGCCATTGATGTATCAGTCCCTCCCTCAACAGGATGGAAGTACATTCTGGACAAAGAAGGTCCAGAAGGCTTCGCCAAAGCAGTTCGTGCGAACAAGGGTGTACTCATTATGGACACAACCTGGCGTGATGCCCACCAGTCACTCCTTGCTACCCGCGTCCGAACAGTCGACTTGTGCAACATTGCTAAAGAGACAAGTCATGCATTGGCTAACGCATTCTCCTTGGAGTGCTGGGGAGGTGCCACGTTCGACGTCGCTATGCGCTTCTTGTACGAGGATCCATTTGTGAGGAAACCCGGTAGACCCAAACTCTAGGATTTGTTGTGCTAACGAACTGACTAGGATCGCCTCCGTAAAATGAGAAAACTGGTTCCGAATATCCCGTTCCAGATGCTTCTACGAGGTGCCAATGGCGTCGCCTACAAATCACTTCCAGATAATGCCATCTACCACTTTTGCAAACAAGCCAAGAAGAATGGTATGGATATCTTCAGAGTTTTCGACGCTCTCAATGACATTGACCAACTCGAGGTTGGCATGAGAGCTGTCCAAGAAGCCGGAGGTGTCGTTGAGGGTACCGTGTGCTATTCAGGAGACAGTAAGGTTCTTCTCTACCACCTTATCTGTCCATTGCTAACCAATTTATAGTGCTCGTAAGTCTTTCTTGCCCCTTGTAGCTGGGCCCTCCAGAGAGTTATCCTGCCCACTTTCTTTGTCATCCCGTTCCCACTGACGACCTCCAACAACTCAATCTCAACCCCCCCATGGGCTTTGTCCTAGTCCGGTCTCCGTCATTCACATACACTACAGCATCACTAACCCCCTACTAGAACCCCAAAAAGAAGTATAATCTGGAGTACTATCTCGACCTCGTCGACAAGATTGTGAAGATTGGTACGCATACCTTGGGTATCAAAGATATGGTAAGGCCCCCTCGACGTCAAGGCTCACTAGACAACGGCCCTTTCTAACTCTTCTCTACAAAGGCGGGCACGATGAAGCCAAAAGCAGCGAGGCTATTGATCGGCAGTATTCGCAAGAAGTATCCAGACTTGCCAATTCACGTCCACTGCCATGACAGCGCAGGAACTGGCGTCGCATCAATGGTCGCTTGTGCTGAGGCAGGAGCAGACGCTGTAGATGCTGCGACCGATAGCATGTCCGGCATGACTTCTCAACCCAGCATTGGTGCCATTCTTGCTTCTCTCGAAGGCTCTGACTACGACCCAGGCTTGAACAGGGCCAATGTTCGCGCACTCGATCAGTACTGGTCACAGCTTCGGTTGCTGTACTCTCCATTTGAGGCCGGATTAACAGGACCTGACCCTGGTACGTTGACTTCCAGTGCATGTGGATTTTTTTTTGACTGACCTGCTTCAAGATGTGTACAACCACGAGATACCCGGCGGACAGCTCACCAACTTGATCTTCCAGGCGTCTCAACTCGGCCTTGGGGCCCAGTGGCTCGAGACAAAGAAGGCATACGAACAAGCCAACCTCCTCTTGGGAGATGTCGTCAAAGTAACACCAACTTCCAAAGTTGTGGGCGATCTTGCACAATTCATGGTTTCCAACAAACTATCCTACGATGACGTGAATGCAAAAGCAGCAGAGCTTGATTTCCCTGAATCAGTCCTGGAATTCTTCGAAGGCTACATGGGGCAGCCTTACGGTGGGTTCCCGGAACCTCTCCGCACCAATGCATTGAGAGGGCGCAGGAAGATGGATAAGAGACCTGGGCTCTATCTCGACCCTATTGATTTCCCAGCAATCAGGAAGGAACTCAAAGAGAAATTCGATACAACCTCGGAGTCGGATGTGGCCAGCTATGTCATGTACAGTAAGGTATTCGCCGACTACTTCGAGTTCAAAAAGAAGTACGGTGACCTGTCTGTATTGCCAACAAAATACTTCTTGAACAAACCCGAAATTGGTGAGGAATTCCACGTTGAATTGGAAAAGGGCAAGGTTCTTATCTTGAAGATGTTGGCTATCGGGCCTCTCTCAGATGCTACCGGCCAACGAGAAGTCTTCTACGAGATGAACGGTGAAGTCCGACAGGTTACTATCGACGACAACAAAGCAGCAGTCGAGAATACTAGTCGACCAAAGGCTGATCCGAGTGACAGCAGTCAGGTCGGGGCTCCCATGGCAGGTGTGGTAGTCGAGGTTAGAGCCACGCAAGGCCATGAAATCAAGAAGGGAGACCCAATTGCTGTGCTTAGTGCCATGAAGATGGAGATGGTTATCAGCGCTCCACATTCGGGCAAGGTCGGTGAAATTCTAGTCAAGGAAGGAGACTCTGTTGCTGGCTCAGACTTGGTTTGCAAAATTGCCAAAGCATGAAGGGCAATGGGGCAGCTTTAAAGTGGGCGGTCGGCGTCAAGATTCGGTACAATCAAAGGCACTGAAAAAGGGCTCTGAAGATACAGATTATGGATGGCAGTTTTATGGTTTGGATATGAAACAGTCTGGGTGTTCATGAGATACCTAGATACCTTTACGTACCCCGTTATCAGCAGATTGTCAATGAAAGAGATCGTTAAAGGCACATAACGTGACATCGTTACAAGTCAAGATCAGCCATGGCTGACATGTCATCCAACTCGAAGACTAAGCCAGGGCAATGGGTTTGAGACCTTGAGTGTCCAACGGCATCGATTCCTTCACATCCATAGGCTTGGTCTCCACCAACTCTTCTCGAGCGAATCGCCTTTCTAGATAGTTATTTGCTCTATCTACGTTGTTGGTTAATAACCTTTGCCCACCATCTCCACCAAACATCGAATGCGCGGGGTAAGACCTGGGTGACCCCTGCTTGCCGTAGCGGACACTTCCATTGGTTCTGCAAAACATTCGTCTTCGGCGGCGGATTAGCATTTCAAGTTCAGACTGGTGTCCCGTTGGATAGTATGCCTCCGTATTGGCCGAGGGACCGGACGAGATACGAAGTTGTGCGCCAGTGCCTTGCTCGTCCATCGTCTTTCGCCTACGAAGCCATCAACCAGGGAGACAGTCTGAATTACAGCAAGAAAGGTAAACAGTCAAGTCACTTGCTCATTTGTCCTTCATGGAATCCCCAGACGGTGGTCATCCTTGTGGTCCCTGTTTTGGTGGAGCATTGTTCTCCTGATGATCACCGGGGACACCACTCTATGCGGGCAACATCCTCCAAGCCATTTAGGATGATCCCTTTTGGCAAAGCTTACTACTTGGTCACCTCTTATTAGTTTGGAATTGGACCAGAAGTCTACTTGACATGACGAGCACGGGAGCCCGGGGAAGCAAATATCACTAGCGAACCCTGGCCACTCGGGCACCACCTCACGCTTGATGCTGGACCTAGGCAACTTGGGATACGTACGAGGTGGATGAGGGGCAGGCCTCTCTGGTCAGTACGGCGAGCACTAACTGATGACCCAGTCGTCAAGCCGTCGTCAAACAAACCCAAAATCCAACAAGAACGCCCTGCCCTGTACCTCGTGCTTTGGGTTCGTTGGCCATGATACTTACATATGTACACAGAGCGCACGCCCCGTGCCCCACCCCTCCTACCATTCCCCTCGCAACCAATTTCCTTGCCCATCTCATCTCTATAGTGGACAGTCCTGAGACGTCGAACCCCTTTCTCTTTTGACGGGAGCAGGGGCAAAGAAACACCTACTCGTAGGCGTGAAATCTGATTCAGCCTTCCTACTCTGCTGGTTACGTCATTCATCTGCAGCCGTCATCGTTTCGAAGGGCACGGATCAGCGAGCAGCGGGAGCAAGCCTGGTGACCACTGACCAGTGAGTGACCTCCACTACATATACTTAGGGTAGGTCCATCGTCAGAGAGAGCCCTTTCTCTTTGTAAAGGTAATATATAACGAACAGCGAAGCATAGTACCAGACGTCTCCTCTGAGTCGGTCGCCGAATTCAATCTCCTAACCCTTGGGGAATCCACTGACAAATACACTCCCGTGATATTTTTTTTAGGACACTCAGTGCTGGATACTACAGTGACATACCTACTCTTGTGTCCCTCCAGATTAGGCCCCTCGGCATCTGCGAACGACCCAGATCCAAATCAAAATACCACAAAATCAACAAAGATGTTCTTCAAACAGTCTGGCTACAAGCCACGCACCAACAGCCAGTCGTCAGGCAAATCCGGGTCGTTCATGGCAGGCAGCCCACCCAAGGAAGAAGCCAAACCAGCGGGTTCTGCCACCGGGGACCAGGTGGTTTCGGCGGCGGTTGCCGGGCGGAGACGGGTAAGTGCATAACACGTTCAAAAAGACCTAGATATTTGTGTCTATTTGTGTCCTCCGAATGTCAAGACTCAAGAGCCAAAGGCTAACCCAAAAAACCCTCCTTTTCGATGGAATAAAGTCCTCAGCCTCATCAGCAGACAAATTCGCCGGCCTCCAGGGCCAGAAGCGGTCTAGTGTGGACACCAACGCCGCGAAATGGGCGGAGCAGAAGCCGGGCCAGACGGGCATTTTGGGCGGCATGTGGAATAGCTTTACTAAGGGTGGTTGAGGGAGATCGAGAGGTGGACATATCCTGAGACGGGTGGCGGGAAGGGTCGAGACGACGAAAGTGAGCGTGAGGATGGTTCAAATGGGATTTTACCCGGCATGAAGTGATCGGACGCTTACCGAATCGAATGTACTTGATTGCTTATCAGATTGTAACAAAACAATGTGTGGATTCTTATGACGGGAGTCGATTGACAACGGCGAACATGCCTACGCGGGTATGGGCGTTGTTGGAAATATCGGCACGTCAGTTACTTTCTCCCATCTCAGTAGCACGGCCATCAAATTGAAGTTTCGGACCTGGCACGCGTAATGCCATTTGTTTTGCTCCCGGTTCAGCAGAAAAGATATTCTGAAGAAAGTCAGTAGCGTTGACATGTAAGCTGTCAGGTTACGTGGAGTCCTATAGAGAACTTCAGACTGTGTCGGTATGTACATGAGGACACACAAACACTCTCTCTCCCTGTCGGCAAGATCAGCCTACAGTTGTATGCCCAGACTCCTTTACTCATGTCATAAATGTGTACTGTCTTCATATGTAGTCTTCCAAGTTCTGATCGGACATTTTCATATCTCGTCACTGGCAGACTGGCGCATTTCTTCTAGCCCGAGGAACCTCAATGCCACGATCCAGCACCTTCTGACTTCTCTCATATGCGACTATCCCGCCAAAGCAACCTCACGGAATGGGGGTCTTTTTGTTCGATGGTGGAATCCTTGACTTCGTCACTAGTGGACGTGCAAGTTTGTCCTTTGGCTTCTTGATGACTGCTGCTGCCTCAGACATGCTTCGGCTTCGAATGCTTAGAACTGTTTGGTGGCGACGTTTCGCGGTGCCAATGATTATGATACTGTCGTCACTGTCGGCATCAATAGACGTATCTTTTTGTTCTTGCGTAGTTGTGGTAGTTTTCAACTCCTCGTGATTTAACCCTAAAAGTGTCGTCGTTGTTTTGGTTGTCTGCTGGAATGTTGAGCGCCGTCTTCTGCGCCGAGGGCGATGACGCTCTCTTGTTACATCTACGACGGGAGGTTTCTCGAGCCTTGATGTAGGAGCTTCCTTGTTGGCCTTGCTTACTCCCAATTTCCTGCCACTGGTTGTAGGCGACACTTTGTTGATCGACTGGCTTCTGTGTAGTTTTTGTTTTGGCTTTGATATGCATGCACAATGTAGAACCTCTGAACCCATGGGTGATGCGGTGTGTGTCTCTGTTGGTGTCAAATCTCTGCTAGCCACTTCATTTAATTGTCGAAGAAAGACATCGCTGATCGTAGGACCCTCATCATCAATTCGGCTGGCTGGACTCGGTCCTCTTGAAGGGCCTACTAGAATCCCAAATCGAGATGCCTCGTTGGCAATTTGACGGTCTATTAGGTCTTGGGTATTGTCGGTAGCAGATACGGACGATGATGTAGGAGCTGCGTTCTCATACTCTCTAACCAGAGATTCTCGTAATGGAGGAATTTCAATGGTCAAGTTCTGTTGCCTTTGAATTGTGCTGAAGGTAAATTGAGAGATTCTAGAATCTTCAGGCGAATTCTGATGATCGGAGATCGAGCTTGTAGACTGGCTCCAATCGCTCCAGCCTGCTTCAGAAACGGTATCTGTCGGCGTTGATTGCGTGGATATAGAAGACTCGAAGGTACGATCTCTGTAGACTCCGGCCAGGAAGTCTTGGAAGCACCAGTTATTTCTGCCTAGGTGGTAACCATGGACTTCAAACGCTCTGATAAGTTTGTATGAAAAGACCGCTCTGTACCGATAATGAATATCGTTCAAGTACTGCAAAGGTTAGTAGGATGTCTTAAAAATCGTAGAGAAGTAACTTACGTCTGCCAGGTATGTGCCTTTGTCATAACTAAGCTCTGTTATGCGGTTCATAGCTCTTGTCAGCTTGATAATAGATCTTTTGTCTAATATCCCAACGGGTTCACAGGGTAGTGAGGCCCAGATCAAAAACTATGATAGAAGATAATTAGTTTGTACACACTTTGTAAAAGGTGTGGAATAATCGACACGTACCTCGTCGCGGCCGGTGTAGCCTCGACGTTTACTGGCTGACCTTGATGACTGCGGACAGTCGATTTTCTGTATATCATCAAGCTTGTATGCCTCACAGATAGTCGGGACAAGCCAGATCTTGTCATGCTCACCAAATCGCTCTGCTAGATACTTTTCGACTACGTTGTAGTCGACGATGGCAAGGTGAAGAACATGGGGAGCCTTTCTCATGATATGAAGAGCGCGCTTCAGATTGGCAGTCATACTGAGGAATGGCGACTGATAGCTCTTGTCTTCTGACAAGTGTTGGAAGACTTCATTCCTAAACTCCATTGATCCAAGAGCAGGAGGAGGAGCGATTATGCTTGAGCTAGTTTGATATCTTCTGGCCAGCATTCCATGCTCCGGCCTGAATGCCCGGAATAATAGTCGAGGTCTGACATGGACCTCCCTGCGATGATAGTCGTGACTTATTCTGAGTCGGGGGGAAAGACGACGAAGCTGAGTATCGTGACCCTCCCCAAGCTCGTCGAAATCGCACTCGTTTGCCGACAGTCCCGAGGTCCAAGAGCTTTCTGAGTTGGATGACTCAGAGCTGGAGCAGTGATCTTCAGTCGACATGCCTGAATTCTACCGCAGGATCGCTGATCTAGCCAGCTGAATGAAACTGGATAAGGAGGCGGGATGTTGTCGTAATGAAATCAGAGAATAGGCAATGTTTTCTCAAGGGAGTATGGTCCTTGAATGAGCACCAGGGGCCTATCCACCGAGAGCTGTAAGGGAAAGTGAGAAGAGTGAAGAGTTAAGTGAGAACAATAGGAGGGGCTTATATAAGTAGGTTTGGGCTGTCCCTACAGGAGCAAGTCCAAAAGAGAAGTGAGACAAGATGAAGAGCACCCAAGAATAGTCTACTCTGCGCCATGCCCTTTTCATGTAACAGGCCTGGCACAAGGCGAGGTGAAGATCAAGTGAGGAAACCTATTCAACATGAGATTTGATGAGCTTCAATAATTGACTAGACCTGAACCCCTACACGATTCCAAGAATACGACCGAGCTCGAATCACGAGAAAGATTACCTATGAATATACAGGTGGTCATTTGAATGAGGAAAACGGTTGATAATAGGAGTTGATATCATGTGGGTGGAAGGGCTGTGGAGGAGGATAAGGCTCCGAGACAGCCTCGTGCTAGATGTAATACACTAGTCCTTTTCTGAACGGCAATGTCTATGAGCTCGCTGGGAATCCTGTACTTCCTACATACAGACCACTATTTCAAGAACTACAACAACCAACATCGCGCACGCATCCTTTTAGCTGTGATCCCCTCATCTTCACCATGAAGGCGCCTTCTACTCTCCTCCTGCGTGCAATGCTGCGCCCGCAGCAGCCCTTATGCCAGCTACGATCAAAATCAGATTGGATGCCGCGAGAAAAATATGCCAAAATCACGTTACTGGACAAGCTGCATCGACGGCAGAAACTCGCAGTCCGACAAGAACGTGCGTTGCTTCAATTTTCTCCGTGCTACTCATTGCGTCTGATCCTCTTTCTAACATATGAGACCGCAGGCCTGGACAGTGAGCTACGCGCACAGCAGATGACTTCGCTTCCTTGGTCACAGCAACCAAAGCCTCAACCCTCGACCACTCCCACAGGACACCCACTCTCGTCCCACATACAAAGATCTGTTTCCCCGTTCCCATACCTCATCTCTCGCACGCCGTCGAAAAACCTCCCCGTCTACGAGACTGCCAAAAACGGTGGAAACAGGCACATCACATCAATCCGCAAGATCAGTGGAGACATAGAGGGATTGGCCGCCGCGGTACGTGATGCACTGAACCTGCCGGAGCACACCGTCGACGTCAAGGGCCGGAAAAAGGAGACCGTGGTCATTAACTGGACGACCAATCAGGTGATAATCAGAGGCTGGAGGGCCGCTGAGGTCAAGAAATGGGCAGAGCTAAGCGGATTTTGAGGCATGCGTATTGCAGCAAAATTCGATTTTCAAGGATGGGCCGTGACAAAAATCAACATTGCAGGGTACACTAGCCCTGTCGTCCCGTTGAGATGAGGTCTGGAGTTCCCCGTTTTCCTCTCGAGGAATGCAATGAGGCTGCCCGCTGCCAGAGAGTCAATTCCGGGCCCTCTGCGCCGGAAGTTCCCGACTCAGGAAATCTGTATACCTATCTTCGAGAGCCCCTGGCAGCAGGACCAAAGACTTTCCTTGGCCACTCTGCATGCCAAAGACCACAAGGGAAAACCCGAGCGAAGATCCCCGGCAGCACCGGAGTTTATTGTCGGAAGAGAAAGACAACGAGCCAATGGTCAGGGGGAGGCCTGTTCTCTCAGTCAATGTATAGCTTTGTTGAATCACATATTTACATATTTGGATGCACGGAAAAGAAAAACAAATACACATACAAAAAGAGCCGCCGTTCTGTGCATGTGTCTACACAATACAAGCCGTACGGTATGTTGGCCACAGTTTCTCACCACCATTCCTCCACTCACCTTGCTTTCACCAAATCCTTCCACTTTTGCCTTGCCAGTTGCGACATATTCTCCAAATTGGTCGCGACGAGGGAGCGGAAGTGCTGAGATACACGATCTTGGGGTAGCGGAGCAGAATTAGGACTTTCCATGCTACCGCATAGAGGAGGGACGAACAATACACCATCCCACTTGATGTGTATACACGCGCAAACCGTCTCACACAAAGGAAGTCGTGCTAAAAGGGTGCCTCCTGGAACTAGACAAACCAGCAAAACATGGCTATGAAGCGGTTCTCCCTACACGAGTGTGGGAAACACAACTTCTGGTGCTGCTATTCTTCCAGTATGGAGAATTGATTGGCTTTTGTAACTAGATAGGTAATAAGACACAGAAGAGGCTGGTATTTTCGCTTCGTCTTCACACAATCGAGCCGATTTCTTCTCGTACCTAAGTGGCTCTTTCTTTCGGTATTTGCTTCCACCGTTTGACAATCCCAGAAGGCTCTCTATACCAAATGATTGCAAGACAACATAATGCCAGTTCTGTACACGTCAAAGACGAAACGCTCAGACTACGCACCAGTTGTTTTGGTTTCTCCAGAATACAAACAGTTACAGGAATGTAGGACCCTTCACTCTTCTAGTCCAGCATATACACAAAGCTGACGCAGAATGCCAGGATCAATCTCTTTCTGAATCATGGCTCCCAGTAAGATCTCTTTCTTGGGCATGATGCCAATAGGAATAACAGTGGAACCATTTTCGTCAATCGTCCTCGACTTCTGCACAAGCGTTTTCAGAACCGCCATTGCTCGGTTGGTTATAGCACCATAACCATTGACGTCCTGTTCAGCATTGGCCCGATTATTTTGCTGCGTAGAATGCCTTTGGACCGTTTGAGTAGTTCGATCAGCGCTCAGTAAGGTTACTAAGCGTAGCAAATTGCCGGCGAAACCATCATCCGACTCCAACCATGATTGTGCCAGTGCGTGGTCAGAGCCCGGAGCGAGACCGGCCAGGATCTCCGCAGCTAACATGCCCTGCAGGAGGAAAGGCTTCCGGGCTTCAATGATGGTCCTCGTGTGATTCGAGCTTGCAGGAATTGGAGAGATGGCTAATGCAAATGTTCTCGTCAGCAGCTCATATGGTGGTGCAGACTGAGAATCGGCGGAAAAAATGGCTTTGTAGTACGTCCGGTTCGGTTCATCGCGAGCCAATAATTTAGCAAGACTGTCCACAGCAGAAGGCATGTATTTATGCAGTGATGGGGTGTACGTCGTGAAAGACACCTTTGAGCTCAGACTTGATGTTGGCGCAGGTGTTGGAGCAAAGACCAGAAGAAAGTGGAGAATACAAAGTGCCTCTTCCTTCCCTGGTAACTGAAGAGAGGTGGACAAATTGCTGAGGTAGATAACAACGTCCTTGACGAAGTCCAGAGTATTCCTATGATTGCGCAGAAATGCCTCTGTGGTGCCCATGTACCGGATAATAGCACTTAGTAGCTTCAGAACTTCCGACTGGCCAAGGACTCCAAAGTTCGCTTCATAGAAGGAGAAGTTTCGGATGAGAGTGGTGATGCATATCAACCGATCCGCTGCCCGTTCAAGATCATAGAGCACCGTTCCAAATTGCGGAGGATCCTGCAACCTCTCTGTATCCATGCGGCACTGCCGAACGAGTTCCTCATAAGACAAGAGGCACATCTCATCCGACACTTCAGTAGCATGTTCACCGAGATAGCTGACTTGATCTTGTGCGCAATCGAGCAAGGCATCCATCAGATCATCACAGTCGCCCAGCGATAATTGAAATGCAGACTCTGTAGAAAGCGAGACAAGAGTATCTAGAGCGACTCTTGTTTCAGCATGCAAACCAGATTTGATAGCCATGGTCAAAGCATGGATGTCGATGACGCCAAGCTCTCGTACAGTCGGAGCAACTGGCTTGATTTCAACGATATGTTGTCCAACGACAAAGGCCTCGTCCACAATGACCGGGCCATGAGATCTGCTTACCGGTAATATGGCGGGCTTGAATGGGTCTTGGATAGGCCTCGACAAGGGTTTGTTCGGGTCAGGCTCTGGTTCAAGGGTCTTTGTGCTGCTGGTCTGAGGGCGTTTTTGAGGTGTCTGACTTTGTGCGTGGGCCTGTATTGCATTCAACTGCTGCGGGTCAAACTGTCTAGACATACTTTGACGACGTTGAGGTGTAGCAGGGGGTTCCTGTTGTTGCTGGTGATTAGCTGGTGGGGCAAAGCTATGAGCATTTGCTTGATGCATGGGTGGTACTGGCTGGCCATTTAAGGATGGGGTTTTCTGATGGGTAGGATCTTGAGGTGGATGAATGTCTCGTGTGGGGGACATTTGAGACTGGTTTTGAGTCTGCATCGCTGCCTGTGCAGCAATCCTTTGTTTTTGTTGATTCATCTGCCAAGCTGCCTCGTAGGGAGCAAGGTTATTCATCCAGTATGTTGCCAGCTCCTGTCCTGCTTGCAGTTGCTGTGGGCCTTGGAACCCAAACTGTTGGGCAAGAACAGGCCATTGATTCATTTTAGTAAGTCTCTGAGATCCGCCGCTCTTAACAACGGCCGCATAGAGACGCAGCAATTGTAGCTGCCGACCACAGATCATGGGATTCAATTCTACAGATCGACCTCGAGCCGCCATAAAAGCTTGCAGGCCGCGGAGAAACTCTTCTGGGTTATTAACTCGGGGTTGATTCAAGGCTCCTGGGTGTCCTGGGGGCATCTGAGGGTTGGGGCCTGGAGGCGCGTTGCCTCCCATACCATTCATACGGGCTTGCGCCTGAGCCTGCATCTGTCGCGCCTGAGCTTGCAACTGCATCTGATAATTCCTTTGAGCATTGGTCATGCCAGGTTGTTGATGGGCCATGTTCGGCTGAGGGCTCATGCCCATTTGCGGCATACCATTATTCATATTCTGGCCAAATTGTGGTTGATTGAAACCAGGGGCAAACGCCCCGTTGGGCATGAAGTTCTGTGGGTTATCGTGTGGTATTCCCACGCGATTTCCATGGTCGGGAGCTGGTGAGGCGTGAGGAGGTCCGTGCTGTGGAGAGAATGGGCTCGGTGAGGCGGTCGCAACGCGTTGGCTACCGGGGTTCTGGCTAAATTGATTTAATTGAGATATGGTTGGCGATGGTGTCGCATTGGACGTTGCTTGGAGATGCTGAAAGGGAGTGGGAGCATTGGACATTGGAGGCGCGCCATTGGCTTGTGGATTGTAGCCTGGAAAGGGACCTTGTCCAGGAGTCTGGGATCTTGAACCAGGAATTCCTCCCGGGGCTTGCCGTGGAGACGTGGCTAGGCTGTCGTCTCTTGCTCTTTTGGAGGGTATGACGGGGTTTGTCTGATATACAGGATTGTGAAAGGCGGGTGACGCAGTGCGGCCGGCGCCATTGAGGAAGGCAGGATTCTGAAATTGGGCGGCATTTATAGCCTGGGGAGGTTGTAGGAAAGACATGCCAGCATCCACCGGAGCTCCAAAACCAACATGATTGTTTGGAGTCAAGGAGGAATCGGATAGCCAAGGGTTCATGGCTTTAGTGAGGTTCGGTCATCCATTGGCTAGAGCAATCACGATCATCAGCATCAGGCCAACAGCACGCGCATCCATCGTATG
Organism: Exophiala aquamarina CBS 119918; assembly: GCF_000709125.1. Lineage (NCBI taxonomy): Eukaryota > Fungi > Ascomycota > Eurotiomycetes > Chaetothyriales > Herpotrichiellaceae > Exophiala > Exophiala aquamarina. The sequence continues at coordinate 2,616,925 of NW_013550587.1, forward strand.
AACAGGGCAATGGTATCAAGCAGATACAGCCTCAGGCAACACAGATCATCTGCGATGGAGCGACGCCACGCGGTTGATGAAATGAGACCTGAACCGGGGATGTGGTGCGGTAGGTTGGGTCGTGGCGACGCGTCAGGACGAGGACTTTGGGCAATCGCCAGAGGCGCAAGGCTGGGTGATACGGGACAAAAGCACGAGGACAATAGGAATAAGTGAAGTCGGATAGAGTTACTTACCTGACTGATAGTGATTGAGCGGAATCGTCAGAGCGCAGAATGTATGCGAACCGAATCGGAATGTCGAGATTGGGACGATTTTGTGAGGCAGGGCTTGGTCGGCCGAAAGAGGCTTAGCTTCAGTGGCGTGTGATCAGAGTCGAGCAGCAGGAAGACTGTTGGCCAGCAAGGTCAGTAATGTCAAAGGGACTGGCAACAGAGGATTGCAATGGGTCCCACTCGGATATCATGGGCCGTGCAACGCGATCTGAACTGGATGTTTGATGGTAGGAAGGCGCTAGTGATGGATTTGTGGACAGAAAGTGATGGGGGAGCCCATGTGCTGTGCTCACTTCCAGGCTGCTGCAATCCGGCGGCTGAGTAGAGGCCAGCCGGATCAAGCAAGACGATCGTGTGGAAGGGGTGGCCAGCGGTAGGACTTGGACAGGACGCGGAGGGGCAAAGAAGCATCAGAATGGAAACTAGGATGAGGCTTACCTTTGACGAGGGTGATTAGACGCGCGATTGATTGCTCTTTGATACGTGGTGGTGCGGTGTGGTGCTTCGTACAGCACGGAACAAGGAGGGAAGAGAATTCCCAGGAGCGGGGGCGAGTTGAATAGGGTAGGCAAGTAGGTGAGCAACAGGCTCAGCCCAACAAGTCCAACAGGTCCAACAGGTACGGAGCACTGGGGAGTAGGAAAGACCCTAAGGCTAGGCAATGATCAACAGCAACAGGAAGTGAATCGTCACTTGCACGGGTCAACCAGATCCTAGGCACAGGGCAGCGGGCAGGCAGAGGGACAAGTAGAGGTGCAGGTTCAGCTAAGGTCACGGATGTAAAAACTGGCCCAGAAGTGTCCGTCCAGTGAGTCAGTGTCTGAGGAGGAGCCAAAGCGGAGGACGTTGGGGGGACGGGGAACTTGGAAAAGTGCAGGAGGCAGGAGGTAGGCAGGCAGAGAGAATTGAGTGTTGCTTTTTTGGCAGGAGCGGCCACTGGTAGGTAGGTGGTTAGTGGCAGGATGGCGAAAAAAGGAACAGTTAGTCGCGCCTGCAGTGAGAGACGAGGGGAGAGAAATCAGGTTGGGTCATCCGCCTGCCACGCTTGGATTGGTGAGGCGTGATTGGCCGCCAAGGCTGGATCTGCCCCACCAGGGTCCCGTTTCGTAGATAGCCCCTTCAGGTCACATGTAACCCCGGGACTGCACTTCAAATCACCGTGGTTTGTGTTGCTTTGCCCGTGGTCCGATGTTTCCCAGGCACTGGATTCCACGATAACATCAGTGGTTTCCGCAGGTGTCTGTTGCGTGCTGTTGCTGGGTTTTGGAGGGGGTAAGCTGCGAGGTGACCTGTTTTCGCTCGACTGGGGTCAGCCGTCAGGGTGGGTATGATACCGTTTCAGTGCAAAGCCAGATCAGGGTCACACCAGTGACGCTTTTAGTTTAGGCTTTTCCCTCGACTTCCTTGGTCTCAATATCCGAGACGCCCTCTTTGGCATCGGTGATGATTTGATCATGGACAGGATGAATATCTTTGAGGTTTCGGATACCTCGATGCCGCCAGAACCTGGGTCAAGGACGGGACTCTGCAGAGTTTGCCCGTCCTGCTTTTCATCCTGCTGCCCCGGAATTGTCCTCTATGCCAGTCATCCTGACGATTGCTTCGGATTGGGCCTTTGTAGCGTCGTCCTCCATGCTGGTAGTCTGGCTGCAAATTGGAGTTGTGCTCCGATCAGTCGACGGCCACCTAGACCACAACCAAGTCATTGTTGTCGAAAGATTGACTAGAAAGTCGATAGCAAAGTCGATCTGTGCTCTCCGTGTCCTTTCTGGGACTGATGTCTCCAGATCTCTGTCGTTGGCAACATCTTCTATGGCTTGCACAGAGTAAATCTCCGACAACGTATGAAGCATAGGCAGATAGGACGCGTAGTCGCAGACAACCAGAGAAAGAAGTACAAACAAGAAGAATATGAAAGGAGGAGACGAAGAAGAAGAGATCCGTTAGGCACAGTCAAATTGCCAAAGGCTTACATAGTTCGTCCCATTTCGTGCCTCAACAGCTCATGCTCATGCAAGAAACAGCCAGGCCGTTCGTGATTGGTAGATCCTGGATAGTGGTAGGCCCTCATCTTGCGGGCTGAGTCTTTTTAAGACACCCTTCACCGGATTGCTTGCGATTCTTCCTCATCGTGTCACACGCCAGACAATCACAAGCGAATCTGGCTCCATTGATAGGGCCAACACTGCTGATCTAGGTATCCCTACGAGTTCCTCCGTCTAGGTCCGCGCACCTCGAGATCTTCTTGCATTTAGTGGTATCTAGCCCTGCTTCCTTTACTATCGTTTCAACGGCCGGCCGCCGTAGTTGACACCCTCCTTTGTAGTGGGTCCCTGCAAAATGTGGATATACCAAATCATCCCCTCTCAGGCAGCAAAAAGCAATCTGAACTTGTCTACTCCCTGGCCTGCCACAACGTGTACATACATGCAGGCATCGAGTCTGCCTGGGTTCTCATTCGCAGTTTTGAGAAATGGTAACGAGAATTTCTTCTGTCCCGTCCCAGACCGAGTGTGTCCTGGCTCGTCAGATTTGAGTGAACGTGCTCTATGCATGCACTTCCTAGCTCGGATATCGAAGGACATCCCTACAGTTTCATTTGATTCGACGAAGTGCTACATACTTTCAACGGGCGCTAGAATCTATGGTTTGGGAATCTGAACGGAGTATCTTGCTGTCATTTTGTCTTTGGATGAAGCCTGCCTCTCTCCACTGCGCAGTACCAGTGCCCGTAAAAAGGCACTATCTATTTTGGGCCTAGCTCAGCGTCGATCGCTTGGCGCATACATAATTCACTGGGCGCCTTCAACTCCCCATCCGCAGTCGTTATGAACAGCTTGACCTGTTGGCTCCATTCATCGACTATATTTTCTACTCGTTGTCGTTGTTACGCGTCTGACAGACTCTCCGACCGCACATCAGAACCCTAGAACTTTCGTGCTTGATTCCCAACACGCCTCCATCATGGGTGACGTCCTTGTTGACAATCCGATCCACACGGTTCCGCCTCACAAGAAGCAACCTATCTCAGACTCGATACCAGACATCGATTCTTTAGAAGGGGCTGGCGCAGATGGCGGCGATGAATACTCGACGTTGAAGAGGTTGCAGAGACACCTTGAGTCGGTCCCCAAGACTTTGAAGTCCAGTTCAGACATTGACTGTGGTCAGGTACATCAAACTACAAGAAGAATACATCAAAGATGAACAGAGGTGCGTGTGCTATAACCCTTCTAACATTGCTGCGCTGACCTCGGATCAGATCGCTCAAGCGTGAGCTCGTACGAGCACAGGAGGAAATCAAGAGGATACAAAGCGTACCCCTAGTCATCGGCCAATTCATGGAAGCCATCGACCAGAAGTAAGAGGTATTTTCTCTAGATCATGGCAAACACTAACATCCCACAGCACCGGTATCGTTCAATCGTCTACAGGCTCCAATTACGTTGTGCGCATCCTTTCCACGCTCGACCGCGAAAAACTGAAGCCCTCATCCTCCGTTGCACTGCACCGCCACTCCAATTCTCTCGTCGATATCCTACCACCTGAGGCAGATTCTTCCATTGCTATGTTAGGAGCCGACGAAAAGCCCGATGTCACCTATGCTGACGTTGGTGGACTGGATATGCAAAAGCAGGAAATCAGAGAAGCCGTGGAATTGCCCCTGACACACTTTGACCTCTACAAACAGATAGGTATCGATCCTCCCCGCGGTGTGCTTCTTTATGGACCACCTGGTACAGGAAAGACGATGTTGGTGAAGGCAGTTGCGAACAGCACCACGGCCAGCTTTATCCGAGTAGTAGGCTCGGAATTCGTTCAAAAGTATCTTGGTGAGGGACCTCGAATGGTCCGAGACGTGTTCCGAATGGCACGGGAGAACTCACCCGCTATTATCTTCATTGATGAAATCGATGCCATCGCAACCAAGCGATTTGATGCACAAACTGGAGCGGACCGGGAAGTGCAGCGCATTCTGCTGGAGTTGCTCAATCAGATGGATGGCTTCGACCAGACCAGCAACGTCAAGGTGATCATGGCTACAAATCGAGCAGATACTCTGGATCCTGCTCTTCTCCGGCCTGGCCGTCTAGACCGCAAGATTGAGTTTCCTTCGTTGAGAGACCGACGAGAACGACGACTGATATTCTCAACCATCGCCAGTAAAATGTCATTGTCTCCTGAGGTGGATTTAGACTCGTTGATTGTGAGAAATGATCCGCTGTCAGGGGCAATCATTGCGGCCATCATGCAGGAAGCTGGATTGAGGGCAGTGCGCAAGAATCGTTACAATATCATTCAGGCGGATTTGGAGGATGCATATTCCAGCCAAGTCAAGGGAGCGCAGGAAGCCGACAAGTTTGATTTCTACAAGTAGAGCGGGCATGTATAGTATCTATGGCAGGCACCAATCGCAAGATTGGTAGGCGCTGAGCATTGCGTGGAGTCACGCGAACAGCGTTGGAGGTCGATTCTCAGCCCTTGGTCAGGTGACCAGAGAAGGCCGAACTGTAGCAACAGAGCTTTCGAAGAAACCCAGGCAGACCAGCTCAAATCTCTAGAACATGTTCAAGCTAATCGGACGGTGGCATTGGCAACCAATAATACATCGAGTCGCTGTTACCACGAGCGAGCATCACCGACGAACTGCTTGCAACAAGGTGGTATTGGGAGTTGTGTGGTCAGAAACAGCTTCGATTGGCCTCAGGGTTACACGCGATCAAAGGGTGTAATATCCGGAATATACGGAGTACCTCCTATGTACGGGAGTCGTGCGTGATAGATTTGTTGATTATTGCGTCAGGATACCAGACTAGTGGTATGTGGGGAAGCGGTGTGGCCACAGGCTACTTGACGATGTGTATATTTTGTATTAATAATGCACGGTCCATGGGCACGGAGTGTGCGATGTTAGAATATTCCTCAGATAAGGATGATGGCTGCTTCGAGTTAACAAGATCCGGTGTGTCAAGTCATTGGCTTCTCTGGCTGATTCCTGGCCACCGTCCGGGGCATAGAGGAAAGGGGCAGGAGGTGAAGTGTTTGATGGGTGAAAGGGTGAAGCTGCAGTGTATTCGGAACCTAGAACATACATAGAGTCCATTGAGCCCTCCGTGCTGAGTTGCATCGGCAGCAGACTGCATGCAGCAGGGGGTGTTATCGATCTGAGCATGGCCATTGGATGGGTATGTTGGTGGTCGGCAGGAGAGGAAGTCGAGATGAGAGGCTCCTCGAACGTGCAGCTTCGGCATTTTACTTGATACTAGGCACAAAAAGGTCTAGCGGATCCCGAGGCATCTTGGAAGTGCAAGAGCCACCAACGCTTGATCAAGTGATGGCGTCAGACCTTCCAGACAACGAACCCCCCTTGCCTGCCCTTCCCATCCGAGTACTTCTCCTTCTCCCATCATTCTTTTCTTTCTCTGCGCGCTGAGGTCATCGATCTTCTTTTCCCATTTTTTGGGTCTTCCAACAAACGACCAAAACCTTTTTGCTCGTCAACAATACGAATCGCCATTTCCAAAGTCACGGGATCGCTGCAGGTTGGCATTTCACCATCTTCAATCCCATCCCCTTTGGCCTCTGCCTGACACACATATCCATTTGGTGTTGTGACGGCGGTGATACCCACACACGTCATCACCTCTTGACAAACTCTTGACTCTCCTCCCACTGGTCTCAGTCTCGCAACGCGTGTTACGTGTACAGTCTCTTCACCTCTGCACCGCATTCTCTGTGGGATTAACAGCCACGCGACCGACGTCTCTTGTGATAAATTCCAAGAGGCTACAGATACAAGAGCCTTCTACGAGTAATATCCGTGAGTAACAATAACCACTTCTCGTCCCTTGAACATTCTTTGCCATTCCGGGCCCAATTTCCGCCTGCTTGATCGAGTTTGGGGTGGCGGGTGGAAGGGGTGGCAACCCATTTGGCTCTGACTGGCTCCTCAATGGCTGTTGATCGCCATTTCGTTGCCGGCTTCCCTGCTGACACGTCTTTGATTCGCAGATCACTGGTTTCCTACCCACCTCACCCACTCTCGCCCATTTTGCCCAACCCGCTCGGTCTTGATCGAACCTTGCTACCTCGCGTCCCCCCAAGGACAGGCCCTAATCCTCCAGCACCCCAAGTGCCTACCCTCGCCCGCCCTACCAGAGTATATGAGGCGCCAGCGCCTACCCAGCTCTATCGACGTCACTTTTGCAACGGCTGACGTTGTTCCTACACCTACGTCTTGCTTTATTCCCATCCCGACAGTATGGCGAGCGCCGCAGTTGCAACTCAACCATCACAACAACACATCGGGGCTGGCCCTACTTCTCGTACCTCGTCGCCTATGGATAGTAAAAAGGCAACTTTGAAGCCAAAAGGTCAGTCCACCTCGCTGCCCCCTTTTCACAAATTTTACGTCCTCACCATGCGACACCTCGTGGTCATGTAACCATCCAATCCATCACGAGCGCATCCGCGAAACACAATTCAATCAACGTCACCACGCTTCCAACACCTGTCGGCCCGATGCTGACTGATCAAACATAGATTCATCTGTAGATAACTCCCCGTTGCAGGCCAAATCGTCGTTACCAGGTACGCGTCGCCAGTTCTTCACTCTCATCGGCATGTTTCACTGACCCTGATCTAGAATCACAAACCCCATCACTTGTCGAAGATCTAAAACCCGTTATTCAAGCATCCGAGCCTCTTGCACCCCCTCCAAGGCCTGCGCCAGCTAATCCAACTGAGACCCCAGACTACTTCTCCGCTCTGCACAATAACGACAGCGGTATTGGTCAAGAGTTCAATCCCTTTGAACAATCTTTCGGAGCCCCTTCAACAGAGACCCCTGGCAAGAACCTTCTACCTCCAGTCGCCGCATTGACTTCTCCTGCTATCCCTGGTACAAGTTCCACAGGCGGTTACAATTGGCAAAGCTCCCTTCGGTCTGGGCCCTTAAGCCCTGCGATGTTGGCCGGTCCACAACAGGGCGACTATTTCGATAGTATTGGTCGTGGATTCCCTACACCAAACGAATCGTCTCTTCGCACTGGACTCACACCTGGCGGTGGTGGGTCTATGTTCCCGGCCCCTAGTCCTAACTCACAGGCTCTCTTTAACTCCCTTGCAAGTGGCGGCGCCACCCCAGGTACCCTGGATTTCCATCGCACTGCTATGAATGCAGCTGCAAGAAACAAGAACAATCAATTTGCCACTACCTCGAACCCACAGGAACCTCAACCCCAAACCAACACTAATATGGATGCTCAACATGACGCAACTGACGCTGCCAATGGTCTGTTCATGCTTGCCAAAGGTGGCCAGGGGAACAACCAGTTCGCAGTAGCTAATTCGGCCCAACCTGCTCGAAGTACTCAAGATCAAAAGGCCAGCAATGGAAACGTCTCCGGTGGCGATGCAGATAGTAACGGAAGTCCAGGGGACAACAGCCGATCTAATACACGTGGTGGCCGTGGTAAGAAGCCTACCAAAGCAGAGCCAGCTTCCAAGAATTCCAGGAAGTCCGATGCCACCCCGAAAGGTAGCAACAAACGTTCCAAGGGGAACTCTGGCGCTGCAAATGTAGACCCTGCTCTTGACCCACACGAGGAAGACGAGGATGACAATAGCGATATGGATGAAGATATGGAAACGACCCACCCAAATGGCAAGAAGATGACGGACGAAGAAAAGCGAAGAAATTTCCTGGAACGAAATCGGTGAGTACTTTTTGATCTTCGATCTATTCGTTTTCACGGTGGCTGACCTCCTTCAGCGTTGCTGCGTTAAAGTGTCGACAGCGGAAGAAGCAGTGGCTTGCTAATCTCCAAGCAAAAGTTGAGATGTACTCTGCTGAGAATGACAGCCTTAACACTCAAGTTGCCCAACTTCATGAGGAGATCCGCAATCTGCGCACTCTCCTCGTTAGCCACAAGGACTGCGCAGTTGGTCATGCCCAGGGAATTGGGAATTTCCTCAATGGCATGCAAGACCCTAATGGCTTTCCCAACCAACACGTGAATCCATATGGCATGCCCATGCCTAGTGGCCCCCAGATGCAAGCAGGTATGCAACGAACATGATTGTGAGCTTGCCGCCTCCTCTACTGAAAGTGTTTTGTCTTTATAATTTCAATTACGAACCCAGCATCTCGCCATTATGCAACAGGCGGGATCGTTGCTTGATAGGTTTCCAATTTTCACACCACATTTACTCCGCATGTTTTCAAGTGTACAGAAAAATTCGGGGGGTCTTGTACAGCACCAAGAACAAAAGAAACGGATTCTTTTGCAGAGGCTAGGGTGCAAAAGGCTGCTACCTCTGCCATCTTTTGCTTTCTCTCATTTATGCGTTATGCGAACACAAACATCACTGTTGTGGAGACATCTGGTCTGCAGCAAACGGAAATTGGAGTTTGGCACCCCTGATTGCAATACGATGATTATCACCAATTCACTGGAATGTGCTTCCACTAATGCTGGGAGGCTAAAGTCTATGAAACGAAAGAGACTTGAGATAATTCATGACATGGCAGTGTGACAATAGATTATAACAAAACTACCCTTCTTCCTGATCGATCACCTTCTTTCCAATCATCGCTCGTCGGGGTGCACATCTATTTATTGGTGTTCAGTCACAAACTCAGGTTACGGAGTTTTCTGGACCCTGATTAGATTTGCCTTGAGCAAAATGGTTAAATTTGTCTGGACATGGTGAACCATGTTCATATTCTAGGCGCCTGTCTCCCCAGTAGGCCGTAGCAATTGTGATAGGCGTTATTATTGACGGATCATTCCACCATTTCCTGTTCCCACGTCCTGGTCAGTCGACTATTCAGGGCGATAGTATATCGAATGGAGGAAGAGAGGCAAGGTATCGACTTTGCACATTTCCATTTTCGAGGAGGGAACATGCTTAGCAGGACGTATCAGACCATCGAAACTCGTGATCATGGTTATGCTCTTGCATTAGATCCACATAGATGATTGACGGCTTTTTTTTTTCAATGCTTGGTAGCCGAAAAAAATAGTGAAAAGCAAATAATACCTCCACACACGATCCCCCTTTGACATATTTGAGGGAACCCATTTAAATATTAATCCTCCTTGCACTCAAACAGGAAGAAACCTTCATCAAGTAGGCCGCTGAACAGTAATATGTTGGTTCCTGGGCTCGAAAAACGCTTGTTTGTTGACCGACAAAACAATCATGGACTGGTGGACATGTTAGCCTCGTTGATGCAAGGCTGTGTGGTTGTCTGACGTTCCACCTCCAATAACGTAGACGGGCGCTGTCTCCACGTCCAGCGTCAGTGCCTTGAGTTCACGAGGCGGCACTTTCCTCCCTCTGCAATGAACTGACATTCAGAAGAAATAACTGCAACAAGTACAGACACAGGCACGGAGAATGTGATTTCCAGATACTTTCCTTTCCTTCCTCTTCCTAAGATATCGAAACCACCCCGAAATGGCGACGATCACGTCTCCACGGAGCGAGTCTCCAGCCGCGAATGCCGTTGCACGCATAACGTCGCCACAGATCCCCCCCTCGCCGAGCATCAGCGGGACGCCGGCCTCGTCGGTTCGACCGTCAATTGAGATCCCCGTACGTGCCAATGCCTCCTCACCGTCCCTGCAACAGCAGCAGCAAAATGCCACCCTTACGCCGGGCTCCACCGGCACACAAACGCAACAGCGCCGCAACCGCGCCGCGCTGCGAGACTATTACAACCTCAAAGCCAAAGCGCAGGCGCCGTCCGGCGCCTCAGGAGGGGGAACACACAGCATGAGCCGCACGGCGAGCATAGCATCCAACGCCTCGGGCTCGACAGTGACGTCCTCTGTGCTAGCGCACCAGAACACAGCCGACGCTTCGAGCCTCGGACTCCCAGCGCAACTGGACGATCCAACATTCGACGCGGAGGCGCACGTCGCGGAACTCCTCAAGACCGCCGGGCTGCGCGACATCCTGCGCACGGAGAGCGTGCTTGTAAGCGAGATCCGCACGCTGGACGGCGAGAGAAAGGCCCTCGTCTACGACAACTACAGCAAACTGATCAAGGCGGTCGGCACGATCGCCGAGATGCAGAAGGGAATGCACAAGAGAGGCGGCGGAGCGGACTACGCACAGCACCAAGCCCGATTCGGCGCCGCTGCGCTGGGCAGAAGTGGAGGACCGAGTCCCGGCCTCGAGGGGGTGGAGCGGCTGGGCGAGAAGCTGGACGGCCTGGTCTCTGTCGTGAAAGAGCTGGCCCCTGCGGCCCCTGCGGAGGCGGACGGGGAACCAAAGGATGGCACACACGGCAGGCTGCCGCGGACTAACAGGGAGTTGGCCGCGCAAAAGGAGACGGTCAAGTGGGCGCTTGACGCGCCCTCGAGACTGCAGGACCTGGTCGCGCGACAGGAGCATGACGAAGCCAGACGCGAGTATGACGCCGTGCTGGAAGCCCTCGCGCACTGGAAGGGCGTCCGCGGCGTGGATGAGCTTCGCGAGAACTGCGCCAGTGTTATGGTGGACGTCCGGCGGCAGTGGCGTAGGTCCAGCGACTCAGATGATGACGATGAGGAGGGAGAGCACGACAGCGACGAGGAAGGGGATGCTGACGACTCGGATTGAATGCCACACACTCTCTCTACTATCCTAGCTCGCACACTCGCGAGGAATGGAGGGGCAAGAAAAGGCGTCACGGAGGAGAAAAACTTGATCTTCTTTTCTCATTGTGTATCATTCAAGGTCGGTCAGGCGGGCGCGCGCTTTAAAAAGAAGATCGAACTACCTAAAAACATCTACCTAATCGTGCTTGAGGGGGTATCGAAATCATGACAGAAGGCGAGAAAAGGAAAGGGTAGACAACGGAGTTTGGGTTGAACGGGCAGCGCATTCTGGCAAACAGTAAGCCGAGCCGTATGAAAAAAGTCCTCCGGGTTATGTTGACACATTCATTCATAGGCGTCCTCGAATCTTTCGAGATCGGTGCTGGCTTCCCAATTCTCGTGTGAACGACCATTCTCTTTCAATCAATAAGGACTGTTCACTATATCGTCCCTAAGGTGGCTTTGTCGTGTGCCTCGTCTTGGTGTTGCCAATGCGCCTCCACTAAGCCTAGCTGCGGGTCCTGCGATGCTGTCTCTTGTAGGTTTCTTGAAGGTCTTGCGACTGACCATGTCGACTTCGTTTGGCAATGCGAGGATGACATTCTTATCGGAACCAAACTCGAAGTTGTCGGCCATGACTTGGGCACTGTAACGCTTGATCTGGTAGGGGTCCTTGCTACCTGCTAGCACCTTCTTAAGGGACCAAGTTACAAGGAACGGGCCGGTTGAGGTGATGATACTGGTTTCTTGCATACTTTCCCCAGTGTTGAATTTGGCGGTGGTGAACGCGAGGGGTGAACCAGTCTCGTGTTGAAACTGAGCGACGTGACTTGGTGTCAAGCCAAGTCGACGTGGCTGTGGCTTGCTATCCTTTGCGAATGATCGTTCGAAGCCAAGCTTGCCCTCGTTCTTTCCACTTTTCTGGAGTGTGTCAATGAGTAGAAGATACGTACGACAAGTTGCAAGGAGCCAACGTCCATCTGCACTGACGTCAAGGCCAATGATTGATTCACCGAGAGCAGGAATATGAGTTTTGGCGTTGACTCCAAGACGGTCGAACAGACGCACATCGCCCTTGTTGGACGCAACTGCAATGTGACCCTTTTCTGTTGTGGCAGCTGCAGAGAAGTCATTCTTAGACATGTACTGCTTTAGCTGATTCTCCACAAGCTTATTGCCTGCAACACGGGGATCGATGCGGAAGAGAGCATTTCTGCTATGTCCAATGAAGGGTTGCGCCGAGGTTTGTTGGGCAAATTTTGTTTCGGGGGCGAAGTTGGTGACTGGGATATCATCGTGGATTTTCCACTCATCCACAATTTTACCATACTCAAGGTCCATGCGAAATAGCGAGTTTGGATTGCTCTCATCTTGCATCACCATGTTCTGGTCTTCGGCGTGTAGCATAACCTTGCTGGGTTTGAAAGCGCGTCCTTTTGGTGTCTGGACTTTGGAGATATTTGTGGTGAATTCAAGATGTCGGTTTGGGAGATGCTTGAATACGCCAATCTTAGACCCCCGGACGACAAAGGAACGGTCGTGCTTCGTTCCCACAGCGAGCTGCGAGTTCACATTGCCGTCTTTATCACCCAGCTCAACATCATCCTCTGATTCATCCGAGTCGTAATGTTCACTGCGCTGACCAGCCTGACTGTCATCCTCATCCTCATCCTCTTCCTCTTCCAGGAGCTCTTCTTCACCGTCAGGGGCATCGTCCATAGTCAAATCGTTGAATGCTTCCAGAACATATTCTCGATCCTGGTCCTGAACCTTTGACCATTTGGTCTCATTCAATTGTTCCCATAGAGCCTGCATGATGCCTTCTTGAAAGTTTTCCAGCGTTGGTTGGTCTGGGAAACGCAGAAGCCAGGAATATGCAGACTCATCATCAGTATAATGGTTGAAGATAGCCGAAAGATACTCGAAGTTGAAGACGGGATTGATATCGGCGACCACTTCTTGACCAAGCCATTCTCGACCATCAGAGCTGGTGATCTGCAACCAATAACGCCATTTGCCAAGATCACTGACCACAGCAGTCACTGAAGAGTCTTGTAAAATGAAAGTACCGGATGTGAAATCGAACAAGTGAAGTTCGGCGGTTTGGCTTGCGAGAACTTCACCAACGCTTGGGGCGCTTTTTGCCACTGGAGCTTCTGTTGGGCCAGCAGTGATGGACTCGGGTATGGACCTCTTCGCTTTCCTGGACGACTTGACGTCTTTCGCCATGCGCTCGGCAGATTCTTTGCTTGTAGGCATAGGGTCAGCAAGTTCAGGAACAGAGCTTGCCAAAGGAATGATGTCGTCGTCGTCAAAGTTAAATTCTTGGAGCTCAGCCTCGGTTGCTTTCTGAGCAGATCTCCGATACTTGCGTTCAAATTGTGAGTCGATGGCAGCAAGGACGAACGTTTGTACCCTATCACCCTGTGCTGAAGAGTCGCAGACAAATTCGTACAGGTCGCCTTGATCACCACTAAGATCACGCCAAGCGAGAACGTACTCGCCACTAGTTCTCTGTTCGCATCTAAAGTGGAGGCTTTGGTCAAGGAGGAAGGTCTTCTCGTCTTTATCTAGACTTTCAAGGCCTTGATCCTCGTCGTCTTCAGCTAGCTCTTCTTCGCCTTCTTCATAGGCACGTTGAATGACGAGTTGGTACTGAAATTCCTGGCCCGTTCGTCTGATGGATGCGACAGCGTCTTTATAGATGAGCTCAGAGTAACCTTTGGGCGACCTTGGGCGTACGATGTAGAGCTGGCCTTGGGGGATTTCGGTAATGACCTCCTTGGACGCATCTCCGAACAGGTACTTGCTCACTAAAAATATGGAGATTAGCTAGGCAGAGCAGATGCTAGGAAAGTATCTGGTTCTGGCACTTACCGTTTTTGATCATAAACATGGTGAGTGAGGGGCAATTGCCAGGTACCGTGGGAATTAAGCAAGGGAAGGGCGCGGGCCAAGGCAATATTGGGACGCGTAGATGAGCGCGGGGGAGACTGTGTTAGATTATCCTAAGACACAGTCTCATGAAACAACACATGGGCATAGAAAGTGAAAAGGAAGTTAGAGAAGAGCGTTCATGTTTATTGATGAAGGTTGGTTTCTAGGCAGGCGCAGGCACTGCAGGTAAGGGTAGTCACTGCCGCGGCTTGGCCACGGCTATGACGCAACAAATCCACAGCCTTGATCCATCACCAATTGCCTGCCAAGGCTTCCGGAATGCCCTCCATTGGTGATCTAAATATCTGATATCTACCACGGCACGTCTCGTAGACAAGTAATTACATTGCGAAATCTGGAATTGAATTTCTATCTTGCCAGGTTTCTTTAGATGCCCGTCGGTATCTGATGAAGTAGTTGATAATCGCCCTCAGTCACCTTAAAATGTTGACCACGTTGTCGTAACAGACTAGCAAGCTCCATACCTAGTTTTGGCAAATATTATTGGTCGATACCTCTGGCAAGCTTTCATCAATTTTTAGCGTTTACTAGATGATTCCGGGACCAGCCTCGTTAATCCAAAGAAGGCTGAGACAACACTCCTCCCCTCGTTCGCTACGTACGGATACTTTGGTTGACCTTCTCACCTTCCCCTGCCCCAATCTCCTGCGCTTCAAGGCTTTGGTTTTCTTGAGAGTCTCAAGATCGTTTCTAAACCAATTTTGTCGCATATGGCAGACTCCAAAGATCCTCTTCAACGCCAGAACCCGGCACCACAAACTCTTGCAGACAATCCTCACAATCCGAGTTCGGCTGCCTACTTAGCCTATCCCGTCAAACATGTCGTTTCTAGTCTATATCGACGCATGACCGAGCCTCCCGAGCACCCTGTCGGCAAGTTGCTTAACGCTCCCTCAATGGCTTCGTCTACTTCCGGTCTATACACCCCTCCGAAGAGAACCCAATCACCCTTTCAACCCCCGCCTCTCACTCCGCTCGAATTGAGACATACACTGTCTGCCCGGGCGGCAGACTCGCTGCTATTGACGAGGTCACTTGCTGAAGAGATACGACTGTTGATCCCACCGAGACTTCAACTGCTGGAACACTGGAGGCTAGCGTATTCACTCGAGGTTCATGGGTCCTCCTTAGCAACGCTTTACGAGCACTGTGCAAAGGTATCTATAAATTCACAACGGTCAGGGTACGTTCTGGTTGTCCGCGATGGCACCACCTCTGCTGGACACGGGTCGGTCTTTGGTGCATACCTCTCAGACGCTCCTAAGCCGGGTCTCCATTATTTTGGTACCGGTGAATGCTTCCTTTGGCGAGCTAGTATTCTGCCAGCCATGAGAGACTTGTCATCACAGCTTAGAAACGCCACAAACACCGCGTCGGAAGACCTCCTCGAGCTGGCTGGCCTTCCACCCCCTCCCAGCGCTGATACAACGAATCTCCAGCGAGTAACCACAGTCCGTGGTGAAAGACGGGCTTCATCAGTGACATCTCCAGGCTCTCCCCCAAACCTTAAGCCCCGAGAAGCCCCGGGGTATTTACAGACTCCCGCGGAACGATCGGGTACTTCCACTCCAGATCGTATTAGGTTCAAGGCCTTTCCGTACAGTGGAATTAATGACTTTCTGATCTATTGCCAAGCAGATTATCTGTCTGTTGGGGGAGGTGATGGGCATTATGGACTATGGCTAGATGACGACTTGGATAACGGCATCAGTGAGACTTGTCCAACTTTCGGCAATGAACCATTGAGCGACGAGGGCCGCAAGTTTGAAATACTTGGCGTTGAAATCTGGTATGTTGGTGCATGATCGGCTCGAAGCAATGTTCAATTTCCCCTTTTCATGAGCTGCGATCGAGCACTGGCCATGTCTCCCTAGCAGATCTCCTCCTACGAAACGATTTAGCATTGCACGGTTCCGCACATACATTCTTTTGCTAGAGGTGAAAGTGATTGTATGTGCATGGTCAACTACATCGTGCAACCGCCTCTAGCATGGCTGTCTCCACTGAGCATGAAAGCCAATGGCGAACGGCGAGATGTCTTGACGACAGCATTTAGGCATTGCTACAGTTCGACGTTGCGATTTGGATCGGCGTACTAATCAGGCCGTCACAAAATTTTGGGGATACCCCTTTGACCTTTTGCGAAAAGGCTGTTGCTGACTGAGCATCCTAATCTGCAACAAGGTAACCGAAGTCGCAACCAATATCTCCACATTGATCATCTACATAATCCGCCAGTTTTCCTTGGAGGGGTAGCTAGGTGCGCGCCGATACAACCATTACCAGGCTGGTCTTGCTTTCTAATTGAATCCTGCGGGTTCAAGCTCAGAAGACGCCTACAACGCTCATAGCCAAGCGAAGCTTGAGGTCTGGGACAATCCTCTGCAAGTCATGAGTTACACCTGTGAGATCAGGAAGCAGTTGGCAAACTTAGCAAACGGAACTGTTGTTGAGAGAGCTCCAAGCTCCGCTCAATGGTGTCTCTCGTACAGGTACTAGCTCGATGGTGATGGCTTTGCCGGTTATAACCCCACGATTCTGCCAATCTAAACAGAGTCCAGTGATGTCTGTGTTTTGGCAATATAAGGAGAGGAGGACCAATGAGAGTAGAGGACACAACTTCTCAAAGTGGTTTGCTCCAAACAACCGGCTAGAGTGGTGGCCTGCCGCTTGGTCACTAGCTTTAGTACAGCTAACTTAAACCATGTGCCATCGCATGCTTGAACGAGGACAAACGCATTCTATGACGTGGGTCGCAGCCCTAGAGGTATGCAAGTGAAGAAGCAAGGTCAACCAACAAAGGCAGAACCAACGGGCCAAAATAATTCCCCGAAATGAGGCAGATGGCTTGCCCAAGGCCTTACTCGTACATAGGTGCGGAAGACGGCAAAAGGATGTTCCTCGCGGTTCCTCTGTCCGAGTAGGAAGTGCCAAGATCGGACTTCCCACGTGCGGCACAAGGATATCACCTACTTACTCGTATCTCCAAACGCAGGCAGTTCCTTTGCGCGGTAGGGGGGCAATGAGTTTCAGCCATGTATGTAATGTAGCAAGGGCAGGCCCTTACCGTGGGCGGTATAGATGCAATGTCAATCAAGGGGAAAGGAGTTCTTTGAAGGTTAGTCATGATCATCAACCATTGTTAAGCGATTTGCAAGCCTCTGCTCGTCCTGAGGTCTTGGGAGGCCCGACAACGATTATCCAGCGTTCGGAGCGAAATATGTGCTGTACACTGTTCGTGCAAAGTTACGCCTGAAACGTTACCAGTTTTGCCGGTCAAATGACACGAGGCAGGCTGTAACACGATACTGGAACTTCCAGTTTAAGAACTTTCCAGGATTGGTAACGCCACTGCCGAGGCTGCATAACGATGCATAATCAATCCATCGCACCAGTTAGAGATGGAAGGCTCCCTTTTCCGCCGCCAGCATGGGATTCGGCGTCCCCATAGTCCCCTTGCAAACTCTGCATTATTGGCAACCAAAGAGCGGTCGTTGAGCGTAATCGACGTATCTATCAATGACTGGGCGCAGAAACTTCCTTGTTACGCGGACCAAGAACATGAACAGACCACCCTTCTGCTGAATCCAGAGGCCGAGGCCAACGCAGCGGCTTGGAGCAGTGATGACCCGCTCAGCAGAAGTTGCGACAACAACAGCAATAATGATCATCATCAGGCACGGTCGAAAATCGCAAGCGAGCCTTGGACGAGCAGTCGTTCCCGTTTGGGCGTTCTTCACCAGGTCAGCAGTTCCGCCTAAGTTGGGTAGACACTCTCCCCGGGTTACAGTAGATCTGGATGACGATATCGAGGTAATCTTAACACAGGCAAAGCTGGGCTCGCGATCTCGCGGCCAGCGATAGACGTTTAATGCTGCCGAGAGACCGAGGAGGAGTCCCTGAGGGATGAAGTTGTGCCCGAAAGCCCGATTTCAGCATAGGAAAGGGGTCTAACCGTCAACGGGTTTCCGTGGCCGTATTCCCGGTTTCTGTTGTTACGCACGATGCCAAAGTTACGAGGATGTGTTCCGGGTGGCAGTCTCCCAGTTTCCTTCGTACCTGGTATTGCAGGTGCGATGAACCCTTTTTCGCTCATAATACGGAGTGTGGACTGCTAAGACGTCCTTAGTGCACCTTCCTGAGGCCCGTCATGGCCATGTCATCAAGCCGACTCATGTCATCATTTCCCTTGGATGGTTCTTGCCTAAGTCTTGCTTCATTCCCTTTCGCACCCTGGTCCGCTTTTAGCTTCGTGATCGATCCACCTTCTCTCCCACACCCACACCTCGTCGGCCGCGCTAAACTCTCTCGTCTCAATATTCTGCTACTCATCAAATCCACCATCCACCCTCCACCCTGGTCATGCACTCCCTCCTTTGTGTCCGAGTACGTGCAGCTCTCCGGCTTGCATCAAACTTCTCCCGCCCTGGATCCATGGGATTATGGATGCTGCTCTGTCAGGTCTGCAGTGTGCACGACCACCTTACTATGCTTGATGCTCGTCCAGGCTCCACTCTTACTGCTGCTGGTATCTTAGTAACCCGGTGCTGCTAACGATATAAGGCCTCATGTCTCGATGCTTCCCCCCCAGTACATACACCCCTTCCTCTCGCACTATTCTCCTTCACGTTGTTCCATGATAAGCTGACTAGCCTGCTTCAATCTATTGTGACTGTTGATCTCTTTTGTTCGCCAACCATCATCACTGACTGTCCTCACCACCTCAGCCATAGCATTCTCTGCTCCTTCGTACCTGGCACCCTGGACCCCGGTGCTCCAGGCTACATATATACATAAAACTCGAAATGGGTGCAACAATCCTGACGCCGCCTCTAGAACCCTCGTCACCACTCGATGGTGGGATCAGAAAACGAGTATGCAAGGCATGTGATCGCTGTCGACTCAAGAAATCAAAGGTTGGTGGTGGTTCAGTTTCGTGGCCGTCTCGACCAGCACTAATGTAATAATACAGTGTGACGGCGCCAGTCCTTGTAGTCGATGCAAAGCAGACAACGCCATCTGTGTGTTCGGAGAGCGAAAGAAGTCCCATGACAAGGTCTATCCTAAAGGGTGAGTGGCCGGCACGTGGCATTCTAGTTTGAGCATTTCTAACCCAGCGCCACAGATATGTTGAGATGCTCGAAAGCCAACAAGCTCAACTTGTATCAGGCCTACAAGAACTCTACAAGCGCGTTCAGAACGGCCAAGGCTGGACAGGCAGCCCCTTGAAAGAAAACACCCATGGACAGCCCTTGACGCACGATATCCTGGAAAGATTGGGAGCGTTGAAACAAGAAGGCCACACGACCAATGATATCTTCGAGGAAGATCTGAGCGTCTTACAGCAAAAGCTTATTGCCGACGGTGCTGGCTTCATGCAGCGAGCTCCTTCACACGATTCCCATTCAGACAGCAGTGCGCCCTCTCCCATCTACGAGCCTGTCGCCCAACGGCCCGACTTCTCAAATCCATTCTCGCTCAACCAGTTCCCCCCCACGCCTCCCGATCAGAGCCCTTACCCGCAGACTGCAAGAACAGTGCCATCGATGAAGTCGCAGCCATACCCCCATGCTACCATCAACCAGTCGAATCTCAGCTGGCATACTCCTGTCTCCGACTTTGACGATAACAGCATGGACTTCGCGGCCCAATTCGACTCTCCCATGATAGATTCGACACTTGATCTATCATCGTTCCCGCCGAACATGTTTCAAGATCAGATGATTCCCACAGCGATCAACCCCTGTCTAACGATGAAAGATTGGGCAGGTCAGGAAGATTTCCAACGGTACTTCAACCCGGCAGCCATGATCTAATTAGGTGGTGTTTATGACGTTAACGACTTATTTGTAACTGCATCCAAAAGCGGGTCTCTCATTGCATTTACAGGATCTTCACGGGTAACGGATATCACACCCGGGGACAAGGCTTGGTATGTACTAGGGAAGGATGATCATATTTTCTGGTCGGGAAGCACTTGGGGATGGAATGATAACATCTCCATGGCCGCCATCCACTACGTTCATGATTCACAAGTTGGGAGGATGAAGACTGGCCAACAGCGACCCAGGAGTTAATTGACGGTATGTTCCGTACAGCCTTATGAGTGTTGTGTCGGCTTGCGTCATAGGTAATCACGGCGCGGGGGGGGGGGGGTTACTGCAAGCTGCGAGAAGCTGCATGGTGGACATGTCACTATTATGAATACCCACGTTCCACTGGGGCAACATCCCCATATTGGAAACAGATAATGCAATGGACAGCAAACCATGCTTCTTGCATGTTCAAAATCCACAGGCTGTCATTCCCAACCTCAAGTTTGCTCATCCCGGCTTGCCCGCGCGTCTAGTTTCTGGTTCTCGATGCGTCAATGGTGGTCTATACATACCCCCAAAACCTTGTCAGCACTGCATTGACTATCGCGATGACAGAAATTCTCATGGTGACGCTTTTTGAGTTTGAACACCTCCCTTCCGAAAATGCCGTTATCGTGATCCATCGGGTCTACTCATCCGAGAATGCTCGATGCATGTACTTCTTTGTCATCTGCGTAGACTTTGACGCTTGACATCACAAGCTACGAGTACACTGCAAGTGACGGTCCTAATTTTAATTCCACACTTTTCCAACATTCCATTCATTCTCCGCGCTTTGCAGGAAGAGGCTGTAACTTTACTTTAAACTCCGTTTCAGCCGCTCTGCAGACTCCTTTCGGACTCTTGAATTGGGGCTCATCCTGAATAAGGAAGGATCTCGGAACTATCGGGATTGGCGGTTTTTTACTTTCGAGGAGCGCAATCGGCAGAGTCACTTTCTCGGACGACTATGAGTAGTTGGTTGGTCGACGACAAGAGATATCGTCGATCGTCAAATATCACTCATCAACACCACGTTGTCAATCGAGATCGGTGATGCAGCCTTGCTGTTTTTTTTGTTTTTTTTTGTTGTTTTTTTTGGCAATTGACGGGCGGCGGTGACCTTGGTGGCGCAGTGTATTTTCTCTCCCCGTTCCATCACCTAATTCCTAGTATGACATAAATGGATGAACGGATGCCAAAGTTTGCGAACGAACGTGCTCATGAGGAGCTAGTTTTTTCTATGCATCTCCATCTTGCGATGGCAATGCCACGTCCACAGGGCAAAACATAGGGTATGCTGGTTACGCGTCTTGAGGCTAGCCCGCGCACCGTGACTGGTTTGCAAAGCCTGTACTCGGATGCTTAGTTACCTTTACGATGTCTCTGGCCCCGTGGACACAGGGCGTCATCACAGCCTTGTGGGCAGGTGCATCCTGAGTTGTGACTTGTGAGGGGCTGAGGAGGCCTGCAAGGAGCGCGACTTCAGCCTTGTGTGGCGGGGTACTGCGGTAGTGATTAGGATCAGCAGACCATGCCACCGTTTCATGAAGTCCTTTCTACTCCTGTGGAACGGATCTCATTACTCGCAATAGTCCACCAGGCAAGCTCTTCCGCAGTTTTAACGGGCAAGAAAGCACGAATGCTCACCCCATGCAGCAGGAGAGGCGTGCTGAAGTTCTCATGCGCCTGGCCCTAAACCAACCAACCAACCCCGCACTTGAACCATCCACAGAAAGCAATGGCAGCCTCGTGTGTGTAGCCTCCCGCGCATCGGAACCATCGTGATATGGTTTCCAGAAGCAGGTACAGTCCCAGAGATAGTTGACAGTCCGAATTATTTACAGACGTCTCGACCGTCTCCGCACCACGCCTTGGTGTCTCCCGTGTTTCGTTCCCTCAACAAGTGTCACTCGTACATAATTCAGGCTATTGATGCCCACTTTTTGCCAGTGTTGATCCGGGTAAATGCCCACCGAGCCCGGCTTGGGTTTAGGCCAAGTACTCCCCCCGGTGGTCACTTCTCAATCCTAGAAACAGGAATAATAATAAGAACAACGACGACTTCATGTGTTGGCGCACTGGAAGATTCATCTACTGCTACATACCTGCCACAGTTTTTCTTTCTTGACATCGTCATAAGCCGATAGAGCGCCGCCCCCGTCATCAGAAAATCATGGCTTCAGAATCCGGAGTGGCTTTCTTGCCCACAGGCGCGCTCATTCAGGAGCTCAAGGTCGCGGGGCATAACATCGTGTTGGGATATTCCAGCGTGGAGCCCTATGCCGAGGCGCCGTTCTTTGGTGAGACCATCGGACGGGTTGCAAATCGGATAAAGGAAGCGCAGATCGATCATCTCAATGGCAAGTCTTACAAGTTGGCTGCTAACAATGGACCCAATCATTTGCACGGTGGGTTGCAAGGCTGGGGGAAGAAGGTGTTCACTGGGCCCAAGCCCCTAAATCGCAATGGAAAGGAGAGCCTCCTGTTCACTTACGTGTCTCCTGATGGAGAAGAGGGGTATCCAGGCACTGTCGAACTTAGGGTGTGGTACACTGCGTATGAAGAGGCACAAGACACAGGAGGCCCCAGATTAGTTCTCGAGACTGAATATGAGGTAGAGCTGATTGGGTCCGAAGTTGACCAGACCGTCATCAACGTAACGAATCATAGGTAAGCGCATATGTATATGGGCGACGACCGATGGAAAACATACCATCTAACTTGTCCTCTAGTTACTTCAACATTAGTGGAGGTCCCACTATCGACGGAACAGAGGTCACACTGGCATCGACAAAGTATCTGGAAGTGGCCGACGCACAGCTCATCCCCACAGGGAGAATTGAGGATTTCCCAGGCGTCGAGGCCAACAAAGCGATTGTCCTAGGCGCGAAAGAACCTGTATTCGATCATGCGTTCATTGTCGACTCCGACGCTTCTAATGTTCCCCTCGACACACGAAATGGCCCTCTTCGAAAATTGGCCGGTTTCTCGCACCCCACGACGCAGCTTCACATTGACTTCTTCAGTACGGAGCCGGCGTTCCAATTCTACACTGGTGAGCACATCGACGCAGCGGCTCATGGAGACACTCCAGCAAGAGGGGCACGTGCGGGATTTTGCATTGAGCCTAGTCGCTATATCAATGCCATCAACGAGCCTGGGTGGAGAAATCAAGTTCTCCTAAAGCGTGGCGACGTTTGGGGCGCGAAGACCGTGTACAAGGCTTGGAAATCATAAGGGGCTCTGTTCGACGATCAATCTCACCTGTGGGCTCTGTGGAGTGCATCAACTGCACTCACCCCGCCTGCACAATGCATAAAACTTGCTGTCCCGTGCCTCGCCTGGGGACTCTCTCCATGCCCTCTCCACCGTCACGTGGTGCAGGCGTCGCGGTGCGTCATTTGGAGAAATGCTAACACCCTCAGGGGTAAGTCTTTTATGAAATGCATTGTCCAGAATACTGTAGAAAGTCCGCGGCGTCAAGGGTATTTACTCAGAACCGGAGAATTCCCGCGCGCTGATTACATATGCACAGACAGGTGGATTAGATGACAAGAAACAAACGTTCCACGTTCCACGTGCCACATTGCTAGAACAAAAGGAATCGAACAAGGGCACTCGTGAGGAAGAAGAAAATTGAAAATGCCTCATATCAAAGCAGATTGACCTTAATCGGATACTTCTTAAGCGAAAGAGGCACGCTCATTCATCTGCAGGGTCATGCCCAAACAATGGGCGGGGAATATGGGAGACGTAGAATCGGCCGTAAGTGGACACCGAGCCATGGAGGCAAAACTCGTCCGTCTCCGAGGCTCCTTGCATAAGCAAGGCTAAAACGATCACTGAACGGCGACTATTTGCAGACGGCGATCCAATTTTCTGGAGAGATTTTTTGATCCTTGTGATTACTTCTTCGGACGAATAAAGTTCTTCGGGTAACTGGATCTCCATTATTGTACTTCGCGGCTCACCGGCTTCTTGAACGACCCAATATTGCAGATATTCCTTGACGCGCGAATACTGCAGTCACTGACTGGACCCGACGTTGATCAAAACCCCTGCAAGGTTGAAGGTGAAGGTGACACTAAGTTAAACCCGAGTTGCATGTGAGTATCTCCGGGGACGAGCTCGGGATTCTGTTATTCCGTATCCGCAACCAAGTCGCTGCTGGCCATCCGAAGTGCCCCTGGTAATTTTTCTGCGCAAGATGGTAGGCTTCGGGAGAGGCTCACGTGCGCAACCGTGTCGCGTGGCTTAGAGTATGAACTGACGGCCGATGAACGCGCTTCGCAGCGTAATCATCAGCGGCGATGCTGAAGGGGAAAATGACGATCATTTGTGTGATACCTAGGAAATTGGTTGAACAAGCGAGCAAGCAAGTAATCTTGCCATTTCCAAATTTAGGTTGTGTCAGTTGGTCACAAGCAAGTCCACGTTGCGATACGTAGCACTCAATGCAAATGGAAGCGGTAGTTGCAAGCAATGAGACAGCAGATGTGCTGCTATACGAGAGCTTACCGCTCTTCCTGTCCGTGATTCCTTCTAGAAGGCCTCGCAGCTGAGGGGCCTGACGCTAAGTTGATTGGCAAAGTCGATCCCCTAAGTAAGTCCAATTTCAGCTCCAGGCATCACCGTTTCAGTTGGCCTTGCCTGAGTCCTCATGGAGAATATATTGCGAGGTGGAATTCCGCAACCGGGCTATTATTGTTCCCGCCATAGGAGGCGCAGCCACATGGCAGGGTTGACCTGTGGCAGCCGAGACGTATTCGGGACACATTCCTGATATGTCGCACAAGAGATGCCAAATCGAAGGAGATACCGCCAATGCTCACCTTCACCCCGCAAAGCCTCGTGCGCGTCGTAATCAGAACAGCAAGATACTTGTCGACAAGAGGACAAGCGTACGATGGATCGTATTGGACTCAAAGCGAGTGGTCGACCAAGACCCGAATGGATACCCTAATTAGGCCAACGGCTTCGAACTGCATCACTACCGAATTGAAAGCCAGTCAAGGAATACGCACAGACCGCGGCGCGGTTGCTCATCGATTGCTTTGTCTTCAGGATGGCTTGGGCTTGGGCTTGGGGCTTGGGCTTGGGCGACTGCCCTGCTAGGCTCGATGTCGTCGAAGTGGAAGGCGCAAGGGGGGTTGGTCAAGACGCCGAGATCGTATCCAGCCTCTCGCCTAAAAGCCGCTCCTTGCACAATTCCTTGCACAATTCCCGCCCTGATTAGTCTTTGTTGCCGATTTTTGAATTGACGGTAATGTATTCTGGATACAGCCTGGTTATGTAATGACGCTCCTGTATGACCCATACATGTCACATGACCCACATTGGCCAGTCGTATTCTGTCTCGTCTCCATATTCCTACCGAGGGCGTTTGTACTGTACAGTAGAATCGAGGTGTTGCGCCGCCTTCAAAAGTGGTCACCAATCAACAAATTGCCATTCTAGTCACACGCTTCTCTCATGATGCCATAGACTTATTTTCGTGCCTGTACAATGCTTGAACTCGCCGGCCAAGGCCAGTAAGTTTGATGGAACGCCTACAAGAATGTCGATCTCCATTATCGCCTTTCTTGACCTACACGGCGCAAGATTAACAGACGGCTGCCGACATGAATTCCCACGAAAATCATCGAACATGCTCGTGGATAGCACAAGGTCCCAGCTATCGGCCAATGTCAGCTTGAGCTAGCATATCGAGATCCTTGATTGGCTTATGGCAGCTGAGTCAGATCGCTGGCCCTATCTCTCGTTTCCTCGGCAAGTTGGCTTCGTTTGTCGGTAGGATTCTTTGTCATCCTGTCCTCTCTCTCAATAAGCTGGGACAGCTTCATGCAGGGGAAACCCCATCGTTCCTGGCCTGGTCTACTCCGTTCCCGGGAAATGATCGTGTCATCAATAATTTTCAATCTTCGGGCAGTTTCCCAGGCATTGAAACCATGTCACGTCCCAATGCAGGAAGTTGTTTTTGCCCTTTTCAGGAAGTGGTTCACCTAGCAGCAATACACCGCTTCCTCATAGAGCTTCCAAAGGTAAAGATCCTGAGTCATCAAGGCAAGTATCTCTCAGGCAGGCTCTGTCACTAATCTGTTGGGCCTAGAATCATTCGCGAGGACCACTTGTCCAGTAACTGGTCGTATCGCTCGTCCCGTGATGCGTTGGAGGCTTGTTCCTGCCCAACACGAACCTAGATCAGTAACTCCATTCAAAGGTGAGGCACACGAAGAGCTGCTGGCACCGAGCTTTCCCATGCCGTCCAAAGCAGCTAAACTACAGAGCGTAGTTGATTTAGACAGATTGTATTCGTCGATACCCCGGTCTCCCTCTTGACCTAAGGTACGCAATGCCTACAAAAGCTTGTTTCCAGACATGGGCTGCTGTCCTCTCCTTAGCTTACAAGCACCGCTGACATTCCTGGTTCAACGAAACGGTTCTTATCTCGGAGAGAAGCCGGCGAGGACGAGTGGACGCTTAAAGCAAAATTGGGCCTCAAACTCTTTGAATCTTTTCGCATGACTGTACCTTCCACAGGACGCTGCAAAATGATAAGCAACCCTGACGCGTACTTCCACTATGTCACTTGGGTTTGCTGGTAAGCGCACAAGAAGGGCTGAAGGTTTCAGGCAGACAGCCCGCTTTGACACCAAGAGCAATATACAGCGAAATGCCACGTATCTTGAGACGGTGAAGGATCAGAGTCCCAATCTCCTGCTGAGGAATGAAATGCTGGCGAGATCTTATTCACAATTGTAAGTGGATCCACAGGCTCCTATATTCACGTTCAGTCGACAGTACTCTGTACATTGCCCACCATCCCCAGCTTGCAACGTTGGTCAATCGTTCTGCCCTAAATCTCCCAATTCGCTAGACTCCGCACCCAGCTGAGAGGGCATACGAGGCAAGCAGAGACTAAAATATCCTGGCTTGCATGTCTGGCAGGCTCGTCTAACTCGATCTGCGCCAATCGAGGTCTCGAAATTCATTGCAAAGCCTGGAACATATTACAGATAGCATATCTTCCTTGTTGAGGAGCTCACCTTCCCCCATCCGATCAGATAGACGGCTCCCTTTCCATACAGGTACTACGTCGTGAGTAAGCGTCTAGAGGCTTAAGAGGACTTAGTAGCCAAACACTCTAAGGAATTCTCGATTTTCCTACCGGCCACGACTGAAAACGCGGTCCTGCTAGTCCTTGACTAATGCACAGGCCATATTGGGTTACTCGTACATACCCAGGGCACTGCCCTATCTAGTCAGCCTCACACGTTGTATCCGAAGCACCAGAAGTTTTCCACAGTGGAACCTGGAATTTTCCCTTGCTACCACCAGGCGGCCCTGTGACCCTCTCATCTGTGCTCGTGAGATGCTCTATGTGCTCTCCTATACATCGAGACCAACGACGCCCGAAACTGTCACGCCGTGTCAAGATCTGATAGGCTTCTTGGCTTGACGTTTCCTAATCATGATAGACACTCGGAATACATACCAACGCATGTGCCCGGCCTTGTTCGGACCATGCTCAAACTAACAAATGCCGTGGATTCCTGACAAATCTCAGTAGTGCTGGGTCGTGCGCGATCGACAATCAATAATAGAGCAATGGGCTCCCATGAGTTCTCTACCTGGGACATCTGTTCCACCTGGTCGGTCTACATGTACCCTCCGACCTCCAGAGTGGAAATGACAGATGAAGCACCCCACTCGCCTGGGCATGGCCAGTTCGAGTCTCTAGGGAACAACGAATGCACAACCACCACAGGGTCACTATTAAGTCGTTGCTCTGACCTGACGAAAAGCGTGCTCACGTGTCTCAAGCTTTCTCTATGATGGCATGCATTTACACTCTGCGTAGGGGAAGTACAGGCCGAGGTGTTGACTTTCCCTCCAGCAGCTCCAGATGTGCTCCCGACCGAGTACGGATATTGCGAATGAGTAATAATCTGGGCAGCTTGTGGCCGGTCATAACCTATACCGAGAGAATCTCAAGCAGAAGAATTTACCTGGGTGTAAGAAATAGATTTCTTGCACTGATCTCATAAAAAATATCATTTTTATGTATCATCGGCCTGTGCTGTTGAATCTAAAGAAGAGGCATACGCGTGACATGTTCGTCGTCCTTGTTGGGACTTGCTACATCATTGATCATATGTCTAGGGTGTCTTTACCATCCTCCCCTATCGTCATCTGCCATACCCGATACCTTAAGCGCTCGATGACTTCCCTTCTCAAGTAAGTGCCTCCTGAGCTTGTGAACCACTTGTCGTCATTATCGACTATGTTCGTGCTCTTCACAATATCATTCGAAGCTTCTAACCTGTCGTGCTTGTCGTCCACCTGCTGCTGGATTTCTTGATCTTCTTTCTCCCAGCGGTCGAACCACGCAAATAAGAGTCTCAACTGCCAAAGCTTATTCTTCTGCACCTCTAAATCCTTCCTTGCGGATGTCACGATCGCCAATTCTTGCGGCAGAATTCCTTTCTCAAACTCCAGCCTCGTGTCTACAACTGTTTGATTGAACGCATCGTTTCCAGTTTTCGTGTTTGCTTGAAGAACAAGGGCCCGCTCTGCATGGTCAAAGTTCTTGAGGGAATCAAGATCAAATAACCACTCAAACGGGTTGGCACGTTTTGCCCCCCCCCCTGATAGTCCAACGCTGAAGCCAGGAGCGACATCGGCATTTGGGTCCACACTAGGTATACCACTAGCCTCACTTCTAGCCTGGAACTCAGCAGCAAAGAGATCCTGTGGAGGCTTGTCATATGCAACACGTCGAGAAATGAAGACATTGACAGCATTGTCTTTCCTGATTTGGGCTTCCAACCTTGACGCATTTTCGGGAGAGCTGAAGTCAAGCACAGCATCCCAAAACCCTTCACCTTTGACCTCGATGGTAGTGATAGTATCCAGCTCCGGAACCAGACCCGGAACCCGTAGGGATCGAGTTTCGCCATTCTTTAGCTGAATAGTCCCAGTCATACCACCGATAACGGACCCATCCGCTCGGTCTTTTGCGACGAGGCACCTCCCTTCCACAGCAAGTACCCACAAATGGCGCAAAGCCTGCAAGTGGCCCCGGTTATCAAGAACATCATTAGGGAAAACAGGATAGAACGCCATGCAGAGACTCGCAACAGCAAGGTTTGAGGTTCCAAAGGTTCTTGTTCCTCCAGCAAGGAATAGTGCACCTAATGCCATGTGAGCGGCAAGATGGCTGCCAAATGGCGTATCCCCGTCTGTCCGGCCATGTAGGGCACGCAGGCGGCGCATGACAAGCAAATCGCCTGATCCAGCCATTACAGCCGCTGTAGCCAGTGCGACAGTATCGAGACAATTTCGCGTGCTATTTAGCGTAACACGAGCGTCATAATTGCGCGCCGGAAGTCGACTAAGCCGAAGAAACTGGTCTAGGTATTGAATAAGTAAATCGCGAACGTCGTGTCTTTGAGACCCAGCAAAGCGCAGTCCGATAGCAAGACATAGTCCAGCAACAATGTTGAAGAATGGCATATCCTCCGTACTGAGAAACTTGGTAGATTTCAGATCAA
Source organism: Exophiala aquamarina CBS 119918 (assembly GCF_000709125.1). Taxonomy (NCBI): domain Eukaryota; kingdom Fungi; phylum Ascomycota; class Eurotiomycetes; order Chaetothyriales; family Herpotrichiellaceae; genus Exophiala; species Exophiala aquamarina. The sequence continues at coordinate 2,646,162 of NW_013550587.1, forward strand.
CCCGTCCATGATATGGCTGTGGTAGGGACGCGCGAATAAAATCAACTGTGGGCTTGACAGAGTCCCACATGATAAGATGGCGAGCTAATGTGCGGAGTAGAAAGACGTCAGGCCTCACATAGTCAAATTGATGTAAAGTATCAGGGACGTCGACCTTTCGAGCGATGGACTCATCGTTCGTCTTGAGGAATACAAACGTCATAGCCATCACGGCACCTGCAGTGGCACGATCAAGAACATGAACCATATTCACATTCTTCGTCCCCACCGCAATAGCAAGCAGACGTTCAACGACACTCATGTCATGAAGACCATGCAGGTGTTTTCCATGCCCAAGATTGATGAGTCCCAACGAAAACCCAGCGGCAAGTCGATAGCCTTCGTCACGAAGCACCGTTTCAGCAGCGGCGCCCTCCTCTGGATCGTTGTTCTCAATTTCCGAGAGCATAACCTCCGACATTCGGCGATGTTGCGAATTGCAGTAGAGGAGACCAATGCCAATGATTCCGGTGGTTTGAGTCAGAGGTGATAAGTTTAGCTCGGCTGCACCAGGAGGAAGTAAACGAGTGACATGGACGGAGAGTAGTCGAGTTATGAGCGTGTCCATGGTTCCAAGAAATGATACTGAAAGCCCGAGAATGAGACCAACAGAGGTCATAGTATGTTTGGGTGTGAGGTATTTGAATGCGACCCATTTTGCCAACGATTTCAAGTGTCCGTTCAAACCTAGAGCGAGGAGAAAGCCAGCGTGTCGATTTGTTAACTCCGGGGGTCTGTTATAGAGGATCCAGGATGTATCAATCCCCTGAGCGTCGTTTGCAATCATCAAACCCATCGAGGCCCCATTATGGAAGAACGCCCAACAAACCTTCTCCTCCGTGAAAGCTCCTTTGTCTGCGCTGAACGTCATCGCCTGCGTACCTTCTGTTGAGCGTCGGGATTTCATGATGCACTGTAAACTGAAAGCTGGAATTGGTACTCTTTCCGTAAGTAAAGGAACTCGAGCGTTGAAGTGCATCATTCCACGCCCCGTAGCCACTGACAGTGTTCGTCGGGTAACATGCTGTGCAAGCTCCTTTTGAGCTTCCAACAGTTCTATCTCAGTCCAGTCTGGTTCGGGCGTACATTCAACAACAGGTGGCCTTGTTTGGTTTACAAGCCTCGAAGCTTCCGGGAATCGGCGGTCTTCACTGAACAGTAATTTCGTGACGGCATGACGATCAGCTTCAGAGGAGGCGTCCCATCGTTGAAGTGTTTCGGCCTCCAATGCCGATGAGCATATTGTATGATAGTCTCGTACTGCTCCATGGTTTGGCATGAGAATTGCTTTGTGGAGTGGTGAATGGAGAAATTCAGACGTAGTGCCAATCATAGGAATAAGCCGCTGGGATATCTTTCCGTCATGTGTAGGGCCAACATTGAGACTGGAGCGCTTTGAAAATATGGCTTGATAAATGGCAGCTGCGATTCCATCTGGAAACGTTTTGATCATGTCTTTGTCAATTCCAGCCTTCGAGAGTATATGAATGGTCTGCTGAGTACCGATTTGATCCTTACTGGACTGCATATACGACAGTAATGCTAATGTACGGGGTGTGAGAGCAGAAACTCGTTGCCACAAAGAATCCTCCATGCCCATTGCCTGAGACCCTACCCCAGCAACTCTGGCCAACGTAAGGAATGGACGTAACGGATTCCCATTGATCCAATCTTCGAGATGTGCATAAATTGATGGCGGCTCAAATGGCTGTGAAGGCATCTGGAGACCATCAATGAGAGTCAACTCGAAAAGGCACTCCTGTGATTCCGAGGCTTCAAATTCGTAGTAAGTATTTGGTTGACAGGTCCAGTCCTTCCATCCGAGCCAGTGGCCGAGTTGCGCCATGATGAACACAAGGCATGTCTCGGGTGAGCCTAGTCTTGAAGTCGCAGACACTGTGAGCTTGTTCTCTTCGTACAGAAGATGCAACCCAATTAGTATGCTTGCGACAGCGTTGCACCGTTGCTCTCGGTTCTTGCTGATGGAGGTTGGTAGGTATCCTTCTGGTCCAATAGCGTTTTCACCCATCGGTGTCTGTGTATATTCTTTGGCCAAAGCAATGCATTTGACAATGAAGGTGTTGTGCTTTCCCTCTACGACGGCGCTGTCCGGAGACATGGTTGGCGCAAGCCTTGTACCCTTCACTCTCGCTGTAGCGTTGACTGCATTTGGTTGCTTTTGTAACAGCCAGCTCCAGGCCGGATCCCGGGTTTCAGACCTCAGCTTTATTTCGTGTTCATCATTATGCATCGCATCATAGCTCGTAAGATCAACAGCAGTTCCACTGCTTGAGCGAAGTAATGCACTCTTCTTCCGCCTGTGGCTGTGTGTTTGTGGTGTAGTACTGATGAAGGGAGTGGCCAACGAAAAGAGGACGATTACAAGGGTCGTCCATTCTGATGCTACTGGTGATCCTTTACCTTTCAGCCAACGGGAAACTTCCCAGAAAGCAACCAGTAAGGCTTCGTGTTGGTCAGTGCCGCTGACGATGTCGCACATCTGAAGAATAGCGGCAATCAGAGGATCTTTTGGTCGCAGATGGAGCTGTATAGTATGTGCTCGCCGATCCTGATCCATAGCATAGAACCGACCCTGAACCCCTGACTGCCCTAAGGCTTGTACGCGAACATTGTTGCCCGGAATAATCCTCCTGATGCCGGTCTCTTCGCTTTTCTTCGGGCTGGCCATTTGTGTATTTACTAAAGGATCAAATATGCCAAAACTTTGCACGAGCTCAATTGGATATGATGGAGACCATGGAGCCTCTAGATGTAGAGTAGTTTGCTGAGTTCGAGATTGAGTAAGAACAACAAGACGCTGGATATGGCCCTCTTGCACCTTGCAGGCATCGCTGATGCCGCTGAGTCTTCGCAGATCGGTGGCTTTCACCTCGAATGTCGCTTTTTCAGGGTCCTTCTTGCCCATTTTTCGATCGTGATACTTTACCAAGAGTTTGACCAAAATCATCTCCTGGCGACTTTTGTCTATGATGCAGATATACAAGTCTGTCGCTCGAACGTTGCCTCGCTGAGATGTGCCATGCGGACTCAGTGCTAGTACTTTGATATCTGTATCGACCACAGGACTTTCAGAGCCTACGGATCTTGAGAAGTTCTTAACCTTGAAGAAGCCGATGTCTCTAGGAAGATTGGTATCTGAGCCGTCAGAAGCATCATCCTCGAGTCGAGCGGAATGATGTAAGGGGTCAAATTCATCTAGTAATCCACGAGCAGATAAGTCTAGAAATGAAGTACCAGCACTCAGCATGGATGCATTCGTGGGAAAGGAGCTTCTGCGGCGGAACCCAAAGCTTTGCCGATCGTTGAAACTTCCTATTGATTCTCCTCTTCTTCCTACTCTGTTGAGGCTCTGACGGCCTGGGTGGCCCATAGCTAGATCATTGAAAGTATTTCGATCATTTCCCGCACCCAGCTCTGTTCTTGCTAACATTGAACTAACTCTGCGAGCGGAACGAGTTTGCACACCGATATCACCGAATTCGGGACCTAAGTGTGAAGCAAGGTCACTGATTGGGAATGACTTCTCCTCGTTCACTGACGTAAAAAGACCCTCCCCGTGAGGCTGATTTTGAGCGGCAGCATTCAAACTCTCTCTGAGATGGCCAGAGCCTCGGGCGGCAGGCGTGACTGCTCCGGGCTCTCTAGAATAAATGTTTGAGCTTTTCCTCAAGGAAGGGCGGGATCTCGTAGAGCCGCGGTTCTGGCGCTGGGTTCCATGCGGGTGATCTGGAGTCTCCGGAGTAACATGCCATAAAGTGAAGGAAGAGCTAGTTTCATTCAACGTCAGAGCAATCGACAGTGGCGGACTGCTCGGGAAATGCAGGCCTAGCTCTGAGCAAGGAGAGATAAATATGATCTTTTCAGTGCGAGGGAGTGCTTTGCAGTTGTCCAAGGGTTCTCCTCGTCGGCTCGGACTCCAGACAACCAAACCCAATTCCGACATGACCTCGGTGTAGGAGAATGTACGGGGAATACCACGCGTGTTCGACTGAAGAGGCTTTGGGAAGTCATTTTGTTTTCCAGGTGACAGCAAAGAAGGCCTGGAGCTGGTACCACCGATAGTGGTGAGAGTTTCATTAATAGTACTCAGGTCATGGTGTAAAGCAGGAAGAGAGTTTCGTCCTAATAACTCATCCTCACCCAATGTTCGTTGCAAGACGAAGCCAAAGGGGAAAGGAAAGGCGCTTTCCACCTCGAACGACAGAGGCACGACATGAGTGTCTCCGGAAAGGAGGAATATATGGGCCTGAGTCTTGAGGACAATGACGAGGCCGCGCTCTAAGGATGTAGGACGAACACTGTCCTTTTCGGCCTCGCTGGGATGGTCGCCTGACTTGAAGTCTGTGACAAAAGCATGTAAAATGGGCTCGCCCTCAACGTCGAGATTGAGTGTTCGTTTGACCAGACCATTTCTCGACCAAACTACACACGACCCAGTAATCACGATCTCTTCCTCGATAGACTCTGTGCCTTGGTCACTGGGAGTGTGAAAGAGTGACCATTTATAGAGAGAAGGCGATGGGTCAGCGGGAAGAATCGACTCTCCGACGAGGTAGGGAAGGGCGGAGGGTTCATGGAGGCCCAGCGACTGGACTGAACTCATGGTTCCGGACCAACTTGGAGGGGCGGAGGGTGCTGAACATTAGGCTTGGGGAAACTCCTGGGGGCGATATAGCCATACTAACATTCGGACGGCGTCATGAGACCACGAAGAGCGCTGTGCTGAGGTGGCAGTGGTGTTGGGTGGTGAGTAGCATCCGTGCCCCGTCGAAGTCTTCCTAGTATTTTCCACGAAATGAATACTTGGTATGTGAGGAAGTCGCGTCGATGTCCATAAAACCGGCGGGGAAGGAGGCCTTATAAAGACGGTTGCAGAATGACAACAAATAGACGGAAATCGCGCAGCTTGAAGCAGTATATTCTTTGTCTGACAGTCTTAGACCGCCGCCAAGTGATGAATACTTCGGTATCATGCATGCATGACGCGCTGCCTGCGACGCGACTTGCACTTGAATTATTGCCCATTCGCCCATTACTTTACTGAATTCTTGGGAGGAGTGTGAAACACTGGCAGTTTTTAACAAGTGTCACTCTGTCACCACAACTGCGACCGCACCCACGATTTGACACGGTGAACTACAGCCATCCTGAATTCGCTGACCGTTCTCACCTCTTAAATGGACTGCTCAGTCCTCCAACAGCGAGAGCGTTACCAGCTCAGGTATGGTATTTCCAACACTTTCCTTTAGAGATTTGTTCCTGATCCGACTCCACAGCTATGATCTCCCGCAGGAGGCCTACACCTCTTGCGTGTATCCCCGCCAGTCAGCCAATGGCTCTACCGTTATCGTTTATGGCCATGAGCGAGGACTGCGCATCATCTGGTATGCTGGGAAGACCTTCAAGTCGGCCAAGAAAAACAATCCGGCTACAAACACAAATGGAACAGCAAAGAGTGACCCCATGGTCATTGACCTGGACGATGATGATGACCAAGAACAGCCTGCAGCGGGAGATGCCTCTGTTGTACCTGCAGAATTTGAAGATGAGGAAGAAGAGGTAGATCCAGCAAAACCCTACCGTGGAATCCTCCGACAGATAGACATTCCTCTCGGAAGCTCAGCCTTGCGTATTGCAACCCCTCACATTTCAAAGGACCTCGCTCAAGCCCCTCCCGACTCCTGGCCACCAATATATCATGATCGTATCTTGGTCACCGTCGCATGTGCAGATTCGTCCCTTCGGGTTCTTATTGCTCCACTCGTCCCTCCCAGCCCAGAACTTCATGATATATCAAAACTTGACATTCAGACTCTCAAAATCTTGGGTCCTAATTCCCACCAAGAGTTCATCACTGACATAGCAATCACCCATACTATCCGCGCTGAGGGAGAAGAGGTAGAGGCAGAGACTCAAGCTCAAATGAGGCTTCAGACTCGTTCACAGCCAGCTCCAATCTCAACAGATGCCGACTCCCAAAGATGGGCCCTGCTAATAGCATCTTTATCATGCACGGAATCTGGGCTGCTTTTGGTTCATCAAATTCCTTTACAAGGAAATGGTACTCTCTCCACAAAGCCTGAACATCTTCTTCCAATAAGGAGGCAATTCCTCCGCTCCTCGGCCCTCGGCGCTAGAATCGCTTTCAACCCCTCTTGTTATCCTGCCGACCGACATTCCAGCCTCCTTCTCACTCTCCCTGCCGCCTCCACCGTCAAGCTGTACAAAGTTTTTGTAAATTATCCTCGGGAACGTCGCGGGTCCACCGCTACTTCAGATTCCGCATCTACCAGGGCATCGTTAAGGACATCTGGCAGTGACAAGGGGAGAATCCTTCTGACATTCCTTCCACCCTTTGTCCACGATCCCACTGCCATCCTCCCTCGACGAAAGAAATGTCTAGATGCTCAATGGGTCGCCAGCGGCCGTGCCGTTGTGTCATTGCTCGAGGATGGTGAATGGGGTATCTGGGATCTTGAAGCAGTTGGGCCAAACTCTTCTGGAATTGGAAGCAACCTTGTTCGTGGGCAATCCAACATTTCAGGCATTCAAGGAGGATCAATCACAAGATTTGCCATTCGATCCAATATTTTCGCCTCTGAAATGAAAAAAGAAACTTCTTCCAGCACTCAGGTTCGGGCAGCTACAACCTCGTTGGCTCCCATGACGCCATCAACACGTAAAGTTCGGTCTGAGGGATTATTCCAGGGTACTTCAAAACAAGATGTCCGGTCAGCGTCCGCTCGGAATGTTCGCGGCTATATTTCTGTAGAGGAACATCCCCCGCACAATGGCAGGCCGCTTGACGAATCCGTCATTATCAGCTATGGTGGGGAGAACGTATATATCTCGTCCTTGTCAGCGTTCTGGAGAGCAGAAATTAAGCCTGCACGTCTGCCGATCATCAGACTCGGTGGCCAGGAGCTGCGAGGGATTGCTACTCTTCCCCAAGCCACAGACGACATGCCTACAACAAGCATTGCACGTTTCGGCCTGGCATCGTCATCTCTGCCCGATTTCGTGGTTCAGACCCCTCATCGCTTAATTCTGTCCGTCCATGCTCTCTCTGTTTCCGCGGATCAACCTTGGAGATCTCTCACAGGTACAGAGGCCATTTCTGGTGCTCATACACACCCCACATTTGACCAGGTACTACTCAACTCTGGTGATCTCGATGTCGACGGTATGGATAGAATTCTGAGTAATATGGGCACTGTTGGCAGAGGTTCAAAACCACTCGATCTCTCTGGCAACAAAATGACGTTCAATTACGGCAACCAAGATGGAGGAGAGGACGAAGAGGACGTCGACATGATGGTCACCTCACCCACACCATCGAAGTACTCGGCACGCGGGTTGCCTGCCGCGAGGATACAACGGGGAGAAAAGCGTCGTGGGTCTTATGAACACGCCCGACTACCTGCTACCAGCTTGCAACGTGAAGAGGAACACCGTGGTTCTTATGGACGGGCGCAGCCGTCCACGCAGCGACGAATATTTTCTTGATTTGTTTCGGTGTTACGGTCGCTAAACGGAAGCAGAAACTCCTCCAAGTCCTGTAACATAGCCTGGCCTTTTCACACTTTTATCACGGTCCTGCGGGCATGAAAAGGCCAGGTGCATTTTGCTCCTCGATTCACAATACCCACAAAGCTGGAAAGCTAAAGAGGCGAAGTTATCAATCTCAAATTCCAATACGCCGTGCGTGTTTTTCCGGAAAGGAACAAAATAAAGGAGATTGCCAGTTTGTTAGATCCCCTCCGATCCAGACCTTAACCTCTCAGGTTTCCTTTCCTTCTTCGCTTCATAATGTTCAGCATATCTAGTTTCGATCTTTCCGCTTTCCCTTACCAGAAAAAAATCTCTCAAATTCCCCATCTCAAGATCACGTCACCCTACTCACGCATTCTATTCAAGAAGCCAATGACAATCGCGATGCAAGGTGGAGCACAAGGTGAGCTCAATACCTTTTGTCAAACAAAAATTGCTCAGTATTCTTCGCGAGAGATCAAAAAAGAGAGAAAATGACGGACTTGCAATCTTCTTTCCTCCAATCTGTCTATCCCCAGGGGTAGATAGAGAATGAGTGTAATAGAAGGCGCGATGCGTCGTTTTTCGAGCCTCTTGGAGCCTTTGTTTATCTCCAACATCAAGAGCATCTTCGCACCCGTGAATGTTCAGTCATTTCACATATGGGGAAGAGAGATACTTTCTTGGTGTCCCTCGAGACCAACCGATCATGCTCTTGACTTGGTGTGGCATTGTTGTCTGGAGCGGGATACGCATCTCTTGCAGGTGACTCTCAAGATTCCCCTCGAGAGTGAGTAGCCGTCTTCAATAGCAATAATGCCAATGGCATACATTACTGCCCCCTCGAGATTCTCACTTTGTTTTTCGATTGCTTTTCCTTTCTTCCTTTCCTTTCTCGCATATTCTCTCTCCGTCAGTTGGAGGAGGGGGAAGAAGAAGCAAGACCAGAATTGCTATTCTCAGAGCTGTCCGTTGGATCGACTCTGTTCATTTCTTGCACGTACCCCTCGATGTCGGACAGCGTTGGTGTACTTAGGCACACGTGCACAGATACATACCTAAGATACCAAACAGCTAACATAGATACAGACCGCCTTCCTACCTGGTAGTACATAATACGTACATGCTAGTTATCGTGAGCAATGGGATCAACTTGGTCTTTGTTGAGTTAATTAGCAGTTACTGAGCTAAGTTGTGACTCTAAATCTCCCTATCCACCTTGTGAAGAAGCTGGTATGGCAATTTCATGAAGATTTTCGAAAGTCTATCAACGATGCGTTTCTGATCTATGTACTTACTTACTACCCAAGCCCCCCTGGGACAACCCTGTCACTCTCTAAGGCAATTAATCAGTGGGATCTTCTTTCTGACATACAAATTCCGGTGAAAGAGGCTGTATGCCACTCGAACACACAAGAGGGGAATTAAACCGAATTAAATCGATAAACCGAGCAACAATGCTAAGGGAAGGCCAGAGACAATTTTGGAATTTGGTTATCGCACGCCATCCAGCCATCCCGCCAGCCTAGTGTGAACCATACATGCATGATATGCTCGCTGTCCGCAGGGTATCCTCCCACTATTCTCTTTTGGCGAGTTCGAGTAAGAACAATGGTGTATGGTGCTTGGTGGCGCAGAAACATGGTATCCTAATCGACAACTGCGCGCAACCGCCAACACCGGCCGCCATGAATGCTAACTCCGACTGTCCTTCCACACGTTCAAGTTTTCCATTATCATGCCAGGACGCCACTTGCGCACCACCTAGATCAAGACCAGGAAGACGAAGTTACGCCGTGTCGGGCGCTCATGGTCTGCCTGAGGATCAATCATTCTTTGGAATTCCTGGGCCAAGAGCCCCTTCAAGAACGGTCCCTGATAGGGGAGGGAAGTATTGTGATCGTTATCCCAAGAAGTGTCTTCAACCTGAAAACCCTAGTCCGTTCAACTCCTTCCTGACCGAATCCTCGCTCTGAATTTTCCGCATTTGCGTGTCCTCCAGTTTCTCGCCACCAGCGAATCGCATCTTGAGATCCTCAATCGCACGAATCTTCTTCAGTAGTCCACGAATCTTCTTATCCCGTGGGTCTCCACCGGGTGTCAATGGGCTGGTGACTTCAAGCTCAGGTGGTTGGCCGGCAGGGATGGGTGGGGGAGGCGGAATGCTGATGGCTGTGTTGATGTCTGCTGGCACCTTGCGAGGTCTTTGATTCGAAGGGTTAGGGACGTTGTTACTGGGTCCCTTGGGCGCGCCGTTGACATGATTGTGATGATGTTGCGAACTAGATGTATCACCTCGCTGTCTGCGGGAATTGCTCCGACTGCGTTCCTTCTTAGGACCAGAAGGAGGTTCCAACCCGGGTGGGGGTACGAAGTTTCGACTTCTGCTTCGATTATGACCACGACCGTCAGGACTGCGGTTTGGGCTCTTTCCCCGGCCTCCCCTCTGTTCGGGAGCAAGATTGCTCGATGTACTTTGCTCGCGAGCAGCAGCTGCAGCAGCTTTCTTTGCCTCACGCTTCTTTGCATTTTTCTTGGCAGCTTTGGATAATGGCTCTCCATCTGCTCCTTCGCCTGTTCCTGTGAGACTCACTCCGCCTCCAGGAGCTGCTCCTGGTGGCAGAGGAGTTTTATCTTCTAGTGGTTCCGCACCGGGCACGGTACGGTGGCGAGACTTCCCGAATCCATTCATACTGCTGGCAAACGATGAGACACCATCACGGACATATGCAGCACCACCTTCATCCTCGCGCTTGAAAGACAGAGGAGTCACCTGGCCTCTTGCACCAGGAGGTCTATAAGCCCCAGCAGGTTTACTCGGTGTCTTCTTCGTTGCCATATAGTCAGCAGCACTACTATGCGCAACTGGGGTAGACGCAAGCGGGTTTGTAGCCAACGGATGCAGCGATGACGCTTGTGGCCGCCAGTAGACATTGTACAGCTCGTTCATGTCTGCATTATACACCAGTGGACCACCTGCATGCCAAATTCGAATGCCATTGTCGACTCTCAGACGGGGAGAAGTGGTGGCAGTGAGAATATGTGTGCCATCTGGAGACCATTCACAGACACTAGCGTTGCTGGCTTCGATGGTGCAGAACTTTGTGAAGTCCTTCTCGAGGTCATAGATATCCATCTGGCCGGCCAAGTTCCCAAACCCAGCAACAAGAACGAAGCGTCCATGGGGTGAGAAAAGAACGGTATTTCGTGGTCCCAGGGGGAAGGTATGGACCGTCTGGGCTTTGGCATTGAAAATGACAGTTTTCGCTGGCATATAACCGTAAACAACGGCGAAGCTGGTGGACTTTGGTGACCAAGACACATCATGTACTGGTCCCTCCTTGTCTATGTAGTGTCAGCAGGCGATCAATGTACACAAAGCAAGGAGGAAGACATACCAAGATCGATTCTTGAATCAAAACCACCATTAGCACTGAGTAGGTACAAGGTAGTCTCCCCATAGTAACTCTTGCCAGTCTTGTCAACCTCTGTCTGTGCCAGCACAAGCAAAGAGGTGCCATCGTCATTCCATTTCAGTTGCACCTTGTCACCCTTGAAAAAATTCTTCTGAGACACTGGAGTGGTGAAGTTCGGCACATTGTAGATGCGAACTGCGGCGGGTTGTCCCTGATAACGTGTTAGATGTGGTCTTCCTGTATCAATGAGGTGATGGTACCTTTTTCTCGGGCAAAAACGCCGCAATGGAGTAGTTCTTCCCTGGGGAAACAGCAAAATCCGTAATACCTTCAACTCGGATCTTATTCCAGACAGTCGAGAGGTCGTGGCTTTCGTAGATCTGAATCTCATTGGTGACAGTTCTCGCGCAGTATGCCTCGTCGTAAGTATACTGCAAGTTCCATCCCGTCTGCGACTTCTGAACGTATCTAGCCAGGGGCTCTTTTTCAACACCTTCTGAGGCGGCCTTTTCGTCGATGACCAACCAGACCTTGAGGTTCTTGACCGCATCACCATTTTCGTCTTTGGATGAACGTTGCCAGGTGATGACATAGGTACCTAAGGGAGAGAAGCCAAGTTCGAAGACGTTCTCTGCAGGCAACGTGGAAACGACACTGGCATTGTCCGCATTTATGATGGTCACCCTGTCTATGGTCAGCTCTATGCACTGTCGTGGGATATTGTTTTAGGCATACTGATCGACAGAAGTCCATGCGAAATAACGGCCGCAGGGGGAGTAGCCACATGCCCGAATGTTTCCTTCGGGTCTAGGAAGCTGGGCATTAGCAACACGCTCGGCTGCCGACGGAGGAAAACTCGAATACCTCTGGAACCCTGGCAAAGACTCATAACTTGGAGCGCCATTTACCACACCTACACCCTTGAGGGTGCGGACTATTACAGGAGGTCAGCATTGTCTGTGACAAGGCTCGGCATGGGACGTACAAGCAAATTGAGTAACAACAGCCATGGTGTTTCGGCAGCGACACAGAAGATCGATTTCAGAGTCGCGCGTACCGAGGATTGTAAGAGCAAGAATACAGTCAAGCGCGTAGAGGCAGCGAGTCGTAGAGTAATTCGAGCTGTTGTGAATTCTTTGGGCCGGGGCGAAAAATCCGGTGAAGAGAATCTGGGGCAGAAGACACGGTGGAATTGTCACAATTCGGCTGCTTCCGTACTTGACAAGTCAATGTCAGCTATTGCGGTGAACGGACAAATTGCGTGGTGACGAGGAGAGGAAAAGGGTGGAAGAGAACAAAGGGCAAGGGGGAAGCAAAGGGAAGAGAGAGAAAGTAAATAATAATGTGTACGAATAACTCTGGAAACTCGGGAGACTGAATGGGGTCGGGCGCCGTGCGTGCACAGACGGCGGCGCAGGGAGCAGGCGTAGTCGTGGTGGTGGGTGGGCAATGGGCATACACAGACGGAGGGAACAGCAGCCATGAACTGATCCAGGCCAGCAGGGTATAGCAAAAGTGCCAGAGCCCGCCACAAACCAGCCCGGGGCGTCAGTCCTTAGCACCGTTAGCTCTAACAAAGAGCTGGTCTTTAACTACGCGTTAGGCGTGTCTCAGTTGATCCATCGTCATCGTCGAGGGTCGGCTAGCCTAAAACAACGCCTATATCACGCTAACTACGAACCGTGCTGACTACGCACTCCCTCGTCTCGCTGGAACTGCAGCCTCGTCACCGGAACCCAGCCGTCTGGAAACTGGAACTCCATCCCGTCGCCTGTCTCTCCCACCAGCAGCCACTCAGTCAGCCAAGCCAGTGGCTTTGCGTCTTATTCGCCGTACACATCACCCATTCACAGCCTCGTCTGCGATTGTTGGTGCAATGGAGGACACTCATCCAAACACTTGAATTCCACTGACTGGCATAAATCTGCCAATTGCAAAATGATTCATTCTACCTGCATTTCAAACGTGCCAAAGCTGGATATCATACAGTCTTACAGAAAACCCCTTAATCCAGTAAACATCAATCATTCGTCAGCTGGAGGGATCGACCCGCAGAAAATCACTCATCAAACTCCATGCCCGACCCGCCGATGTCTCTATTCTCTCTCAAAAGGAAATTTCCCAAGTGTCTGCCCATCGGCAGTGTCCAGGGGCCGGCGCAATTGATCAGCATCACTAAGCCTCTCCCGTAAAATCCCTTCTGCCATTTCTGTCCCTACCCCAGAAAAACGGTTCCCTTGATAAGGCTGATCGATAGGTGTAGCAGGCTGCATGGTTGTATCGATGAAGTTCTGATCGTAACTCATCCCGTCCATCATCTTTGGATCAGTGCTCCCAGCTGGTCCACTGGGAGTGATGCCACTCATCGGTGTGCTTTGTCCAGATCCAAATGCAGGAATGGTGCCCGTGCGTGGGGTTGATGGTACGTTAACATTCGTGCTCTGCCGCGACATCGAGGTTCGAGGATTGTAGGGCGCTGACACTGGACCACTGACGGTGCTACCTGCTCCCTCCCCGAAGCCGACCAGACTGGCCTTGTCCTCATCGCTAAACCCTCCAGTGCTTGACACTCCGTCGTCTTGATCCTCACTCATCTTGTCCGCGTCATAATCAATGCTGCCACTCGCCCATGTCGTTCTCCCGCCAGCACTTCCTGTTGCACTGGCGCTACCAACTGTGCTTCTCTCTCTCACTTGCGGCACGTTGTCGAAGGGACTATGGCCGTAAAATAGACCCGGTCCAGAGCCAAGCTGCCCACCTGGTCCTTGTCGAGAGGTGGCAACACGTTCAAGACCAGCAAGGCGAGAGATCCGATCCGCCCTTTCGGCCTCCAGAGTATTGGCGGATGCATTCGCACCCCTTCCACTGTGGCCCATTGCACCGTCCTTGATAGCGACCACAGACAATGTTGAGAGGCAAGTAGTTGTCGAGTTGGGTGTACCGGGTCCCATCTCGCTGGGGGTGGTAGGATCTGAGGGTGGCGGAGGGACTGATAATATGGTCAGCATTGCAATATTATCTGTTCAAAGAGGGCAGAAACTTACGGTTGATCAGGGTTGGGCCTCTGTTCGGCATTTTGAATGCTCAAGCCTGCAGCCTTGGAAAGGCGATTGAAGGCGATGAGGTGTGGAGGCTTGGTGTCAGATGCACCGTTTAGAGGCAATTGGAATCGTGGGATTCAGAGATTTGAACTAAAGTCGTAGAGTTCTCGGGAATGGATAGTCAGGAGAGGTTGTTCTCTTGTCGGAGACGTAGGCCGTGGACCCCTGGAGGGGCAGGTGAAGATGGAAAGGTACTACTGCTGGATGTGGCTAGGATTGTGTATGGTGAAATGACAGTGAGATGGAGACTTGGTAGAAGAGGTGGAATGATGGCTCTAGTTCGAGAGTATGAGGATTAAGAAGCGAAAGGCCCAGTCAAGAAATATATGTATGGTTGTGACCTGAGCATTGGGCAGAAAGCATCGGGGTCAGTTCAGGTTGCTTAAAAGAAGGTTCATGCACTGCGCGTCGACCCCAGAGTCAAGGGTCATCTCGGGCAGGCACGCCTGGAAAATGGAGTTGCACTTGTTCCATCTAGGCTTAGGCGCCAACGACGTCATCGGACCATCGGTGTCACGTGTCTGCGGCTGCTAACACCTCTTTCTGATGCTAGTGCACACTAGTACCAGGCACATATCGGTTCTGGGTACAAGGGGCGCAGCATCTGCCACATCATACACATTGGAAGTAACACGATTAACATCCGTCGTTTCCATCCACTCGAACTAGAAAGTGGGCAGTTCAAGTACTGCCTTGGCTGCAAAATAGTGCACCATCAGGCTCACCACCATCGCAACAATTCTCTCATCTAAACTGCCTGAGCACTGCTTGTTTGTTACTCAACCTCGTCGACTTTCTCGATCTGCCAGGGCCATGTTCGGTTCTCGCACACCTCCTGTCCATGGTGGTCACTCCCTCAACTCCCCACCCTGAGGCATCATTGGCAAAAGGGTAACTGACATTTCAAACCAGATAGGCTTTCAAGATACATCCCTGAATGTTGTTCATAATCTTCATTGCCCCGGCACATAATACGGTGCGTTGAACCGTACTGGCGGAGGTTCCATGTCGCAAAACTCCAAGACCCGCCCCGACAGGAAGGTAATCTTGTCCCAAGCATTGCAATGACATCCCTTAGGAGCCATTGCTTGCTGTAACTCTCCTCAAGTTGCGCCTAATGTTTAGCCCCATACGCGGAGCTTCTCCATATGGGTCGATAGAGTAGATTCTCAATTGGAAATATCGGCACGACCGCTGCTGCTGCTGGTGTTGTTGAATGCCGTGCCGCTGTCTTAGCCTCAGCCTCTAAAAGCTTTGAGCAGAAACTTGAGCAGGCTAAGAATACTTGTCAGTCATGCCAACACAAAATACGCCGGCTATACATACCGGGCTGTTTAGCATGTTTTGACGAGCGTTTCGTCCCTTCTTGATATGATTCTTTAGCGCACTAGAATCTAGAGGCTTCAGCAGCTCAAAGCTGCATAGCAGGTTGCTTGAAACGGACATAACAGCGCCCCAATTGTCGAATTCGCCACAGTACTAGAGCTATTAGTAAGGTTCTCAATGCATGTCATGCAACTTACATTTGGGGCCGAGAACACGGTGACAAGTAGACGGTCATTGAAGAACTCGTACCCATCTTCCACCACCATGTGGGCTCGGCAGACCAAGTCGAAATCATGTCGAGCCAGGAAGTCCACAATGACCTTCTTCCCAAAGCAGTAGCTCACCCCACGTTCGTTGGACTCCCAGTCTTGATCCATATCGGCAGGATCACTCCATAACAGGTCGTTCAGCAGTCCATAGTCGGGGACGTCCGTTGGTCGCGCAATTTGTCTGATGTCGTCCATATGTGATAGACTAGGCGAGAGTCCACCGTGAACACAGAAGATTTTGTCAGCCACAATAGAGGCAATAGGCAGACAATTGAAGGTATCAATAAATGTCTTCCACACCTTGATATTGCATCTTCGCTTGCACTCATCGTAAAACCCATAAACACGGGTCACATTTGCACATTCGTGGTTCCCCCGAAGAATGAAGAAGTTCTCAGGATACTTCAATTTGTAGCAAAAGAGTAGTAATATGGTTTCGAGCGACTGCTTTCCGCGATCAACATAATCTCCCAAGAACAAGAAGTTTGAACTTGGGGGGAAACCACACATTTCGAATAGTCGAATAAGGTCGTTGTACTGGCCGTGAATGTCGCCCACAATCTTGACTGGTGCACTCAACTCTAGGAGGGCTGGCTGAGACAACAGCACCTCTCGAACAGCAGTACAGACCGCGGTAATCTCAGCATTCTTCAGACATACTGCTTTGGTGACCTTTGTAGTATAGCCAGCATCGAGCAATCGAGAAATCATATCGTCCAAATCCATATCGTTGACCTCGCCAATACCCATGCCCCCGCCCGGCGATGCTCCTGGGAGCTCGGCGAGTTTGGCTCGAAGCGAGGCTTTTGTCTCGGGGGCTCTTGGGTTGATTTGGTTCTCACGCTTGACCAAGATAGAGTCACCAGCCTTTTGGGTGGAAGAATGGTGGTGAGCTTGGTGGGGGGCTTCATCAGAGACAGCTCCAACCTCTCCGGTCCTCTGAGCTCGATCTACAGATTTGTGGCCCTTTCCTACAGACTTGGACTGTGTTGGGGAAGGAGGTCGCGCAGGAGTGGTGGTGCCTGGAGACGGCGCTTCGTCATCATCGGTGGGCGATGTCGGGGACTCTACTAAAGGACCGTTGCTGAATTTTTCTTTTGTGGCTCGTGAGGAACCCGAACGACCACTGGCAATAGAACTTGCGTCTGCCCTGTCACTGTTTGACCCATCGAGATTGGAGAGCACCGAGGCCGAGGCTCTAGGGCTGTCATTAGTCTTATCGTCTCCCGAGCTCTTGATCTTGCTTCGGATGGACGATCTGATAGACCTAGAGGAACTATCTTTCGTATCAGACTTTGAGATGGAGGGGTATTGTTGCAAGGTATCAGGAAGGTTTTGTGAGGATGAGCTTTTCACTGGAGTTCTACTCCCATCGCTACTCTTTGACTGTTGTTGGCCCATTGAAATCACCTAGGTAACGCGAATTGAACAAAGAGCGACGCAGATCGAGTATGGAAGAATGGTAGTCAGGGAGGTTTGAGGAGTGAGATAAGCAGCAGCTTTGAGGAATGCGTTTTGGCGGCTTTGCAGAGCGGGCCTCTAGCGAGCTCGCGCGTTGTCTGGTTCGCCCAGGTGGTAGACTTGATAAGTTCACTTTTGGTGTATTACTCTCATGAACCGTGAGATGAATGGAAATGGCGTCAAAAAGGGGGATTTCTGAGTGGATTTTGAGTTCGTTGGTGGTTGTTATTCTTTGTCTTGCCTGCGGAAAGGGGAGTCAGAAGTCAGCGAACATCGGATTGCGGCACAAAAGAAAACCGAGCAGCTGAAGAGTCGTATTGAGATTGGTAGTAGTAGTGGCCAACAATGAGGCATATACTCGTCGAGGAGAAGCTGGATATTGCATTCAAGCCTGAGGTTGTATCATCGGCCGAAGTGAAACAGGGTTGCGTCACTGGGCCCAAATGGGGGGTTTCGATCAGATACGAGGAAGCGGCCAGGCTGGACTAACCTGTAGGAGAAGAAGCAGTGGAGAGCAAACGCGTCTCTAATGCGCAGAGAGTGTGGATGAGGGTGTTGAGGGAATGTGGCTGACTATGAGAATTTGGGAAGAGATGGTCTTGGGCTGAGACTTGATACAAAAGGTAAAAAGCTGTAGTTGGAATATGGAGAGTATGGAGATGGAGAGATGCGCGGAACACTGAAGTCTAGAGCCGAGCGTCAATATGGTAAGGATCCTTGGGGGTTAGGATGTCAGGGTGGTATGGGTGGATAGGTGCCGGCGGTAGTACGTAGAGAACAGAGTACGGATAATCGGTTGTATCTGATTTCTGGGAAGAACGATGACCGAAAGGTATACGCCCGTCTACCCCATCCCTCCTTATCCGAGCGCTTCACCTACTGTATATAGCGGCCTTTGGCCTCCAATCTAGCAGTGCTTTGGGCCTAAAGGAGCCCCTCTACCCTTCAAGACTCGTGCGGCAAACCTGTCCCGGCTGCCAGGCCCAAATCTTCGGCCCTGCTTTTCTCAAAACCTCCAGTTAAACACCCAATTTCAAGCCTCCAAAGCTACCAGTCTCAGCATCTTCTTGGCCTGCTCCTTGGCACCAAGCTCTCCAACAACCTCGGATCTGAGTCCTGACTGGCTAAACCACGCGAGGACAAAGCCTGATGTATCGTGTATGTGATGGGTGCCTTCATCGTCGCACCTGTTGAGTTAGACAACATGACAATGAATCCTTTATTCGATCTTATGGAGCATGCTCTCCCCTCCTCTTCATGCAATCCCGGACCTTATGTTAAAACTGGATTCCGACAAGACGTGGTGAA
Source organism: Exophiala aquamarina CBS 119918 (assembly GCF_000709125.1). Classification (NCBI taxonomy): domain Eukaryota; kingdom Fungi; phylum Ascomycota; class Eurotiomycetes; order Chaetothyriales; family Herpotrichiellaceae; genus Exophiala; species Exophiala aquamarina. Next base: position 2,664,633 of record NW_013550587.1, read on the forward strand.
GTGCCAGTGGATAGCAGTGACTGGCAGTCAGGACCACTAGCTCACACTGTGCAACTAGGTATTGGCGCAGGAATTGTGTTCCTCCATGCATCACTTCAACTTGAAGACCTAGTTTGAATGGTGAGTGGTCGAATGCTCGGATAGTCTCTTCGATCTTCCACTTCCATCTTTGCGATCTGCTTCCCCGGGATTACAATGAGCCCGACAAATCGAGATGTCATGTCTGCTTTGCTTGCTTTGCCAGTTGCTCTGGTGGCTTCTATCGCGTCTTGTTCGGCTGCCTTCGATGGCATTCGATACTCGAAAGCATTTGACATGATAACATTACTGTTCTGCAGTGTATCAGCTTACCAATCTCACATCTCCTGGGCACTTCTCTGGCATATTTACCCGATCAGTGCATCGAAATGTTCCTGTGAACAGGCGCCCTACAAACAGTCCTGTTAGCCCCTATATCCGACAACTCCGACGTCCTCCGTAGAGCCTTACCATCCGGAATGGTCACGTGTAATGTTTTACTCAACAATGACTCCAAGAAATGTGCTGCCTCTTCCTCTTCCATGTCAGCTCTTCTTTGTTGATGAGGACAAAGTAGAGAAGGTACTGTCGAAGATATTGGTACTTGGCCAGTTCCGTTTGCTGACTGCTCAGTCGTATGCTCCAAGAGTGACAATACTAATCATCTCAAAATCTAATAGACAACTGCCGCATGGATCAATGCCATCAATGGGCATACATGATCAAAAATTGAAGAGCTCCATGTCCAAGGGTGTTACGTTCTAGTGCTAGGTGTCTAAAGGATATCTCACATGATAAACTCGAAGGCCAAAGGGTCTGCCAAGCTCAACGGGAAATATTTGTTCCTCTCCGAAAGATATTCCACTGTCCTGGCTGGGTACAGACACACCTCAGCCTTGTGGACTTGCAAAATCATTCAACACTGCAGAATTCAAACATTAAACCTAAGTTTGATCTCATACCGCGGATTATCTCTCGTAGCTTTCGTTGCCACCTGTACTATGATGTGCCAAGGTTATACCCATCAGAAGATGGAACTGCATTTTAGATACCTCAACGCCGTCCCGGTAAGCTCAATCCACATCAAAAAGGAGTACAGCTAACAATACACGTAGACGTGAATACTAAATCAGACCCAAGTAAGTAGAGTTCTGGAACCCCTTCACTGTTCGAGGATCTGACATTGGACGATTACATCTTGAATTCGAGGAAGGCAAAGAACTGTTGGTATGCCTGAAACAATATGAGGAAAGAAGCCCGCCGCTGTTGCAACTACTACTGCTGCTGGTAATAGCAGGAAGCCTTTGCGAGTACTCATATATTAACATACCTGCAGGCTACGGAACAACATCCCACTGGAAATGGGCAGTTGACTCGGCACAAGCGAAAAGTGCCTTAGGTAATATTCCGCGTTGCCAAGCCCTCCACCCTAAAATTCCGCCTCACACACTCACCAGCAGCAGCGCCCGCGCATCCTCATCTTTTCCACCCGCCAACGCCTACAACACCTGCCAGACTAGCCCTCAGACTCACTACGAGCTCATCATGGGTTCGGTCGAGGATCCCACCGGCGAATATGCCTTCCTTGCCAAACTTGTCCCCCGCATGGACCGACATCTCATCTTTCCTCTTCTTGAACATCAACTCGGCGAAGAAGACATTTCGCAGCAACGTTACGATGACATTAAACTCGCCATTTTCAACCTTCTCAAGAATACGAACATGATAGACTTTGTTGGCAACCTTTACAACGAAATCAACAAGACCGAGTCCACACCCTCCGAGTACGCAAAGAAACGAGAAGAAGTCCTAGCCAAACTATCGACATTCGAAGAAGAATCCGCACACCTCATGAACCTCCTCAGCGATGAAAATGTCACCTCACAACTCCGTAGCGACAAGGTCGCCAATTTGAAATTCCTCGAAGAGCAACATGGTGTCACACAGCAGATGGTGGATAACCTCTATGACTTTGGTCGCTTTCGTTACGAGTGTGGTCTCTACCCCGAGGCTGCCGACCTTCTCTACCGTTTCCGAGTGCTTTCTACAGACAATGACAAAGTCGTCAAGGCCACATGGGGTAAGCTAGTCTGCGAGATCTTAGGCGAAGAATGGGAGAATGCGTTGGAAGAGGTGGAGAAGGTCAAGGAACATATTGAGACCCGACTATTCAACAACCCACGCGCACAATTAACCGCACGAGAGTCCCTGGTGCATTATGCACTCTTCCCTTTTTTCAACTACGAGCCTGCCCGTGAAAAGCTCACAGAACTCTTCTTCTCTCCCCCTTATATCTCTTCCATTCAGACCGTCTGTCCCTGGATTTTGCGGTATCTGTCGGCTGCCGTTATCACGAACCGTGCCCGCCTCAATAACTCCCACAACTACCAGAAACAGCTCAAAGACTTGGTTAGAATTGTGAAACAGGAAGTATATGAGTACCAAGACCCGGTCACCGAGTTCGTAAAGGCTCTTTACGTTGATTTTGATTTCGAAGGCGCACAGAAGAAACTCAGCGAAGCAGAGAGCATTCTCAGAGGAGATTTCTTCCTGGGCTCAAGTGCAGATGCGTTCATGGATTCTGCCCGACATCTTATCTCGGAACTCTACTGCAAAATTCACCAGAGGATCGATATTAAGTGCGTCTCTATTGTTTCCCGCCCTTCATCTCCTCTTATTATCTGCGAATACTAACAATCTTGTGCAGGGACCTCTCGACACGTTTGAGTCTATCTTCCTCGGAAGGGGAGAAATGGATCGTGAATCTCATCCGTGATACGAAAGTGGACGCAAAGATCGACTACCAAGCCGGCACCGTAGTCATGAACCACCCTCCTCAATCAGTGTACCAGCAGGTGATTGAGAAGACTAAAGGCGGCTTCTTCAGAACACAAGTTCTCAGTGCTGCTGTTGCGAAATAGGAATAAGACCCAGCGAGGCGCGAAGAAGCGTGAAGAACCATTGGGGGAAAGGCTTTGATTCTGATTCATTGATTGCAGATGACGAGCAACGAACACCCACAAAAGGCAAACTTCAATCCTTGGAAGTATGATTAAACAGGGTAACATCCCGCAGCAGAATTAGAGCAAACATCATGTTAGGTGAAGAGGGAACGCAGGGGCGGATCCCACATTTGTATGATACCCATGAGGACCTGATTAAGAGCTCAATGATTAATTCCCTGTGCTGTTCTTCTTTTCCTCCTCCTGCTCCCTCCTCTTCAACTCCTCCTCTGCCAGAAGGCCCTTAATCTCATTCTCACCCATCCACTCCCTAACGCTGTCCATGATTCCCTCCAGCGCAAGCCCACCACCCAGCACACCGTCAAGATCCAGGGTCTCCTTCCCACTGCGATGGTCGGTGACGCGGTTCTGGGAGAAATTGTAAGTGCGCACTTTATCCTCGCGGCCCATTTTCCCGACGCCCCCCATGACGGCACGGCGCACAGCGATGACCTTGGCCTCGCGCTCCTCACGGCGTTTCTGCGCCAGCTTCGAACGTAGCACCTGCCACGCCTTCTCACGGTTCTTGTGCTGCGACCGCGACTCCTGCATCGCGACCACGATGCCCGTCGGCATGTGCGTCAGCCGCACCGCCGAGTCCGTCTTGTTGACGTGCTGCCCGCCCGCGCCCCGCGCCCGCATCGTCTCCGAGCGCACTTCGGTCACAGAGACGTAGTAGTCGGAGTTCGGGTCTTCGTAGTTCAGATCGTTCTCAGCTCCTGACTCGGGCAGGCTGGGCAGCACAAGGACCGACACGGCAGAGGTGTGCGTGCGCCCTTTCTTCTCAGTGGCAGGAACGCGCTGCACGCGGTGCACGCCGGCCTCGGTGCGGAGAATATCGTAGCTTCCTGGGTGGTTGATCTCGAGGAGCGCTTCGGACAGCGCTGTCTCCCCCTCAGCGCCGTCTGACTGGTACTGTGCGAGACTTGCTGGCCAGCCCATGCGCGCGCAGAAGGACTTGTACATCTCGAGCAGCGACTGTGCAAACAGGGACGCTTCGCTCCCTCCCGCCCCAGGGTGGAGCTCGATCAAACACGGCATGCCGGCGAATGGATGGGTAGGGATGAGTGAGTTTTTGAGCTGTAGTGCCAGTGATGGGATCGAGGCGGTCGTCGCTTCGATGTCTGCCCGTGCGAGGCTGCGGATTTCCGCATCTGATGATGGGTCTTGCAGGAGCCCTTGGAGCTCATCCAGGGACTATTTAATAGCGCGTGAGATTAGTCCCCCCACGGCCCTAGGATGTTTGTTTGACTTTCTTCTTACATGATGCGCATGATCCCATTGCTTTAGGGTAGTGCATAAAGGCCCCAGCTCGCCTAGCTTCTTCGCCGCGGCAATAGAGTAGTTCTCAGCGTTGGCAGCTGAGAGGGTCCTGTGTTCGGCGGCGAGTGCACGGGCGCGCTGCAGGAGGGTGGAGGAAATATATTCATTCCCAGAGTCTGGAGATAGCGACAGAACAAAAAGGGTCAATACACGTCCCGTACACCCGCGGGATCATGGTAATGGTTGTAGGAAAACTCACCTGAACTTTGGAAACGGATTGGCGTGTAGCTAGGTCTAGCTGCCGTGGGTAGCGAATATCCAAGGCATCTTGAGCATAGCCGACGGCTTACACGGCTACCACTCAACATGCCTTGAAATAGAAACTTAAGAGCAATCAGTGAAGGAGGGGAATGCTTCCAACTCTATCACGAATCGAAGCGGATAGGCACAAGCCAAAAAATATAGATAACTGAGTTATCACAGACGGTCGGTCGGACCAATCGGAGCTTCAGCTCGGCAGCCTTGCTCAGCCTTGTCCCCGTGGTGTCTTGGGGCAACTTTACCTACTTAGAGAGATACCATCAACCTATGGGGCAAGACCGATTACATTGTACAGAGGATACAGATATATGAGGAATCTTGTATATTGATTGAACTAGTTGCTGCATTCATTCTCAAATAAGGGCTACGGGAATTGCCGTTGCCAACGTCTGCCCTGCTGATGGGGACATAAGTAGCAACGCTGCCTCATAATGTCGACAAGAGATGTCTTATGTGAACGAGTATGAATCTCGTAGCGATCTCAGTCTGGAGCTAACGCTTACCGATTGCTAGTGAACTCGCATACTTGTGCAAATGTGTTGCCCCCCAAAGGTGGATTCGATCATCCTCCGTTTATACGAGAACGCCTGTTGTCTTTAGGATGCAATTTTGTCTCTGACCGTCCGCTGAGCAATTATTCAAGCCGACGCTGGTGTCTGTAGACTGCCTGTACATTTTGAACGCCGTCATCTCTCATTATTTTCGCTGCTGGTGGTGTGGTGCAGATATGTATGTGCATTAGTGTCTTGCTTTCAGCCGATTTCATGATCGATACCCCCACATGGGTTTCACTCCACCGTCTTCACCGAGACTAGAGTCTTTGCGGCCTCGCGAGAAATCACCATTGGGTTTTTCACGCAGAGGTGTCAATCTCGGTGACTGACCTGACCAATTCGTCTCATCCATTGGAAAAAAAGCGCCTTCCTCCTCGTCGATCTTCTTCGAGCTTAGACCGGGGCTAGATATGCCACGTTCAAAACGGCCAATGGGGGCTGAGGAATGCCTAAGACCGCTACCAAGTTGCACTCTTGCTCCGTTGGATTCCCCCGAGTCAGCTCGATTCAACTGCATTCGAGCCATGGCTTGTGAAATGCCCGAGATCTGTGTACTCGGTGAAGGCTCGTTAGGCATCCATGATCCTCGCAGCGGAGAGCCAACGTGGCCAAAGCCGGTTGTTCCTGGGGTTTCTGCTGCCTTCCGTTCTCGCTGTTCTGCCCATAGCGCACTGAATCGGGAAGGGCTTCCCGCTGGTGGTGAGCCCACATTGCTTGATGTACCACTGGGTATGGCTAGGGCATGGGTGTGATCTCTGGGACCCAACTCTTGCTCCGGTCTTGAAAATCGTCTCATCTTTTCCTGGGGAGTAAGTACTTCGTCGTGGAGACTATTGGGCAAAAGATCACTTTCAAGGCCAAATCCTTCACCCCATTCATGACCAAGATTGGAGCGAGGGACACTTGCTGATAAACCTCTGGCCTTGACAGATTTTTGAGAATGCATGATTCTCTGTCCAATCGATTCTTCGACGTTCTGGGGTGAGAGCCCCAATGGAGATGATGCGTTCCGCAAATTGGAGCCAAGATTGGCATTTCGAACGTTGACTATGGACTCTGGCGGACTGCCAAGCTGTCTTGAAAGTGAAGATGATGCAGGGGATCGCATTCCGAATTTGTCGGGTACTGACTGACCAAGAGGACCGTACTTGGCGATGTGAGATATGCCATTTGCATCAAAAGATTGTGGGAGAGGGGCGTTGAGGGCAGTTCTGATATTATCAACGGGAGACTTGGGGAAGGGATTATCATTGGGAGGGGAGCCAAATTGAGACGTGGGTGGCGAATTTAATCCAGAGTCAAAAGCGGAGCGATTCTGATATTGGTTGTACCGGTCTGGGGAGCCGTCTCCCTCGTCGGCGTCAATGAGTGGAAAGGCCTGGCTAGGGAAATAGTCGGCACCGTAGTTTGGAGGGCCTAGCATAGGATCAACCAGGCTAGGATCTTGGTTGTGATATGGAGTCTGTTCTTGTCGACTGGTGTAATTGAAGCTTCTACTCGCTATGGCTAGACCGGCGTCGAGATCTGCTCGGTTGACCCGTCGTCCATCTGGCAAATAATGAGCCAGAGCACACTTGGCTCCAAATTTACAATTTCCCTGACGCAGATTTGTTCAGCAAGCGGGTTCCATCAACTCAAAGGCTGTAGGGATACAATATACCTTCATGAAATATTTGCAAGGTGCTTGCTGGTTCATGGGATCCATGGAATGGGAGAATGGGCAAGCACTCCCCGCCTGACAGGCGCCTTGACGAAAGAACTTGCACGGGACATGTTTGGTATCTGGAAGTATCGTTAGAAGGGCTAGTTGGTGGCGGTTATTCTGGGCCGCAACTCACTCTTGTTGGATTGATGATTGGGAGGGCTTCGTGCCAGGTCAAACAACGGTGTGCCATTGCCTCCTATGCTAGACTTCCTGTCTACACCGTTCCTATACATGATTGAAAGCCCCGGGGCTGGAACGGCTTTATCGCCAGCAGACCCGAATTCGTTTCGCGTTATGGTCTGGACCAGGAGAGCAGAGACTGGACTCTGAGAGGAGGAAATGGACTTCGTATGGCAAAGGATCAAGAGCTTGGTCTGTTCTTGGAATGGCCAGGCGGGAATCGGGTTCGAAGGTGTCTGCGCGGAGGAAGAAAATGGTCGGATAGAAGCAGTGACTTCAGTGAGAGGTCGGGCTATTGCTGCGATGTGAGCCACAAGTCATGCGGCAGTGCTCATACACTCAGGCTCCGTGCGGTGCGGTGCGGTGGTGAAGATAGAGGCAGACACAGATACAAGCACGAGCACAATCACGATCAAAGGGACAGGCTTCCCCACGGGCGGGTTGTGTGGTTGGCGTGATTGGCGGCGTGGGGTGGAAACTGAGATAGGCTGAAGGGGTGTGAAGGTGTACTTCGATGGATGGACGTAGAGACAGACGATTGAAGAAGTAAATCGCAAGACGAATCGTTGGGTTTGTGATAGGAGTGTAGGGTTTCGAGGAGGAATGGTGTTCCGGCGTTATGGTATTATGGTCTTTATCAATGAGGCCATGCAGTTATGAGTAAATCATCAGTGTCGGGCATGCGCTGCACCTGTACGGGTTTAAGTGAATGGTGGGGCAGTGGTTCGTGCAATTGCGGGTGACGGAACAAGCCTGTAGGGGCCCTGCTTTCCTACCAACGCCCGAGGCGCCCCAAAATCTCCAATGCCTTTAACTAGGCTGACCTCAGCCTGCAGGTCGTATACTCAAGTCGCAGGTGACACGGACGACTGGCAGTTCCACCAAGCAGAGGCACGCGTGACACAATAATCGTGGGCCGCCAAGTCAAGGGCGGCAGACCTGGTACGACGACCCATGTGCCCCAGACACGTGGGGGATTCTCATCACGTGATAACGTCCCTTCACCTGACACGTGATCATTGGTTTCTGACCTCATTTGACGAAGATCTTCGCTCTTTCTCTTGTTCTTTTGGCCTTTGTCCAGTCTTTGTCTCCCACTTCGCCAATTCATGGCTGCCAAAGTAGAGCTGCCTTTTCTCTACCAGACACGAACCCTTTTCTGCCGTCCAAGGCCTTCGCTCCACCTGCACATATTGCAGAGATGTTTCGGCCATGAGCCACAGTCCCATCAGAATCAGGCAGAGATTAAAACAACCCGCAGACCAAGGAAGGGATGGGTTCGGACCAAGCGACCAAAGGTCTATTATGGCCTTAGCCAACCGCTTGCAGCCCCCACTACCGGCAGCAACATCAACCTTCGGTCCACAATTACCACGACCGAGCGCAAAGCTTTTGAAGCAATTTTACTTGCCTCTGAATGGTCAGGAGGCTCCAAAACGCCATCCCCTCTAGTCGATGCCATCGATCTTGATGTTGACAACATCCTCCAATTGTTCAGAACTTCTATTGAGACGCGAAACAATGTCAGCCAACCCATCGCCTCACCTGCAGGACCGGATCCCAACCGAATTGGCCAACTGTCATCCACATCCAAGTCTTGGCGCCCTGAAGAAAATGAATCTGTTATTGGAGGCATTGTGCGTCAGCGCATACACGAGATAGTGAACGCCTTGCAAGCGGCTGCCACTTCCACCCAGCAACCTGGAGATATCGCATTATGGCATGCTTGCGAAGTTCAAATCTTTCCTCTTGGGCAAAAGCTTCATGGAAAGCCAGTCTACCAAGCACCAGAATTCTTAGGCCCTGAGAAATTCATCTTTACCCCAGAGCACTCCGATGTACCCTCTGAGATTCTTGAAGAAGAGAAAAAGCGCCACCGGGCGGAGTTCGAGGCGAAAGAGAGCGATCCACCTACTACAACCCAACCTGCAGCAAATTCCAAGTTGGAGCGAACCCAGAAACACATACTAGACTCTCGTGAAGCTCGTGCCGTCTTACATCATGTATACCCCGCCGCCCTATTGTACGCCCTCCGCCTCTTTGCCAGGGACTTTCCTTCTTCCCACTTCGCCTTCAACTTGCTCCCACGCATCCGTGAGCTAGGCCATACGAGTTATGTTCTCGGTGCCTCTACTCAATTCTACAATTCTCTCATATCGCTGAAATGGCACAGGAATTCATCTCTTCGTGAAGTTTGCCAGCTTCTTTCAGAGATGAAACAGAATGGGGTCGAGTTTGATGAAGCAACTTGCCACATAGTCCATCACATTGCGGACGAGCGTGAGGCTACTATGATGAGTGAAATAAGAGAAAGTGCTAACATTCACGAGAATGGGAGGACCGCCGCCTGGTGGGGACGACATGGACAGGCTATCTGGTTTCCAAAACTTGCAGAGTGGCTGGACACTATGACGGAACAATTGTCGCAATATGACCTTCCAACAATCCCGCCTGAATCGGCTTCACAACCTCAACCAGCCTTGGAAAAACAATAATACTGAACACCCCAGTCAGAGGTCAGGGGCAGACCCCATCCGGCGCTGATTCAGGTGCGCACTGCTAAATATATTGTATAAACATTTAGATCGCGAGGAAGCTAGCCATATCATGGATCGATACTCGCTAAACGCAGCTTTCAGGGTACCTAATATAATTCCAAAGACCAAACCCTGGTCACGAGCGGTATCAACTTACTATGCTTTCCAAAAATCGCTCGCACCTATATTTGCACACAAGAAACTAGGGAATAGCATGAATCGAATTTCAGCATTAGCTGTACTCTTATGATCGTTAAATTGGCCAAAATTCGGCAATTCGAGTCGCTTTCCTGATTTGCTGTCACAAAGGACCCTAGATAATGCTCTTTGTTCCAATTGTGTCTCCTTAGACTCTATTTGAGCGGAGATTGGTTATAACTTGCAAAGAAAAATGTGCTATGATACAATCCGAAGCCTACACCCGTGCTTAGCCTTCTTCATCTCGCTCACCGTGGCTCAGCCGCCGCCCAGCTATTCTGAGAATGCCGCCGCCTCATCTCGATCTGGCAGGACATGACTTATGCGAAAACGTGCCAATCCATCATCACAGAGCAGAATCCGACTTCAAGTTCAGCTCAGAGTAGTCTGGAAGCCCGCAGTAGGGGTCGTCCTGTGTTCGCCCTTTGTAAGCATACCGTTCGAGCCTGGACGCCACCCACAGGACCGAACGTAGACTCCAAAGCCCCAACTGTGAAGAAGGGAAGAATAAACTCATGGTTTTCATGGAAAATTGCTGAATCTCCTCAATCGGCTTGCGCATGACCTCGTTGTACGCCTTGAGTGCACCGGCCACGTCGTTCCCATGTCTCGTAAGTTCTCCAGCGAGTACGTACGCACCAATAAGGCAACCTGTGACACCCATGCCTGTGAAAGGGGTTGGGCAGTATCCTGCGTCTCCAATGAGCACGACCCGGCCCTTATACAGCTGCTGGATCTTGATCTGGCCCATCTCGTGCGAGTAGAAGTCCTTAGAAGTGGTCATGCCGCTCAAGAGTCGGCTCGTCTGCCAGCCAGCATCCCTAAAGTTCTCTGAAACCGCTTCCTTCTGTTTCTCCAGTGACTCATTATAAGCTGATCTCAACTTCTCGATATCCTTCATCGTGAACAGTAACACCTGGGTCATCGGTCGATCACTGTTTCTCGTCACGATCATCCTGCCTCCCACAGCCATGTACGCCTTCGCGAGTGACCCTTCACCTTCGACTTTCGGTATGCTGTAGTATGCAGCATAAACACCTATTGATTTGAAAGCCGCATCGCTTTCCTCCCTCCCAAAAGCAAGGCGTCTTGTCCGTGACGACTGCCCATCCGCGGCAACGACAAGATCATATCGTTCCTGATTTCCATTCGAGAAAGTGACATCCACCCCATCCTCATCCTGCCTAAGTCGCTCCACTGTACTAGCAAATTCATATGTCAAAGCTCCCTTATTGGCAACCTCCTCTTTCAGTTTTTCGTGCTGCTTGAGACTGCCTTCATATAGAATTCTGACCACATCGCCACGCATGAGCTCGTACTCACTCGTCAGAGTACGCCGCCTCTGACCAGATGGGCTAATGCCAAACTGAGCGATAACTCGGTCATTTGTGTTCACGACCTCGAGACCAGTCTCATTGACGCAGTACGCTTTGAGTATTTGAAAAAGACCCATCCTCTTCAAGATCGGGACCGCCTGGTTCTTCAGATCAATCTGTTGTCCTGCCGTCCGGAGCGAGGGGTTTCGCTCCACAACTGTGATGTTGCGACTTGGGTCCGAACCCTGCAAAAGCGATGCAAGTGCTGGGCCAGCAACGCCTGCGCCCACAATGAGCACTTTGAGCGGCATGGCTGATCTCAGTGTCGAGCTTTCGTACTGGTTATGGTGGAGAGCGTTGCCTGAGGCGTTTGTACCGAGGGTTCGGCTGATCCACGGAAGAAAATGTTGGTTGAGGGAAGTGAAGAGTGTCAGGATGTGTCGGTTTATGTGTATTTGAGACTTCTCAAGCAGCGAGGCTGGGTTCCGGGAAATACGCCTCATGCTGTGGAGGGAGCTGTAGAGGAAGCCAGTGTTTCCAACCGGTGTTATATGCTGGTGCCTAATGGAATAGTATATCAAGCAGCGTTCGATCAACACTAGCGACCCGTCCAAACGGCCTTGTCGTCCGAATACGCGAAGCAGCAGTTCTTAGGGAGGAGAAGTGCCACGCTCCACACCACTTCTAATTCGCAGGCAGCCAGTAAAAGTGAACAAGAAAAAAGAATTGAAAGATCAGAAAGATCGGGCTTTACAAAGGATGAACCAAAACTCCCCCGAAACAAGCGTTTGCGGACTTGGAAACACATTTCTCGGCCGAAGCCTGGCGGTATTCCCGGGTTATAGATGCTTCCGCCGCATCGGCGGAGAAAACCACGAGTTGCAAATCGCAGAACGGGAAAGGAGAGTCGAGATGGGTTAACATCACCCAGGAAACATAATGGATCAATAGATGATATGAGAGCAGTGATGGTATCGATTCTGGAGTTGGCAGTTGAATTTTCTGGCTGAATACTATATTCCTTGGTTGTGATTCATTATTGGTTGTGGGTCGCAGCTTCGGAGGGCAGCATTAAGTCCAGCTCGGAATAATTAATGTGAAAGGGAAAACGATAGACACACGCCCAACACTTGGTACATAATCACCTCGCACCCACCGAGGCGCTCCTCGTCCTTCATAACACGTTGCATGATTCTCTCGTAGTCGAGCTAGATCAGATGCTGAGAAGGCACTATACTACGAGGCAAACCATTGCACTCCTTGATCGATCAAAATGGGGCCCCGAAGGCAGGCTATCTTCTAGCCAGAACAAATTTGGAAAACCCTGCACGCGCTCAACTTGAGGGTGATAGTGCTGGTATCAGTATCTATCCGAGCCAGGAACAGCTGCGTTGCTGGTGAGGTCCTTTTGCGAAGGCGTTAATTCCGACATCGGATATTCGAGTCTACCATTCTTCCTTGCTCGACGCCGGCGGGTAAATAGGAAGGCCAGTAACGCTCCAAGAAGCACTAATCCTACAATTGCCGCGGCGACGCTAATACCTATTTTGGCGGCTTTTGAAAGGCCGGAGCTCGTTGACTTTGCCGAGTTTGCGCCCGAGGAGTTTGTGCCTGTGCCTGTACCTGAACTGCTCGGCAATTCCGAGTCTACCGCGCTAGGAAAGTCGAAATCCTGAGTGAAGGAAGCTCCTGTATAGGCGATTTCAGCATCTTGAATATTTCTGTCGACCGTTCGGTTGTCGGGGTTGAGTGCTCTGGGGTTCTTGTCAGTATAGAGCTTCTAGAATCATACTTGGGGGATATTCTACCTACCCGTCGATAATGTAGATGGCTCCTCCGGTGAAGAGCCAGTCCGGTGATCCAACAATCCTGGCACTATTAATGAATGCATGGCCGTTCGAAGGAAATATGGAAACCTCCGATCCTTCGAGAGTCATGTATGTCCCATTGGGCGGCTCTTCCAGGTTGATCACCAATCTCTGGTCAATTGTGTGGTAAGCGACAACCCGATCCAACTCTGCTCTGCTCATTTTCTCGATCAGATTACCAATTTCCCTGATAGAATGATTCATGGGCAAGAAAACCGTGACGTCTGAAAGCTCATCCAAAGTCTGCGGTGCCTCAGAGCTGGGCGCGGCTATCTCTGCTTTGGCGAAAGCTTCAGCAGCGAGGAACAGGCGATCCTCTGCTGTGTCGGTGAATGCTTGGGGCAATGTGAGAGTGGTATCAATCACGTGAATCATGCCAGATTTGAATTCGATGGGGTCGCCGATCGTTGACGATCTGTGAAGAAGACCGGAGATGAATCTTGATATGTTGGTGATTGATGAACCCTGGGCCACCACGATTTGGCCGCCAGTGACATTGGAATAGTCGGACGGCTGTAGGAGACTGGGTATGCTTCGATATTCGCTAGTTCCGAAGCTGGAATATGTGCCATTCAGTATGTGGTACTTCAAGAGAGCTTGGGTCCCATCCTCATCGACTTCGACACTCGTGATGTCTGTCGACCCAGTTAGATTTTCGATAGCATTGTTGTCAGGTGCTAGCAGTGTAATATTTTCGAGACTATCAAGCCACGAAACGAAGTCTTGGGATCGCGTAAGGAGGTATGTGAGATTCGATAGCTCAGCATGAGCTTTGAGTGCTTCGAAAAGAGTCAAGTCTTGTGCAGTAACCAAGGCGATGCAAAGTGTGACTCCAGCAAGCCTGAATAGCATTTTGAAGGCAGAGAGAGCCGCGCTCGAGGAAGTAAAAGACAAGAAGGAGATCAAGACAAAAGACCTAAATCTGCTCACGATACTATTTGGCTGACCTAGTATATATCAGTAGTACGGCACAGATTATTTCACTCCACCATTGGCTTGGAAGCATGGAGATTGGTTCAGATATATTTTGCTCAGAGGGACTAGAACGTTGGCTGTCTGGAGCAGACATGCTGGTGTGGACCAAGTTATAGTGCAAACATCCCTCTATCCAATGACTGCTCAATTGGCAGGTGTGAGGATGTGAACAGACAGCCACGCCATGCCAGAAAGAGCAGAAAGATTCAAGCCTTCTGGGAAAGCTCAATCGCTTAGCGCAGATTGTAGATGTTCTTGCAGGTCGTGTTTCCTGGGTGGTGAACCATAGAGGGGTGGTCGCCGAGAGCAAGTCTCTGCTTTACGTCCCTTGTCGAACGTTGGTCCAAACGCTGCGCGCACGTCGGATCTTCGCCTTGGCCAGCGCTATATCTAGTACTGCGTCAAGGCTAGAACACAGGACACCTGCGCTCATAATGCATCGAACACGCGACCAAAACTCATTATGGGCGGCACACTCTTGGGTTAACAGACTCGACACACATATTACGGAGTAGAGAACTACGGAAACCCCAAGGTATTAGCTTAGACGGAGAAAGATCCATGTTACTGCCTCCCAAAAGATAGTTGAACCCTTCCCATCGAATGGGGTTTAGCGGGGCAAGATGAGCAAGTTTCAATCTCCTTGGATCATTCGACGACTTGGAAATGAGCAGGATTCCGGCATCCTGTGTAAACACCTCCTGGCTCACACATACTAATGTGGAAGCTGTGATTGTCCACGGTTAATCTTATGGGGAGTCTTTGCACCAGTGAGAATTTTGATCCAGTTGTTATCTATACAAGTGACGATGCGTAGGTACAGGCTGGCCAACCTAAATTCGGGAGGCTTGGCAAGGCTGCAACCCCTTTCTAAGTTTTGTTACCGAGATTCTCGTGTTAACTTCGTCCTCGTCACTTCCGGACTTGGACGCGAACCTATCATGACACAAAAGAATCCCTTGTGAGTAGCTGTCCATTTTGACGCATGTGATCCCGCTTTTGTATCTGTATTGTTTCGCTAGGCCTTTCCCATCTCTCTTCGAGACGTTCCCTGGCGCTAAACCCACGCTTTCATTTACTTATCGGACGCGCTTTGGGACGGGTCGCTCACACAGTACCTCGATGTCTGGATCATTGTCGTCATTGTCGCCGTCGTCATAATCGTCAGATAAGACGTATCTCGCTCGCTTTTTGATCGTCTGCACCATTTTCCCTCTGTCTTCCAAGTCGATTTCCTCTTTAACGCCTGGGCTTGATCTGTTGGGGAGCATCGGCGCTGACCCATGAGGATGGACATTCTTAGGGGCAATCCAAGAGACAGAATTATTTGCCGGTCTAGTGGACACATCGGGGGCGGTGTTCGAGAGCCACGGGCGTTTATTTATGGTGCCAACCCATGCCTTGCCAACTGAACGACCTAAAGCCGCACCAAGGGCCCACGGGACACCATTTCCGAGCAATTTATATTGTTCTATAATGCTTCCCATCATTATAAAACAGTCGGGCACACCCATAGCACGCCGCGCTTCTAAAATAGAGTTGGCTCGATTCTGTTCGTAGTGGAGCATTTCTCCACCATGTCTGGCATCGAGTGGGCTGATCACGGTACACACAGTTCTGAAAGGCTTGTACCTGTTGATACGTCTTAAAGACTTGCTTGACTTTGATTGTTTTTCTTTCGAAAGTGTGCAGAACCATGCGCGTTGAGATGGCGATAAGCGGCCTAACCGGTACGCCTGTGCGACACCGAGGTTAACTGGCTTAGTTGGTATCCTCTCCACGACATCTCGAAGATTGACATTATTTTTAAAGTCAATTTTGAATCGATGTAGTGGTATATGGTCCGGGTTAGAGACATTTAGGACAGTATCGTTTGCGAGCGGTTCCAGGTCAGAGATTACCTCTTCACAGGTCCGCGTCTTCATTTGGCCATGTCCATCACCATGAGTCTGGTTCAAGCCTGCTGGAAGAATGGCGTTAGGTGCAGCGACCATGATAATGAGCCTTTTCCTTGAGGAAGCCCCTCCTAGTGTCGAATCGACTGGGAATATCTTTCGTACTTGGTAGCCGAGCGCAACAAGATAACAAATAGCCTGCTCACATGGATTTGGATCAAGACTATCCATGTTAGGTACATTTTCGATGAGACCATAAGCTGGTAGAAAAACTTCAAACCAAGTCAATGTATGTGCAAGAAGTGAGCAGTTCTTTTGAGATTTGCGTGTCAATTTATTCGAGTTCAGTAAGGAAAATCCTTGGCAGGGACACCCGGCAATGATGCATTCCGTAGGACGAATTGGCTCTTCCCCAGTCATAATTTTGAGAAGACAAGTATTGACGGAGGCAGTGATCACTTTGGTGACATCGAGTTCATCATTTGCCTTGTAGGTAAGGGCTGCTGTTTCACAGCACTCAATGGCTACCACTGGTTTGATGTAGCCGGTCGCAGCCATGGAATGTCCAAGAAATCCCGCTCCAGAGTATAACTCAGTGGTAGAGAGCTGAGGTACTCCCTGTCGCTGGGTGGGAGCAGGCTGGGGTATTTTCTTGGGTGATACATGAAATCTTTGCTGACAACGGCAGATGAGCTTATTCATGTCCGCAGTTAGATGAATCTGCTGATCCTCATCGAAGAGGCTGTGGACAAACAAGACGGCACCATTTGTTGCTCGATCGCTGAATGCAGAAGCACTGATAACATCCACCACATCACTAGCAAGCACAGGTTCGCAGTTGCATTCACTGCTAAAAAAGAGTTCGTTGCCAATTGGGTAGAAGCCTGTTCCACAGAGTGTTTCGGAAGACCGAAAGAGCCACACAACTGCCAGCTTTGTTTGTGTGACAACTTCTCGAACCCAAGCGTAGTAGAACAGGTATTCGGCCCTTTTGTCGCTATACATCCGAACTATGACAATCTTCTCCAATAATTCACTTGCACGTAACTGGACTGGGTCATTTTTCGCACTTGCCTGCTCGAGTAGATGGTCTACCAGTGATATCTTTGTGTTTGCCATGCTAGAGCCTGAACCGTTGCAAATCACAAAGTATGGTGTTTGATCAACGGAAAACTTGTCTGGTAAGCCCCAGTGCTGACGGCGTCCCCGTCTGAACTTTTCTACCTCGGGACAAATATAAACCATATCTAGCAGTTTATGTTCATCTTGCCAGTGAGGAAATTTCTCATGGAAACATGCCGCGACATTCGGGGTAACGACAGTATTCTCATCCTTAGCCTCAGCTCCCTGATCGTAACTTGAAGGAACAACTCCGATCTCATTCCAGACTGGCTGCTGGAATCTCTCGTGATTGGCGTCATCTTGACAGAGAGAGTCGACCTGATGATTAAGAAATTGACGGTACCAAAGAACATCCTTTCTGAAGTCAAGCGGCTTCCGGGGACTTTCCTCGCGTTGTTTTCTCCAGCTTTGAAGAGAGTCACCGTGCCATTCCTTTAACTGAGTCCAGAAATTCGACTTAAAATCCAACAGAGACACAACTAGTTTTTTCTTGGAGGACTCATGAAGGTAGTCGATAAAATACTTGGTGAAGTCCGCCAACCACAGGAAATCATGCCAGAGCATTCTGTAGCCTCCAGCAGGCTCCTTGAGTCGATACCAATAGCGCTGTTTTGAGCTGAGTTCAGTCTTGATCCATACAGCCCCTGAGGTGGTGTGCGTGCAAATATTTTCATAGTTTCCAATGCTCACACGGTCAATGAAGCCCCGAATACGCCGCTGTTGGTTCTGGCTTCTCAAAGCACCTTCAACAACCCAGTGGCCAATCTTAGGATTGGTCGTGACGATGTGTAGAGACTCATACTGGCCTTGGCTCCCATTTGGGTGTCTTGGTGATCGATATACGCAGAAATCGTAAAGATCTAATTCGAAGAAATAGTCATCAGACCCTCCGTCACACTCAGGATCCAAAGCAGTGAGTTCTTCTAAAGCAGCTGCTTCCTCCACGATTAATGGCGCTGGAATGGAGTTTCCAGATAACACTGGTGGATAATACACCCTGAGAGCCTCTGCTGACTCGAGCTTCAGAAGCTGTCTCCTGAGCTCGGCAAGCTCCCCCTCCAAGCTTTGATCGACGCAAGGAAAAGGTCCGTCTTCTTCGGAGAAATTGATACCATCTGATTCTTGCCAGACCGCCAGATCTTCTTCTGCGTCAGAATCGCCGTCGTGTCTACCAGCCGATTCATCTGCAAGATCGCTTTCGGTCGAATCTAGCTCCTCCTCACTTGATGAAGGGCATGAAAGGCTTCCACAGGAACCGTTCTCGTCATCTTCAGCAAAGCTTAGGTATTCATAGTCTTCGTCTTCGCTTTCACTAAGTACTTCAACAACAGGGGGACGACAGCGCCTCAAAGGCGGTCGTTGTGACACTCGGCCATCAGTATTATGATCTGACGAGGACGAAATCTCATAACGTAGTGGGAGGACCATTGCTGTGAGCTTGTGATTAAAAGCCCTCTTTTTGGTTTATCGGATGAATATTTGAAGGATGTGGATTTATCCTGTGGTCTTGGAGAATATCGTGCAAACTTCAGGTTCGTCGATCTGTAGGAGTGACTAAGGCATCGGAGAGCTGGCCGGAAAGCTTCAAGTTGGTGAACAGTTTGGAACCGGAGTGACAAACGAGTGAAGCTTTATTGCATCTTTTTGCAGCGAGCCGATCTGGAAAAGTCAAGGGGATTGACGCATTGGGATCAACAGCTATGGTCGCAGGTAGACACGCACACTGTACGAGACTGAAATTGTGGGTCGATGATAAGGTAGTCGCCGTTATCAATGCAAAGAGAGTAGCTTTGTAGCAGGGCCCTGATAGCCCGAGCACCTGGACCTTGTTCCGACAAGGTGTAGTGGTGGAGGAAGACAAGTCTAGGTTAAGGACAAAGCCGTGACTGCCAGAAGTATTAGCAGAAGACTCTGGGCCAGCTGATAGAGAGTGTTCACTGGTGAACCACTTTCTCAGCTAGACAGTGAAAAGACAGTGGAATAGAAGTGAAAATCTGGATGTTCTGTATCGGGATCTATTGTACGAAGGCAACTCAGAAGCAACATCGAGCGATACAGAGACACCTTTCGGTAATTTGTGCAAGCAATATACAAGAAGAGTTAGTTGACCGGGGACGTACATATACAAACTCGGGTACAGGAATGCCAAACCACTATTATTCTGGCCGGAACGATAAAGTATCCATCAAGGTTATTCGTAGACCAGTACTTGGGTAGACTACCTAGGTAGATAATAGATAGCACGAGGTTGTATAGTACTCATCTCGTAGTCGCATCACCAACTCCAGTTCATCCCTTGTTGATCTTAATCTTAAGATATTATTTTCATCCTCTTTGCGGTCAAGCCCGAGTCGGTTCCCTCAAAAAGGCTTCCTAAAAGTGTGTACGAAGGAAGCCCCCAGGCCATTTTCCCAAGTCGTTCTTGTGCTTCTTATACAAGCCCTGGTATAAACGGGTATAAGTCGTTACTTCTTCATAAAAGTTCATTCAAAGTTGTCATCTCCCCCCTTCCCTTTCCTACGAGAAGAAGAGCTCATCAGGTCAAATAAGCGGCTTTTGGAAGGTCCATCGCGGCTGCTTGGTAGTGGCCTCGGTCTGATCTCCTCAATGACTTCAAGGGAGACGGTAGAAGAATTGGTCGAGTTGGTTAAAGCACGGGCTTCAGTTCCGCGATGAGGGAAAGGTATTCGTCGATCCCAGGCTACCGAAGCGGAGCTCGAAGGCGTGGTGTCGCCCTCTCCAACAATGGGAGAGAGCTCGGCATTCTTGTACTCTACCTCGGCAAGAGAGTCTGCAGTCTGAGGAAGAGCGGTGATTTCGTTCTCCATCCTCACCCTCATCAGTTGGTCTTCAAGCTGATTGCTCCGTCCAATCTTCTGTTGATCATTTATGACTCCTTGCCAGGTAGGCTCTGATGTTTCGTCTGGTCTTTCTGCCTGTTCGGCTTCCTTGAGACAGTTTCTACTCCGTTGTGCTAGGTTGAAGCAAAGCGTATGAAATTTCCGAATCGACTCATCTTCAATCATCTCCACATTTTCTGGAGCGCGATCTACCCATAGGTTGATTAGTTGAGCCATCAGCTTGGCATGATCCAAGAGAAATGGTAGACATGGAAGGCCTTCTCGAGCCAGAGGAGGTAGTCGACTCCTTATCTGATTGGGCGCTGCGAATTGAGGTTCGAGATGTGCCGATGTCATTTGCGACGAACTCACAGCGCAAATATCATCCACGAATGCCTTGAACTCATTTGACGATGCTGCCAGAAACTTGTTCATAGGTTCCATCCATGGCTCTTTGGTGCCAAATTTGGCTGTGTTGGCAAGAACGTTGAGAGATTTCGCAATTAATGTGAACGTTCTTTTCGTACGGTCCGGGGGAAGGTCTATAAAAATTAGCAGTGAGATACTTAAGGCCATCAAGTTAATGCCTTACCATGTATGAGTCCAAAGAGTTTTGGATTGAGGATTGCTGGACAAAAGAAGCGCAGAAACAAAAATCCTGAAACGCTAGTATACTTAACCGTTCGGATGAAAGAACCATATCTATCTTCAGCACATGACCTGACATGTCGGAATATCAAGCGAAGCTCCACCGGGCAACGCGAAGCGGACACGTGGATACACTTCCAGATTGTGCTGGTGAGAAAAAGAAGGTTCGCCCAGTTCTTGTCCAACTGTTCTTGAGTACGAACTCTGTTGGGGTCTACCTCACAATCGGGATCACGTTCCACGATCTTCCGCAGTTTTTCCCCGAGGATCTCTTCGAGGTAGCATTTACCTAGCCGCCGCATGTGAGCATCAAGAGCTTTGGTAACGAGAGAGTTTCCACGAAAGAGAAGATTTGCTTCCATGGTCGCGGAGCGACTGAGATCCCTGACCAGCATCTCTCGCTGTTCGGCAGACTCATACGAGTCGTTGGAATGGATGCGGCCGCTGAATCTCATCCGCATTGGCGGTGTTTCTTTGTATATGCCATCAATTTCTTCTTCCACCAAGTTGCTAATCCAGTCACGTGCAGAGCCTGATGCTTGAAAAATATCCAGAAGGATGTCGGAGAGCTGTCGAAGATCGGGCCCAAGTAGAGCTGCAATCTGCGTTGTCAGGCCATTAGAGAAGATATGGAGCATCGACGTGAGTTCTTTGTATTCGTCCTCTAGCAGGATAACCGATTCATGAAGCACGACACGGACTAAGAGCTGGCCGACTCCCTGATCGTTGTTGTCCATCAAAGGCCACCATTTGTCGACTGGACCCTGGTTCTCTATTTCGTCTATTGGTAGATCAACGCGCCCAAATATGGGATCATGTGACGAGATTTCTAGACCACCAAGGCCCGATAAGTAACCAGCGTCAGCAGATATATCGTAAAGTCCGTCTGTAACCATGGTCCACTCTTTTTCGGCAGGGTTGGCGATCTTAACAGCCAACACCAATTTTGTCAAAGAGGGAGGAATATCCTCCAAGACAAACTCTTCTGCCCAGAAAGCAGTTGAAACACTTTGTTTCGTGGTCGTCCGCGCACGTAAGTCTTTTCCAAGTATGATTTCTGCATATACGCTTTCTTTACCGCGGTCTTCTTTCGAGGATGTACCTTTCGACTTGTTCTGCTCATAATTTTGGGCGGGAGCAAATCGATTGACAAACTTCGCTTCTGTAATTTTGACGGTGAGTGACCGTTCTATACGAAACATGTCACGGGTTGATAGTCTGGATCCCTTCTGACCCAGCTTATGTGGAGGAGATTGTGTACTGTCTGATCGAATTTGCTCCGGTCCGTATAATTCGGGCACAGTTAGTGCTCGCAAGAGGACGAACCATGCCTGGAATGCCGCGTTGGTCTCAAGACAGAGAACCATTGGACGCGATATCCTGGTTGCTGCCGGCTGCACCCGGTATTGGGGGTAAACAGCAATACAAAACCGCATGTTGAGCACACTCTCGTCTAATCTTTGGACTGCACAGCGTGACAACTGCGACAATTGTGTCGCACAGATGACCATTGCATCAATATCGTCCAGGAGACGAAACAGACCATTCTCGTGTAATGTGCTGCTAACCCTACGCCAAAGATTGGTTTCTTCCGGGATTGATTGGCTGTGCCCGTCTAGAGATGATCCGATCTGAGAGCCTGAAGGTAGTGGGCCATCCCAAAGTAGCATCTTGCCCACTTTAACAATGGCGGTGCTCTTTGGAGTCGCCATGTCCGATGAAACTCGTCTCTGGGCAACTTGCTTCTTATCTGCCAGACCAGTTGATTGAGGTTTAGACATTTTGTTGTGGATCCCCTTTGGTCTTAGTGGTTGCCAACAGAGGAGCGCTGCCAGCCAAGAGTCAAAGGTCTCTGGAACGGGTGGACGAAGCTGGTAGCCGGTTCCTGTTGATGCGATCAGGACACTTAGATAGGTGCTTTGTGTCTCGTAATCATAATGTGTCCTGACAGTGCAGCCTCTCAGATCTGATAATAACGTTTTGGATTGGGATACTTCGCCCTTTATTTGGCACACAAGGCTTCCTGGCGCCACATTGATTGCACAATAGCCCGACGCCCAGGCGGTGGTATGAAGAGGTCGGAAGAAAAGTATTCCGTGCATACGACCGCAAGTTGTCTTCATGAGATGGAGTATTTTTGCTGAGTCTATGTCGAGAAGTTTTGGTGAATGGAGGCTGTTTGAGGCCATCGGGAGCATGTCTTCTGGTGAGAAGGCCCGCCGTGGAGTCCGTGGCGGGTTTCGGGTGTCATTCTGCTCAAGGCTGTCTGGACTCTGGACTACTGATGGGAACCCAATAGAGCTATAGCTGTCGGTCTCACGCGAACCAAGGCCTCCGGTTGTAGTAATTGATCCTAAACGCTTGCGTGTCTTGGATATGAAAGAATTGGGGGAGGAGTCCAAAGGAGCTTCTTCCTTTGTCCCAGCCCGTGTCTGGGTTCTTCGTCGGCGCCTTTCTATTGTGTTCTCCTCATCCGTGTTAGAAACTGAAGTGGAGTGTTCTCGCCTGCGCTGAGAACCACGGGCCCTCGGAGGGGGCAGTACTGGCGAATTTACCAAATTTGTGTCAGTAGAGGAACTGCGAAGAGTAGTGTTGTTTCCCGTCCCAGACTCTGGTGTCACTGCACGAACAGTCACCTGTTCCATCTCTTCAAATATCCTCCCATGCCGATCTTGCGATGGAGCAACCTGACTAGTGCGTCGTTGAAAGTTCTGGGCTCTTGATCTCGAGGTTCCGACACTCTTCGTCTCGTCTCGCTCAATTGACCTCATTGTGGTGAGGTCTGGGGCGTCCTAGCGCTACGCCTCGTGCAGCAATGCACGGTCCTCGCTGGAAGTCTTCAGATATGAAGTTTGGCTCAGTCAGGAAAACCTTCTCGTATCCGAACGACTTTTGTGTGTCAAAAAGGAGTTCTTCGCTTTCCTTCGACGGGTTCGAGCCAGGATTGGGTTCGAGCATTCAGGCATTTGCGCGAACCAAGAGCAGGATCAATCCGAGAGCGAAGTGCCGTCGACAGGCAATCCCAGGAGCAAACTTTACTGTCAGCACAGCATTGAAAAGGAGATTGATCCGAGTGGATGTATGCAGGGCAAGAGGCAAATAACCCGAGGACGACGATTGGATTGATGGAGGGAGCCGAATGCGACGGCAGGACGACGTCTCAGTGGCAGAGCTGCAGCTGCAGGGAATGCTCCAGTGGAGGGAGGGAGGAAGTGCGAAGTCCGACAATTGGGACTGAAATGAGCTGAAGTGAAGCCTTATGCAGGAACGTGTGATGCGCCAGAACAGACAAAGGTAGGGTGGGAGGTTGAGGAGATCGATTGGGTGCTGAATGGGCCATACAAGAGGAATGCCGTGATGATGGGCGAAGGATGATGGGTTGGTCGATTGATGGCATGCGGCGGGACTTGGACTTAGACTTGGGAGGACTTGGGGCTCAAGATAGGTACTCGTACGGATCCAAAATCGGCGGTTAGTGGGAGGAGGCGTTGAAGGACTAAGGTGCCTAGCAAAAGACGGAGTACCTAAGGACTTAGGCAAGTTCGGGGCGACTAGCACCTGTTTGTGAGTGTGGGGTTGCTTGTACTAGCCCGATCCTTGCAGGCTCTCATTAACCTGACATAGGCACCCCCAAAGTACGGATACCTCGTACGGCGGTGTCGGCGGGAGGGCGGATTCCTGCCCTCGCTCTAGCCACCTAGCCCCCTAGCCCTCCTCGCCTCCAGCCAAGTTCTCAAGTTTCCTCTCTGCCCCTCCCAGACTGACTTGGTGCTAAGAGGGCATGCTCATCCCTTCCATATTAGCGAAGAAACGGCTTTTCTGTACATGCAGGACAATCGATTCCGGTCCATTTTCTATCCCCTCCAATGGTCCGGACTGTCTCTTGAGCCAATGGGGCATCACTGTCGAGAACGTTTCCTCTTCCAGTAGCTAGACACAATCTGTAACCTGGTAATCAAACAGCCCCCCTTTGTACTGAAGATTGATGGGGCTTTCGTCAATCCTTGTTGTCGGGGTCCTTGTTGATTGCCACAATTATTCCACTTGGGCCCACGTTTCTCATTTCGTGCAAGCGCCCTCGTCACATCACGTGGTATACACGTTCGGTATCTCATTGTTCCGGAGGCAAAAGTTTCTCTGGACATCACTCACCACTGATCGCAACCATTAGTCAGTACCTAGGTAGGATATTGGGCTCTTGTATCATGCTGCCCACATCATTTTGACGAATTCTCCTCGCCGTCGCCAAAGCATTAATCACCTCACTCCTAGCTTAAGCCGAAGCTGTTGCGACAGACATCATGTCGGACGGTAAGTCTGCCCTCGAATCAACTGCCGACCTCCCACTGACTCCCTCAGCCGACTTCGATACAGTTCGGCGCCTGCAGGCCGAGCGCAACTCTCAATCTGCTGGCAAGAAAGGTTCAAAGACCTTTGACCCCTCCAGCCAGCGCGCTGACTCTTCCACCAAGGCCTCCTTCACTGAGTCCTTCGACACACAGCTTTACGACCGAAATGGGTCGGACAAATTTGCCGGCTATCATACCTCCTTACCGACTGATGACGATGACGAAGAAATGCCCGACGCTGGTGATAGCAGGAGGCTCATTGGACAATACACTGCTACAAAGGACCAGATGAACGAGTTCTCGCGAGGGAATGGAGTGGAGGAAGAAGATATTCTACTTGGGCGTGAGAAATCTGCCAGAATAGCAGATCGTGAGACTGATTACCAGAAGCGAAGATTCGATCGAGGTCCACTCACTCCGACACGAGCCGATCCTTTTGCTGCGAATAAACATGCCGGAGTCAGTGAAGGTTCTACCTATCGTGAAGTCATGCAGCTCCAGGACCTTGAGCGCGAAGAGGAGCGAGTAAATAAACTTATTGCTGAGAAGCAGACGGACAGCGACGCGGTCGAAGAACATAAGCCATCTCTGAAGGAAGAAGCCAACAAAGAGAACGCAGACGCAGGGTCGACTGTGGAAGCGACGGGGCGAAAACGGAAAAAAAGGTGGGATGTTTCGAGTGAAGCCACTCCAGCTTCTGGTGGTGCTGAAGAAAAGAAGCGTTCGAGATGGGACCAGGCTCCAGGCCCGGAAGAAGGTTCGGCGTCGACAAAGCGATCAAGATGGGACCAGGCCCCTGCCCTAGGTTCAGCGACTCCAGCCGGCAGTGCGGGACTTGCCACACCCATGCATCCCACCCAGTCAGGATTCGGTACTGACATCACAGGCCGGAGCACAGTTTGGTCTGACGAAGATCTCGATCTGATGCTTCCTACCGAGGGCTACACAGTCTTAGAACCACCCCCTGGATACGCACGCGTCCGAATAGCCACCCGAAAAAACGTGGCGACCCCTGCAGCAGTCAGTAGCTCTACTGGGATCGGCGGTTTCATGATGCAGGAACCAGAAAATCCAAGAATGATGGGCAAGCAGCTTCCTACTGATATTCCTGGCGTGGGCGATCTGCAGTTCTTCAAAACCGAGGATATGGCTTATTTTGGAAAACTTGTGGATGGTGCCGACGAGAACGCAATGTCCGTTGAAGAATTAAAGGAGCGCAAGATCATGCGATTACTTCTCAAGGTTAAAAACGGCACTCCACCCATGCGTAAGACTGCGCTACGACAATTAACGGACAATGCTCGCCAATTTGGAGCCGGACCCTTGTTTAATCAAATCCTTCCATTGCTAATGGAGAAGACACTTGAGGATCAAGAGCGGCATCTTCTTGTAAAAGTCATCGATCGTGTTCTTTACAAGCTTGATGATCTGATTCGGCCATACGTCCATAAGATCCTGGTTGTTATCGAACCCCTACTTATTGATCAAGATTACTATGCTCGTGTCGAAGGCCGAGAAATCATTTCGAATCTCAGCAAGGCTGCTGGATTAGCGCACATGATCAGTACTATGAGGCCAGATATTGATCATGTCGACGAGTACGTGCGAAATACAACCGCCCGTGCTTTTGCCGTAGTAGCGTCAGCTCTGGGCATCCCTGCACTTCTTCCTTTTCTGCGAGCAGTCTGTCGAAGCAAGAAGTCCTGGCAAGCTCGGCACACCGGAGTGAAAATCGTGCAACAAATCCCGATTCTCATGGGTTGTGCAGTGTTACCACATCTCAAGGGTCTTGTGGATTGTATTGCCGATAACCTCAGCGACGAACAAGCCAAGGTAAGAACGGTCACGTCTCTTGCCATTGCTGCACTCGCAGAAGCTGCCAATCCCTATGGTATTGAGAGCTTCGATGATATCCTCAACCCTCTTTGGACTGGGGCTCGAAAGCAGCGTGGCAAAGGACTTGCAGGCTTTCTCAAGGCAGTTGGATATATCATTCCTCTTATGGACGAAGAATATGCCAATTACTACACCAGTCAAATTATGGAAATTCTCCTGCGAGAGTTTGCATCTCCTGACGAAGAGATGAAGAAAGTCGTCTTGAAGGTCATTTCCCAATGTGCGAGCACCGATGGCGTGACAGCCGGTTATCTCAAGGAGCATGTCCTACATGAATTTTTCAAAAGCTTTTGGGTCAGAAGGATGGCGCTTGACAAGAGGAATTATCGACAAGTTGTGGAAACAACTGTAGATTTGGGCCAAAAAGTCGGCGTCAGTGAGATTGTTGAGCGAATAGTCAATAACCTCAAAGACGAGAGTGAAGCATATCGCAAGATGACGGTGGAGACCATTGAAAAAGTCATTGCGTCCCTAGGCGCCGCAGACATTGGTGAACGACTGGAAGAGCGGCTTGTTGACGGTATTCTACATGCATTCCAAGAACAAAGCATTGAGGACATTGTCATGCTTAATGGCTTCGGTACAGTCGTTAATGCACTTGGAACTCGATGCAAGCCTTACCTACCTCAGATTGTCAGCACGATCCTTTGGCGGTTGAACAATAAATCCGCCACCGTCCGTCAACAAGCCGCCGACTTGATTTCTCGAATAGCAATGGTGATGAAACAGTGCGGCGAAGACGCGCTCATGGGAAAGCTGGGTGTGGTGTTGTATGAGTATTTGGGAGAAGAATACCCTGAAGTCCTCGGTTCCATACTCGGTGCCCTTCGTTCCATCGTTACTGTGGTCGGCATAAACCAAATGCAACCTCCGATCAAGGATCTCCTGCCGCGCCTTACACCCATTCTACGAAATCGGCACGAAAAGGTACAAGAGAACACTATCGATTTGGTCGGCCGCATTGCCGATCGCGGACCAGAATCAGTGAACGCACGCGAATGGATGCGTATTTGCTTTGAGCTTCTAGATATGCTCAAA
Organism: Exophiala aquamarina CBS 119918; assembly: GCF_000709125.1. Classification (NCBI taxonomy): domain Eukaryota; kingdom Fungi; phylum Ascomycota; class Eurotiomycetes; order Chaetothyriales; family Herpotrichiellaceae; genus Exophiala; species Exophiala aquamarina. Next base: position 2,692,358 of record NW_013550587.1, read on the forward strand.
GCTCATAAGAAGGGTATCCGGCGAGCGGCAAACAATACCTTCGGGTTTATCGCCAAGGCAATTGGTCCACAAGATGTTCTAGCCACACTGCTGAACAATCTTCGAGTGCAGGAACGACAGTCTCGTGTCTGCACGGCTGTTGCGATTGGCATAGTGGCTGAAACCTGTGCGCCATTTACCGTCTTACCCGCACTGATGAATGAATATCGTGTTCCTGAGCTGAATGTGCAAAATGGTGTGCTGAAATCGCTGTCATTCCTCTTCGAGTATATCGGCGAAATGGCGAAAGACTACGTCTACGCAGTAACGCCATTGCTTGAGGACGCACTCATAGACCGCGACCAGGTGCACCGCCAGACAGCAGCAAGTGTTGTGAAGCATGTGGCCCTGGGTGTCGTTGGCCTTGGTTGTGAAGATGCAATGGTTCATCTTCTCAACTTGCTTTATCCCAATCTCTTTGAGACCAGCCCCCACGTGATCGACCGAATCATTGAGGCGATCGAAGCCATCAGAATGGCAGTGGGAACTGGTATCGTTATGAACTACGTCTGGGCGGGGCTATTCCATCCGGCTAGAAAGGTCCGTACACCGTATTGGAGACTTTACAATGACGCATATGTGCATTCAGCCGATTCAATGGTGCCATATTATCCCAACATGAAGGACGAAGGTTTACCGAGGGATGAGCTATTTATTGTGCTGTGATGCTTTTCAATCAAGCACTCTCCTCGAGATTGTTCACTATGGCGATCGAGAGATAGAAATCAATTCTCGATACAATGAGCCATGCAATGCTTTGTTCCCTTCTGGACAAGGCTTGTTTCCTGTATTTCGAATGCCTGTTTTCATAGCTAATTTTACTTACCTCCCAAACCACAGTCTACTCTTTGCGAATCTCTAAAACAGCTAGAGATTAAGTCGCCAGAGAAACTTGACAATTGATTAGTCCTTGGTTGCGTCCGAATGTTGGCTATGGGTCTGTCTAGTAATGGGGGGGGCCGGCAGGCGGTGCTACCGGTCAGATTTGGTCCACTTCAGGAGAGCTTCTGGATGCCATCTGAACAGTGAGATCACGAAAAGGCAGATGATGGGGGTATTGCTATAATTTTGGAGTGTTGCCTTGTCATCTCGTCAACGATAGCCAGTTGATGCTACGCAATCAGAAAGAGATGTCTAGCAGAGATAACTTGGTTGTGCTGTTCTGGCTTCCTGGTCGTTTTGCTGCTCCTTACTCAGTCTGTATGATTGCGTACAGGAATGAATGGTTAGGACTGGCGTTCACATGAACATATTTAGCTACCAAGGAGCAGGTTTTTTTTTTTATGTGACTTTGTATTGTTTATCAAATAATATTGCAGTAGCTAATTTGGCAAGGAATAAAGCTCGTCATTGTCCTCGGCCCCTTACACAACCCCGGAAGGGCTTGCAAGCTTCGAGTCAAGTGTCTCCCTGTGTGTTTTGAAATCCCTGCGTTGTCTTTTGAAGTTATTTTCTCAAAGCCTTTAACGCCGAGAGCGCCAAGGCTTATTGCCTTCCAAATATAGAGTGCTCCTACTCTGAGTGTGCTAGACAAATTTGTTTGGTCTGACGTCGCTTGACAGTTACAGGGACTGCCTCCGTCACATGCAATACGACCAAGGTTGCTGACATCTTCTACACCCTCTTGGGGGATCCACTAAGTTACTCCTTGCACGCTAAACGCTGGGTTCAATCAAATAATATATATCGGATCCATACGGAGTACATTATACTTATTTTGCGCACAGTGTTACCATGTTATGAAGGAGACATTCCCAAGATTCGAATCATGGCAGGCATCTCTCCGCCGTATACAATCAGATAGGAAGGCTGTTGGGGGTTTGACATGAGCTCAAATCAGCGTTTGCAATTGTCTTCTACCGTTCCGTTCTCTTTTCTTTTCTCACATCATCGCCCGCCGGCCGTTGCCCGAGCATTGTCTTCTCTGGTAGATCCTAACAGGGTCCACCTTTACGTGGCGATAGGAGACCCACAATGGTTTAGATCGCGTACTTCCTTACCCATTCTCTTACTTTAGCATTGTAACGTGCCCTGTCATTTAGATACAGGAAAGCGGCCTCTTCGGAGCCCCCCATTGGGCTGTGTGGGTTCGGATCATCGAGAAGTGACTGGATTGATAGCAACACTTTATATCGAATCTGCTGTCAGTTTGTAGTGCTAAGCAGATGAGAAGTGGCCTACCTTTCACCGGTGACAACGCCGGGGCCCATTGACCTCTCAGTATGTCTACACCGATACTGCCGTTTGGGCTGATGTTTGGGTGATAGATGCGAGTCGTGAAAGCGACGGTTGGAGGCTTGAAGGGATAGTCGGTGGGGAAGGACATCATCAAGAAGAAAACTGCTCCTTGATATGGTGTGTCGGTCTACTCCTATTAGTATGTGCCTAAACAGTGTACAGAAAGAGTCTTACTGGGCCCATCATGGTAGCCTGCCAATGGAACTACAATACCGTTAGCCAAGCGGTAATATTGACGGAAACCGCAAATTACCATGTCATCACCCATAGGGCCTGCACTCACTCCGGATACTGGATCTCGGTTTTGGTCGTTGAGCTGCCGGACCAACCACTTTTCGGCAGCGCTCATTTTCCTTGGAGGATCAGGGAGCGCTGGGCTTTCCGTGGTGCAGAGACTGCGAAATCTGGTGTTCTCACTTTCAGTCAAAGGGAGGCAAATAACTCCAATTATCGTGACTTGACCGGAGCTGAAACCAGAAAGCAGGGACCAGCCGTGGGATCGTGTCGTTGAGATGTGACTGACAGCGTCTACCTCTAGGTCGTGAGTGCGCTGGTAAGGTTTACAGTACTCTAGGACTTGGCTAAAGGTGAGTTGCAATGATTCATTCGCGTCAGGGACAAGGTCTGGCTCGTCAATCACCTCTGACGTATCTGTCGCATTTTCGTGCGGTGTTCCGCCTATACCTGGTGATGGCGTCCTGCTAGACCGATCAGAAATGATGGTGCCGGGAGGCAGATCAACCTGTTGAACGCGCTCTGCTAGATCGAAGTTGTCTTCGAGTTCTCGGTCTGTGTGAGAACGCAGAGCTTCTGCGTTCGCCCTCGCCTGCATCTCTGAATCGCTGTGGAATTATTAGCACGGCTTTGCCCTCCGGAAACAGTCTGTTACCATCGAATAATGTCCAGAACGAGGGACAGAGAATGTTTGTGCCTCTGCACCTGTCTTAACAGGCGCTCTGCAACCAAGTCATCTTGATCAAAGATTTCTGTCGTTTGTGGAGTAAGCGAGCTGTTACTCGATCGAGTCTTGACGAATCCTTCAAGCTCCGTATGAACGAGAACGATTTGAGTGAAAATCACGATCACATCCTGGAGCGGGATCAGGCTTGCGCGAGTAGCGCTGACATCCTTGGTCCGTTCCACGAATTTTCCGAGGGCAGAGATAATAATTCGAAGGGTAGGGAGCTCTGATTCGATCTCTTTTAAGGCATGCGGCGGGTTGGTCAAGCGCTTGATGAGATTTGCAAGGTGTGTACCGGCCGTCAGCAACCCCGTGACTGAGGCGCTGAGGTTGATGGGGTTCTCAGCCGGCTGAAAACTGGCACCATGGGCCGTGATCACTTCTTGGACTTGTATGACGGACAGCAGCTCTTTCATGTAAGCCGCCGCCACCGCCGCTGCGTAGGGCTGCCATTTCTTGTTCTTGTGAGAATCGGCGTAGTCACATATGCCTCGGACGACCAGGCATGGAAATGTATCCATCAACCCAGCCGCCTCCATTTCCACGCAGAGAATTTTCGTTTCCATCTTTAAGTTGTCTCGCTCTCTACCATTTTTCATGACCTTGTTGGCGGATCCTATCGTCCCGTAATGAATATGTGGGTAGGGATTAGATCGAACAGGACGATTCACTATCTCTGTTTTGTCACAAAACCTGCACGTGGACCCTCCTTGATGGTCATAGTGTGAGCGAAATAACTGGTCTTGCCCTCCCCCTGGGTAGATATATTTCTCCCCCATCTTCGGGAACTTACTGATCATCTCTTCCATGTGCTGAAGGATTCGGCTCTCTTCCTTTTCGTGGCGCGCAATAAGTTTCTGAACCGCCGACCGCAAGATTATGGGTGGTTTGTTCAAGAACCCCGTCCGCTTGAAGCCGGCACTGGCTTCCTTGCCAAAATCGAACTGCACAACTCCACCGAAGGAGTCAGTGGGCTTGCTGACCACCACATCTCCTAAGCGAATATCATTGCCATCTGCCTCTTCGTCGGGTACGCCCCCGCCAATGCCCACCAGCAGACTAAATCGAACACAGGGGAAATCGTTGAGCAACTGAACTGCCACTGTCGCTGCCGCATTGTTCCCAATCTCTGGTAGAACAGCGATCACCGCGTTATGGCCACATATTTCTCCCAAGGTGTAGTTATTTTGCGCTCGCTGAGTGGGCAGACTCGGGTGGACATTGTCGAGCATTGCCTCAACGGGAGCCAGTTCCACCCCCATGGGGCAGATACAACCCACAGTATAGTCACGGCAAGTCAGCGGCATGATCGATCGCGGCGAGAGACGTCTTGGAGGTAGTGTACCGGCGGTACCAGCGATCAGGCTGAAATCCGCCCGTTGCAAGGCAAGATTCCATGCGCCGTGTGCTGAGAAGCCACCAGCGGCGCGACTCCTTTGGATGCGCGGAGTCGTCGGCGGCCAGCTGCCAACGCATCTAGGGGAGGAGGCATGCTGAGGAGTAGAGTTATCCTGCAGGATGACGCTGGTAGTCGTCGGTCTGGACCCGCGTGAGGCTGAATTTAGTCGCCTTGAACGTCACGTGCTGCGTGGCGTACTAGTGCTGTTTTATGTGTGTAGAAGGCGCATGTTCTTCATAACTCCGCTTTCTTGGCTGTTACCTATTCTCGATACTCACCACGGTAAGAAGGTCTAAATTTGAAACTGGCATGACATCCGCAGATTATTACACGAACTATTAGACTTAAAATTTATCCCTGCCCACTTCTAAAGAGCACTGTCGTCAAGAGAATATGGAAAACCTTGCCGATCGGGATTGTCCTATGGGTCCTTGCGCCGGGCCGCACCCTGCACGATTTGTTGGAGCCAGCCAACAGCCAATAGCCAATCAGGGAGCCCGCGGGCGAGCAATCAATCGACACTCTTTATTTCAGTCATTGCTTCCACATTTGATCGCATTCCTAGACCGACAACTATTTATCCAGTGGAACGAGAACCCCGACGCCAGCTAGTTCGACCTCATTTAGATTCGCTACTAGAATGTCGACCGACAGAAAAGATTCGAAACTAGAAAACCCACCCAAACCCTTCCACAGCGACAAGAAGAAACTAATCGCGTTCTTATAACACGCGGAAATATGTATAATACTGAACCTAAGATGATTCTCTCCGAAGCTTATATGGATACTCTTTACGACTTTATACCTAGAAGGAGACGTAAAAGCCTAGTTCTAACCCTTTTAGAAGGACTAGATAGGTAGTGCCGAGGAAAAGGTCGAGAAGTAATCATCCGAGAAATCTTTAAGAGCTATAAAGGATTCAGAAAACATCTAACCTTAGCTTTCCTTAGAGAAGTGTTACGGGTTAAACCCGCATGTAGACTTGGTGGACACCGGCGTTGGAAGCAGCCCAGCACGTCCAGACCAGATCTCGTCTGGAGGCCTGTGCGGAGCTGCAATCGCAAGTCGGACCTGCAATTGCAGGAAAGACCAGTTATAGCCATAACTGAACGGAACTAGCAAGCAATGGCAGGAACTGGACAGAGGTGCTTTCGTAGATCCAGCAAGCCGGATCTGCGCAAGGCAATCGCACGCGAGGTAGTTACGACCAGTCTTCCGTTGACAGGGAAACCATCATGCTACTAGATAACGAGCTAGAGTACATAAGAGAGCCGGATGCGCCTGGAGTCTTTATAACTCTCCAGATTTAACCTCCTCGCATTAGGTAGACCTGCTAGTTGTACAACTCTTGTCGAACTGTAACAACAAGACGAGAAAAGGAAGACGAAAAGAAAGGCTATAACTCTGAAATAAATGGGCACCGTCTAAGAATATAATACAGTACTAAGTTTAGAGGACTCATAATAACTCTAGGCTATAGTATACGAAATGTTGCGGACCTTAAAGGTGAAATCTGCTAGATTCATAAAGTACTCTTTCTTATGAAATGTGGGCATTATTACGTTTTCCTTAGGCTGCATCTTGAATGCACTGGCTCAAATAAAGTGAGCCTAAGAAAAAACCTCTGAAATTGCAAGAGGCTAGGATATACGGAGACTTGATCATCTTGTAGCTTACTGCGTGGAAAGTTCCCACGATCTGACGTGGAGGAAACGAACGAACACTGTAAAATAAAACTGCTGAGATCTCTAAACCGCTGTCAGACAGGGGGAATTTAAGTTGGCTGAATTGCTCCGAATTTTGAGTTTGGGTCTTAATCTAAATTAAGCTTCACGGCTCTTTTCGGTATCTACGAATTATTTTAAATGACCACACAGGGATCTAAAACAATACCGGGATGCACTTTACTCCTAGGTCTACCCTCCCTAAACAGTCATGAATTGTCTTCCCAAGAACACCATTTTCCAATACACGCGAACATACCAGTTTGAAAACGATACCGCGGCCATGAAAGAAAACTTGGTCCCATATGAAAAAACATAGTGAGTGTTAGAAAATTCACCTGCTCCGCTGGCCGCTTATCGCTTCTTGACAATGTCAAGAATGTTGACCTCAATCTTGGTAGAGCCCGTGTCGACCTTGACCTGCATACCTTGGACGCCAACGGTGCTAGCCTTGGCAGCCTCATCACGCACCATACGACTGAAAGTCTTCTCATCGCGACGAGTCAGGGCAGCGTTCTCTCCGCAGCATGTGCAGTCATCGCCAGCATATGAAGCGGGGATACGAGTCATGGCGCCTGCGTTATACGAGGAGCAAGCTCGGGAGTGGGCACAAGATCCTCCATTGAAGAGTGACCTGCCGCCAATTGTAGATCTGGAATCGTAAGGGACCAGATGGCCAGACTTCACCGATGAGTCAAACCGAGAGGCAGGAGCACGGTTAGCATCGTAGGGCACCAAGTGACCGGGCATAACAGTATCGTAGCGAGATCCAGGGGCACGGCTGGATACTGCTCCATCCTCGTAGATCGTAGGTATATTGGTCTTACCAAATCGAGTAGTGCGATCGCGACGAGTACCATGCTTGCTACTGGTAGTGTTCACTGCATCTGATCCAATCATGGAGCCAGGACTAGTAGTCACAGTAGTCGAGGTCTCGAGATCGCGACGCTCGCGCCCAGTGCGAGGAGCTCTGCTATCACGAACGGACATATTATCGAACTTGGGCTGCATGGAATTCATAGTGGGATCGCCACGACGAGTCTCGCGCTCTGAGGGACGATGAGTACGATCCCGCTCGGCACCGCGCTCAGTATCTCGATTAGTCTCCGTTGTTGATTGAGAAGGAACACACTTCGATGACTGGGTTACCGAGTCAACTCGACGACGAGTCTCGGTCTTACTCTCGCGCACAGTGGCAGCAGGTTTCGGAGTGATAGCTGCAGGCGGATGTGCGGAACGGGCTGCTCTAGACTCTGCAAGCAGAGTCGATATGCTAGGCGGGGCCATCCGTAAGTTAGCAGTATGGGGTTGAAAGTGTTGGGAGTGTGCTGGAAGAGCTAATTGATGTATGGAAGTATTGGTGTTGGGTTGAAGACTCTCCTGTAAAAGTGAGGAACCTCGAAAAATTCTAAGTCGAAAAGCTGTGTTCGGACGGTGTATTCTTCGATTCGATGATTGTTTTGCTTGGCTGGTTCCTTGCAAAAGAAGCTTGGAGAACAGAACTTGACGGTCCGAGTAGGAAGGGGACTCTTATACGATCTGCCTGCCTCTCGACGATACATGCTTTCGAGTTAACAGGTGGACTTCTGACAAAGACTCGAGAGTGGAGCTAAAGGGAAAGCTGCTTTTCATTCATTGCACGCCGTCAGAACTATTAACTTGAGAGGAGACACACAATGTCGAACAACGGAGCTCGATTGCGTGGTCGAGGTCGTCTCCTTGTACATAGCCCAAGGTTGAGGGTCCCTATTTGTTGAGGATGAAGCTGATCACAAAGAAAAGGATAATGCCTTGATGGTATTCACGAAGGGGACTTCTACTTTGGGGGGAACAATCAACCACTATCAGGAGAAGCTTTGTGCTGTATGGATTCGATCAATCCAGTCAGGAACAAAGACGTTTTGGTCAGCGATGGGAATTCGCTCCACAGAGACCACTCACTTGGCAGGGGAGGACTCTGCGCCGATAGATGGAATAGTTTCGATACAATCGATACACTAAGGGATAGAGAACGAGGAATCGTCTCGACAGAAGTTCGAAATCTGGATCGGGATTGGGGTTGTGCAGCCTCGTTGCCAAGATGCAGCCTCATCCGGATTCCGGATAGTCGGACGAGCTGGCCCCGAATGGATTCATGCTGATGCTACTAGCTGAAAGAAATCTCCTGTACACGACACATCGTCTCTGATATCCGCTTTAACGGTTCCGAGCCAGACCAAATCCATCAGACCCCGTTAAAATGCCCGTCACCTTACTCGAGCTTCCCACTGAAGTCAGGAATCAGATCTGGGGCCTCGTATTTCGGAGTCAGGTCGTGGTGCCCCATTCAACAAAACCTACTGTTAGACAAGGCGGTTGTTTGGCGTGTCTTAAGGAGGATCGCGTCAATCCAATACCGTGGTCAATAGCGTTTCGTCCGCTTCTGACCTGTCGACAAATATACGACGAGGCAGCGCACATCTTGTATGCCTCCTTTCATGTCCACTTGGGCAAGAACATCTTTCATATGAACAGCCTCAGAGCGCCATTCCCCACTATCAACAGTAAAGTTCCTTCAATTGTTGTATGGGTCCACATAGGCGAAGAAAATCGAGTGCACTGGACTGAGGGTCTGAAGTTGCTAGGGGATGCATTTTCTAACCTGCAACACTTGACCATAAACGCCCACATGCGCCCGCCGGACTCCTACGAAAAGCTGATCGATGCGATTTCCCTTGCGACTCCCATAGTCAGGTACTCTCGAGACAAGCGAGATATCGAGGTGAAACTTCGCTTCGACTACACTTACGAGGATGTCATGTTCGATAGCCCGTACCTGGGTGAAATTCGGACTACAGATGCCCTGGAGGAGCACGAACTGGTGTTGCGTGATCTGATTGAGGATGACGCGTTTATTGAAGCGGCTCTCGGCGAGGATGAGGACGAACAGGAGATGACTGCTGCCTTGTTGAGAACGGCTCGCGCACATGAACAACCGTGGCTTGAGAAATTGCAGCGGAACAGGGCCTCCAGGCAAAGAGCCCGGGAACAACCTCAGTCGGCGACTCAAAGTCAGCCAAATTCTACCGAGTCTACTGTGGGCTCTGCAGTAGATACCTGAGTCGCTTTTGTCTGTCCGACTGATGAAGAATAAGTCTGCATAAACTCTACGCGAGGCTTGTGGGGATACTCTGGCAAATTTGAATGGAACTGGGAAATAGCGCCTCTTCATCTTTTCTCATAATTTGATCCTTATGGATTGAATGTACTGGCCGGAGTAAGGGGGCCGGAACAGAGATATTCATGGGACTGTTCTCTGCCATCTACTGTGTAGCGAAATGATCACACGGGTTAATGGGGCTTACTCGATGTGACGTGCCCCGGTGTTCCAGGCTGTTTCTTCTCGTTATCTCTCCTTGACTAGCATGCAGAAATACTGTCTAAATCCAAGGTCTTTTAGATCCAACTTCAGTCCCACGGCTCAATCGTTCATGGCATCTCGCGGCAATATTCTCATCCAACTATAGTGCTACTTTGCACATATTCTTTACGCGCACACCACAAAATGGAATCAACAGGTGCCGCACGCATGAATTTTGCACCTCAAACCTTCACACGCTTCCTTTCCTCCGCTCTTGTAGTCCAACTGGTTCAATCGTTTGGTCCATCTTTTGGGGGAAACTGGTTCGATTTACTGAATGCCAAATACCACTAACGAGCGTGGATCATTTCTATGAGAATTTTGAACAAGACGGGTTCGAGTCTACCTTCAACTGGCTCGTTTTTTGATTGCGTACACATTTCAGATTTTGTGTAGTAGAAATTTTAGTCGTCCTGAGTCCAGGGAGAGCAGCGAAGAGGCGGTGCACCCGGGACCGGATATGCCAGTGCTGCTATGAGAACGGACGAGTAAGTTCAAGCTGCATAATGTTCTTCCGACTCCCTTCAAATAACCCACCCAACATTTCAAAAGAACAGGACGTTTTTACCCTAAAGGGTTTGGTTTAGATTTTAATACCATCAATGGGGGTTCAAACGTTGGACTTACTGCAGGAGACTACAGGGGACTATTCTCAGGTCGGCATTCGCTGCTCTTAAGCACCTCTGCCGCAGAGTTTCCAAGTCGGCCGAGCTACTAATTGCAATGGCATAACCAAGCTTTTGATTTGCAAACTAAATGCAAGACAATCCAAATCGCTCACCCAATTTGCCAGCCCATCTCCTCGGCAATGACATCTGCAAGACCGTGTTTGTATTTTTCTTCGCCTGACCTAAGAGGTGGCCACTGTCTCATCTTGCGCCGAAGGGCTTCCACTTCTGGTATTGATGAAGCGAGGTCGCTTGAGCATCATGTTAGCGAGACCATCCATGTGTTGCGCTGGTTGCAGGGAGAAAGTCTTTGGACGAGCCACCAAAAAGGAGAGGTCTTGGAGCCACATACTCGATGTTTCCATGTATAACGTATTCTTGCTCCGCAAGGACCTCCGCGAGTTCCGCTTGGTGGTTGTGCAGCAAATCTGAGTTGGGCACAACAACGAGAGGAATTCCCACTCTCAAAGCATCAAGGATTGAGCCCGAGCCTAGGACGGAAGGTTAAGATCGTGGATCAGGGTACAGCCCTGTCGCTTACTCACCTGCGTGGCTGATGACCATTCCTTGACTTTCCTCGGTGAATCCTTGCACGGCCGAGATTTCATCCCTGAGACCATACTTATTGAATCCGAAGCCAGTGATCTCGAGCCTACGATCATCGACAGACGTAGCCAACTCTTTCAATCTCGACTGAAATATTGTTTCACCCTCATGGCTACCATATTGGACCCGTAGCTCCACATACCCAGCAGCGTGTAGAGCGCCAATAAAGTCAGGATGCAAGACAGCTCGTATCAAGCTATCGAAAGGTGCAGTAGCGCCAATAGTAACGAAGCACCTCTTCCCAGCGGTTTTACTATGTTGCGTACTTGCCATGGTCAAGATGTCATGATGTTGACCTCATTCAGGCTCGGCCACGGTCAGACTAACTCCGCAGATGATCGATGAAGAACAGAGGCAGACTACATAGTTGTCAAGTGAATACGGCGAACCACAATGCCAAGTATTTGGGCGAAGTATATCTCTTCGATGTGCCGGGTGCGGAAAAATAATGTTTCCCAGTAGCTCGACTCCAAGTCAATTGCCAGCGTAAACGGCTTCACTCATTGCCGGTATGGCAACACCGACACGCTATCTATGCCGCACACTACTTCAAGTCAGTCGGCGGCAGCTGCCAGCAAAACGGAAAGCGCAGTCACAATGTCTCCGGACGGCCCCAAAAGCAGCTCCTTACTTCCGACAATACTCGTCCGCTTCGATTCTCCGAGCAGGCAATTCCAGGGATAGGGAAAATGAGCTACCAGAGGAAGCTAGGGCTGATGAGCTAGAAAGAGTTGAAGAAGGGAAAGGCCCGTACTGGGTGGAACTACCTGATCGAGACGGTGACGGAGCAAAGAGATATCTCAGGTTAGGCTCAGCCAAAAGGGATACGGTTGGGGGAGAGGACGGCTTCTGGCTGAACGATGCGGATGCATTGAGATTCGAATCGGCCTATCCTCAAGCACCAGACCCTAGTGAATACCTAACACCACTCCAACCTATTGTCGCGGAAGAAGTCACTCCAGAAGAGCTTGAGCAAATGAAAGAACTCCTCGGGGGAAAGCCAGGAGATCCCATCGGTCTCTACAATCATCTAATGGCGGTGGCTGAGTCCCTTGAAGGAGAGAAAGACTTAGACCCTGCGATAATGGACGAGATGGAAAGAGACATTGAAGGCGATGAGGATGTCGACTTTCCTGTGGATACTATGAGGCCCCGAGAGATGGGTTGGTTCGCAACCGACGAAGGGGAAGATGAATTCGCTATGGCTGAAGATGGCGACGACGATATTGATGATTCTCACATCACATCCGTTGCACACAGTCAGTTGGAGGTGCATCGAGAAGTCAGAGAATATACTAGGGTCGTTGCTTGGGACATGCCACTACTGACTAGTACGTGATGTCCAATATACCGTGATCCCTCCTACTAACATGTGATCAGGTTTCGCCAAAGAATTCAAACCTCCCACCGAAAGCCAGCCTTTGCGATTCCGATATACAACCTACATGGGGGAATCCCATCCCGCAGCAAAGAAAGTGGTCGTGCAGTTCTGTACCAAGGATCTGCCTGGCCTGACGGACGTGCAACGTCTGAAACTGATCAAGCTTGTCGGGACACGCTACAACCCCGACAGCGATATGATCAAGATGTCCAGCGAGAAATTCGAGGCACCAGCGCAAAACAAACGATATCTGGGAGATCTAGTCAATAAACTCATCGACGAAGCAAAGAACGGCGCCGATGATTTCAAAGATATTCCCCTGGACTTGAGGCACGTCAAGCCAAAGAAAAACATCAAGTTTCCAGAAGAATGGAGAATAAGCCCACGGCGTGTCCAAGAACTGCTACTGGCAAGAAGGGAACAGAGGCTGATTGCTGACGCAGCAGCGGCTGAGATTCCCGTCGATGGAAAGAACCTGGTGCATAACTATGTACAATCTCTGGCGGGAAGGAACATGCCCACTCCCAACCGGCTCATGTAAAACTAGGTTGCCAAAAATATACTTTGATTCATTTTTCTTTTCTATGAAGAATTCCTCATAAGGACAGGAATTATGGTCCACGGTTTTCTTTCTCTGCTTCAGCCTGTCGGCCCGAAGAAAAACATCGTTGCAACCAACCGCATTTCTCGAAAACCTGGCCATAAAAGGCATACAACTTTTGTTGTCTGAAATTAAAACGCGACAACACACGCCGTGTAAGTGCTTTCTCTCCGTAATGGGTCTCACAGCCTCGCTGGTCCCTTCGCCTTTAAATCTCCTTTCAGTTGCCATTGCTATTGCCATTGCCTCGGCCTTTGCGTCGACGATTGCCATTGCTACCACCATTGCCACCAGCACGACCGGGACGCGGCTCCGCACTTCCTTGTATAGTAGTGGACGAAGATGCGAAAGATGCAGGGGAGGAGGATGAAGATGCACGAGCAGCTTCAGCACGCGCGAGCTCCTGTTTCCGGAAGTCTGCATCAGACATCTTCTCGTACCGCTCGTCGTCACTCAGCAGATCGCTGCACTCGGCCTCGCTGTCATATCCATTTTTGGGCTCTGGATTGTGCTTGAAGACCGAGCCGTGACCTGGAGAAAGCCCTGGCCACCTGCCTTGATTGGCCTTGCGGCGTTTCTCATTCTCCTTGTCACGAGCCTTGGCGAGCTCCTGAGCTTCTCGCGCCTCTCGTTCTCTGTCTTGGAATGATGCTAGCTTGCCTTTGCTCTTGTCACTATAATGGAAGGGGCGATCTGTACCACGAGTAGATCGGTGAGTATAGCGCTGCCCACCCTGAGCAGCGACGTTCTTGCGGCCGACATTTTGATTGAGAGTTTGAACCTTACGCCAATTGTCACTCTTCTGCACTTTCGAGTCTTGGATCGTGTAGCTAGGAAATTTGACTCCAGGCGGAAGATTCAGGGGTGGGATACCATAAAGCTCGCGAAACCATTGGGGAATTTCATTGTGGCCGAGACGCTTCAATTCATCAAGGTCAAGAGGCATCTCATGCTTGTACTTGCAGCCTGTCTGAACAAAGGAGCACTCCCCAGTCTTCATCCAGTGAGTACAGTAGACTTTCTTTCCCATAGTACCAACTTGTGGTAGATCATTGGCTGAGCTGGAAGTGGGTTTGCCGTCGGTCCTGGCAGATGCAGCTTGGTCTTCAATTGTTGATCTCATGTCAATGGGATGATTGGTTGGTGGTGCGCCGCTGTAGACACCCTCAACGACATGTTGCTGTGGGCGCGCTTCGAACACACCGATAGAGTTCATTCCAGTGATTTTAAGCGCTGTGAGTTCTCTTGGGACTCCTTGGATCTTGACAAATGATGGAAGCTCGTCAATAGCGATCAGAGGGACCATCCGCTGACCGTCTGGTCGAACAACGAAAAAGAGAGCTCGGAGGGGCTCGGGAGTTGTTGCAGACATGGTGGCAGGTGGAATGATTGAGAGGTGCAGGCAAACGACAGATAAAGTGTATATTTAAAGCAGCTCAAAGCAGAGTAGAAGAACCTTGTTGTCTGTGCTTGAATGTGTTGAGAAGAAAATGCCTGAGCGGAGGAGAGAGCGAAGATGGGACCTTTACGGGCTTGAGATCTACTCTGCGTTGAATTTTTGAATCCAGGGGAAGGGTCGTGCGGTGTAGATGGTGAATGGGTGACAGGATCTGAATGCAGTGCTGCACTCACACAAGAATAGAGGGATGTTGTCGGTGAATAGCGTCGTAGATAGCGGGTCAAGGATCACCGCGTGGCTTGCTCAGGTGAAGGGTGTTCCAGTTTCTTTGAGAGTGTATTGTGTCTCAGAAGCAGTCTAGTCGAGGCTGTGAATGTAGATATTGAAGCGAGAGATTGTTCGGGAGAAAATTTGAGGGTGCAGTGGATATATGCTGTTTGGAGGCTTCATCGTTTGCACTTGGTCAAGCCAGGAACGGTCAGAAAGACACTAGCTAGCCTGCCAGTATCATCACGGCCTCAAACACTGATTGAAGGTGTTTGCAGTAAGCCTTGCGCCCCTATGCGCTTCTCTGCAGCGAAAACCCATGCTGTAGGAAACGGGAAGTGGGTTGTTTGTTCCCTCTTAACACTGCTTGCATTGTTTCGTTTGTGGAGAATACCCAAGCCCATGAACACCTGCTTTGTTCCTCCGACCTAGACATGTCCCAGAATAATTCAAGCTCGGCGGCGCGCATGAGAACCATTTCTGGTTTGACAATGTGGTACAAGAGCCTCTGTCTTCAATTCCATAAATGAAGAGGGCATGTCTGTGGGCATTGTCTGAGGAAGCACCAAATGAAAAACAGGAACTGATGATCCCATACTGCATTTCTGTCGATCTTGTAATTCTTGTGACAACCAAGTACAGCCACAGCCACCCTCAAGCACAGAAGCAACGCACATTGTCGGAAAGCTACACGGTCAATGTTCCGCCATCGATGAGATCGGTAGGCGATTGATCTGCTCACGGCCTTCTAGCGGGGTCGGACGAGGCTTCTGGTCGTTCTTTCAGGGAAGTGAGCATCGGGGTTCTTCAAGCTTGCCTAGTCGATCTAGGCCGAAGTTGGTCGCTTTTTATCTTTTTATATTTATATAAGAGGGACGCAATCTGGACTTTAGGGTTCTTGTGTCGGTGATTTCAGGTATCACCTGTGTGCAGAGATATTGGCCACGAGCAGCCTTGACCAGACAGGGGACTAACTAGTCAGGCATCCATGGCCAACATCTCAGTAGACCATGAGTTTCGGAGACAGATGTGCACTCAACGGAGGGCGCGAGAATGGGCATGAGTATAAACATCTCCATATGAGCGCTTGGCGCGAGAACGGACCGTTTGTAATTGCGCTAAACTCTATGTGCATAGGGTATTAGGTGTTGGAGTTTCCCAACGAAGAACAAATGGAATGCGAATCCAGATGCGTTAGGCTGCCTAGAGAGTTCATGGGTGTCTACCTAGGTAGGTATACAAGCCCAGCAGCGTGTCGTAAAAAGTTATAAGATGCGAGGTAGGAAAATACAGGCATTTGAGAGACTTGGTATGTTGTGCTCGCAAGCATACCCCTAATCTACCTACTTTGGATCCTCAACAAGTACGAGGTCGCGGCAATGCCTAATAAAGTAGTGGTAGTAGTAGCCAAAGCACGTTTTTGTCATTATTGTACATTGGATACGAGGTCCTACGTATTATGTAGATAAACATAATACCCCCAGATACCCAGGGAGGTCTTGATTTGGCGCTCTCTAATATAAGGCTGCGAGGCCGCAAGGGGCTCAGTCGCTGTTTCCCTGGCGACTGGCTGTTCTCGTAAGACGGAAGCTTGGTGTTTCAGATAAATTGGGCAAAATACAGTCATAGCCTTGTAGCAAGTAGGCAGGCACCAAGTTAGTCGAAAATCGTGACTTGGTGCTCACGCAACGTGTTTTTATGCCCAAGAATTGTGGGTAGTTATGCAAGAATCATGGCAGTCGGGAGCGACGGATCAATAATAATAATGGCACCGATCCTTCCGAACAAATCTGTCAGGCACCCGTTTTGACAAAACTCCGCTAGACCATTTCTAGCCTCCCCCGGTCCTCTAGATGGCAGCCACGTCTTGTGCTCAGGAAACTGACTCTAGACGCCTAGCACCATCCAATTGCTGGGCCCCTTGGTGCACTTCGGACGCTATCCAGGCTTAGGGTGCTGTTGCTCTTGTCGCTTAAGCTGTCCTTCCCGGCGGGTGGTCACTGTTTGGATCCTTGGAGCTGCCCTTACCGTGTTAGGGGCGACCCAGTGATTGCTTAAGCCGAGCCCTGCGTCAAATGACTCTGATCCAAGGTGGTCAAGTGGTCCAGGACAAAACTAAACCTGACGCACCACCGACAAATGCCCAATAATCCTTGTATGCGTACTATGTATGACTTCCGTACTCCGTACCGTTACCTGTTACCAACTTACCAGTACTGCGCCTCACCTTCAACCGCCTCTTCCTGTTTCCATTTCTTCCTTCAACGACAACTCACCTCTGCCTCCTTGGGTTGAGCTCCTCACTCCCTTATTTCTTTCGTTAAGCATCCCTCTCTGTCTTGATACTCGAGAACGCGTCTGATTGTCTTTTCCATCGCGGTACCATGGCCACCGAGGCCTCCATCGCCCTGACCAACCGCTCCCTCCGTACCATCCGCACAGTGTGTGGTCCCCGTCCCGTCCCATCCCAATCCATCTCATTTGGCATCCTCACTGACCTGTGTATAGGAACTTGAATTTCTAGCAGATAGTTCCATCATCTCTCCAGAGCAGCTCTCCTCTATCCTAGCACAACTGCCTGCTCAAACACCCCTTCATGCTCCTTTACACACGCCTGCAAATATCTCAACCAACACCCCCGTTGATCAATTTTCAACTATGAATATCAAGGAACAGTACGCTCCAGTACCGACGCCTGCTCCTCTTCCACCCCCAGCATATGTCCAGACTCCTCAGATTCTCGCCATAGCATCCGCGCTATACGCATATTCCCCAACAGATGCCGGAGACTTGGCATTACAACCAGGAGATCGAGTGCAGGTGTCAGAACACATGAACAACGACTGTACGTGTCCCTTTCCCATACATGAATTTTCGGCTCCTTACTAACATCCCATCAGGGTGGCGAGGTCGCAATGAACGTACCAATCTGGAAGGAATTTTCCCTCGAAGTTATGTCAATGTTGTTGAGGAGAAACGGCCACCCATGGTTCCTGGAACATCCGACTATGGCAACATGCCCCTGCAGCTCACTCAATCTGGGTCTGTTGTTGGTCCTGAGGGTCGCAAGTACAGCAAACTAGAAGAGCAAGGC
Organism: Exophiala aquamarina CBS 119918; assembly: GCF_000709125.1. Classification (NCBI taxonomy): domain Eukaryota; kingdom Fungi; phylum Ascomycota; class Eurotiomycetes; order Chaetothyriales; family Herpotrichiellaceae; genus Exophiala; species Exophiala aquamarina. Next base: position 2,710,135 of record NW_013550587.1, read on the forward strand.
AAGAAGTTCGGAAAGAAGATGGGCAATGCTGCTATCTTTGGCGCCGGTGCCACTATTGGCAGCAACATTGTCAACGGAATTTTCTAATGATGCCTTGCCGTTCTCTATAATGTTCAACATCAGCCATTTGCTGGCTACGACTACGACTTGGGGTTGAATTTTTCAACCACACGGAATCGGGGAAAGTACAAGCACCACCACGGCTTGATTGCTATAATGGGGATTCCGAAAAATGGGATTTCATGGATATGAAACGGCGTACGCATCGGTTATGGCGTCAAAAGGACTGATTCAAATATGTGACGAACTCGCAAGCTATGGATGAAAAAGCTGCCATTGTCTGAGGCAACCAAGCCAATCTCGATTCACATCCATATATCGGGATATGGGACTGGCATCACCTGAACTTGACCTCAGATAGGTGTGACTTTCTTGATTCTGCTCGAGCGACATCAGGCTTGGATTATGGCTCCCACAGGACATGGGCGATCGGCGTCCTCTGCAAACAACACTTTCCTATGTTCTTGTTGACTGGGGTCAGGATTCAATACCAGATTTTCTTCTGCCAAGATACTTGACTATATTTTTCCATGGGCGAAATTGATTGAAATGATCAATGATAAAATCCAAGAGAGTTGGCAGAGTGGACATGGAGGGAAGGAAGCAGTAATATGCTATCCCGAGTACGTGCAGGGAAGGTTTGCTGCACATATTGTATTTTGATGCAAATGGAGACATTTCGCTTCAATGGCGTGCAGTTGTTTGAACCCCTCTTTCGTGCCATTCAATATCTCCCTATTGACCATTGATATGGCCCCTCGTAAACTGCTCGTAAAAGCCATGTGATCGAAGCCTGTTGCGACTGGCGTGTGTAGAGTCAAGATCTGGAGAGGAAAATCGTTTTACCGGTCACCGCCTCTTGATGCTTGCAGCCCACGAGGGGATGTCGAGGGCGACACGGAATATAACAACAGCGTCCAGTGTGTTGCTCACTGCTGCAGGACGGTTGGCGGTGTTGTTCAATGAATAGATGGTGTCGACGATATATCTTCCGTTCAGTCCTCATCTCTTGCAGGTGGTGGGCCACTGGCCCTGACCATCTTTTCTATCATTTGACCTCGCAGAACCTCTTTACTCTCGCCGAGTCCGAGCGCCATGTAGGCAAGCAGAGGCGGGTGCCCGACATAGCTGGCATATGAGTCTCGAACGATATTGTTACTCCATTCGTAACGAGTGGTGTCCGCGTGGCCTGTACCAATGTATTTGGCCTGAAGCGATTCGAGCTGTTGTAAAGTTCGCAGTTTATCGGCCATGGTTACAGGATGCTGTCGAGAGTTGCTCAGTCGTGGTGATATACAACGAGGAGTAAGGCCGTGTATCACTGTTAGTGTTGCGTCGTGGCTAGATCTAATTGTCCCACTGGCCTTGGTCGCTTCCTGGCGCAGGATGCGATGTGAAGAGGAAAATGCGATGAGTCAGCACGGGTCGTGATTATCACGTGCTTCGTTGGGGAGTCACATCCACATTTCAATGTTCTTGCGACTCCAACTCGGTGCGAGAACGGCGTCTAAAGAGCGCCCGCCAACCATCAACCAGCAAGTACGAGCCAGTTGGAGCTGCACGCTCACTTTCGGTATACTTCCGAGCAACTACAAAGGCTATTTGAGAAATTGCAACACAGACGTCCTCCGTTCTCGCCCCAAAAAGCTCCGGTGGTTTTCTTCCGCACCTACAGAGAGCAGCGGCAGCAAGAATACGGCAAAGGGCTCACACGGACTCGAAACTCGAAACCCCACGTCCTGTTGCAACACCAGGCACGCAATTACCACACAGCCCACCTCCCCACCACATGACTGGCACCGGGTAAGTACCTCAGTACCTTTTTGTCCCTCGGCAAATTTCCTTCGTCATTTGCTGGTACTCACACCTTATTCGTCAGCCTACCTCCAGCCCACCATAACGCCGAAGTAACGACGCTGCCATGGCTCGAGACCCAAGGTAAAACCCTTCTCCCAACGGAAGCTGTGCTTTTGATGGCCACTGGTACTTCCCTCGGGTCCTATCGTGTCCACTGTCAAGTTAGAACGGCTTGATTACCGTTCTTCCAAATTCCGCCCTCCATGAACCCCATCAGATCTGCCCTGTTGGGCGCTGCTTCTAGAAAACATTTCACTGCTCCCTCGCCCTCCATCCGAATGGCTGCCAACCGGTTACAAGCTGAAGCAAGAAGAATGAGTGCAAGCGTGCAACAAACGCGGTCGGCCTCGTTCTCGGGACCGACCAAGATCAAGGTCAAGAACCCTGTCGTCGAGCTCGATGGCGACGAGATGACCAGAATAATATGGCAGGATATCAAGGACAAGTTCATCCATCCTTACCTTGATATTGACCTGAAGTACTATGATCTCGGTCTGCCATACCGTGATGAGACAGACGACCGGGTTACCGTCGATGCGGCAGAGGCGATCAAGAAGTACTCGGTCGGTGTCAAGTGCGCCACCATCACTCCAGACGAAGCCAGAGTCAAGGAATTCAATCTCAAGAAGAGTATGTCGTGACTGGCTCAGATCATCTGTTCACTGCTTACAACACTAGTGTGGCTGTCGCCTAACGGTACCATCCGTAACATCCTGGGCGGCACTGTCTTCCGTGAGCCCATTGTTATTCCACGAATCCCTCGTTTAGTTCCAGGATGGGAGAAATCCATCATCATTGGACGCCACGCCTTCGGCGATCAGTACCGGGCGAAGGACGATGTGATTAGAGAAGCAGGCACACTAGAAATGGTCTTCACACCCAAGAATGGAGGAAAACCGAGAGCCATCAAGGTATATGACTTCCCAGAGAGTGGTGGCGTTGCGCAGACTCAATACAACACCGATGAGAGTATTCGGGGCTTTGCGCATGCCTCATTCAAGTTTGCACTTGAGAAAGGTTGGCCACTGTACATGAGCACCAAGAACACGATCCTGAAGGCCTACGATGGACGCTTCAAAGACATTTTTGAGGAGATCTACGAAAAGGACTACCAGAAGGATTTCGAAGCCAAGAAGATCTGGTACGAACATCGTCTGATTGACGACATGGTCGCACAGATGATCAAATCAGCTGGCGGATTCGTCATTGCAATGAAAAACTACGATGGTGACGTCCAGTCTGATATCGTCGCTCAGGGCTTTGGCTCTCTGGGTCTTATGACTTCCCAGCTCATCACTCCAGATGGCCTCACATATGAGTCGGAAGCCGCACATGGGACGGTCACGAGGCATTACCGTGAGCATCAGAAAGGCCGCGAGACTTCCACGAATCCCATTGCAAGCATCTTCGCATGGACCCGGGGCCTTGTCAAACGTGGCTCGCTTGATGACACTCCCGAACTTGTCACCTGGGCAGAGTCTCTCGAGAAAGCTGTCGTCGACACAGTCAACGAAGATGGCATTATGACCAAAGACCTTGCGCTCGCATGTGGCAAGAAGGAACGTGAAGCCTGGGTCACAACCAGCCAGTTCATGGAAGCTATCGAGAAGAGATTCAAGAAAGACCTCGCCGCATAGGGATTAGAAACAGCCCCGATATGGCATAGGCGATGACAACGACAAGGTGGATCTTATGACAGAGGAGGATGACATAGAGAGCCTGCAGCTTTACCTTTTTACTGAGAGACACTTGAGGTGGTACACATCCTGCCCTCGGAGTAGACATCTCGTGGCGCCGCGCATTGGGCGTTGTCTTGGATGGTTCGAACGCTTAGATGGAAAGACATAAACACTTGCCTTACTAGACCAGCATGTCCAATCACTACGCCAGTTCAGCTTGTCAGTCAGGTTCTTTGGAAAGATGCTATCATCGGTGCTATCATCGTTTGTTGGCGAGTTGCTCGGAGATGGGTGTTTCTGTTGTTCTCCTTCGAAGAAAAGAGCGAAACCACGAGTTGAGAAGGAGATATTAAACCAAACCAAACCAAATCAAATCATGTGGGAATGTCTAAGACAGGAGATTCATAAAGAATTATTGAATTCTATCTCAAAGCCACCTTCGGCGTGTATTGCTACTGCTCGTTGTGGTTCTGAGCGCTCTACAAACAGGTCCCTGTGTTCTGATATTTCGCCCTACTTGAAACCCTCACCTGCGCTTGATCATCCCGCTACACGCCTCATCGCCCAGTGACCGTTACAGCTAGTACAAACTCAGAGACAAATCTGTGATAATTACGAGGAAGATTTGATGCTCTGAAGATGATTCTCATGTGCTAGACATTGTCTACATCGTTGAACTCGAGATGAGCAATTCAGTGTGCCCACCACTAATTTTCCTTTTCGGACAATGCTTCCACTGCGTCTATGTAATATGCTCTTGCGCCCGTTGTCGAAGAAAAGGAAGGAAAACCTCATACACCATAGGCCGTGGGTGCAGCACTTGCCAAACATAACCGCTCGCAAAGAAAGATCTCGCAAACCCATCCATGCATTCATGACTCTCATTGACCCAACAGAAAGGTTTTGAGACCGTGTTTGACTGAAACGCCGGACTACCCTGGGTGTTTTTGGCGTCACATGCTCGCGAACTTCCAAATGCATGATTCACACCTCTACTTTTTCTTCCCAAACGTTAATGGCGAGCCGATATCCGTGCCTCGGAGCTTGATGCCCAGGGCCTTCTCAAGTCTGCCGAGTTTGGTCTGATCGGGGGCGGCAGAGCCGTTTTCGTAGGCCTGGATCTCGGTGGCAAGCATGTTGGTCTTGGTTGCGAGGTCTTTCTGAGTCATCTTGGGGGTGATCTCGTTTCTTCGCTTGACGATGGCTGCGGCAACTTCGCGGCCGACGGTCTTTGGCTTCACAATCTCATCAGACCGATCGACTTTCGTCAGGTGCTGGCCTTCCACGGCCGATTTCTGTGTGAAAACGATGCAGATTAGGATTTTGAATTTAAAAAAGAGAGCCAAAGGCTGGGGGGCATGGCGGGCTTACTGTATTGGAGCTGGCATATTTCTTCTCGGTGCCGATGATGGCTCCAGAGCGGCCGGCGGCGTTGATTGCAGACTTGCCCTTAATGACACGCTCTCGATCAACCGCAGTGCCGCCTCCAGCTCTCACACTCTTTCCAATCCTTGTAACATTGTCCCAGTCGTTATCAGCCATTGTGGATGTTTGCTGTGGAGGGGTGAAGGATGAGGGTGCAAGTGGCGGTCTATTGCTTGTCGATTGGTATTCGACGGAATAAGTCCTACCGTCTGAAACGAGTACAGAGGAAGTTCGACCGTTGAGAAAGAGGGCCTTTCGAAAGAGAGATATGGTAGATGTGAGTATACGTTGGAAAATGGGAAAAGTTGTTGGCGAGCGGTTGAGTTTATTAGGCCTTGCTCTCTTCAACGATGAGCCTCACGGGACACAGCCCGCAGGGAAGTTAGTCTAGAAGTTGCCATCCGCATCCTCGCCAAGATCGATTGAGTCATCGAGCTCGAGCAATGCAGTCATTGGCAATCTGCCTTTGTGTAGCACGTGACTTTTCTAGAAGTCACGTGCAAAGTGCGTCGTGAGTAGGTACCGGCTAGGAGTTGTTTTTGCGAAATATTGACTGATACTCGTGTGAGTAACCTTCGATCTTTTGGATGACAACTTATTCCTCCACACGGTCACGAAAGGCCCAATGAAACAGCTGGTGGCCACCTACCTAAATGTTGGCGGGCATCCTAGTATCCAGCCTGGTGCCGCATGAGATAACTTGTGAGAGAATGCTGACTCTGATCACCAGGCTCTTCGATTGGTCCATGCAATAGGCTTCTTTCTAAGATCTGATCATTTCAGGGCTTCCGACTTTCCTCCATGCAAGTCCCTACCAAGAGGGACTATTCACTTGCCCTGCCTCGCTGACTAAGGTTTTATTTATCCTTGGGGCACCCTTATGGTCAGGGGCTGCTAAGCAGTGATGCCTTTGTGATTTGAAAGACCCAGTCGGTTCTTGCCCAGCCTTCGACTCTGCAGGAAGGCAAGGTATTCTGGCCGATGGAGCCATTATTCCAGAATTCTTATGTGAGATGTGGAGTGCCACGGGGTATAGCATCATTTTTCCCAAACAACCTGGACCCAAAATGTCTACGTTTGGGCCTGGTCGACACAGTCTGCCAGAAGTTGACAAGAATCATACCTCATCTTGACAGCCAATCGACACATTGGAAGATAGCCAAAAGCAACTGTCCAGATGGTGGAATTCGGGCTTCTGGCAAATTGTATAGCATTCTGAGGTCCTTGCCTGCGAACGCTCATACGTCCTAGCAATTGGCTCTTGCGGAAAGCGATTCGTTGCTAGGATTGGCTCTATCTATGACTAGCTTCCATTCGTATTTCAGCGTGGTATCTATTCTTCTCCAAATTCGCTTGGATCCATCTCCGCAACTAGGGCAGCCAAATTGGTGTGTGTGTACATGGGTGGTTGGTCGGCTAGACATTGGCCAGCTTTGCCTACAATATAGAAATATGCCAGAAGTTCTGGTGGCTGGATTTAAACCCATGTCCATCACCACAAGCTGCAAAAAGAACTTCGTACGGCGAGCCCAGTGAAGTTTCAAAATCGAATGTGACGAAAGTGCCATATATACTAGGGTTGCCTGTAAGAGGTAGCCTTGCGTACCTGGGTAGCCAGCAGAGATAGCAAGACCGAGTCTTGGCGGCGTTTAAGAGAGCTCGGCTCGTCGGCATCGGCATTGCTGTATCGTCATCATCGTTCTCTCCGACAAGTTGAATGAAAGGACTGTCCTGAATCTAAATGTTTCTGATGCGGTGGTCCCTATCGTAGCTTCTCAGCCTCATTTGATGCATGTCGAACCCAGACATAATGTTCCTCCTGGCTTCGTCCAACCTCCAACCTCTCGTGATATCCAGTCTCAAAGCTGCTGATAATCATGGGGGCGGAGGATGATTGATCACATTCACTACAAGGCGGGAGCATAGGCTAGAGCGGGAGAGAGCCTACAGAGCTAGGAAGTTACGTATTCCAGCATTCAATACCAACAGGCGAGCTTGGATCTGCAACTGCGGACTTCAGCGATCACTCTAGCCTCGCCCATGCCGATATCTGGTTGAGATGGACGTTCCGCCTTTCCTAGATGGGCAATTTTCGTCAGTGAGCGCCTAATTGAACATTAGCCTTTACTGTCTAGAAGAATCCCCATTGGTGCTGATGACTGTTGTTATCAGTAGAGCGATAGTCCGTAATGTCATACTCATGGTAGGTCAAACGTGGTTTAAGCCTTCTCAGGACCTCGAAGTCCAGCTTGGCTTCCCAAGAAGTGAGAGATCCAGCTTTGAGCAGTCAAAGAGTCGACTGGAGTCCAACGCCAGAGGCTCATGACCAACGATGTCAGACCTCCAAGCCGACAACATCCCAATTGTAGACTTCTCTCGCTTCGAAACTGATCTCGCTAGTCTTGCTCAAGAAATTAAGACGATCTGCTCAGCATGGGGATTCCTTTACCTCAAGAACCACGGACTGGAACAAAGCAAGATCGACAACATGTTCCGGATAAGCGAGACGTTCTTCCGAGGGACGTCTCGCGAGGAGAAAGCCACAACACCTTGGAACAGCATCTACAATGCCGGGTACGACGCGAAAACGGGGACTGAGGGCTACTTCTCCGAGAATGGCGCGAATGAGTCCATGTCTGCCGAAGACAACAAGGAAGTGTTCGTGATTCGCAAGCAGAAGTCCTATGACCAGCCTATGCCCCCGTCACTGCGAAAGTTCAATCCTGAGATCCAATCGTTCATGGCCGAGACACATGAAAAGATCGCCGTGCCGTTGCTTGCGTGCTTGGGGACGGGGCTCGGGCTGACGAAAGATAGACTACCTAACATGCACCAGCATGAAAGCCCCACGATGACCACGTTACGACTCATTCATTACCCAGCCCTTCGGGGGAGCGACAGCGCTCCCATTCGACTCCCTTCGCACACCGACCAGGGCGTGATCACGATCTTATTCCAGAACCAGATCGGCGGACTCCAAGTTCGTCCGCCAAAGTACACGGGGCCGATCCAGGACGATGAGGAATGGCTCGACGCGCCGGTCATCCCTGGCGCCGTGCTCATCAATATCGGTGAGACAATGACGTTCTTCTCAGGTGGCTTGATGAAGAGCACGCTACATCGTGTTGCGAAAAGCCCACGTCGGGAGGATCAGGGGAAAGACAGGTTCTCCATGGCGTACTTCTGCCACCCGAACCAGGACACCCTGCTTGAGGTCATAGAGGGTATTGAAGGCGGATTAAAGAGGGACCCTCCTATCTCCTGTGTCACTGGCAGACAAGTGAGGACCGTCAAAGATTGGATCGAGCACCGCCATTCTATGGGACGTCTGGAAGCTGCTAAATGATTGATCTTGTGCCTCAAGTGATACGAGTGCGAGCCTCATGTTGTTACAACTCTCCAGACCTATCATCTAGGTCAGACTAAAAGACAGGGGCTGAGTGCACAGCTGGCAGACAAGGAGGAATCTGGGAGGAGCAGCCTTCCCAACATTCCCACTCTTGAGATGATTCAAATTACTAGAAAGGTGCGATAGCTTCAAGAGATCCAGAATTTAATTTCTTTTCTCCCCACATCCAGAAAACATCAAAACTCAACACGACCGCCACAAAGTGCAGTTGCCGCACCAGTCCAGAGCATCAAGCAAGGCTAGACGTCTAACCGCTACTCCTCATCCAGGAAGACATTGACCAGGTTTGAGAAATGGTCATGATACTCATCCAAAAAGCCATGCCCGCTGTCAGGGTACAGGTGGAGATGCGCATCAGCATTGACCAGCCTCTTCCACAAGACATAGCTATTCTCCGTAGTGACGAGGAGATCGTTGCTCCCATTGGCGACCAAGACCGGGATTGTGATCCAATCGAGGCGATCATACGAGCCCTCGTCACGATGCTCCTCAGAGAAAAAACCGCTCCACGGCAGCAAGTTGGTTCTGGACGCCCTGTGGGCCAAGTAGCGGGGCGCGGTCTTTGCGCGCACTAGTCATATGCTGCCACCACTGCTCACCGACTTGCTGTTTCTTGTCCGAGCACGAGAAGAAGGTCCACTTGAAGGCCTGGCGCGACTCATCCTCGGTGGTCGCGCTGGCCACCTGCGAGAAGTATTCCGGATCTGACGCGAGCACTCCTTCGCCCGCGCTGGGGCCGGCGCCGGCGACGACGATCTTTCGCACGAGATGCGGCGCCTGCAGCGCAATCAGCTGCACGACGAAGCCACTCATCGAGAAGCCCAGAATGTCGAGCTTGCTGATCCCCAGGGCTTCTGCGACGTCGATGGCGACTTGCGCCCAGGTGGAGTATTTCGTAGGGACTTCTCCTTCGCTGCGGCCGACGCCCGTGATGTCGACGAGGAGGATTGGGCGTCTTGCCGCTTGTGGGTTGATGAATGCCGGATCCCAGAAGTCCATGTTTCCTCGAAAGTGAGGATGTAGGAATAGGGGCACCCCCTGGGATTGGCCAAAGAGGCGGTATGCGTGCTTGACGCCGTGGATGGTCACGAATTTGTTTTCGGCCTTTTCGTATGTCGCCATGACTTGGGCTGATTGCTTTAATGGCAAAAGAGAAACCTGGGTGAATAGGCAATACTAAGAAGTTACTTCGTATTGAGCTCCTGGTGAGGATGATGGAATCTGCAAATGTTGTACGCAGTATACAAGAATCATGCAGCTGCATCTTTATATATGTGTCTCTCAACTCCATGAGGGCTTTTTCTGTATTCTCGTCACGAACAAACCATTAGTAAAGATCAAGGGGATACGAGATGTTGGAAGAGCGCCAAACATTTATTGACGTTGCTTAATTATTGGTTGATATCAGGTTTCCCAAATAGGAGTGCGCTGCGAAGTGACCCTAATTAGCTCTAGATTGAACGTACACACAGCGCCACGATATAGTCAAGCACGATTATGTCTCCAACCCAGCCTTCAGCGATGGAAAACAAGAGAAGGCCTCGCTGCGATTATTAAGCAGAATAGCCTGAGTGACTTCACGAGTCCTAGGGACAGGCACCTGCTTCGGCTTACACAAGCAGAGTTGCATATCAAGTAAGGAAGAGAAATGTCGTGATAGGCGAAGACACCTTACACGGCACCTCCTTCATTTTTTAGGCTTGGAGTCTCAACAGCCAAGTACTATCCACAGGCGGGCGGTGTCAAGGTAAGTCTTGACCGGGGGGAAATAGCTCAAGCAAGTTGCCTCAGTATCTTCTAGATTGATAATGAGCAGCCTAAATGGAGGGGCCAGGCACTCCACTGCTTGTAAAATACCTGTGCAAATGCGTATAAGATAAACGCAGCAGTTAACTTTGTTGCCAACACCTAAGAAAGCTCTAGCTATAACTCACATATTACTTAATGTCGAACATTTACAAATGAAAGCAAGATCGGTACAATGTCAATAAGCGAACAAAGCGTCAGAACACTAGATGACCTTATGTATTAGCATTTCAAATTCACGCCTCAACAGCTGAGAAGTTCGTAGCAGAAAGAGAACATGAAATTCAGAAAGTGTATGGTGGTTTGGATGTCCGTTTCAGGGAAAGTCAGTAGAATCGATGAAGATCACCAATCCGAAAGTCCTCCACATCAAATGGCCGTTCCAATTTTCGCATCATGGCATAAGATAGATAGGCAGACATAGCAACAAATGGAGAAGCGAAGCTAAGCTGGCTGGCATGGGGGTGACTCACACGTAGTAGTAATGTCTGGTGGTTGCTTTCACATCGGTGGCCTAGCTGCGATATCCGTAGGAGAGGATATGGGTCCAGAACAGTGACCCTATGTTGTGCTCACGTCTATCATGATGCGTTTGGACAGATCGGTGCGCCATGAATAAGATAGCAAGGTCTACCAGACCAAGGGGTCATGACAATTGGAAGCGAACATCATCCAAATGGGCAACAGGCCCCCTAGCTCTCACAAGTTCCAGCCAGTTGCGGTAGCCGATATATATCGACGAGCAGCGCCCGTAACAAGATCATGAAGCAACAATCCGGGCGAGAATCAAGCGATCCATGCGCGCCATTGCAAGTAAATACCTCGCCGCTGAAGGGTCTCAAACGGGAGAGGAAGGATACTCCAAAAGATGAAAACGCAAGAAGAAAAGAGGTGTGAGAAAGTTGGCAGGAAAAGGCCAAACACTCCGGTTTCGGCTAGACTCGTTTTAGCGGTCATTCCGTCTTGGCAATATCAAAGATTCAACAAGTGCAGTCAGTGGTTCTCCCAAGCTTGAACCACATCGAATCGAGGGTAAGCGGGAGGTAAATTTCTTGCTCCTCTACAAGAGATGCATGTCCACAATGTGGGGTGGAAGGTCGTCCTGGAAAACAAATGGAGACCAAGGTGGGAAGGGAATGCTTTGGAAAGGAACCCATTGATCTATCTGCTTGTGCATGAGTAGCTCTTGCACAGCTATTGCTGGGTATGAAATTTTAAATCTAACACGGTGATCATGCTCAAGTCATCATCTCGTAGCATCGTCTGAGCGTATGACCGTATCCACTTGAGTGTTCAATGTCGGCCTTTGAAAGCAACTTCTTCGATCTGAAGTGTTGCGTTTTCGACACCGGCGAGGAATTCCTTCAACCCCATCTTCCACCGTTCAAAGCCAATGGTTTCCAGGTCAAGATCCGCTGGGCACTTCGGTATTGTCTGCCACTTGTCTCGGTCATCTATTTCGTAGTCAAGTTGGGTTGGGCCATCAACGGTGATATTGTCATTTTCGCCTCTTATCTTGGTTCCGTGATTCACTGGCTCGGCTTTGATGAGCACGGGAATTACTGCTCCGGTACCAAGAGCGAATGTGCGATGCCCGATAACGTGCAACAACATGGCTATGGCACCTGAATGTGCTGTAATACTGATCCTCTCATTGACGTCTTTGGCAACAATGCTGTCCAAGAGCTTAGCCTGTCGGATGGCCAAGGCTTCATTTGTTTCGCGGTAGATGGGGTCCCAGAACGTGTCCGTCTCGGTGAGGAGTGGATCTTCGTCGGTAATGAACTTTGGGAATCGAGAGTTGATGTAAGTCACTGAACTTCGTCGGTCACATGTATGAATACCAGCACCCTCACGAGCTCTTTCCATGACGACGGGCCTAAAGTCGGTTCCGTTTGGTTGGACATCGCCAAATGTAACGTTTGCTGTTTCGAGAGCTCTGTCCAGGGGACTGGCGTAGTAGGACTGTGGAAGGCTCATTCGTTCATTTTTGATTTGGTGTTTCCAGAATGTGTTCGCTTCCTGAGCCTGGCGAATACCCTCCTTGGTGAGATGTGCGTCAGCCCAAGTCATGACCTTGTCTTTGTCGGAATCGAGTGTCGAATAGTAACAATCCCACGCCACAGCTCCGTAATACCGCTCTGCAACATTGTGGAAACCATTTCCATGACGGCCAAGGAACAGTAGTTTGTACTTCGCTTTGGCAGCTGTTCCGGAGTTGTGTCGCACCTTTTTGGCATTCCCGTTCAACTCGGATATGTGGTGTTCGAATCTTTCCCAGCATGTTAGATCTCGCCCATTATTTGGGAGGCTTGTGTCCGAATCATAGGCTCGATCGATCAGGCCGAAATTTGTCTTCGTGAAATCAAACCCGTACGGATCAGTGGAGACATCATCCTGCAAGAAATACCCAGTGAGGGTCGTGTATTTGTATCGCGGATCTTTCCCTCCATTTTGCCCAGCAACCTCCTGTCCTGCACCGGGATCGGGATCGGTGTGAATGTCAAAGACCTTCTGGCTACTCATAGCAACGTTGGTCGCCTCGAGCAGGCCGCAGACCACAAAGGAGACGGTGAGAAGAAGTAGAAAGGGTCTGGGCAGGTCGGGTTTTATTAGCCCGAGTATTCGATGCGCGCAGGAGAATGGTTCCACACTTACACGGCAATGGTTGTGCGACAAGCCCGTGGGCAACTGTTCCACCGACGTTGTACTTTGCGGTGGCTTAAAGCAAACAGCATCATGCAGAAGAAATTCAACTCACATTGTAAGTTCGACTGTCTGTCACTGCCTGGTGGGCAGAGAACGTGACGAGTGAATCCACTCCACTAATTAAAGCCGCAGACACGAAACTTGGAGTGAAGCGAAGAAAGAATGGGGATGGCGTCATACTGATTCGGCGATCAGGTACGTACTCTGATACATCCACCATTAAATCTACCAAATAACACGGCGCTCTTTAAATTATCTTCGCATTAGAATATTGCTGGCTTGCGAGGGTATATCTGGCAGTATTCAGAGCAAGTAACGACCTGCGATTGACGCCAGAGCACCCCTGCCACTGCTGAGCTGGGCCTGGAGTCAATGTGCTTCAAGAAATCCGAAGATTTCCATTTCCAATTGCCCAGGACGTCTGCCAACACTTTGATATCTTGGGGTATTTGCAGGAAAACTCGCAGAGCCTTTTCGAGGATCAACCAAGTCTGAGGCGTTGATCGCTTTACGACACCAATGAGTCTGCATGATTTCCAAATCCGCTCGTAATGACCCTCGTCCCTTTGCTCAAAGGGTGTCAACAAAGTCCAAAGCAAATGCTTAGCTGTGAGACTGCTGTCGTCATCGCTGTCGTCAGTTATCTGGATCAAAGCTTTCAAGTAGTCCTCCGTCGTCTTCGAGAGATCACCACGTTCCATCATGACGAGATTTAGATAAATTAGACATGCCATCCGACAATTGTCCACTGCTCGTCGCTTATCTGGGCTCTCGTAGCCGGTGTCCATCTCACTTAATGATGTAAAAATAGGTGCTCCGTCTTCGAAAGCAGTGGTACGGTATCTATGCGCCCTCAAGCGGTTCTGCTGTTGTGGATTGGCTGGAAGACATTTCAAAACCTGCATCTTTCTTCGTTCGATGAACTCAGTAAGTTCATCACAACTGCGTTCGAGAGCAGACCTGGGATCCGAGGCTGAGATTCCAGGCCTAAGGCCAATCATATCTGAGAAACCACTGACATACGCTGGGTAGCCAGCATCCGTCGGCCAGGACAATGCTATGAAACTCCTTGTAGACATGCTCAGTATGCAGATCACTAGGAGGGAAAACGGCACAATTTATTTCAACTTACCATACGAGCTTTGTATGCATAGTCGGGTTGCCTTTTAAAGCAGGGAAGCTTCCTCTTTCTATTAGAAGCCGCTTAAGAGCTCCCCAGTGCATTTGTGCAGCTTCTTGATCACCCCAGAGACGCTATCATGGAGATTAATTCCCGCCTCTCATCCCCAGACGGTGCACATACCTCTGCATTTGCCAATAAGCCAATCCCTACCAAGGTAGAATCGCTACAGGGTGCATTCTTCCTTCGAAGACTGGCATTTATCGCAACGAGTGACCGATCCTTGAACTCGATTGACTGAAGCGTCGAGTCCAGGCCCCGCAGCCGTGCGAGATGGTGCGCTGCGTGGTGCAGCATCCCCAAGAATGGGATTTCATCTTGCCGGTACAGATTAAACAGTTCCCAGCAGGATCTCGGGCGCCGTACGGCGCGCGCCCAGTGCTTGTGTACCAGTGATGGTATCACGAATGAGTCTGATGGGGATGTTAGAGTTAGACGCAGTATAAGTAAAACTCTCTCCATGTCTAGTATGGAGTATTACCAGGGGTGTTGCAAGTGTAGTTACCAAGACTTACAGTGATCAACCAGCTCATGCACATCTCTCGTGGCAGGAATCGGGTAGGAGCTGAAGGGGTCTGCTCGCCCTCCACCGAGCCGCTCTAGCAGCGTAGCATCAGAATCCTGCTGGCGTAATTTCACCGCTTGGGCGTCCTCCCAAGCAAGGCCGTCTTTTCTACCACCTGCCACGGCAGAAGCGACGACGTGCTTTGTGGGAGCCTGTTGCTGCTTCCCTTCGTCGTCCCTTTTTTGAGCCTTGTCGAACCTTCTTTTCCTGTAGTGCTGCTTAGTCACGAACGACCGGGTTTTCGCCCTTTCTGCACCCTTGCGGCTGTTCAGACCATCGATGAACGCGAACTGTCCCTCGAACTCTTCGCTCTGAAGCCGCCTCGAGTTGGGCGTACCTGAGTCAACCTGGCTTGGCCCGTTCTGAGCGTTCATCGTGAAGGTGAAGCCATTCCTAGGAGCCCATCCCCTCATACGTATACCTCGAAAGATCTCAAGAATGGGGAAATGGGATGAAACTCACACAGACCATAAGAAGGATCCAGTAGCTCGCTGATGAGATCTTTCCCGTCAGGGTTGATCTTTCACCTTGCACGCGAAGAGGGAGGGCGCTGAGTCAGCGTTGTATGTCATATCACGTCGCACGCCACAGGCGTCATGCCATGCACCAAGATAGTCTAGCCACAGCCTTGTCTTTGAACCGGGAAAAAGGCGGGACTCTGGCCGACTCTACCTTTGATCGCACAGAAAAGTTGAAGAAATGCCTTCTGATAAACTTCGCGAGAGTTACTTGTTCACTACTTATCGAGGGTATACTCGTTTGGTTTTCTACTTCAACATGGGGCTAATGGAGTTGCTCTAGCCTCTATGATTATTTTGTCACGTTCCAGCGGTGCACTCCGTACACTCATTACTTTAGATCAGCTGTGATTTTGGGGTGTATTGTGAAACAGACATCGTATGGCAGCAACACCTATTGATTGTCTTCGAAATGGTAGGCTAGGCACCTTTTGAAGTCGCCAGCATTGATCAGTGAATCTGAAGCAAAGTGAGAATCGTGACAAGGACCACTGGCATCTTGGAGCGGGCGTGCTTCTTCCTACCGGGTCCTTCACCGTCATGCAGTGGTCTAGCGGTGTTGTTAGGTTGAGGCGAAGCTGTTGCTGTGACGTTGACCGGCGGAGCAGGCTGGATATTGGCAGTGAGGGCGTTGGCGGGGGAATCTGTCTGGTTGACCAGGAGTGCGTACATGACTTCCATGGCGCACAGCTGTTGACCCAAGCCGGTCGTTCCGTCCCATCCACGGATGTACCACTTTGAACCACAGCTGTTGCGGGATGGACCTCCTGTGCATGATTCCGCTGCACCTTTTGCTGACGTGCGCAGAAGTTCACCGACTCTTCCTGCAGTGAATGGCGCCATGAGGGACGTACCCGCAAGCCATCGAACGAGAAACGCTTTCATCGACAGTTGATCCGTGTTGCATATCTGTTTGAGCTCACATGCGTGCTCGAAAATCATGTTCGTGGAATTTTCGTCTGGAGTGACGAAGGTGTTGACGCTGTCAAGGAGGCCAAGCGTGCGGGTCATCCAGACCTGAGAGCTGTTGGTGTAATTTTGGAGGACTGCTGCTCCGTATAGGAAGACTCCCACATTGTACGACCACTGGTGGTGATCAACGGCTGTGCAGTTGAGAAGCTCGTCTGTCCCGTCATAGACATTGAATTTCTCGTCAATGAGGCTGACTCCCTCTGTCCAATCCCAGATGGCGTTTGCCCAGTGCAAATATGTGTCGTTCCCTGTGTAACGAGCTAGCCGAGCTGATAGCTGGAAGAAGCCCCCGTTTGAAATAGTGCTCTTGTAGTACCAGCCTGCGTTCTCGGCATGAAATTGCCATTTCAAACCGCCATGGCAGCCGGAGGTATTCCAGCGACCAGCGAAACTCTCCCAAGCATTTTGGACGATTTTTATCCAAGGAGGGAAAGGCGAGGGAGGTTGAGGGAAAGAATATTCGGCCGCTGACATGGCGGCAAATGCCCAGAATCTAGGTCAAGGTGAGTGGATGGACAGCATAATGTAAGGTGCAATGGCCAAACCCTTGATCATCATTTCCTTCGTCAAATGCCTCACTCGGCATATTGAAGTCAAATGCTGGGCCAAGCTGCGATATCAAGCCTTGGTATGTGACATTGAGATAGGTCGGATCCTTCGTGTAATGATAGTATTCAACCATGGCACCCCATGCTGCACCACTTTCCCACCAGAAATAGGGAGGATATGGCCATTTTCCCAGGACGCCATGGGTTTGGTTTCCATTATAGAGAGCTTGCACACCGTAGGCCGTCAGTTCAGCAGCACGGAGGATGGAATCTGGCAAGAAATCAGTGACTTTGACCCTAGGAGAAGCAAGTCCGGAAACTTGGGCATACCTGGCTCATCAACATTGAGAGAAATAGCGTAAAGAGATGAAGCAAAGAGTGCGAGGACGATGACGAGCAAGTGTGACAGTATGGCCATCATGACGAAGGCTGAAATAAGGATAGATCACTTCGGTAGACGCGCATCCAAGGGGGGTTGTAGGGCAGTCACGGAGACGATGAGGTTCTTGAAGGGGACTCGAATGTCTCAGGCACCATAAGAAGATACGCTTGGATCAAGCCATTCTGATGACCTCCGAGTATTGTTGGGTGCGTGGAAAAGTTAGCTACCATGTCTGTCTTGGCCATCAGAGGCAGCTCAACGTCAAGGGAACAGCAACAGGAACAGGAACGGCAGTGAAGATCCAACATTTCCTCTCCCCTCCCCTAAATGTCACAGTTGCCCAGGTCTTTTCAGCAGTTAATGTGGTAACGACCCTTTACATTCTGCAAGTCGCCACGAAATGTTCCTCCACGAAGCCCTCTCAGTGAACATCCATGAATTTGGCTTAGATGGACACCTGTGGTGCACAATCGGAACCTGGCAGATCAGCGTGTTGAAATTGTAATACCCGGGATTGGAATCGTAGCTGGTTTGTCTAATACCTCTCATCTCAAATAACCTCGCGCGAGGGCCTCGAATCAGCTGGTCTTGGTGTAACAATCAATACTTGCTTGTCTGTCCTCTTGTTGTTTGGAACCTTGACTGAAGTCCGAGGACCCCCATGCTTTTAGAAGCTGGCCATAACTCACTCGATGCATATTTCGATGCCTTTCATGCGATGAACATCACCATCAGTCGCTTGTATGAATCTATCCCTTGTGCTGACTAGCACGGCTGCAACCTAGAATGGATCGAATATGACCTGCCTGATAGGGGAATTGGAAACTCAGTCATCTAGAATGAGAGCCTGGTAAAATTAATCAGTGAGACCTGCCGTCAACAGCCTACATGAGTCGTGGTAGTGGAAGCAGACCGATATCAGTCCACTTTGCCATCCGTACACATGACCAAGAATTTCACACTCAGTAACCTCTTCAACTTCAACAATTGAGTTCGAGGCTGCCGTGTCGCCAATATTTCCCAAGGATGAGTGTTCTTCGTTCTGCATGTTAATCTGACGTGGGGGTTACGATGTTGCAACCTAGTATCCGTCAATGCGGATGCTGGCTTCCGCATGCGATATGGCGTAAGCATATAATTAGCTTCTCGGCAACTCTCCGCCTATCTGGGGCCTCGCTTCGACAAATATCGATCGGCGCTCAGCGGATGTAAGGCGTTCAATAGCTGAGAGCTGATGCATTTGTTTACGAATCTCTGCTGCCTGTAAAGAATTGGACAAGGTCTCAAGCTTTGTACTTTCGTAGTAAGTGTACAACAGAGCTTCAACAGTTGGAAGATTGTAGCATTCTCGATTGAGTAAGAAAATCAAACCATCAGGTTCTTCGTGCCAGAATGATCGACTTCGAATTATCGCTGGAACAGGCTGCTCTACGCAATGCTGTGCGAGGGTTTGCGTCTGCACATCTGAAAGATGCAAGGGTGCTATACGAACCTCAAGGCGCTCCACACCTCAAATGGGAAGATCGCTTTCGGTCAACCAAACCAATCTACGTGGAAGCAGTCAAGTCAGGTCTGATCCAGGCACAGATTCCCAAACAACTTGGAGGTGGTGGAGGTCCGCTCATTGAGGCGGCGCTCGTCGTGGAAGAATTCTATGCAGTCGAAACAAGTGCATCCCTTACAATACTGGGGACTGGCCTTGGCCTCACGCCCTTAATCATGGCTGGTTCAGCAGAACAACACGCCACCTTTTTGAAACCTTTTCTTGCTGGTACAGATGCTCCTTTGGCCAGCTTAGTCTTCTCGGAGCCAGACGGGAGTGCGAACTTCGCTGAGCCTGGAGCACCGGGGTTTCAAACGGTTGCAGAACTTAAGGGGGACGAGTATATCATCAATGGCGAAAAGGTAAGGCGTACAATTCCTTTCAGCCTTCATGACCTGCTGACTGGAACCAAGGCATGGGCAACCAATTGTTCAGGTTGGGATGATAGGGGTGCTGATCTGCAATGTGTCGTTTGCCGAATTGTCAATTGGGCCGCCGCTGAAGACGTGCGAGGGCAAACGGCCATTGTCATTGTGACTCGGGAGGACATCGAGAGAAACCATGCCGACGCGTTCTCGGTCGTTTCTCATCCAGACACACTTGGCCATACCGCTGTTAATGGTCCGCACATCCGATTCAAAGATTTGCGTGTCCCCAAGAGGAATCTGCTGGCACCACCAGGAAAAGGAGCTGACGTAGTAGAGATGACGTTCACAGCATCGGCAGCGCTTGTTGGTGCAATGGGGGTCGGGATTATGCGGCAAACATTTGATCGTGCTCTGGCGTGGGCCAAAACAAATTCACGTGGTTCCAGGGAGGCTATAATCCATAAGCAGAGCGTGGCGGACTTGTTGATCAAGATCAAAACGCGATGCGAGGCTACCAGAGCTCTGGTATGGAAAGCCGCACATTCATTTGGACGAACGCGATTTGGTGCAGAATTGTGTTACGAAGCCAAAATCTTGGGGTCCGAGAATGCTGTCGCTTCTGTCATGGATGCAATCAATCTCGTTGGCGTGTCTGCCTATTCTCGAGAGCACTCATTTGGGGATCTGCTGAAGGATGTAGTAGTATTGCCGATCTTCGACGGGGGCAATGTAGGGGTTCGAAGACGTCAAATTGAGGCAATCTTCACCGATCCGAGCTACGAGGCCTGGGAAAGCACATTTGGATCGGATCAAATGAATGAGGTCAAGAAGTCAACATAGGCGCCTGAGGTGGTAAACTTGAATTTCGATATTGGCGGTGGTCACGGGATCTATAAATACATGCCAAGGCTTTTCAGATCAGTTCAGGGTCACCCTGTGGAAACGTTCCCCGTCCGCGTCGAGTAAACCCAGCAAATAGACCACTTCCACACGAGTTCTTCTGACAGTGAGATTCGCGTCAAGGAGGGTATTGGCTGCAAATTTACGGAGCAAGACTCTGGATTCAAGCATATCACCTCACGTTTATTGCCTATGCCCAAGGCAGTGAAAGGAGCGCTGCTCCAATGCGACCCACCACAAATGGCCATGGTACGAAAGATTGACCGCGAATCCAACAACGCTTACATTATCGAAGAGATTGACGACCACACATGCTTGGTGAAGGACAACAAGGTGGAGGAGATCAAGGCCAAGGTCAAAGACTTGATGGACACGGCAATGGGCATGGATGACGATGAAAACGACGACAAGGACAGCGATCTCGACTGAGACATGATCTGGATGTTTGCATAGGGGACATTGTCGGCTCGTGTTCCTTCCTCCATGTCAGCTATCAGTCACGTGGAGATAGCGATTTCTACCACTACAAACAGATGACGGTGGCATCTGCAGACTTGAAGAAACGGGCCCGGCCATTAGTACTGAGGAATCGGGCTGAATCTATCGAGAATCTGTCGAGAATCTTTGGGACAGGCAATGCGAGTATCCCACAATGCCATGGTGTCGAATGCTAGTCTTAGATTACGGTGCTTCACCACTGTGATGCGGGCGATCTTGAAGGATATGTAAAGCTGCAACACTGAACCGAAACAAGGAGAACTCAGGACAATGGGGTTGTGATGGTGGGAGCGAAGCCAACGAGAGGGCGCCGACTAGGATCCTATAAAGCAAGTCGAGACGGTGGGGTCGCGTGATGGCCCATCAAACGGCAGAAGAATAGCTATGTCGATCTTTTGAAGGAGTACATGCTGCATAGGCTGTGGTTTGTGTATCGACGATCACTTGGGGAAAATACAGGCTTGCAGTTCTGCCGACCAGCATCGGAAGGGAACAGGTGGGCACAGGCTAAAAGGCACAGCTACCCAAACCACACAGCTAGGCTCACGATAAATTATCGCGGCCAACGCACAGCGGCCGTGCTGTCCTAAGATCGAGGCTGATCATTATGTTGGATCAACAAGGAGCGAGTAGCTATGGGATATAGCGTCTCGAGCCCCCATACTTATCGGTAGAGTCAGTCATGAGACGATAATAATGATGCATCTGGAACAGGTTGATGCGGTGAAGGTCGGGTTTGCTTGAAGACTCCAGCACAGAAGCAGCAGGTGGGCTTCCTCCGCAAAAGAGTCCTCTAGGCTGAGTACGAGGTGTTCCTGGTCGGTTTCTTTCATCAAGCCCTCACTAACGAACTAACGAGGCGGGAGCGTTAGGGCCGCGAATGCCCTCAATAGGCATAGGCTCAAGCTTTGGGCGCTTTGGGCGCCGCTATAGGCGGCTGGCGTAGCGGAACCCTTGTGAGTGGTTCGAGGCCACCCTGAGGCGGGAACAATCTGATTTCAATGCTGTCCTCCACAATCTACGGAGGGCATCCCAGGTCATATGCCTGTTGCGAAATACGAGGTACTGACTAGAAAGGGGAATAATCTCGCGCAATGCGATGTGGAGAAGGAGGTGGTGGGTGGATGGCACCTATCATGGACATTGGGCATTGGACTCTCGTGCAAGGAATCGCGGTAGCGCCTAAGGAGTGCTCCGTACCTGATGCATTGGTCGGGGAGTCGGTGCGTTTGTGGATATCCATGCCCGGGGACACCTGGGGGCCCTGCGGAGATGCGTTGTCACTTGTACTCGTAAGTAGGGTTCGAGTTTGTCCGTCACTTTAGTAAAATGACAGACAAAAGGCAATAAATGACAGACAAGGGGTAAGTGACGAACGTCATGACACTAGTTGCCTTTAGAGGCTTATCATAGCGCTAAATACTAGAGGCTTGACACTACTCAGGGTCCTTTCTACCAAAATTTACTACTAAAGGACTTAATGTAGATATCCTAGTACATCACATGATCATGCTTCTACAAGTGACAAAATACAGTCATTTTAGAATTAGCGGCAGACTTCTTGGCGCCCAAATAAATAACAGACTTGGCACGTCTTTTCTGTCACAAAAATCCCACTTGTAAGTTGTCACCTGTCCTCGACTCCCTGCACGAGATCCTCGGCTGAGGAAGTCGAGGACAAGCACCATTCCAGGGTGGATATTCGTATCTCAGCAACCACGGTCACACAAGGACTGGGTTGAGTACGGAGTGCTGTGAGATCCAATGTACGGAGTACGGAGTACTGTGCCTTACTGTAGGTATTCAGGACTGATCTACGGTACAAGGGCTCCGAACCTTGCGCTCGATACACGTGTTGATTGGATGCACCGTAGCACACTCCCTTTGGTCAGAGTCCATGTCTCCATCTCCCCGTTGTACGCCTGTGTCCTTGGGGCCTCGCTCCCTCCTTAACGTACTCGTACTGTAGCACTTACTGGGGCGATGATCATTACGCTGCCCACTTACTGGACAAGGCAAGCGGCCCTTTGAGCTGGCGGTCGCTGATTACGCGGCTGCGGCAACGACTCTGTTTCGTCTTGCTTCCCATCGATCCATGATGATGCTTGTAATGTGTCCTGGTTTGCGGCCGAGCTACGAGGTACAGGAGTCACAAGAGTCACAAGAGTCACTTGAGACTCGGCGTCGCAGAGTCACATCTCCTGTAATCAACCCTGCCTGTCCTTATAGCCCTGCGACCACTCGCTTTTTGCTTCTGCGCCTTCTGCGTCCTTGGTCCATGCAAGTGATGGCGTTGATCATCGACTCGTGGCCCTTGCGCTTCCGCTTCCGCTTCCTCCCACCCCTTGCAAGTCACTTGCTAATTTACAAGTTTTCTATTTCTCGACGGATCTTTTGCCACTAACTCTCGACTCTCGACTAGTAACTGTATCGACACCCGCATGCCCCATTTTTCACTCTTCCCTGCTCGCCATGCAGTGGCTTGCAGTTCCCCTCGACCCGCTGTGCCAGAACGACAACACTGGCTCCTTGCCACAGCCTACCGAGGAGGAGACAGCCTCCATCGCTTTCCAAGGTTTCTTATCCTCCCGCAGACTTCCCGACTCCGTAGTTGAGTGACCGCTCGGTATGGATTATCCATGCACCATGGATGCCTCTCTTCCCCATCCTTGCTCCTGAGTCCCTCGTTCTGTCAATGTGCAGAAAGTCGTAGAAGCCACTTCCCGGCCGATTCTACACCGTTGAACGAGCTCCACTTCCCTCACACTTTCTTTCTCTCGACTCCCTGATCTTGTCGGCGTCTGACTTTCCACGGTTGCAACTAGTCGCACCCTCGATCTACATAGAAATCTTCCCATGATTGCGGGTTGATTGTTCGATGCTTAGTGGTGTTCTGCCTTGTCTGCCACCGAAATCAATCCACGACTAGGCGCGAAGCATTGAGACCACTATTAGGAGGACGCCCGACAGCATAGCAAAGGGACCCTCCGACCGTCTCGTATACCAACCCCGGCCGCCGTCCGGTCACACCCGTCACTGAATGATCTCACACTTTGGTATTAATATAATTGTTGTTGTCGCTGTTCTTCCACCACAGAGCCACAACAACCACAACCAATATTACCACGATGGAAGCCACGCGGGGACTATCATGGATCATCTTGAAGACCCCTTGATTTGAACCTGCTCAACAATTCTCAATCACTTGCTTGTTGCGTCCTGCCTCGCCCGCCCCCACTGACACATCACATATCACGCATCACGCATCACGCATTGTCCTCCGGCCTCCGGCCTCTGGTGTGCCTCCACCACGGGAATTACAACCAAGAAATTTCACTACTCGTACTTCGCACGGCTTGTCAGTTGAGAGTCTCAGAGCCTGGCTTCTGTACCGAGTACTTCCTCCCACGCTTTCCCTCAGCCACACTCCACCTAAACCTATCTCGACACTCCTCCTGCTGCCATCAAACAAGCTATCTGAACCAGTCTCTCACCAAGCTGCAGCCCTAGCTGGGTTCTTATATGCCCTAGCAAACGCCCCACCGCTCTTGACACCCCTTCAACCACCCCCCAACCAAACGTCCTGCCTACTGTTTTTCCGACCACCGCCTGGCCCACTTGTTACCGCCATCCGCCAAGTCGCCATAACCGCCTCTGCTTCGCTCGAACAAGTCTCAACTTGGCCTGTTGGCTGCCTGTTGTTCACACCCCATCAACTTGCACACCAATTTGGCTCCAAAATCGTCACCGAACGCATCTCGGTCCGCTCCGTCACTTGGAACAGACCTCTATTGTCACGTCACAGTCTTTCGAGTCCCCAACTCCAAGAGCCTCGGATGAAGGACTGTCTTTATATCGTGGTCGCTCCTCCTGTCTTGTCGTGACACCTTCGACCCAGGATGAGACGCACCGCTTCGGGAAAACATGATGTTCCCCGTCGGATCATTCCCTGCCGGCCCGCCTATCGAAACTAGAAAGGCTTTACTGCTGCTCGATTTTCAGAACGACTTTGTCGACCCTGACGGAAGGTTACCCGTTCAAAACGTGCCTTCCTTTATCTCGGATCTCCCCTCTCTTGTAGCCGAGTTTCGCGCAAAAGGGGTCATCATATGGTGTGGGACAGAATTCAAGCACACGACATCGTCGATTTCCACAACCACTGGCTCACATGCAATCCTCCTGAGGCAATCTCTAAAAGATGAAGAGCTGAGTGAGGAGATTGGTGAGTACCTCAATAACCCCGATCACACTCGCTCACCCACCGAAGATCCGCTGTCCCCGTCGTCAAAGCCAGATGTTGTCCATGATCGCGAGGCCTTTCTCGCTCCCACCATGACCCCCACCAAATATAGGTGCTGCATTCCTGGCTCGTGGGGCATCAGATACCCCGAAACCCTCGCGACAGCCATTGATCAGAGCCAGGACCTGGTTCTGTTGAAATCAAATTATTCCGCATTTGTGGATACATCACTATTGATGCAGCTTCGCACAATGCTCATCACTGAATTGTATATCTGCGGCTCGCTATCCAATATATCGGTCTATGCTACCGTGCTAGATGCCGTGTGCCACGGTCTACAGGTAACCATAATTGAAGATCTTCTCGGTTTCAATGATGAGTTATGCCATGTTGAGGCAGTGAGACAGATGGCTGATGACATGGGTGCAAATGGCATGGACTGTCAAGAACTCCGAGATGACCTTGCCGGTTTACTAGGCGATGTTATACGAGAAGAGGACTTCCCTACAACTTTTCAAGTGAGCCTGCCCCCTCCGTCGAGGACGAACAAGTCCCATAACTCGGCACAACATATCAATGATTGGATTGCACGGCTAGAGAGTGAGAGCGATACTCACTTACCCACAGTTGAAGAAGGAACATCATCGAAGATCGTGGAAGACCTTCCTGTGCCTAGTTTGAATTCTTACGCAAAGAGTGAGTCATCTTACCAACGATCCGATTCCACAAAAGTAGAACACAATCCGCCTCGAAAGAGGTCGGCAAGTGATCTAAACCCTTCAGAACATGACCGTCTTCTTACATCCGCACAACCGCCCTCACCTCGTCCTCCTCCTCCGAACCCCGTGAACGTTGCTGAGCACAAGGAACAAAACCAGGGCACACAGACACGCAAGAGACGCCCTTCGCACGAATCTTCGGCCATGCCTGCCCATTCGAGCAGCGAAACCCTAGCCGAAACGAGAACCATCAGTCCTGGTAGCAAGAAAGATCCTGAATCTGAGATCGACTTGTTAAAATACGACGCTTCTGGCGTGGAGCTTACACAAGCTGGTGGCGGAATGCTACCAAAGAAAAAGACGAAGCTAGTGCAAGACACGCTAGGCCCAGAAGACAAGATCGGACAAGGCGATTCGAGACTTTACGTGGATCTGCTTGACGAAGCTGAAGCTGACGCCGCTTTTCACGCTTGCAAAAAGTCAATCAAGTGGCAAAAGATGTTCCATAGAACCGGTGAAGTACCTCGCCTGGTTGCTGTTCAGGGAGACATCTTAGAAGACGGTTCTCAAGTCCCGATCTACAGGCATCCTGCTGATGAGTCGCCCGTCCTCCTCCCATTTGACCCAGTTGTCGACAAGTTGCGAAAAGCAGCTGAAAGTGTTGTGAGGCATCCGCTGAACCATGCATTGATTCAGTGGTACCGCAATAGCGAAGATAATATCTCAGAACACTCTGACAAGTCTTTGGATATTGTCCAAGGCTCAACGATCGTCAACTTCAGTCTAGGTGCTAGGCGAACGATGATCTTAAGGACCAAAAAGTCGAAAGTATCAGACGAAGGAGAGCAGGCGGGTGGGGAGACCATCCGACCTTCGCAGCGCATCCACTTGACGCACAATTCCCTTTTCGTCCTTGGCCCCGAGACGAATCAGCATTGGCTGCACGCAATCAGAGCCGACAAGAGACTTGCCTCCGAAAAGGATCCCGCCGAGCTTGCCTTTGATGGCGCACGAATCAGCGTGACTTTGAGACATATCGGGACCTTTGTCAACCCTCATAACAACACAATCTGGGGTCAAGGAGCTACAGCCAAGGACAAAAGTCAGGCTGCTCAGCTCCTCGCCGGTGCAGATGCAGAAAAAAAGGGGGAACTCATGATACGAGCTTTCGGGCAAGAAAATCACCGAAGTACAGACTGGGATTGGAACCAATGGTACGGTGAAGGCTTTGATTTAGTCAATTTTGAGACCAAGAGCGCTTAAGCACAGTAAAGCACCATGGCTGTCCACCCACCTGGGACCACCCACGTTCATTATTGTGAGGGACGACCTATGCGATTGCTGCCTAAAAGCTACTCAACATGTAGCTTGGGGCAGAAGACAATACCACCTATGGGAGCACAATCTACTCCCATGTATACGCTTTCTCTTCTGGCAGAAGAAGAGCCGTCGCCATCACTTTTGAGGCTATCTTCGCAATGAGGAGAGGAAGGAATTGTTTTTTCGAGAATCTTTAAGCGTGCATTAACGGGACATCCTCCCCGCACAGGCGGAGGATGAAAGGGCGATCTATTTTAAGGTCATGACTTGACCCAGCAGATGGACAGGCCTCGGCAGTTTCTACTTGTGCACGAGGCAAATAGCGAGGAGTTGGACGGATAGCTGGACGGACGGATGGATGGATGCACAGGCAAATCCTGTGTTTACAAAAAAGAAGTCTTCTCTTTCTGGTTCTGAGGGCCCTAATTAATTGCAGGACAGGACAAGACAGGACAGGATATCACGACGCCGCCAATGAGATACGCAGCCTTTGACCTCTGGGATTTACGAAACTATATAGCAACATACATAACAGAATTATTTGGATTGACGAACTTGACTAATTATCTACAGCAGTATCATTACTATACTACCGAGCCTCACAAGCCAGACAGTCTATACACCACATGACTGACAGACCCTTGAAGACGGGGGACTGCTTCTGCCTCGGCAGGGAACACTACTAAGTACCTGTATAGGTTCAGCCAGGTCCCCAGCCTCGTTCCACACAGATCGAACCTGAGAAGGACCAGGCCCAACTACCTTGCTGTAGTTTGTAACTGTTTGGGCTACACAGTACTACCACGATGATGACTCTATCTCGTCATCGTCCAAGTAGCTACTCGTACTGTAGGCAGCCACCGGCCCGACGTCCGCGGGCACCGTTGATTTCCCCTCGTTCCAGCGTCCTCGGTCCTCCGTGCCTTGGATATCAAAAACTTCGGACGTGGCGCCGAGGCGGGCGGGCCTGCTCGCGTTTTCAAGGGCGACAAACCCTAAGGTCTATCTCCCATTGATGTATCCGACAGAAGAAAAGAACCCCCTCCGTTGAGATGCTCGCTCCGTACATCAGCCCCGTTGTGGACGTCCATGCCTCTCTCAGCTGGCAAGGGACTGGGCGGAACGCCATGCCACCACGCCACCACGCCCACGCCCCGCGGGACCCCCACACCCGCGCCCATACCCAGTTGCATGTGAGAGCGGGATGAGCGGGAGCGGCGGGAAGCTTGGGAAATCTACTGCGAGTATGTATCCTTCCTCGACGACGCGGACGCCATCGCCGGCCAGCCCTCTCTGGGAGCGGGGAGCATCGAGCCCAGAACTCGATTCTGCTGTTCCAGCTTCAAACACCCCAAACACCCCGCCCCTTGGCCGATGGACGCTACGTTATGGCCGTGTTAACGAAATCTACAAATACTTAAGCTCTAAGGTACGGGGTCACCCTGACTTCTTAAGCGGGCCATGACCGATGGTTCGGTGTGTTTGTTTCTTGTCCTTTCATGGAGTGTCTCACGCCATGGAGAGCTAAACCGAGCGAGGGGAGGACCGTAAGGCTACTTGGACACCAACACTGGCCTTTCCATTTAGGGATCATCTCGTTTCGGCTTTCTCGTCATGTGTGACAGTGCCTCAGACCATGGATCATCCTTCTTTATAATAGCTGGAGAAGCAGGCTTCCGCTAGCTGTCAAAGCAAAAGAAAAGCGGTCGGCTATCTTTACTATGAACAGGAGACGATGGACACAATAGTTCAATATTAATTGCTCGGCCCATTGTCTTTCATCGACGTAGTATGTCTTAAGGTGCCATGTCCTGGCAATTGTGAGCTCTTTCCCGGGGTTCAACTCCGCCACTAGAATCCTGGATGTACTGAGTAAGGAAACAGCACACAAAGCTCAGTTGATGGAACCAGCTATGAAAACCCGCGCCTCTCCATGAATGCATGACGTGTGACACCATGATGCAGCAATGGCCTTGTTGGCGCTACCGTATCCACCTTTCAAATCCATCCGTGTCCTTCATGCTGTCGTAATCATAATCTCATACCCAACCGACCTCCATCATATCCTTGGAGTACATCTCTCGCGGTTCAGTCAATGCAAATCCACTCAGACGAAATAGTCTTGAGGCAACGAAGCGAGACCGACAATTGTGCCAACAGTTCCAATTGCGACACCGGCAATGGTAGCTGCAGCCATTTTCATGAAACTGCCACCATCATTGACTCGCCTCCGATCCTTCTTGGCCTTCTTACGCGGTGGTGTTTCAATCGCTTCTGAGACCATCTCTCCAGCCGACTGTGCTTTGGTCTCCAAGTGAGGGATTGATGTGACGTTCGACTTGTGTTCTGCTGGAAGACACAGGGGTTGTGAGCTCTCCACCACTGGCTCTGGTTCTAAGTCCTTGTTATGAACGGTCAAATCATGAGTTCCGAAATATTGATTCTCTTCCGGATTATCAGAGATCTCATCAACTCTGCGCTTCAGAGACTTCTTGATAGATCTCTCTTGCTCATTGTTCGTCTTTGTTTCGTCAAGAAGCTGTGCGATCGAACACTTCGGTGTTGGATCAGCATCAGGAGCCTGGGCTGGTGGAGCATAAGGATATTGCGCTGCCAAGGTTGGTAGAGAAGTGAAAGGGGGCCCTTGAGATGTAGGATGCGTCATGCAGTGAGCGTCAACTGCATCTCTGAATTCTCTAAAGCATGAATCTCCAGAGACAACAAAACGGGGAGCAAGCAAATCCCAACTTGGGCCGTCCCACGTAGAATCGCGACCAGGCAGGTCCGGAAGATATGATGGCACATCACGATATGTGGGAGCCTGTTGAAGGAATGGTTGCTGAATGATAACCTCGGGTGTCGGTTTTACCATGGCCACCTCAGAGGGACTTGGAGCTCGTGCAGCATCTGACGGGTGAAGCTGAGCGAGTGGCTTGTTTATGGACGAAGAACCGGAATCATACGTAGACCCGAGGGAGGATGCTGGGATAAGTGAATCCGAATGCGATCTCATGCCGACTGCTTCGGCTTGAATCACATACTGCGCCGGATCAGGGCTGGGAAAGTCACCAGCCAGTTCTTCCTGACCATCATTTTCACGATCATGGAGTACTTTGGCGGAAGAGTCATGGCATGAGTTGTCGCCGCGGTCATCGTTAAGACCAAGAGGGCTTGAAGTGGGGCTCTCGTCGACCTCACCCTCAGAGAAGTAGCTGGAAGCACGATCGGAGTCTTCAGAGACGATGACGCTCTCATCTCGTCGCTGGATGACAACCTCAACACTGGGGAAACGGACGGATTCCTTCACGATCTCCACTTCGTCATCGTCACCATCGCCATCAGAACGCTCGTCTTCAGCATAGGCTGCCCAGTTATCAAGGGGGTAATAAGAGCTTGACCTAGGATGATCATCATTCGTTTCGTCGTTAATAGAGCCTTGCTCATCATTGTGGTCTTGCTCAGCCGCATCATCATACATGTCTTCCTCACTATAATCGGCAGAGAAGGTGTTGCGAAATGAGGGAGGCTGCAAGGGGGGCTGTGCACCGGGGCTTCTGCAATACAATGAGCGTTTGTTGGAAGCATTATGCAGTTGGGAAACATACTCTAGGTCCGACCATGAAGTGGTAACCATGACTTTGAGAGCACGAAACTGGGCTGAACCAAAGTTAGCATACAATAGGCATGGAATCCAGAGCGGAAGGGGATACGTACAACTTCCTCGGGTGACATCAGCACCAAAGACTAGAGTGTCCTGATTGACAAGCAGTTGAGGGGCCTCGGTTTTCAGTCTTTTACCGTTGCACTGAGTGCCGTGCATGGAATTAATGTCCTCGATGGTGAAGAGCTGGTCTCTATTAGCCTTATTGCCGGTCCTCGAGGTTGAAGTCAGAACCAGACTTACTCTTGTATGAGGTTCTGCCCGAACGATAGCGTGGCTCCTGGACATAACTCTTGAATCAAACCAGGCATTATCTTTTGCGGGACACAGGCCTCCATCTCCACTCATTGTACCACGACCAATCTTGACGGACCAATTGGGCTCGGAGAGGACGACGATTCGTTCGGAAATGGAATCAACACCGTCCAAGTCTTGAAGGACGAGGGTTGCTGATGAGTGAGCCATGTTAGCAAGATCTCCTGGCATCAATCATCGAGGAACAGTGCAGTCAAAAGTCTGTGGAGCATACCGGTGAGATTATCGTCCGCCATGGCTGCTGCTTGGGTCTGAATCAGCACACTCGAGGCGAAATTGAATTACTAGGGTCAGGACCTGGTGAATGAGTTGTTGTTGGTGTTTTCGCTTGGGGGGAGGTTAGGCTAGGGTAGTCAAGGTTGGCAGGAGGGGCAGATCAAGACGGGAGGGAGGGAGGAAGTCTTGGTCGGCTTCGCCAGGAAAGAGTAACAGCTGAAGGAGGGAGAGGTTGGGACGATGTCGAGAAGGAAGGGAGGAAGGAGGTCAGTAGAAGTGATCAGACAAGAGGAAAGAGGTGAAGCAAAGGTGAAGACACGAACAGGCAGTGCTTGAACCACCACTCAATCGACCTGAGCCTGAACCCGAGCCTGCGTCTGGAGAGGTGAAGTCGAAGATGTATGAGGAGGGCCCGCCTGTAGAGGGCAGTTGCGTTGTCCGACAGACGCTGTGATTGGTGGTACCAGACGTGTCACGTTAGGCTACAGTGAGGGGCTGTTTGGGCTCTTGCCTTGTGTTCTTGCCTATCGGCACCTACTAGCCTCCTTCAGTTAGTGTTCCTTCTTATCGCCCCCTCGGCCTCCCTCTGGGTGCCTCCACGCATTACGGAGCACTAGTAGGCCCCGCCAGGATGCCTTGAAGCCCGGGCCCGAGGCTGAAAAATCAATGTCCACTGGTATCTGGCATCTGGCATCAACCCTCTCAAGGCCTGGGCTCTGAGTACACGTTCCGCCTTGACTTCCTCCATATGCTGATTAATCTTCACCTTCGGTTTTCCAAGATGGCGATATGTCCAACCAAAACCCATTCAATCAGGAGAAATCGCTGCAGGCTAATGTGTGCCTGTCGCAGCGAGGTGGAATACTAATTCAGTACATCCTTTCCGACAGCCTCGTATTCGTAGCTTGGCTTGCACACCCTCCTGTCACCAGCTTCTCAAATGTGGACCCTCATCTGTCTTTGTCTCGTTGTATGTTCCTCTCAACATTACTGATTGACTCTAGCCATGCTCGCCGCTCTTCGAGGCATCTACAATCTTCAATGGAACCCCAACCCCAAATTTCGGCCACTCCCGCCTTATATATCGCGCGAATTTGTCGCAACTCCGAATGGAGGCTTGGAGCTATTGGTTTCGGCGCCGAGAAACCTTGATCAATCTTGCCCTCCCATCATTTTGGCCCATGGCGGCTTTGGCCATGCGTCTCTCTGGTTGGAATGGATGGCATATTTCCACCAGCATTATGGAGGGACGACATATGCCTATTCCGCTCGAAATCACGGTGCTAGCTACGGCGTCACCTATCTCAAGATGGTTTTCGGCACTTCGCTCGACGACATCGCTTCAGACTGGGCTTCGGTCGTCTATGAAGTCAAGCACAGGTTCGAGCCTGATTCTGAGCCAGTGCTTGTCGGACATTCAGCTGGAGGTGCACTCACACAATTTGTTCTTCTGAACCGTATGGCGACAGCGCAAGGACTCTGCTTGTTAGGCTCGGTGCCCCATTTCGGAGGATATGGGGCTTATTGGAACTGGATCAAGTTTGATCCATGGATATTCCTGAGAAATCTCTGCAGTGGTGGCCACCCCACAAGCCCTCTTAGCCAGCCTTCGTTGGTACACACGGCATTCTTCGGGCCACAATATCCCAAAGCGAAAGAAGATGGATGGGCCAAGGTCAAGGAGTTCATGAAATGGATGCCGGGGTACGAGAGCATAGCCTGGGCGATGGCCTTGAACGGAAGCTTCTGGAAATGGATCTGTGGGAAGAACGAATGGTTGCAAGTGAGCAAAGTTCTAGCCTCGATCAACGGCTGGGAAAGATCTGGCGACAGGATCTGTATCATGGTGGGCAGTCATGACCGACTCACAGACCCATCGATGGCGGAGAGATCGTTCAGAGAATACGCAGGTGCCGTGGCCACGCTGCGGCGTGACGAGACAGTTGATATCCTTGGGCGCGAAATGCCCGGTGATGAGAAACCAATTGAGGGTATAGAAATGACGGCTGCAAACAGGGTCCGACTAATAGTCGTGCAAGGAGCGGGACATCACACGCAAAACGATATCCAGTGCGATATAGCTGCAGAAGCATGCTTGAGATGGATCAAACAGCTCTGAGACTGAGCTTTCCGGTTCACTGCGCCCAGAAAGAAAATCCGAAAGCCAATAGAAGAGATTCATCGAGAAACATAGTCAACGAACTCGTCTGGGATCTTGTTGTACATCCTATACACCGTTTTTGTTCCTCACTCGTAAAACGCCCAAGAGCTGGGTCTATCGATCTGGCTCCCGACTCGTGGCGGTCGAATAGTCAACAATAATAGTATTACGTACACCGAAGATGAACAAGTCTCAACCCGGCATTAGATCGCTCATCAATGTACCTATCACAACCAAACCAAAGGAACAGGAGAAGGGAGCCCGCCACTAGATAATAAAATGTCAATGATCCAACCATGATGGTGTCGCTCCTTTTCTACCGCCGGCGCGGCTGCTGTGCGCTCCGGATAGCAGCTTCCATTTGAGCACGTTCGATCTGAGCAGGATCCATTTGAGGTACGGGTCCGCCCATGCCAGAATTTTCCATCTGAGATAAGCGAGCTGCGAGCTGAGGGTACTTCTCTGACACCTCGAGCTGTGTCCGTGTAGCTTCGGCATATGATAGAGCGTTGACGACTTCGGCTTCGGTTCTCGAAAGCTCCGCCGCTCGTTCGAAATATTTGAGAGCGTCAGTGACCTTGCCTTGTTGCAGGAGTAGCTGTGCCATGGTGGCAACAGCAATGTCGCATTCGGGATCAACTGTCATCTTGTTAGCTTGCATCATTCAGCCTTCGGCGGCGTGCAACTCACGAATCAAAGCCTTCTCGCACAGTTCTTCTGCTGCTTTGAAATCCTGCTTCCATTGGAAGAGACAAAGGGCCTTGTTGATCAGAGGTAGAACATTAATGGCTCCTGTGGGCTTTGTCTGTCTTTCCATGTCGATTGCCATCTCGAATCTTTCTATGGCCTCCGAGTATTTCTGTTGGTCGATAAGGAGTTCACCATAGTAATTGTAAACGTCAGGCACCTTATCAAAATTCTTGATGGTTCTTCGGAACGTTGCCATGGATGAGGCAATCGAGCCCAATTTGTATTGCGTGACGCCAAGTTGGATGTGTGCGTAGATAAAATCTCGGTCCAGGTCAATCGATTTCTGATAATCTTTCGCCGCATCCGCAAAGTCTCCTAGAATGAAGTGAAGTTGAGCACGGTGATAGTAGATATCAGGATCATCCTTGTTCTGTGCTATCGCCTGTTCGAACTCCTCTGCGGCAAGGTCTTTGTTACCTGCTTCCAAATGCATGCTGGCGCGTTTAATGTGTGCTTGTGTCAAGGATGGTTGCAATCCGATAGCTTTGTTAAGATCCTCCAGTGCCTGTGGAAGGTCACCTTCAAGGTATAAGAACGTTGCTTGCATGCTCAGTGCGTAAGCTTCATGTTCACCGAGATCTCCCAGTTCAATCGCCCGCTTGAATGCTTTTGAAGCAGCCTCGTATGCTTCTCCTGTCTTCTTAGTCAAAGCAAGGAGTCCACGTTGCAGTTGGCCCTTGCCAGTATTCTCATCAAGTTCCACAGATTCTTCTAGGTCGTCCGGGAGAGGCCGAGGCCGGAAGCTCTGGAGGTAGTTTGAGACGAATGTCGCGCTGGGAAGGCGGTTCTTTTTTCCAGCCAGGATGACCTTGCCCTTCTTTTCTGCCACTTTCTTCAGCAACCGCTCTACACTCTGAGCAGTGCTCTCGTTCTGAAACCCATCAATGATGCAACTGGCGGTATAGTCTAGCAGGGCTTCGGAAAGATATCCAAGGTGTTCGTAAGCATGTGCTCTTCGATTCAAAGCCTTGACGTATTCAGGATTCATGGCAATGGCTGCAGTCGTATCTTCAACAACTTTGTCATAGTCGCTGAGGATGTTGTAGGCAGCCGCTCGATTCGAGTAGAAGACAGGATCCGGTTTTAGGAGGATGGCTTGCCCGTACAGATCAATGGCCTTGTTGTAGTCTTTCGATCCGTACGCTTTGTTTCCAGCGGCTTTGAGCTTCTGCGCGTATGTTTCTCGTTCCTGCAGACTAGTCAATTATCATGGCCTTGTAGAAATGAGTACTGGCAAACCTCTTGTGAAAAGTTGGCAACCGTAGATTCATTGATTTCTGGTAGCTCGGATTCAGCTTCGACCGTCGCAGGTTTCGGTGCAGGCGCAGTGGCTAGAAATGTGTTAGTTACAGCCGACAGCAGTCTTTGCAAGATAGCTTGACTCACCTGCTTCCTCATCTTTGAGACTGATGCCGGACTTCTGCGCTTCCTCCGCAGCCCTTTTCTCTTTCCGGCGCTCTTTCTTGCTCTTTCTCTTCTCTGTAGACGCAGTCGACGAAGGTGATTTCTGACCAGAGAAGTAGTAGATGGCGCCAGCGCTGGTTATGACGACAACCGTGCCGGCTATGGTGTATGCGACTGCTTTGTTCTCTGAAACCCAGGTTGACACGCGATCCCATAGGCCCGGACTGGCACGCGAGGCATCGATGGCAATAGGATCTGCCATTGTGGGAATAGAGTGTATGGATGAAGGGAGATGCAAGAATAATACAATAGTAAACAGAAAAGAAAGGTGGAGATGCAGGACGAAATGGAAGCTTGGAATGAACCAAGGCAGGTCGACAATGACGGATTGACAAGCTTTCAAAAAGTTCATGCACCGACTCGAATGAAGCCGAACTCAACGCGAAGCGCAGATTCAGTCATGCCACAACCAATCAACAGCATCATTGCGGAGAAAAGCTCTGATGACATAATACAATACGTACGAGGAGAGTCACCCCAATAGTACTGTCGAGCATGTGCGGATTGCTGCAGTCACACGTGATAATCACGTGATCAGGAGCTACTGGGGCGCATTCTAAGCAAGAGGAAGGCAAAATAAGACCAGACCAGACCAGAGTGCAATTTGTAATCTGGCCTCTGGAGCTCTGCATAAAACTGAGCTATTAGTTATCTTCTGTCAGGCCTGGTTGTGTTCGATATTCGAAGCCAATTAATATCTCGTTACTAGGCTTAGAAGGAGTGTTCGGAAATGCATTCGACCGGGCCGGGAAAGACCTAAACCGGCAAAATGGAGCACATTCGACGAAGCACTTTTAATTGATCACTTTAAGCATTAACGCTTGTCTCGTGCTCTCAAATTACCTCCAGTGATGATTTCAGATATAGGAGCATCAGACTATTCAAGAACCGCTACATGAACTCGAGAGGTATCTGAAATGTAGGGGCATCAGCAAGCCTTGAGGTAAGGTATCACATCTCCAACAAGGGAAGACTGTCATTCAGGTTGTGCACTTTATTATCACTTCCCTCCCTAACCATGGGGTCGACGGGGCAAACAAGGAGCCTAGTATATTTCGCTGGTGGAGTTGGTTCCTCTTCAATCGCGGTCACTGCTCATGACTACATTTCGCAATGCCTCGGAAAGGATTGGAAGATGACTGTTTTGGCAACAGCCAGCTTGGACGAAGTTGTTCAGGCCTTCCGTGCGCCGCAGTTTGCCGGCGGAATCATTACCATGCCATTCAAGAAAACAATCATCCCATTCCTGGACGAAGTTGATGAACTAGTTACCACCGCTGGCGCCTGCAACGTGGTCTATCTTACACCGGAAGGCAAGCTACGTGGTACCAACACGGACTGGGTAGGCATCAAGAATGCTCTTCTTAGTGCAGATCCTCTCACAGCTGGGGATAATGCTATGATATATGGAGCTGGAGGTGCCAGTCGCGCCGCCGTTTATGCACTTTACCGCGGTCTGGGGTACGAGAACATATACGTGGTTAACAGGGATGATCAAGAAGTCACCGACTTGATCGAGGACGCGAGTAATTATACTGGGTTGCGTCCAAATGTTGTCCATATTCGAACATTGGAGCAAGCCCAATCTTTACCCTCACCTGACTATATCGTGAGCACCATACCAGATTACCCAGCACGGACTGCACAAGAGGTTAACGCAAGAGCTATCGTCGCCCAGTTCTTGTCGAGGTCAACTTCGAAACCAGGAGTACTCCTAGACATGTGTTACCACCCTCTGTTGACCGAGAATCTAAAGCTTGCAAGGCAGCATGGCTGGATTGCCGCGGAAGGGGTGCAGGTTGTAGGCCATCAATTAAAGGTCATGTGGAGGTTATGGACTGGCAAAGACATCACAGAGGAGAACGAAGCGGTGGTGTGGGGGTTACTCCAGCAGGCTGCTCGAGATGATCCAACTGTCGCCGGCGGGCTAGCCACTGCCACTGAAACGGTGATTGGCCTACACAGCCTGCCTCCTGGCTCCCGTCCTATTGGGGTAGTACGCAACAATGGACCTGATGTGCTAACGCTCGAGCGGTATAAGTTGCGTGAACTTGCTGAGGGATGGCCGCTGTATCGGTGAGTCTCGAATCAGTACCTTTTTCGTCAGTATTACACATCTCATCTAGATTTACTAATCAATATGGCTTCAGCGATTCTTGCGAATGGGACAACCTAAGGTCCATTTTCCACCCAGACGCGTATATCTATACAAGTTGGACGGGGAAAACCCACCATGAAGACTTCATTCAAGCCTCGCAGCGTGGAATGGACAAGGGGGCTTTCATCATGCATCGGTGCCATGGAATAACAACCGACATTACGCTAGATGCGACTCGAGCTGTGACGAAAATGAAGGCAACGATTACGCAGAGATTCAATTTGCAGGAGGCTGAAGTCGACGCCGAGAGCGATTGCAGGTTCATATTCTTCTGGACGAAGCTCCGAAATCCCTTCACCGGCGAAACCGATTGGAAAGCTCTATTCGTTCGCCACTGGTACGAAAAGGACAAACTGATTCCTGTCAACCCTGCTAAAGTCCCTGTCCTGGACGAGGCCAAGCTGGCCCAGTTCCCCTCGGGTTACAGATATCTGGCCTACTGCCAGGAGGAGACAATGGGAGTCAGTGTCCTAAGAGACCTTCCAGGTCACAACCGCGAAAAAGGGATCCCTGGTGGAAGCAGGATTGCTGGCCAGAGACACGATCTGCTGTACTGGCAGGCCAAAGACTGGCTGGACGGCAAGGATATTCAAATCTGAGTTCAGCAGAATATTAAATGGTCAACGCAATTAATAGTGATCCCCTAACGTTTTCAATAAATCCACTCTTGAACCGGTCGTACTAAATAACGACTCCACAAAGCTATTCTCTGCCTACAACACTGCCACTACTAAGTCTCAACGTAATCTTCAATTTATCATCTCCGATCTATGTTTCGGATCCGAGTAGGCTTGGAGTTCATCTACCTCCTGGGCTTTCATATCGATTTAAATCCCGTCCCTCAAAACATTGTAGGAAGCTTGTCTGGGCAGCGGCTGCCCCTCCAGCATCGACACCAGCCACCATGAAATCAATCCACATTTTCTCGCACATAACTACAATTAGAGTTTAGAAACCCTGTCCCTCCGTTGTCACTACTGCCAGTTTCAGGGACAAAGCATTGCTGTCTAGCATGGCGGACCAGTCCGGGGAAGATATAACCTTGATCACTTTCGACCCAGCATTTCGAATTTTCACCACTCTACGACACAGTCAGTTCAACCCACTCGACCTCCAACACCCAACACCTACCATTACAGCATGGAAGACTGCGGACATGAAGTTCTTGGATCTCCACAGCGGCCGCCTGCAAGCCTCGGCGCGAGCATTTGGTTGGACGAATGTTGCCGCTTTATTTGAGCGGGAGGGGAGAATACTGCTCGACAAATACTTGGAACACACTGCCTCTCACTCTACCAGCTCCAAGGTACCCGCCCACGGATATTACAGGGCTCTCCGGGTGCACATCGATGTTTCACAAGATGCCAGAATTGACGTTTCCCTTGTTGCGATGGGCGAGGACAGGCCACTGAGCGCACTAGACGGTGAATCTTTCCACACGCTCCCAGCTCCAATTCCCCCGCCTGGCTCGCCATCATTGTACGGAACAAGCTCAGACTCAACGCCAGAATACAGCAAAGTCACGATCGACACAGAGCCCACACCCACGACGCCCTTCACGTCGCACAAAACCAGCCATCGCGTTATGTACGACGCCGCGCGCGCACGCGCCTCCATCACGTCTTGCTCGCCCTTGGCGGCTGAAGTGCTCCTCTACAACCGGCGCGCTGAAGTCATGGAGGCAAGCATCTCAACCGTTTATTTCTACAGCGGTGGAAAGTGGATCACGCCCTCGGCAGAATGCGGAGGAAACCTGAGTGTGACGAGGCGGCTGGCACTGGAGGGTGGATTCTGCGTCGAGGGGAAGGTCTTCATCGATGATGTGCGTGATGGAGAGGTCGTCTGGCTGAGCAATGCCGCGAGGGGTTTCTTCCTAGGGAGGGTCTCAAAGTAAGACCGCTGGTAGGGTCGATTGAGAGGGAAAAGTATCCTGGCGTCGACAAAGCAGGAAGGCTGTTCGTTCGTAGGTTAGTATTTCAGAGAAGGACATGTGCATGTCGATACACTAGTAAATGGCGATTCAATAAACAATCTTTATCATTCAATCATTTCAGCCGGTCTCACAAATATTTCACTACCAAGGCAGGAGAAGAATCCGTTCATTGCAATGGTCTAAGCAGGGTTCGCTGGAGATAAGCACACAGGCACTCTGGGCAAGTGTTCATCCAGACATGGTCACCTCTTCATAGGCGAACTTCCACCAGACCCTGAGGGTGTCATGACCTCGACTTCTTCAAAGTCCATATCCCAAGCATCTATATCTGCCCATTTATTCCTGCCCGTGACGGCCTGCTTCGCTGGAGAATCTACATATCTTTGTATAGCACCATCCACACCGCCATCCTCGTCATAACCATCCTCGAAAGTTTCTTCTTGGGATGGGTCGAGACCACTTGGTGCGTTTTCTTTGTCCGCTAGATGTGCGGCAATGTGGAGGTTCGAAGAACCACCATATCGCTTCCCTGATGGCGCCGCCGACGTTGAGACTGACTCGGTAGTTGTTGTTTTCATGCTCGCCCTGGTCGAACGTGTAGTACTTGCGACGGTAGATGAAAGCTGTGAGGGAGACTTAGTTTCGCGATTCCTTCTGGACGTGGAGGGCGAGAGGATAGGCGCGGAAGTGGTAATGGTAGTAGTGATGAGATTTCTCGTACTTGGTTTTAGTTTGGCATTGAGGCTGATAGCGCCTTTCTGCTTGCCCGCCACTGTAGCCTGGCCGAGTTCGCCGTTCCCAGGCTTTACCCTCGAATTGCTCGCCGTTTCCGTCCTCTTGGTAGACTTCCTACCTTTCTTTGTCGGAAGGAAGCTCGAGTCATGGTCTAGCTCATGTGTAGGAGAGTCAGAGTCCGCAGGAATGTCAAACTCTGTAGCTTTTATCAGAGTCCGCTCCCTTGCAGTGCGTCGTCTTTTCGCTGGCATCATGACAGCCTGCAACTCTTCTGTAGTCATCAACCGAACCGGTTTTACTTGAGCTTTCTTGCGAGCCTTCTTTGGTGGGATGATTGGTTTGGATTCCGTGGTCGAAGGTGCTGGTGAAGAGCTGCTCTGCGGAGGCGCCATGACATCGTTCTCATCAGTGATGCGTTCTCGTTGCTTCCTACCTGATTCTCGAAGCGTTGAAACAGGAATTGCAGGCAGCGTCGACTCAGGGGTGGTGCTCCGACGATGCATGGTCGCAAGCGGAGACCTAGTCTGCTGTTGACCTTGGTCTTCGAGGGCATGCATGGGGTCTGATTGGCCCAGTTTTCGCTTTCGCGGGATAGATGATTGGGTTGAGGTGGTCGCAGGGGTCGAATGCAGACTTCTGGATTTGGATAGATTGAATGGAGTCGATTCGGCATCAGGTAAGAATTGTTCTTCGTCATCTAGGTCAAAGCTGGATGAGTCATGGTCGATATTCTGCAGAATGCTTGGTTGCCTTCGCCGAGGCTTCAGAGTGCCTAATATAGAGGTTTCCCGAGAAGGCGTCGGTTGGGTTGGTCGTAGGATACTTCCAGGCGCCTTGATCGCAGAGGCCACGGCTGCTGCCGTTTGGCCTTTGGGCTGTCCCTCACTTGTTGATGTATTCATAGTACCATTTACTAGAAGCGATGTACGGTGCTTCGCAGGCATGGAGACGTGATCTGCGGAGGCGACATCTTCACGTGTTTCGCCATGTCGTTGGGCAAGCACCTCTTTCGTGTCTCTGTTCAAGCTTCTTCTCCTTTGGGCTCTGGTGGGATATGCACCTGGCTGGTCACCTTCCGCCACAGCCCCCGTCGCATAGATTTCTTGCTTCACGACATTTCTGCCTCTTCTCCCATCTCCCTTGACAACGAGCCTATCGCTATCATCGCTGTCGGTTGGTCTCTGGCCGACTGGCTTTGATGCAAGCTTGCGTTCGAGTTCAGCTCTGGCCGCATTATTGACGACTGCTCGATTAGCGACGCGTGGGACTGGTCGATTGTGGTTGAGTTGCCGCCGCCTGAGAGGGCCTCGAGGCATTTGGGTGAGGTGCGCCCACAGCGCTGGGAGGCCCTAGGAGACTTGCGCAGTCTCAGAGGTTGAGGCGTCGACGTGGTTGTGATTTTCGTCTGGGAACGAATGTAATAGTGGGTGATGTTTGACTCGAACGCAGAACAAAGTTGACGCGTTCAAGGCCGAGTGGGGGACTAGGGATTTGGGGGACCTGCCCTACTGGGTGCCTACCGCGTGTTTGTTGATGATGAAATTGTCCCGCCAGCGGAAATCCGGAACTGAGCCTTGGCACGGCGAGTTCTTTCCCAACCTCAGCCTTGAAATCAAGCCCCTACCAGCTCAAATTTGCTTCACCGAGTATACATATTGCTGGTATCTTTCGTATCTCCAACAGTAACAGTTGCGGCGGAGCTCTCCTGGTCGACTCTACGTCGTATGGAAGGTAGGCCTGGTAAAGCAGACTCCAAAGGCCTTGCCATAGATTTAACTACATGAACGGGGCTTGAAAGAAAATCGAGGAAATTAACACGCGAGGCCTATGTTACTCTTCACGCTATCTAGATACCTACACAGCTCTAACTTCTGCCACACCAAGCACGCGCACGCACACACCCTCTCTGTCCAACTAGGGTGATTAGCAACACCCTGGCCCTAGGGGCCCGCGTCGTGAGCGGTTCAAGCGAGGCAGAATCCTGGCAGAGGATATTTTTCCTCCATAAAAGCAGGTGAGGTGGAAGAGTCACTGTTGAGTTGTTTTGAGAGAATCGAAGCGAAGATTTTCGAGTAGGACTATTAACGCGCCTCCTCACTTCACATGCACACACAAAACAAAGGGAATCCCACCACTTAGCAGAATCAAACACACCACAAAAACAATGATTGGTAGGCTTTAGAGGGCGCTCGAATCCCCCATCATACCGGACATTTTTTCGAATGCTCATCACATTCGGAATATATGCGAACAACCCTAACTGGGGCATATATTCAGGCGGGCCCACCAACCAACCACTGTAGTAACTATCCGCCATACGACGGGTTGTTCTGGACAGAGGAATCGCTTCCGACGGATGTTGGGGATATTTCCGGAATTTGAATATATGAATATGTCTTTTCGTTTTGGAGGAGTTGGGCGTTAGTCAGTGACTGCGGTAAGGCGATAGAGGGACAGAGTAGTGGAGGCGAGTATTGGTTTATATACCCTCGTGATGAGATTACTTTTATACCTGCAGTTCTTACTCCCTGGTGCGCGGGCCTTCGGCTTCCTCAACACCAATCTAAATAGACGCTATTCGTCTGCTCTGCATCAAAATCAACCCATGACTACCTCGAGTATCAATATTAGTCGCCCTTTTCCTACCGCGCCTACTACATCTGCTGGCTATTTAGCTCAGTGAGTCTTTGAAAGCAAGATTTCCACACTTTTGGTTTGCTTCATAGTTTATCACTCCGTGGATGTCAGAACGTGGAGAACGGGTTCAATTAAGAACTTATTGTGTGAAGTAACAAGTTATGGTTCAATACCACGAGAGATGTGTGTTTCCCTGCCATGACCCACTGAAAGTGATTTGTGCTCACTCAGTGCCAGAACATAGGCATAAAGAAGGAGAGCAATAAACTCGATTAATGCCAGTACCTTCCACTGCGACATCATCGCTGTTATGAAATGAGGTGGAGGAGGATCTCGATTTCGAAGCATCAACAGAAGAAGCGGCGCCATCGTACTGCTATTCATCATCGTACAGATCTTCCTCAAGATCGCCTTCGATCAAATTATTGTCGTCCTAGTGATCTTGGGCTGGGGTTTCGGCGTGTTGACGGATGAAATAGATACCTCACGCTTTCACCTCACCGTAAATGAGGGAATTTGGAATCTGGACA
The DNA here is from genome assembly GCF_000709125.1 of Exophiala aquamarina CBS 119918. Taxonomy (NCBI): domain Eukaryota; kingdom Fungi; phylum Ascomycota; class Eurotiomycetes; order Chaetothyriales; family Herpotrichiellaceae; genus Exophiala; species Exophiala aquamarina. The sequence continues at coordinate 2,753,393 of NW_013550587.1, forward strand.
AGGCAAAGCATGCCAAAAGTTGTACTCGGTACCTGACTTAAGACCAAGCACCTGGCAGCAAAGTACCTTTCTTTAGGAATTGGAAAGACAGCACCTTTGCAACAAGTGGGAAAATCATTGTTGAACTACAATCGGTCTTTACATAGCCTATGTTAAGGACGATATTCTCGAATGATTAGATCAGCTACATTGGACATACATCCTCTCCAATTCAATCATTTCTTGGAGAAGCCTGGTAATTTTGACCTCCTGAGCCATCGGCTATCAGAAGGCTGGGGCTGAACAGGGGTATAAGACGTTGATTGACCCCGTTATGACCATCTTCCCCGCAGCTAGCCACAATAGGCAGGACACCGCCATTATTGATGTTGGAGTCGCCGGTATAGCCTCTGGTTCGCCTCCCACGCCAGCGGTGACATGGAAGACTGTGGCTATCAACTGATTCTATAGCGGATATGCGCTCATTAAATGGTCACCGACTAGGTTCTCCGCACCTTGACAATAAGCACACCACCGGTTCCGAGGATGAGGGTATTGAGCTGGATCTCATTGGCTTTCCCTCAATCATATGGAGTCTATGGGTAAAGCATTGTGAGCAGAACCATTTCGTGCTTCTTAGGATTTCAACGGGCATTTCGGATGCTCGACCGGCCGGTGTCTGTACCGTGATGGAAGATCATATAACTGCCGGCAGTTTTACTCGTCCCTGAATACTTCGCCTCACATTCTCGAACATTGTGTAGGCACTTAGCGCTTGGCTACGAGTACCAGTTATGGACAAAACCATCGGACAAGAGCACTTTGAAAATGGCAGAAACGAGAGCCCTGAAGTAAGGTCTTAGTTTTCTCTCTTCTGATATGCACTGATTGTTTTGGTAGAAGCCGGCAGCTGTGTCCTTAGCAGAAAGTGACAACAATCGCGAGCTCTACGAGAAGCGTAATCGCAAACTGAACCGTCGTTTGGACATCCGCATCCTGCCTCTCTGCTGCTGGGTCTATTTGCTTAATTTCCTAGACAGAGGGAACATCGGCAATTCCAAAGTGCTCAACGCTGAAACGGGAGATGACTTGCTGCAGCAGACCAACATGACGGCGGACGGGTACGCCATCACCGTCACACTATTTTCACTGGCATACGCTTTGTTTGAAGTCCCATCCAACTGGGTGATGTATGAAGCCAGCTATCACCATCCTGATTCCACATACTAACTAATCCCCCAAAGGAAACATTATATCCGACCATCTCTGTGGTTGGCGATACTTCTCTTCTCTTGGGGAGCTCTTACCATAGGATTTGCCGGAGTCCAGAACTACGCTACAGTGGTGGCTTTGAGATTCTTGATCGGTGTGTTTGAGGCTGGGTTCTTTCCTGGTGAGTCAGTTCTCTGGTGCCACCACTGCTCATCGTTAAACGCAAGTTTTAGGCATTGTCTACTTCATTACAATCTGGTACAGGCACGATGAACGAGCGGTTCGTATCGCTTGCGTAGTGGCATTTTGCAATCTGGCCGGTGCTTTCGGAGGTGCAATAGCATACGGAGTCGGCCACATCAATGGACATGGAGGTTTGCAAGGCTTCAGATGGCTCTTCATCATTGAAGGAATCATCACTCTACTCAGTGCAATTCCCCTGTTGCTTTGCCTTCCAGACTATCCCGCACGAGCAAAGTTCCTGAACGAGGACGACAAGCGGTTTGCAGAAGATCGCTTAAAAGATCGAGGCGGAGGTTATAACCAAGATCACGCTTCTCGTAAAGAGGTTTTGGCAACTTTGACCAGTCCTCGTATGCTGGCTCACTATATTGCATATGTAAGTACTGACTCAACACGCACACTCTTATAACATGGACTGACCCTGCTCCTTATAGATCGCCGATGTTGTACCCCAAGGATCCTTCACATTCTTCACACCTACCATTGTAAAAGGACTCGGCTATACCTCCATTCATGCACAGCTTCTCACCGTTCCACCCTGGTGCATAGGCTTCGTGGTGGCGATCACCCTCAGCTACTCAGCGGACCACTTTAATGCCCGAGGCATGCATATAACTATTGCATCTATAATCGGTGGAGTGGGCTGGCTGACAGCGGGGCTTCTGCCTCACGACGCATACGTCAAGCGCTATGGCTGCCTCTGTCTCGCCGCCTGTGGCGCATTCCCAGTTGCACCTTCAATGACCAACTGGGTCACATGCAACACGCCCAGTCTTCTTACCATCCCTCTCGCGATAGCACTGAACAACTCGTCTGCTGGTGTTGGACAGATCATCGCTCAATGGATCTGGAGAGCAGATGAAGTCGACACTGGATATCCCACTGGCAATTTTGTTTGTGCAGCTTGCAGTTTCTTCGTTGCTGCTGTTATCTTTAGTCTGAGGTTGACGTACGGTAGAATGAATGCAAAAGGAACCCTGGACGCCAGTGGGAGCATGAGAGTCTGGGCTTATTGAGCGGAAGTTCGCGGTTCCCCCCCCTCCCTGACGACTGCCCTAATATGGCGCAGGGTGTTGCAAAGTTGAAAGATATGAGAGTATTCCCGATGCAATCCGTGGAAGACGTGGCTGGCTGGCGAGCTTGACCGAGGCTGAGGTTAGATGATAAGACCCTCATGCGGAGCTGCGGAGCCTTGCCTTTGGAGTTAGAAGGTCTTACTTGTAATGAAAGCCGGTTCGATGTAGCGGTCAAATATAACAACCTCGGAAGTCGAGAGCATCAGTGGGGACAAGGCTTGGTGAAAGGGAGCTTGCAACCAACCTGGATGAGCAAGCTTGTACGACATCTTCAACGCTGGTCCGCCAGTCCACCGCCATTGCATGACATAGTTCCCCCCTTCGCCCACAAATGATATATCCTGGACATCAGGGAATCTGTCACATGCCCTAAATTGGAAAGACGGCGAATCTCATTGTATCTTGATCGATTCAGCTCATGAGTACATCAGAGCACCAACGTCCTCGGTCATTCACCATGGCTGGGCCATCAAGCAGGCTGGGCCAGTTTCATATTTGCGAAAGACATCGTTCGGAGAAGCTATTCCCCTACTCCCACTAAGCCAGCTTAGAGATAGTCCTGGGGCTGGAAATAGCCAAGGCCACCAACACCGTCCGGCAACCTTGAGATGGAGATGCATCGATTCGGATACTGAGTACTCTCCGACATGCGTATATCCAGCATATGTGTTCTTACAAACGCTAAGCGACAAATTAAAACCACCCAAATTGACCCTGCTGTAGCAAGATACTAAGCAAAAAGCTGCAGCCTCAAGGTAGGCAGCCAGATTGGACACCTTTCCTCAAAAATCATTTAATACAACTCCATCCCTAGGCAGACATGCTTAGAACGTTGACTGCTAGGCCTGACAAGTGAGGTAAAAGGACAACTCTTTCATTTGAGCTCATTTGACCTCTAAGCTACCACTTAACCCCAGAGTCACCACAAGCATTAGGGGCAAACCCGCACATCTCCTTTCACTGCACCTGACCCACCACCACCAATATGATCCGCAAGGCTTCAAAGTCCGGCATCCGACAGTTGCTAGTACTTTTGCTTTGCCTACCTACGGCCTTCTGTCGGTCATGGGAAGCAGGCGACGCATGCCCCTCGACGATCGATGTGGTCATTCCTGGGAACACATGGAAAGAATCAAAAGAACCGTCCTTCGACACAATGACATCGGTCCATACTGCCATGTCGAACTGCCCCAATATCACATCCCTCGACCTTCGCGTAACCCTGCTCGGCTGCAGTAGTTGGCCTGACCGCTGGTCCTTTCCGTTCTCACTCTCCGGAGGAGAGAAGTATCCCTCACTCCAGCGGCTACGCCTCGAGGGATATGAGTATGGCCAAAGTCCGTTCAACGAAGTGAGTTGGTCAGGAAATAGTCGCAGTTACCTCCCTTGGTACGAAAGGGCCGCTGATTATATACTCACTGGTAACATCTTGCGGGAATGGAGATACCGCAAACTTCCCAGGGAGCAACGAGAGAAGAGCAATATCCAGCTTTGGCTCGATGCGATGGATTGGAGTAAAGTGGAAGAGTTGGCCATCTTGGGATACTATGGGAAAGGCACAGAGCTTTTCTTGAATTCAACCCCAAGCGTCTTAACGGGGCTTCGACGATTGGAGCTCGAAAGCGAATACCAAGGCGCCGCGCTCCGGTTCCTTCAAAACGTTCAGAACGACTCGCTGACACATTTGGTCTGGAAGGATTACTTCAATTCGACTCTGCCTTCTATCGTCCAACAGTTCCAAGGCTCATCTCTCCAGCACCTCGAGCTCCACACTTTGGAGTCAGACCACGTAGAAAGCCCGGCATTCTCAGCCTCGGAGCTCGAGCCTCTCCAGCACATGCCCAACCTGACCCATCTGTCCCTCAACGTTGCACGTAACGGCAGCTGGCCTTTGGAAATGCTGTCGGCTATCTCTCAGATCCGCTCACTACGCAGTGCCGACCTGTGGCTAGACATCGCCTCCACGTGCCGTAAACAGAAGGTGGAAAACTGGTATTTTGACCCAGAAGACGTGGGATGTGCAGGGGAGGATCAGTATTTGTTGCCTTTCATCAACGAATCAACGACGCTGGAGGTTTTCAAGCACATGCGTGCGAACAAGGTCGGAAACGAGCTGAGCAACGTGACTTTCTGGGGTGGAGACTGGAGTCGAGCCTGGGACGGTCCTATCTACAGTCCTCCTTGGATCGAGCATAAACAGACCAAGGTTGTCTGTGTTGTCGTGGATGATCAAGGAGCGGGAGGGGAAGAGTGCGTTGTTCTGACTGGGGTAGATTATTGGAGACCGAGACCAAAGGGACGAAACTATTACTGGGATGACGAAGATGTATGATTCGAAGATTGTGTAGCAGTTCAGAACTTTTCGGCGATTGTCTGGCTCTGCGTCTCCGTTTCGGGGGTGGCCGTCGTCGATGCCAGCCAAAGACGTTGTCGTTGCTCTGAAAGCAGGGCATCCATTCTCTACTAGACAGGCTTCAATATGTTGAACAAGCCCGCTTACAATTGGACAGCGTCATCACCTCTTGGATGTTCGGTGAAAGCCTGGAGATTTCCGTGCTTGACTCCATATCAGCGAAACATCTGCAGGATTGCTTGGGTGTAGAGAATCAATAATGGAGAACCAGTACATCGGAAAGGAACTTCGTTTTGACTTTGATATATCATTGTGAATTCGTATGTGTGCCGTAACCATTCTATGGACTGGGATAGCCTTGAGCGAACAGCTCCTTGATATCATCATTTTCATAACCCGCCTGCACCGCCAACTGGAGCAAGATACGGGCTTTCTGAGGGTTGAGGAATCCACTCGCAATGATGAAATCGCCCTCATCCCCTGGTACAAATCCATCTGGAGAGCGGTGGCTCGCCACCATGGGAATCCCGGTCGCGTTGTAGACAGCCTCTGCCGACCTCGCTGCCACCGAGGACATTCCTCCGGCGCCGACACCTGCGACAACGATGCCTTCAGCTCCGTTCTCGACGGTCGAGTTGAACAGCTCGGGGTCCATGTCTTGGTGGGCGTATAGAATATTGATTGATGGTAAGGAGTCCGCACCGCTCAAATCAAATTGCACTTTGCCAATTGGTGCTGCGGGCTCGTAGTAGAAGTACGGAACTTGGTTGATGAAGAATCCAAGTTGGCCAGCTTCAGTGCTGTAGAATGTATCGAGGGAATTCGCATTGTTCTTGGTCGTGTAGAACGCACTCCCGATGCGACTGTAAAATCAGCGTTAGAAACATTTGACCTATCCTCACTGATAGTTCTCAGCCAACTCACTCGTTCAAGGCAATCATAGCGCCACGGCCGATGGCATTTGGAGAGGACGCCAGTGTGACGGCCTGGTACAGGTTCAGCGGACCATCTGCACTGAGGGCTGTGGCAGGTCTCATTGCGCCAACAACAACGACAGGCTTCGTAGAATTGACGGTCAAGTCCAGAAAGAAAGCCGTCTCTTCGAGAGTATCGGTCCCATGAGTGACGACCACACCAGAAATGTCGTCACGAGCAAGCTCTTCGTTGATCAGGTGGGCCAGTTTAAGCGAGATCGTCTCGTTGATGGAGCCGCTGCCGACGTTGGACACCTGGTAGCCACGGATGTTCGTGATGTTGAGGATCTCTGGTACTGCATCGACAAGTTGTTGAACACCTAGTCCCACACTGTATCCTGTAGTCTGTGTGTTCGAGGTGCCTTGACTCGCGATTGTACCACCCGTGGCAAAGATGGTCACATTTGGCAAGGACGCATTGATAGGTGTTTGAATATCTTGTCTCGGGAGCAACTGACTCAGGTGGAGTATCGGCGACGCCGCCGTGCCCACCGCAAAACCGAGGGCAAGTCTAAAGGAAACCATTCTTGCTACCACAGCACAGTCTTGGGTAGATGTAGACAGCTGCTTCTTAACTTGGAGGAGGAGGCTCGACGGTCACACGCGGCGTATAAATACGACCGAGGACCGCTCTCAATCCTATCTTTCGGAAGGGCGTATGACACCACGCAACATCAAAAGCCAACTCCACACATAAGGCTATTTGGCATGGCAGCAGCAAGCAAAACTCTTCGCGAAGTGATAGAGGGCGATATACTGTAGCGCAAACGTGGTCCAAGACACGCCTGTCCTGATTCAGACTTCATTGTTGGAAAAAGATCGAACACACGCCCAAAGAGGGCGAGTTGATTGGTACGGCCCCTTCTTAGTGTTGTGCGATAAGGAGCGGGTACTAGCACCAAGGTATGTAAGTTGCCTTCATGCGCCATGGAATAGAAACAGATGGTACTAGAAGAATACGGAAAGGTTGCTATGGATAAAAGCAAAATTCGAGATAGCAAGCGGGGAACTCCTTGTCCTTATCTGTTAAACATATCTGTTCTTGGCTGTAGTAGGCGAGTACTGTCATCGAAATACTGTAGCCTACTAGGTCGACATGTTGCTGGGGCTCCGTAAACATATTGAGATTATTAATAATAGTATCAGTCACGATCAAACAAGCGATTGTTGCGCAAAGGACTTCTACGAAGGCTATGTAAACAGGATAAGATGGGCCAAAAGCAGTTTCGGTCACAGCCTTGTTCAGCCTTGTCGGTGTTGGAGCGCGGCTAACGTATGCTCAACTCTGAGGTAGACTATTCAGAACCGACGATGCTCGAGCAAAACTTCTTTTGATCTTACAATCAAAGACAGATTCAAGGATCCTGATATCACATGGTCTGAGTTGTCTGAGTGTTTTGCTATTCAAGAGAACATAAGGTTTGCCAGGGAGATGGAGCTGATATTCCATACCCTGGTGGTCCTGCGCGATCGTCCAATGCTAAATTGAGTCTCGAGTTGCTCTGTGTCTAAAGCTATATTATATCTACCGATAGCCATTGATGATTGAATCCAAGAGCACTCGGCTAGAATGTTGGGTTCAACATCGTTAGATGGACACTCTTGGCTCAAACGAATGTTGGCTCGGAAACATTCTTCCCAACTTTCTCCTGATCAGAACTACTGGAGTCCATTGTGATTTGTAGGTTCTGGTCGCTTTCACCATCCATGCTTCCCTTAATGATATTGGGTATAGTTGGCTGGTCTCCATCTGCGCGACGGTGTAGAGGTATGAAGATGTCGTAGAACCTGGGGACAATGAAGCCCAGGGCGATAATAATCAATGCAAAGTGAGCTATAGTGAAACCGACGATGTGAAGAGGATCGTATCGGAGTTGATAAAAGGCCGGGTACGCAAAGCCATAGATGATGCCAAGTATCGGGGCGCTGATATACCGTAGTAGCACTGGCCAAAAAGTTGGAATCTTCCAATTTCGCCCCGTGCCAACGATAACATTCAGATCTCGCCTTAGTTGATTACCCTGTTTGAACATTAACAACCTGAGAGAATGAAACGGTGGCTAGCTTTCTTACCGAGTAGAACGCAACATACCAAAATCGAGCAATGTAAACATTTCTCGACCAAAACCTGGGTGCCGGAGAATCTGGCGTCCGCCCAATCAATGTTGAAATGATTGATCCAGCGATGTATAAGCCAAAGCCAAGGCCAGCACCGGCCGGTGGAGAGACAGCGTGTGCAACAGCAACACCGAAGATGAGGCCTCCAAAGTACCCTGCGTTGTAAACGATCCACGCAGGGGCTCCTACACTTGCCACGACGTCCTTCCAGCGGTAAACTGTAGTGGCACTGACACACTCAGCAAAGACGACGAATATGAGTGAAACGTCGTTGATCCATCTGTCGACCCCGTCAAGTAGATAGTATCCAAACTCAGTGCAATAGGGCAGTGAGCACAGGAAGGATACAACAACGAGTCCAGTGACAACCACTGGACGTGAGAACCTTGTGCCCGAGTCCATCACGAGTGTGGCGATCGCGTCAAGCATCGCGAAAGCCGAACTGTAGCCTAGTACCACCAGTGTGAAGAACAGAGCAACAGCCCAAAAGTTGGCACCTGGCATTTCCGTGATTGCAAGAGGTAAGGTGAGAAAGCCTACAACGAAACTTCCAAGCCTAGTACCTTCTTCTGGAAAAAGGCGCAGATAGCCAACAACGCCGAACACAGCGAATGCTGCAAAGCATTCAAAAAGAACGTTACTGCACACGATGAGTATGGAATCCATGACAGCATTCGAGTGTTTCTGGTTGTAGGATGCATAGGACGTGAAGTAGCCTGAAATTGTCAGCGAAAGTGAGAAGGTGGGAAGCGAGAACACTACCAAATCCGACGCCAGTAGAGAAGAAGACCTGCCCACAAGCCGTTTGCCAGACTTGCCCCTTTGCAAGCTCAGCACCCCTCCAAGTGGCAAAGTATAACTTCACGCCAGCACCAGCATTTTCGAGAGACACTCCACGGCCGACGAGAATAATTGTGATGACAATAGGCAGCCCCATCGTAAAGTAAACAACACGACCGGTGAGCCCCACGCCTCGAAATATGCTAATCCAGCACAGAAACCAGATGAAGGCAGTCCATCCAACCGTTTCGCCGATAAGTGCCGTACTGGGATATGAAGTATAGGAAAGAACCTGGCGACCATTCTCACTCAAGCTTCCAGCGATAGGAGTAGGATTTCCAACCACTTCCGCATAAAATTCATCACCTCGATTGGTCCAGGGAAGTGGACTCGTGAAGGAGTTCCGGAAGTAGTTCATAATCCATGACAGAATTACCACGAAGTAGTGATTGACGAACCAGCCGATGAAGAGGAGACCCAAGCCAGTCCCTTTCAACCGCTTGTTCATATTGTTATAAGCGATTACAGCCCCACCTCGATATGCCTGGCCGATGGAGATCTCCAGGATCAGTGCTGGAATGGCGACTATGAAGACTGCAATGAAATATGGTATGAACCATTGAAGACCGTAATTGTTGTAGACCACTGAAGGATAACGCAGGAGATTGCCCATACCGGCACAGCCACCCATGCTCGCGAGTAGGAAGGCCGTACGTGACGGCCATTGATCCCGCCCATCATCTGACTTGTCTGGAGCAGGAGCAAGGTAGTTTCCGACTTTCTTGAGCGTGTTCATCCTGACGTGAAGAACACCGATAGATTATGAGGTCTATTCATCAAGCGCAAACAGAACGACGAGGGAAGGTTCGAAAAAGAAGAGAAATGGACCTTATACGCTACATGACCAGGGGCCAGGGGTCTGACATGCGCAACCGACTCCCATTCTCAGCATCAAGCCAAGTCGTGATTCAATCGTCAAGCTCGCCATTTAGAATATAGTTGGCCTTGACTTTTACGGACCCACCTGTAGTTTCTCCCACAGGGTGGCAGTGGGAACACTCAACTAACCAGCCGATGATGCCATGGCTTGCGTGATCGACCTGTGATCGTGCATCTTCGGCCAGTGCGGTCGGGGGAAGAGTTTTTCAAGTTCAGCCTTGAAGCCCAGGCGGCGATTTCATCAGCCAAGGTCTTGAGCAGCATTGGACGGCAGGACGACAGGGTTGTAGGAATATATCATGGCCTTGAAAAGACGAGAGCGGAGTTGTTGGAACTTGGCTGTTCTTGGTCTTTCGTCAGAGTCCCGCCGGTATCCACCTTAATTCTTGTCTGCGCGAGAAGCACGTCTTGGCAAGACTGAGGCTGAAAGATCTGAAGCCTTATGTGATGGGAAGAAGAGGACGATATGCCTGGCATCGAGGCCAGTACCACCAAGGGCTCATGGAATCAAACATGCAATATAAGTTTGTGTATGAGACTCCACCTACGTCTGCATAATTGACGGAATTTATACCATCAGCAGAACAGCGTGATTCATGAGATCAAGGGTCACCTGTCTGAGATGAGCATTCCATATGCAGCAGCAGCGATCAGGCTCATTGCGTCGGATGCAACTAAGTAAGTATGGTGCACGAAAAGATTTGTTTGACACCAGGAGAACCTGGAACAAGGGGCGTGTATGGAAATTTTCGGATTTTTGTAATGGGTTAAAGCGATATCGTACGGTGGGGCAATGATACGAGAAGTGACGCTACTGTTGGTAGGCTTCATGAGCATTTGAGCCCTGAACAACAGTCTTTCTGGGTGATCATATCCTGTCTGAATTAACGCGAAGACGGCTTCTTACAGATCCTGGATGTCAACTTCTATCACTCTCCGACAAAGAGCTCGTACGCTGTTTCGTACTATATTATATCACGTGACTGACCGGTAAATCACGGAATCCGGCTGACAGAAGTGCTTCACAGACTGACTGGGCTTTCCTCCCTTTGGTGTCAAATACATTGTTCGTCTTGTCCTCATGCGACGCGAATAGCCTCCGATACTTCGTTTGCCCTGGGTTACCAAATATACGGCAACGACAGCCATCAGCCCGAACACCATGCGCATGAGGCTGAGTCAAGAAAGAAGTCAGAGCCCCAGCCTTCTGTTACTCAGCAGCTTTCTGTCGTTAGTGGTCGGTTTTTCTGTTCCGCAATATGTGGTAGACTATGGTATGTGTGCATGCTGTTGTCCTTGGAACAAGGATAATACTCACCAATACTCCATGCTAGCTCCAATTATCTGGCTCCACTCGGATGATCCTTTTATGCCCAGTGATATCTCGGGGCATCTTTTGCATACATCACCTAGGCTCGACTTCGAACCGATCCAGGATCGGTCAGGTCGAGATTTGAACAATCTTTCGTCGCTGAACGATTATGGTGCAGACATCTTCCTAACAGCAGACGATGATGCTAGCATCAGTCCAAATTGGATATTGGGAGAGGTCCCTGATGCGACTGGGGCGCTACAGAATTCTACGGCTTGCGCTGTAGTTATCGTTGAGCACAGTGATGCAGATGTGGATGCATTCTATTTCTACTTCTACTCCTTCGATGAGGGAGGGGATATTGAGCAGGTCGTGCACCCTCTGGAGAAGCTGTTTCCCGATACTAAACCTGGCGATCACTATGGCAATCATGTTGGCGACTGGTAAGCTGCGTCTCTTCCGCTAGTTCTAGCTTAAGGAGCTTTGCAAGCACTCCTGACTTGTATTCAGGGAGCATAACATGGTCCGGTTCAAAGCTGGGAAGCCGACTGGTATATGGTTCAGTCAACACGCGTTTGGCCAGGCTTGCTTGTGGACGGATGAAACGTGCTTCTCCAAAGATGGAGCCAGGGTATGTTTGCTTGCTTCAAAATCATGGAAATACTTGAAACATCAGACTGAATGATTGAATAGCCGGTCGTATACAGTGCCAGAGGTTCCCATGCCAACTACCCGTTCCCTGGAAGCCATGTCCATGACGACGCTCTCATCGATGTCGCGGATAAAGGCCAAATATGGGACCCTATTAAGCCAGCTTACTACTATAAATATGACCCTGATCGGAAAACATTCGCAGCAGCGGAGCCAGATATAACACCAACTGATTGGCTTTACTTCAATGGTCAGTGGGGCGACAAGCAGTATCCCGATTCCGACCCACGGCAGAAAACCATCCCTTACTTTGGCCTCAAGAAGTTCACCAACGGCCCTAACGGGCCCCAATTCAAACATCTGGTACGGAAAGGTCTGATGCCGGATGAACGGCCCAAAGATACTGTAATGAAGACTGCCGTGCGGTGGTATCTATCCATGTATGGGTGTTGCCTAAAGGACTATAATCCCTGGGGCGTCATAATTTCGATCGTGCTGGGGCTCGCGGTGTTGATTGGGTTGATTGTGTTCGCAGTGAGGAAACTAAAACCACACGTAAGAGGCTGGATTGAGAGGAGACGAGGCTGGTTCGTTGCCCGAAAGGAGCACATATCTCGACTCGAGCAGGAGGACGTACAGTTGGGACTTCTTGGTCGCGAAGGAATAGACGAGGACGGTAGATATCGATACCCCGAATAGATCACTGGCTTGCATAGGATTCCGTTGTTTGTGCGTTGTTTCAAGAGGACAGAGTCTTCGTGTGATTGTCTCCTGCAGATCTTCCTCGGCTTGGTTCCTTTAATTCAATCGGTTGGCAAACCTTGGTCAAAAATTATGTCGTGCTGCTGCCTCGTAAGGGGCAATCGTACGGCGCAACCTCACGCTTTCAGGATTTCGCAGTCTCAAAAGCATTACCATGTCGCAATCCTGCGAGGCAGCCATTGCACGCTTGCATCCTTGCTCTTCGGTCTCATCAGGATTGAGAACAACTGCGAGTCTATGCTGCTGAATACTGTCGTGACTACAGCCACGAATTTAACCTGTGAGAATTTTAAGCATGGTCTGTTTGCGGGCCATCAGACCATGGAAGGTAGGTGCCTTGTCGAGGCGTCAACAATTGTTTATCTTCCAAAGGTATCCAGGCAATGCGGGCGATTTGAGATCGGAAAAAGATGTCATGGTAATAATCCATAGCTGGAGCCGCCATTCTAGAGGCTTGTCCCAGTATTCTAGCAACGCTTGTACTGCTAGAGGGCCGGGAGTAAGCATTGTGTGGCGTGGCAAAGTGACCATTCTTTCACCAACATGGATGGACTGAGGGCTTGAATTTGTGCGTTATGGGATTGCCATGATGGGAGGAAATAGCCGATGTGTTTCAAGCATGAGGCCTCTGCAGCGTTTGAACTTGGGGGACACTTCGGCGTATGTCCATGGCTCGATCTTGCCGTGTAGTTTGTGATATATGCAGACTCCTCCGAAAGCAGGAGCGACCTGGTATGGCTATATCAGCGGTCAGGGGTCACTAGGGATCCGTACCCTGTTGGCTCGCTCCCAACTCACCTTGATTTTCCCTGGCCATTTAGTCGGACTATCGATCCACTTACGAGTACTCCCCAAACTCCGTACTCCGTACGGAGGTGTGCATCAAAAGTTGTGGAGAGGCTTTTGAAATACCAGGGCTATCGTGATATTCTATTGTGTAATCTAGTCTGACAGATTATTTATTCTAGGCTAGTTAGGCCTTGTTAGGGAACAGAATACCTAATCTCCCCTAAGATGTCCTCCTAACTTGAGCTAACTTTAAGTACAATTAGACATCTATTAGGGCTGAAGACAAACTCTAGGGATTGTTGCTGTCGAAACGCGATTAAAATTAAACATGTCTTTTCAAGATTATGACAGTGTCATTAGAAATCTACGTCATTCTCTACTAGCGCGTACACAACTTTTGATGCACACCTCCGTACTCGTACCTTCCAATCAATCCGAGGGGCCAGTCGGTTGTCCTCCGCTCCACAACGGGCCGAGCGGGCACGAGACCCGGGGCCTTAGGCGCGCTTTAGGCACCAAGGCTAGTTAGAGGCCTAGGAGCCCTGGGCGCTCGTCTGTTCCCCTTGCTCGTAGACTGCGTGAGGATGACATTGGTGGCGGCGGAGCTCCCAAAGGAACGCAGAATTGATAGTACGCGTAATCCATGAGCCTTCGTGTGGGTGGTAGTACCCCGTACGGAGTCCATGATATTGCTCATGCCTTGTTAGCAAGGAGAGGCGCCGAATTAAGTAGCTACATAGGTAGCTAGGTGCTTTGATGGATAGTGAACATAGATAGGTACCTACCGCACATAGCGGCTCCAATAACACCCCCTGTTGGACGCTCCGTATTCATGCACCGCATTGCGAGTAAGTAATAGTACGGACCTCTCTATGTGCGAAGTACTCCGTGCTCCGTACTCTTGGTCGCCCTGGAAGTTGCTTCCGACCCGAGTGCAAGGACTCCCTTCTTGTGCGTGCCGTGTCGGCTTTATTATCATTGAATTAATAGGACTTGGGCATCTTGTCTATACGAGTAGTATTTTCCTACCTAGTCGTTGAAACACACGCACTGACTTCTCCATCCCTGCGTCAACGTCTCGGTGCCGCGCACGAGTACGGAGTGTCGCTTACCTCGTACTTCAGTCTCCGGCCGCGTTGACTTGTTCTTCCCATTCCTGCGCCTCTTTTTCTGGTCCTGTGAGCCTTGCCAGACCGCGCCTCCCAAGTTCCACACCTTGACTCCCGCACCCCTCAAGCGAACATCAATCACCAGTGGCGACCGCGACCGAACCCATCGCCTTGACAGCGCAGTCCACATGTCATCTTTACCCTCGATGCGACACATGACTTACCGTTCAAGTATATCCTACCTTGTCACCGAGAGGAATGCAACCTGCCAGGAGTAAAGCTGTGCTCCAACACCACAAAACAAAAGTACCACCCACCCGACAGGAAAACATCTGATATCTTGCCTGCGGCCAGGGCTGACATTGCTGATTAGCTTGCCAATTCATACTCTGAACTCCTCGAGTAAGCACCCCTTCCTGTCGCACGCGACCCTTACTTATCCCTGCAAAGACAATTCGCCTCCAAAGATCTCAAGAGTGTGGGAAACTACACCTTGGGGAAACTTATTGGAAAAGGCTCATTTGGCAAGGTCTATCTTGCCAAACATAATTTGACAAATGGCGCAAAGGTGGGCATCATCTGTTTCCGAACCTCCTCAAGCCCGTTAAACTCAATTCGAACAGGTGGTCCTCAAGGCTTCGAGCAAGAACGATCCCAACCTCGCACGCGAAATCCACCATCATCGCCAATTCGTCCACCCCCATATTGCCCGACTATATGAAGTTATAATAACCGAGTCTCTTGTTTGGCTGGTCTTGGAATATTGCCCTGGTACCGTTCTCCCGCCATAAAAGCTACTTCCGATCACTACTAAGTTCTCTCAGGTGATGAGCTATACAATTATTTATGCAAGAATGGCGCTCTGCCCGTCGAGACCGCACAGAAGATTTTCACTCAACTTGTTGGTGCTGTTGCATATATCCACAGCAAATCCTGCGTCCATCGCGATCTGAAGCTGGAGAATGTCTTGCTTGACAAACATGAAAATGTCAAACTATGCGATTTTGGCTTCACCAGAGAGTATGAGGGAAAGGCAAACTATCTCCAGACATTTTGCGGAACAGTGTGCTACAGCGCCCCGGAAATGCTCAGAGGTGAAAAGTATGCGGGCGAAAAAGTCGATGTCTGGAGCCTGGGGATCATCCTGTATGCTTTGTTGAAGGGCGAACTGCCATTTGATGAGGATGACGATGCTGCAACCAAAGCTAAAATTTTGAAGGACGACCCCGTATACCCCAGCACCTTCCCGGAACCAGCGAAGACTCTAATATCGAAACTCCTCTCCAAACGACCTCTTTACAGGCCTACCCTCTCTGAAATTTTGGCCGACCCCTTCTTGGCCGACCACGCGCCACAGCAACAAGCCGTGTTGAAGCTTTCTCAGCCGGCAGCCTTCTCCACAGAGTTGGAGAAAGATACTCTGGAGCGAATGAAAGCTGCTGGTGTAGATATTGACAAGGTCATCGAGAACGTCCTCTCCCAGAGGTGCGACTCACTAGCAGGATGGTGGACATTACTACTTGAGAAGGAGGGCAGAAAACATGCTCGAAGGGAACGAAAGCGGAAAGAGAAGGAAGCCGAGATGAAGCTACTCCGACGTTTGAGTGGTGCTAGTAGCCGTCTCGAAAGGATAGCGCCTACACTAGAAGAAGTTGATGAGGAGGGATCACCTGGATTCGTACTACCACGCCGTAGTGGCAGTGGAAGTCGAGGTCGAACTCAGAGAAGGAGTACACCTCAGATCCTTGTCAGCGACCTTCCACAACTTCCAGAGGGTGACGTCGTACAATCCCCAGGTGCCAAAACGCCTCCCCCCCCTCTTGATAAGGACTCAATACGCTCACAAAGTGGATCTCGACCCTCCTTGCCTCCCAAAGAGCGAAATCGCCGGAGCAGCACTCTACAGATAGTCGCAACCAATCCGGACCTCGTCGGGCCTCTAAATGGGGTTGGCAAGAGACGTGGAGGGAAGCTACGCAATCGACAATTCCTAAGTCAGCTTACTGCAATCAAGCATTGGTTTGTTGAATCCACCAAACGCGCCAGATCGCCCGGAGGCTCAAAGTTGGACAAGTCATTGAATGGCAGCTCCCATCTCTTAAACGCCAACAATGCCTTTGGTCGATCCGACAACAATATCAGAGGAATAAACGACCGCGAGAACAGGTCCTCTGTGGGCTCCGCGCTGACACCAGTCACATCGAACCCAAATCAAATAGCTTCCATGACCGCACCCGGAGGCCCTCGCATCGACACTTCGCGTGCAAGGAATCGCAACTCGCTTTCCCCCTCACCTCTCACCCCTCGCTCATCATATCGCCGAAGCTCAACCGGTCTTCGTGGTCGCAAATCCACATCGTCTTCCGTTTCCTCCGTACGGAGTATGCCCCGACATAAATCACATAGCAAAGCCTCATCTCAGAGCTCAAACAGTATTGACACCATCAACAGTCCTCGAACCAGAAGTGCTGCACACTCTCCTCACTCTTCGATCAAAGTCCTCCCTGCGACACCGACCTCAAACATATTTTCTTTGAGCGCTCGGTCATCGAGAACGCAAGGTGCTGATGGAACAATTCAACCACGTCCACTCTCTGGAACCTATGATGATAGTTCGCGTCTGTCCTTGACACCCCAGGCTGGTCAATTTGGGTCCGGTGTCATGTTTGCTCGGAGGAAGAAGTCGCCATTTAAAGGCCCCACGCTGAATCCTGCATTCTTCACCGCCTCTACGATTCCCGCCGCATTTGGTAGCCCTGCAATAGTTAATAGCAGAAACCGTGATGAATCAGATGGACATCTGAACCTCGGCTTGAAGGGCTTGATGAATGGTCACAAACGACAGAACAGCAGTAAGCGGAAAAGCCAGATCATCGAGGAGGAAGAGGAGGACGAACAACACCGAATCGGAGAAGAGGAAGAGGACGAAGATATTGAAGAAGTCGATGCATTTGCGGCTGTCAAACTAGGCAGGGGTGAGCGAGTGCAGAGTATTACGATTTTGAACGACGCAATCGACGAAGACAACACGACGGTGAAAGGGAGTCCTGGAAATAACTGAAAGGACTCCTTATGAATGAACCTCCGAGGGCGTGTTTATGAAATCTCCTGTACATGGGGCTGGCGCGACAGACCTTCGGTGTTCTGTCTTCTCAGCGCACTTTATGTCTGTCGGGCATCGACAACACAATGAATTAACTGCACCATATACTGGCTGAACTTTGGTTGGCCTTGAGCATTCGAAGTTACACATTTGACGAGGGAGTGTGTTATTTCTTCTCCTCAATCTTCAGCGACAGTACTTAGGATGTCTGCTTCTGAGCGTTTCTCATTGCATTGCAAGGCGCACAAACTACCTGTCAATTGGGGCAGAGTGTTTCATGATTCACCCTTGGCCTTGGCCTTCACCCAATTTTTGTTTAAATATATTTATGTTTTTGTATGATATGAGCACCGACGGCGACATCGATACTGAATGTCTGACACCAATATACCATGAAGAGAGAATTAATTTCTTTTTTTTTATTTCAAGCTCTTACCTTCTCTACATATCTGGCTTCTACTTCAGGACTTGGCTAAGGGAAGAGTTGGTCTATCGCTAGCGTGTAGAGAACAGACAGTAAAAAGGATAGATATCATGAACGTTGATCGACTCAATACGTGAGGAAAGGTAGATGATGCCTTGTCTTCCAAGATTTCATCTTTCTCTTTATGTATTTGGGTTTGATATTTACTCCTTTTCTTCCCCGGTTTTCGTTTCAGACCTCAAGCCAGACCTCCATCGCTTTCGCTACCTGGTTCGTCCAGCCAAGCAAAATCGCTGATTAGCCGTCTCGACCCATCTGCCGCAGTCTCAAAACGACTCAATTCGAGAGCCTGGCGGTGCTTACCGCCCGCAGCTGGGCGAGCCACGACGGCGACAAAGGCGAAGCGGCGCTCTTCGGGTGGAAGCAGGCCAGCCTGTGCAGCGTTCGACGCCGAGGATGTTCTGGAGGAAGGTGAGGACTCATGGTCTTCCCCTTCCTCGAGTGAGATTATTCTCGAGAGTACACGGTCAGGCTCGACGAATGCCCATTCAATTCCTCCTTGGCAGGGAGGAGGAGCTTCGCGCATCAGACGTTGTGCGCGTCTTCTCAGCACCGGGTCTCGGCATTTCATCGCGCAGAAATACAGTGGTGGAATGACTCCCGGGTCTACGCTGGCAAGGAGGTGGATCCTTGAGGAGTCGGAGCTTTGCTTGAGGTAGACGCGGGCGTGGTCGATGATCTCTGTGAATTGCTCCATGTAATTGTCGAAGAGGGTCTGGCGGTTGCTGATGCATGTTGCAAGAGATATGTAGCAGACGGCCCAGTACATCAATAGAAATGATGCCATCCAGTCGACCTCTGCGTCGGGAGCTGGACTCATCGCGGCGGTGAAGGTCGCCTTCCAGTCCAAGAGCTTGTTGAGTAAAGAGTGGCGAGCAGATGTGAATGAGACATTGACGGTGCTGTTGTCTGGAATGTGAGGCATGAATTCTGCAAGTCTGATCAACTCGAAGCAGTCATTTACCAGGCTGTAGAATTGAGTCCGGGAAGCTCTGAGCATGGGGGAACGGGATAGTGTTGCATCGAGTATATCACTCGCCTCGTTGTTGGCGGGACATTGGAGTTGTAGAGCGTATCCTAGTGTAGCCGTCACTACGGCCTTCCTCAGTACGAATGGTGTGACCACCTGATGGACGACTTGACCTGCGACCGACTCGGGGCTGTAACGGCGATTCGGCCTCAAATTCTCAATCGAGACGTTGCAGCACCTTTTCAACAACTCTCTACCAGCTTTGACATTCCCTTGCTGGAATTCGACGCAAGAGAACAATATATAACTCAAGGCAACGACGGATTCATCGATTTGATCACGCTCAGCCAGGCGCCGAAGACTCGCAATCGCTCGACTGTAGAATCCCAGCGCTTGTCGATGCTGTCGATTCACGACTTGGGTGGTCGAAAGCAATGGTCCCGCGAAACTCGAAACCGAAGTATATGGAACGTGTTCGTATAGAATGCTCAAGCACACGACGGAATCCCAGACGAAACTGTCAGTCTGCGCAAGCTGAGGGACTAGTTCTTTCCAGAATCTGGCATCCACTGCCCCCGTGAGAACGGGTGCCGCGCTACACATGAAGTACTGGAACGCACGCCGTTCAGCCTGAGCGCGCGGCGGTACAAGTGCCCGCGAGGCTTCCACTTGCGGGATTGGATTGGCTGATCGACCGTCCTGTCGGCCGTGAATGAATTGTAATTGCCTCACGGCTGGTCCTTCACACTTGCGCCCAGTCTCGGTGCATCTTCGACAATGCGGTAGCGTTTCATCACACTTTATCCTTCGAACCCTGTTCGTAAGCGACATGTAAGTTCTATGCTTGCAAGATCCTCGTATCGTAGACGGAGGGGGGCCTTACTTGCAGGTCCAGCACCCATATCTGGACTTCGTGTGAGATCCACGTTTTCGGGGTCGCATATGTGGTTTATCGTGCGGCATTATAAGCATCGCTGGGCATGCAGTTTAATAAGGCCGACTTTCAACGGCACCAATATCTTCTGAGATAGAATCCATCAACTCTGACCGATGACGGGTGATGGCTGGTGGCTTGAGTTCGGGTTGGGCTCTGACTCTCTTGCAATTCTCTTCCAGTCATAAACATTGTCAGCTACATGCAGGCTAAGGCTGAGGCTACCTATCGCGGCTTTTGAATTCGATGGGAGGGGCAGTGTATGAAGGGTGGTACAGCCAGCAATTGCATCTCGTAAAGGGGATGTTGCTTGGTCACGACCATAGCCTTGCTACCTTTCAACCCGTGCCGTACTGCCAAGTCGGGCCAACCAATCCCGTTGTAACATTTTGCTTGGACGCAGTATCATGTGGATACGGTATGTCGTCGCTCTCCCCATCTTCTGTCGCTCTTTTGTTCCTCCCCTTCCCAGAACACCTAGGCACCTTTCATTTCAATTTGACCACAACACCGAGGAAAGATGGCTGGCCCGAGACAAGATGCTGATTGAAAACCCCCAGTTCAAGTTGTTATTCTCCAAATCTGACTTAGAAGTCACCCCTGTTAAGTGAAATCGATTTGCAACCCATCTTCCTCCGAGTTTACGATAGCCTCGCATAAATCGTCCTCATTGTATCGCCAGCAGATTGTCACTGGTCCGCCATGTCCAACTTCATCTTTGACGGTGCATGAGTCCCGGGTAGCACCACCGTCAACCGCACCGCGTCAGCCGTCGGGAAAGTGCTCATTGTCTTCTCCCTCAAGGATCTAGAATGGATGCAGGCTTGCTCGCCAGAGGCATGTAGGCTATCATTGATTACGTGACTATTGAATCGGGCCTTGAACATAGTATCTCATGTTGAGCTGCCAAATTTATCACTCCTCTCAGATAGACATTGAATACTAAGGTTTATCTTATTGAAAAATGTAATACCTGCGGACAAAACCTCTAGTTTCTTCAAAGCTCCTCAAGACGAACCGAAAGGCCTCAAAACCCAGGGCCAACCAATTCAAAATTCCACTTTTCGTATCATTGAAGCCAAGTGAATAGGGCCTCGTGATCGGCTCCTGTACTGATGTCCTCTAATGAGCTGTTCTTAGCTCACCACTGGCCTACTGCGGTGATGCCAAAGTACCATGAAGTATCAGCAGACGATAATCCTCGTCTAGTGTCCGCATAACTTTCGTAGATAAATACAGGTGTGATGTTTGTGGTTGGTTCGGGCCTTCAGGAAACGGTCTTCTTTGCTGCATCGACAGCTTGAGCGGCTTTGTCCTTGGCCTGCTCTGCTATCGAGCCTGCTGATTGCTCTAGCTTCTCCTTTTCAGCGCGGATTGCGGCCCATTTGTCGGCTCCACCTTGACTAGAGATTTGTAAGCTTTTGCTCTTGACTCATAATTTCTCGCTCAGAGATGTGCGTGAGGGATACTCGGGGCACACTTACTACCAGTAGTCGTACCACCGATATCCCTGCGTTAACTGTGCGTTGAAGTTGACGAAGTGGCAAGCGAATAGGAGGTAGTTCTTGGGTTGCACAGCCATGGCATATCGCATGAAAGTAGCAGAGTATACTGTCAGGGCAGCGGTAAATTTCCCGGATATACTAGAAAAAAGTTTGGTCAGCGACCAATGTCAGGGAAGAAGAACCCGCGGAAGTTGTATGCCCCAAGATAAGGACGGTGCAGAGGATGCGGTTAGAAGTATATTCATTTCCATATATCCATCTCTTCTGCGGGTTTTGTTTCCTATTGATTTGCACATACATTTCGGGATCTTTCTGCGTATCCAAAACAGCTGCGATGGGAATACCGAAGTTGGAGGCTGGGCCCCAGAAATCTGTAATGTTGAGTCACCTTGTTAGAATTTCGGACTCGACAAAGACAGCAATGCTGCAGTCGCAATTGCAGAGGCTTGGGCCGCCGGCAGAAGCAAGCAGAGCGAATAATCGCATTCCGCACAGTAAGCCACTAATAGGGAGAGTGCACACGTACGAGTCGAGCAGAAGTAGTCAGAGACTGGATTTGAGCGGATCTTCGCGTTGAGGGCTTTAATTGCTGCAGCCATGGTGATGGACCGTGTGTGCTGTGAAGAAAGACCGGATAGCAGTAGACACACTCGTGTGAGATAGCAGCAGTATCCTGAGCGGCGGGGAAAGAATGCAGCCGGAATGAAGCAGATGGAGAGATAGCTAATAATGACTCGGAGTGCTGCGTATGGAAAAATGGAGGATGGGGGATGGGGATGGCGGACGACGGATGGCTGCTGATGGTTGGCTGCTCCCGGCTGGATTCGGTTTTAGGAGCCCGCCAAATCTCCGCCGGGGTCACGTGCTATTCTTCTCTACGTGCAGACAGTCGAGTGAGACTTCTCAAAACGACCTATTTCCCCGCGCCTTCCCTCTTTTCTCCACATCCAGCCATGCTCCTGGTAAAATGTTCAGCCTGTATTCATTTATTGTTCCGGAGCAATCACGGATACCTAGGTAGTACACCTACGTCGTTTGCTACTATGCTATCAGTGGTATAGTAGGTAGGATGTGGACGAGAGAAAGTGGTCATTCTGGCCCTTCCAATCTCATGCGATCTAACAGCTGTTGTCACATTTACCATGTCCTCAGTACCCGTACGGCAAATAGGGTTCGTTAATTGTTATCCTGCTCCAGGTTCTTCATTCCAAGTTCCAAGGGCCTTCCCCCTTGTTTCATAGCTTTGCTACGTTGAGGCCTGTTAGTATGGTCCTTCTTTTAGTCCGACGCTATTCCTTCTGGCCCAGCAACTGAGCCTGGAATCGGATCTGAAAGCAAAGATCATCAACTGCCCGTAAGTCAATATCCGCTGTTGCGGTTGACTTAAGCTGATCCAGTGCCGCTTGCAATGTGGTGAGAAATCCTGGCCTCGCATGATTATCTGGCGCCTCCTCCATACTGCACGGTGCTGTCACCACTGATGCTTCTGCCACACTATGATGGTCTTGGATCTCATTGGAATGAGTAAACGCGTCTGCTCGAGAGAGAGTTGGTTCATCCAGAATTGGCACTTCTTCAACATCGACAACCATCATTTCACTGTTATCAGTGTGCTCATTAAGACATTTGTCTACTCCGACATCGTCAGAGATGTCAAACTCGGTCTTCATTATTAGTGGTGTCGGGACCATGGTCGCCTCGACCACCTGTGAAGTTCGTCGAGGTTCAAATTGGTTGGCTCGCAAATGCTTCCGTGGACGGCCTCGGCCTCGGCGTCGAGTCGGAATAGGGGCAGAGATACCAGATTGCCGCTCTGGAGTAGGGTGATCATATATGCTAACTTCGGCACTCGGGGACGAGACGACTTCAATGGTGTCCCGCAAGTCTTGCTGGCTAGCAGTGGATTCTTCACCAAGAGAATGCGAGGATAGCTGTGATGATGACTTAGTCCGTCTTTTCCTTGCCGGTTTAGCTTGGTTGCTGGCTCTGCGTTTTCGGAAATTATGCTTCACAAGGGAGCGATCCTGCTCATAATCATTCGTAGGCCTGGTCGTCAACTCGTCCTCGATTGCTGGTGGATTGGGAGAACTTCTCACAGTTTCATGGACATGACGATCAAGATCTTGAGACAGTTGCGATGCGCTAAGAATATCATTCTCGTCACTGTCACTCCTTGGATGTCCCACAGCACTTGTTGTCTCCTCGCCCACGAGGCTCTCCGTGCGAATCACTTCCTCTGGAACAGTCGCACTGTGGGCAATTTCACCATCTTGTACGTTTGTACTGGCTGAGGTTGCCTCAGACTCGTGTAGCTCAATTACTGTGTTGATTAAGTCGGCAGGGCCCTCTTCAGCTGAAGCGAGCCGTACCTCCTTGACTTCGCCGATCATCCCATCCATCTCCTCATCAAACTGCTCAAGGGCATCTGACGGAGGTATTCCAATCTCGATGACCATGTGACCATGGTCCACTGGTCCTTGTAGAGGTGAAGAGAGGGTTTCGAGCCCGGTTCGGCCCTTGCTGTCGTTGTCGTGCATTGAAGGTGGTGATGATGGAACCTCAATATCCATTGTGTGCTTGGTATAATGTCGAGCACGTGGAGTCGGCGAGGCCAAAATTTCCAACCCCGCCTGGTCTTGATTGTTGGGAAGGGTGGGAGTTGACGGACATTCATCTAGGGCTGCGGCTTTACGGGCAAACTCGCAGTCACCATGATGCTGTGACTTGCTTTGAGGTCGCGGACTGGATCTTAAATCGGGGAAAACAACTGCGGGCTCTGATCGCTGTCTGTCACGCACATCTTTCTGATGCACTGTAAGATACTGTGACTCAAATTCATGTATTGACGCAGGGGACGATTCGATGGGCACAAAGTGCAATTGGGAATCATCATGTCTCGACCGGGGCCTTGAGCTGGGTCTCTCTGTGCCCAGCCTCGAGGGAATAACACTCTGTTCTTCTTCAAGATAGATCAGTGCATCCGCACGAGGCTGACTCCCAAACTCTGGTGAATGAACAGCCAGTACATCGGCTGGAGACAAAGACTGCCGACCAGTATAGTGTGAGGGTGAAGAGAGTGTTTCCACACAGGCCGGGGGCGATGAAACCGCACAAAGGTCTAGGTCCTTTAGATGCAGCGGCATTCCAGGAATATCAATATCGGTAAATTTCTGGAGTTCTAAAAGGGCTTGCTTCAAGCTAGGGCCGAGTGTTGTTGTCTCTTGCGATCCGAATGTTGCATTCCACATTGTAATGGCATGATTTACCACGGTGACTGATCTACTCGTGAACAAGCTGGAGAAAATATCGTCCATGGCCTCAACATTAGTAGGCGGCAGCTTCCCCAAGACACTGATGATAGTCTCGCCAAAATTCTCATATCGCTGACTCTCACTCATGGTAGAGTGTCGTCGCAAGATACCCGCTTCATCCTTCAATATCAGAGCCAAGGGTTTGTGGAGTCTGGTTAATGTTGATAGTAAAAGGTCGTTTGGGGAACTCAGTAAGACGAGATCGACTTCACTCATCCCTTCAGTCAGGTTGTGCAAATCGCCTTGCACTACGTACTCCAGGATCATGTTCTCCATCAAGTTGAGACATTTTGCGTATTGAGGCAGCAATGACTGAACAGGGATTCTGTGGTTAGAGGGGTGTGAGCGAACTTCTAGATGGTCCTGTTGCTGCGAGAGCTCCGAGAAGATCGCAAGTGACAATTCCGAACAGATAAATGGCAGACGGATGGATTGATCGCTTGATTCCAGCGCCGTCAGCATCATATGGTGTCCCAGCTCCATGACTGAACTCCTCGTCATCTGCCTTATCTGAGCTGCAGTGTGGACAGCAATTTCCCCAGTATCAAGAACAGAATCTTGCCAGATGCGCGCGAGAAATGCAAGGATAGTGCCTGTTGCGTGTTTCGTTTCTGCAGATGGCTTGATCTCCTTGCTACTCGCATCTCGAATGGCTCTGAGGAAATGTATCCAAGCCACTGCGATGTATGCTTTGTCGGATTGGCCAGAAGCTCCCCATGAACTGTATCGCAACAAGATTTGGAACATGTCGACGATAGCTGAACACTTAGCTCTGACCCATTTGCAGTCAAGAGAAGGGATTTCGTCTGGCCCGGTCATCCTGGAGTCTTGTAGAGCTCGACCTTCATGCCACATCTTGGTCCCTTTGCTTGAATTCCACAGCAATGCAATGAAAACCCTACAAGCCATATCTGAATTGGCCGGATTTTTCTCAAAGAACGAGCTTCGCATGACTTTGACAATGTACTCGTTCCAAACCCGGGTATATTGTTTATGGGTCGAGGCAGGCCGGAAGGCATAGTACAGCAAGGTGCAGTAGCTTCCGACCGCTGTGGCTCGTGATCCCTTCATACTCTTATCTCCACTTTGCCTCTCTAATTGGATGGTGATGGGCTTTGCCAGCATACCTAAAAGTGTATCTGACGCTTCGTGGGGTCTCGCAACATACACCAGTCTATTCCAGGCCAGGTTAGATTGCTGTCTGAGAATGGAATCGCTGCCGTTGAAACATTTTTGGATAACCTTGAGCCAATTTTTGAGATCGACCCAGTTGTCGATGCGTGTGTCCGTACTGTTGCTGAGAAGAACTATTGTTGACCAAATTTGAGGGACTTGAACCATATCATCCTTCGAAGCAATCATTTTCTCCAGCCTTCGGCAAATGGCGGTGCCAAAAGAAACCTCTTTTTCCAGCTCACGCTCTAAAACAGTCCTGGTGGCATGGGAGATGGACGAAGACGCAGGGAACGTCGAGCATACTTGAACTCCAAAGTCGATTGCTTTGACCCTGACCTCTTTGCAGCTATTTATCAATCCGGTCAACAGCTCCTCGGTCCACAAGTTCGCTTTTCCTTGCATATTTGCTTTAGATTGCTCCAGCAGCTTTCTGTAAACCAAGAGTCTCTCTAAAGTTACTCCGATACCTTTGATATGCTCAGAAAGCGCTTTGAGGGAGTCAAGAAGGCGTAGAACTCTATTGTGGGAGGCAAGTAGAACAGGTCGGAAATCTTGAGTGGCCAGGAGGTGCAAGTAATGGATAATTACACTCTTTGGGGCTGTATGCTCTGAGATGACAAGTATGGAGCGGTCGAGAATGAAGAGACGATATTCGTCGGTCAAGAAGGAGGAGTATTCCGCATTCCAGACAAATATAACAAGTACCTTCAATGCTTGTGTGATTAGATTCGTGTCCGCGATCTCATCAATTGGCTTCAATAAGTCCCGTCTGATATACTTGAGAATTTTCGTGACCTTGCTCTTGAGAACTGCTTCATCAGGGATGTCGTCGTATTGTCTGATCACTTTGGCAAGAGTTTGGTAGGCATCTACCGAGATAGTACGCTCATCGCCTGCAAGTTGTTGCACAATACTCTCCATCATCGCACCCATAGAAATGCCCTCCTCTTTCTGTCCTTTGGCGGTCGGTAAGGGTTCTTCGTTGACCTGAGTCGTCTTGAGAATGGATTTCAGGGAGGCCTGACACTCAGAAGAAGGAGGCAGCGGCTTTACAGTAGATGTTGTGGAAGGACACTCGCTCGCGTGTATCAGATCGGAGGCATTGGTCCACGGAGAGAACTCTACGCGTTTGCGGGTGCCGTTGCTTGAGGAGCCTTGAATTGATGCCGGGGACTCTGGCGTACTCGTGAGGTTCATAGATGATTTTGTGAACAGCGGTTTCCTTCGTGAGGAAGTTGAGGGCGGGCTTGGTGGAAGACCTTCAAGGATCGACATCGTGACTTGGACAGAAGGACAGAGGCCTGAAATTGCGCTCCTCACGAGCAATAAGGGCAGGTCCGGAGACTAGCTAGCGAGTCTGCCTGCAGTCTCTTGTCTCTCAACGTATAAACAAAGCCCATGGAGACGCAATTAAAGAATGCATCAGAGAACAGAGTACTGACGACGTTACAGCGCCGAATTCAACGAGATGGAGAGATGTGGAGTGC
Organism: Exophiala aquamarina CBS 119918; assembly: GCF_000709125.1. Lineage (NCBI taxonomy): Eukaryota > Fungi > Ascomycota > Eurotiomycetes > Chaetothyriales > Herpotrichiellaceae > Exophiala > Exophiala aquamarina. Next base: position 2,780,660 of record NW_013550587.1, read on the forward strand.
CAGCCACTAATTAACGCGTCGTTTGGACGCGTCTGGATTGCGGGCCCCTCGGGTGGACTTTAAGGAGGGTCGTTTAAGGGCTAACCCCGAAAAGGGGATCTCTTTAAGAGATCTGATTTAGCGTGATTCTTTGACAGCTAACGTCCCGCCAAGCTCAACCCAGTCCCATGGAAAACTGTGCAAGGCTGCCCAAGGCGGCCTTTTCAATATTGTCTAGTTCGACCTTCTCTAGGTAGGCAAGAATGTCCATCTCATGAAACACTGCAATCGTCGAAACCAAGATGCCTAGCAAGGCCCAGCAGGCAGAGGCCAGTGCGCTTCTTAAGCAATTACGAGATGATATCGGCAACAACTTGCTCGATGACAAGGTCCACACGCAAGCTCTGGAGGGACTGAAGGTTCTCGGGAGGGATGCAGGAAATGTTGCAAACATATATGATAAATGCGGCATCGAGACACTGGGACACTACGCTTTCGATGTCTACCCTACCAGCACTCATCAAGAAGCATTGAGATGCATTGCGAACGCGCTCCTACTATTGCCCCAAACACGAAAATTCTACATCGAGCTTGACCTTGACAAGAAATCAACCCAGAAGCTCCAGGAAGCAGATGTTGATGACGAGTTTCTGCTGGCAAGGATCTTGTTCTTGCTAACCTACGACCCTAGCATGAACCTTGATGTCCTCATCCTCGAGAATGATTTGGCCACCAGCATCATTAACCTGCTTTCTCGGCACGCTGCAATTCTATCCATGACACCTAGGACGACTACCGCCACTCAAAGCAGTGACATGGCACTACAAGAGACATTGAAGCTGCTATTCAACGTGACCAGCGCGAAAGGAGACCAGGTATCCAGGTTCAGTTCAGCCGTGCCGCATCTAATTTTGATACTCGGCTCATTGCCAATACTAAGCCCACCACTCCAGGCCCCCTTGAGTTTAACCCTCAATGCACTTGCCAATCTTGAGATAGCCGAAGAAAACCTAGATGACGAGGGGCAACTGCGACCGGTGGTGGACAAGCTTACTACGATTCTGGATCAAGCGGTGCAACGGTACTCTTCGATAGAGTTAGAGACACTGGGTGTGCCATTGATAACGACATTGAGGAAAATCAACGATATAGCAAGTTTGGACTTGCGTGAATGGATGAAGTCGAAATTCCTGCCGGATGATAAGGAAAGAGATCAGCCACTTGGAAAATCATCTTCATTGCCCTCACGCCTTCTACGACTGACTACCTCGTCAGGGTCATTACATTTGACGGAAGCTATATCTGGCTTGCAATTTGAGCTTTCTAACAAGGATGCAAACGAATACGTCAAAAACGTTGGTTACGGATACGCAGCCGGATATCTCATGTCTCACAAGATTCCTATCCCCGAGAGCGACAGGGCAGAGGCAACCGAGGGAGCTTCCAGCAGTGTCCCTACCAACCCCATCACTGGACAGCGACTTGATAAGGAACCACTAATTGAGGTTCCGAACATGTCTCAGGAAGAAAGGGAACGAGAGGCTGAACGATTGTTTGTGCTATTCGAGAGGCTCAAGGCGACCGGGATGGTCAATGTCAAGAATCCGGTCGAGGTAGCCAAGGATGCGGGTAGATTTGAAGAGCTCAGGGACTCAGATACTGAGTAGCAGTGTAGCTGTCAGCTTGTCTGGCACTGTACCATTGATATACGAGTAACATCACGCAACACGGAACACCTCCATTTGTAATCCGCCAGCCCAGATTTGACCATGGTGCCACTCGGAAGACGGAAAAATAGAGCGGGGCCGGCGTCTAGGCGCTAGTTAGCGATACTTTGTTCCTGCATTCTCAACGATAAGCTTAACTTTTCACTGGTCGGGCGCCTATTACGTACGCCTACGGGCTTGATCGCCAGGGCGTTCTGCCGCGCCACCGCCCTTGACCCATGACTCGTGGCTCCTCCGGGCCCATTCTGCGATTGATTAGGTATCTCCCCATCCCAACTCACCCCCAGGAAACTTTTTTCCCGCCCTGGTCACGGCTCACCCGTCGCAGCTGCGTTCCCTTCGAAAGTTACCATATGCGTCTCTCCTTTCTTGCCCTTTCACAATTGCCCCCCTTCAGAGACGCACGACACGTCTCATCCTCGCCTTCATCCCGTCATGGTGCATCGCGTCGACATAGCTATGAACGGAACTACTAAGGTCAATGGCACGAATGCCCACTACAAAGACGGGTCCCTGCGGCCTCAAAACACTCCCCGGAAGGCCTCCTCGCCTATGGCCCCTCCATTCATGGTCTCTGCTCCAGGAAAGGTCATTGTGTTTGGCGAACATGCAGTTGTTCACGGAAAGGCGGCCATGGCTGCATCCATCTCCATGCGCTCATATCTCCTCGTCACTACACTCTCCAAGTCTCAACGGACCGTCCAGTTGGTCTTTCCAGATGTCGGTCTCGACCATACCTGGAATATCGACGATCTGCCATGGCACACCTGGGAGAAGATCAAAAAGCCTCGATATTACGATATGGTCACCTCTTTAGACCCTGAGCTGGTCAAAGCTATGCAACCGCACGTTGATCCTGTCTCTCCACATCTCACTGGCGAGAAGAAAAGGATTCATGTCCATGCAGCCTCCTGCTTCCTCTATCTCTTCCTCACTCTCAGTAGCCCAAAAGCCCCCGCCAGCATATACACGCTCAGGTCAACCTTGCCAATCGCGGCAGGATTGGGCTCAAGTGCAAGCGTCTCGGTCTGTATCAGTGCAGCCCTTCTCAAGCAAATTCATGTCCTCTCGGGACCTCACGAGGACCAGCCGGAGGAAGAAGTGGATCTCCAGCTTGAGAGAATTAACAGATGGGCTTTCGTTGGCGAGCTTTGCATTCACGGAAACCCCAGCGGCATAGACAACACCGTCTCAACTCGAGGGAGGGCAGTACTCTTCAAAAGGACGGACTACAAAAAGCCTCCCACTGCAACTCCTGTCAAAGATTTCCCAGAACTACCTTTACTTTTAATAAACACAAACCAAAGTCGGTCTACGGCTGCTGAAGTGGCCAAGGTTGGCCTCATGAAGAAAAAATATCCCGCGGTGACAGAGGCCACCCTGGACAGCATCGACGAGGTCACTATGTCAGCATACAACCTCATCAATTCGGATGACTTCGACTCCGAGTCAGAGAAAAATATTGAACATCTAGGAGACCTGTTCCGAGTCAATCACGGACTATTGGTGTCATTAGGAGTCTCCCATCCGAAACTGGAATACATTCGAGAATTGATTGACTACGCTGGGATTGGCTGGACCAAACTAACAGGCGCTGGCGGGGGTGGTTGTGCTATCACTCTATTAAAGAACGATACTGGACCCGAGTCTTTGCGAGATCTGCACCAAAAGTTCGAGGCGGCAGGGTTTACAGAATTCAGAACCACGCTCGGTGGTAGTGGAGTCGGCATGCTATATCCCGCAGTCCTCCGCAACGGGACCGAAGAAGAAGGTGGCGAAGAAATTGACCAGCAGAAATTCCTGAACGCAGAGGGACCCGAGGATATCGAGGACCTGGTCGGTGTTGGTCTCTTACAAAGAAGGCCTGAGTGGAAATTTTGGCAGTGATAATATTTGTGCTCTGCTTAACTATTTTGATGGATGTCTTACGAGCGGTGGCGCAAAGCGGCATCAACTAATGCAGCGCTTGGTAATTTGTACAACAAGAAATCCGGGAATTATGTATATCACCGCCGTAAAAAGCGCCTGGAAGGATGATAGGATGTGTTCCGATCAATCATGATGAGGCGAGGGGCGGGTGGTCATCACGTGATATTTTCATCTCCGTTTCGACGGCAAGTCATCTTAACATTGTTCTTCTCATTCCAGTCCTCAGATTGGACAACCAAACATTGTTGTTAAATGCTGTGATATTTTCTACTCGTCGTTGTTACACCACTATTGTTGTGAGGCAACGATTCCGAGAGAATTGCAACGCCTTTTCCCAAAAAGGACTGCTCTGGCTAGAGCACCAGAAATTCATGTGATATCCGGCTGGACGTATGGGCATCTTCGCTTTATAGTTTGCTTCTTCCAGGTGGTCCAAGCAGACTTCAGATTCAGAATCTGTCATTGCAACAAATCCGCTCGCTTAAAGGAATGCCAGAATCCTCCAAGTCAAAAGACGCAGCCCATCGGCCCAAGCCCAAGTCCATCAAATCCAAAGAACCATTCTACTCTGTGTCACCATTGTGGGAAGATGTCACGCCACTGCCGCTGATTGATGGTCCACCGGGCCAGAAGGATCCAGGCCCTGCTCTCGCTACCATTGCGTATTCACCCCGGTACGCTGAAGCCATGTCTTATCTCCGGGCGGTCATGGCAACAAACGAGTTCAGCAGGAGGACTTTGGACTTGACAGAGGATATCATTAGCATGAATCCATCACACTACACGGTCTGGCTCTACCGAGCTAAGATTCTCAAGATGCTCTGGGAAGCGGAGGATACCTCTACGGACGACGGGGTCAAGGCCGAGCTGGAATGGCTGGAAGGCATCAGTGAGCGGAATTTGAAAAACTACCAGATCTGGTGAGTCTGCTCAGAGGGGACAAGATGATTGCTGGACCTTTCCCAGCCACGATTCTTGCTTTGTGGAGCATAATACTGACTCAGGGCTTTCGATAACATACAGGCACCATCGGCAGCTAATGGTTTCGCTGATCACACAACTCCCTCCTGGCGAGACCGAGTTCCTCGCTCACATCCTATCCTTCGACAGCAAGAACTACCACGTCTGGACATACAGACAGTGGCTGTGTCGTCAGTTCCCAGATTCTTTACTTACGACAGACTTGGAGCTAGCCGCAATCGACGCCATGATCAACGAGGACATCAGAAACAACTCGGCCTGGAACCACCGCTACTTTGTCTGCTTTGGCGCGGAAGAGCTTCAAGCCATCGAGAAGGGAGGTGGGAACAGAAAAGAAGTGCTCGCGCAGGGGAGACTGGTGGTCGACGAGGAGGTCGTCGAGCGCGAGATCAACTACGCCAAAGACCGTATCGCTTGGGCCCCTCAGAACCCCAGCCCCTGGAATTATCTCAAGGGTGTGTTGAAACGGGCGGGGATTCCCATCACTGATATGCAGGTGTTTTGTGAAGGCTTCGTCGGCGGTAAAAACGCAGATCTTCTCGGTGAGGATGTCAGGAGCAGCCATGCTATCGACTGGCTTGCGGATATGTACCGGCTCGATGGTAACAAAGATAGAAGCAAGCTGTGTCTGGATGCGTTGGGCAAGAAATGGGATCCCATTAGGAGGAAGTATTGGGAGTATCGTGTCGAGCAATTGAACGCAGCAAATCTTGCCGAAGGGCATGCCGAGGCGTCATGAGTGAGTCAGCGTTTGAGCAAATGATGCATGCCAAAAGCTGAAATGCGGTCCAATCTACACCGATCTAATGCTCGCTGTCACTTCTTTTGATGGGTCAGGTAGCCACGTTAATATCACCCAATTGTCCGATGCAACCATGTCAGGGTCCAAGACCCATCTCCAGTCCAGTCGCTCATTTCTCGGGTGAACATGCCAGACGTTGTCGTTGCCGTTGTCGTTGCCGTTGCCGTTGTCGTTGCCGTTGCCGTTGTCGTTGTCGTTGTCGTTGTCGTTGTCGTTGTCGTTGTCGTGTCGATGGATGATCTACCGCCCCCTGTTCGTGTATCGAGCCTCGGTCTGTCTTCGTTGCGAAGACCAGACTTGGACCGAGTTCGCCAACGGTATCCGAACGAGATATTCTATCCCGAGAGAGCGATCGATTGATGAAGAGGTCTCTATGATGTTGTACTACGCCTTCACAGCGAGGACTCCCACCGGAGTGAGGATGACGTCATTTGAGCTTGACCACTGATTTAGTCATCAATTGCCCGATACGTAAGGAGCACTCCGTACTAATTAAGGGACCACAACGACCATCAAGAAATCCAATTGCGCTCACATGATATCATTCTCGTTTTCGCCCAGATCAGATAATGGACAACAACTGCCCTTGGGGCTGTAACATGGTATTACATATGTACCGACAAGCTTGAGTTGCAAGCCTGTCCTTTTCCGTCCCTTTGCAGGTATGTACCATGGATGACTTAAGCATTAAGGCATCCCCTCAGTCGCCGAGGACCTGACATGGTTGTCAACCAAGTGCACGATGCGGAAACTAGCTTTCGGATTAGCTGCAATTGGACGTAGTCTCTGAAATACTTACAGCCTCAGGAGAAGATCTAGGTTTGTCCTGATCAATGTCCGCGCCTTCACCAAAATAGCACTCTCTAATGCTTTGATAGGCCAAAGACTGTTTCTGCGGGCAGCATCATCACTCTGACTGGAGTGTTTGGAGGCAACGCCACGCCAAAGAACTGCGAACAGAGGGAATTTCGGGTCGCTAGCACCCACGTAGTATACCGGCGCGCCGGTCAGTACGCGCCAGTCAGTACAAGACTCGCTATGATGCGGTAGTGGACAAAGGTCCTAGGAGCAGTCAGAAAAAGGGACAATGATGGACTTAGTTCCAGGCGTCCTAGCTTATGACACTCCCGGCGCTCTATCTACGTGGTTCTCTCGGACGAAGCATTCGTGCTATTTATGTTCGGGTTCCTGTTAAAGAGATGGCCGAAAAAGGAGCCAGTTAACTCAGCATGGTTCTCAGGCCCTCCTCTTTCTCTGCCCCACTAGCCCTCTTGATGGATTTGATGTCGCTCACGGGTCAAAGCCGATCACGGGGAAGTTTCAACATCAAGACGTCGAGGCCTTCAAAATATATGTACGTTGTATTACTATACGGTCATTTTTATCCTCTTGGAAGTATTCGACAATCAGTACGAGATATTCAGCTAGAACAAAGGCTACGGGCTTGTGGACGCAGCTTCCAGCCTGTAGCAGCCTCACAGGGTCTGGCTCCTTTGATATAGTGGAGCAGCTTTGGCGTGGTATTTAAGGAATCTCAGTCGAAGTAATACCCTGCTAATTATAGGAGATTTGCGTATGATTACGGTGCGGAAGCTGGGATGCCTTACATCAAGCATGTACCCTATATCTTTACGGTTTCAACTGAGCAAACATGATGCCGCAAGTAACATCTTCTCAGAGTTCATCTGCTACAACACCCGGCAGCAGAACCAGGCTCGTTTTTGACTCTCCACGGACAACTCTGCCTATCTAACCACCTTATATGCTTGGGATTTCCCATCATGAATCTAAATCAACCTTCGCCCGCGCCCGTGACGCCGTTGGCTCTGGCGAACGACCTGACTCTGAGACTCTGCCGTCGACTACCACCCCAACTCGGCCGCAGACTACCCAGCCGACGAGATCACCCGCTGGGCCTTCTACCTCCCAGCGCCCCACCCGGCGTGCCTCGCAGCGTGCCTCCTTTTTAGGAGGGAGGGCACCCATACCGCTCAATTTGGCAGAGGAACATCCACTACCGCCACTCAAATGAAAGACAACAGCGATATTCGCAAGCAACGAGGCCGAATAGCATGGTACCACAGCCATTGAATCTCCCCATAGACCCTCGACCCGCTGAGCCAAGTCCAGCCCCGGGTGCACCAGATCCTTTCCAACAAAGCCCATACCGTGGCGCACTACTCGCCTCGGGCTGTGAGCTTCTCGCTCCAAACCGTACAAGATTTCCCGTCACCAATTATGTGAAGTGGGTACAACAAGAAATGGCGCAAGGAAGGTTACCCCCGCCGCCGCCAGAGGAAACACCGGCACAGGAAAAGCATCGGCATAATGTAGTGGGCGTCGTCGCATATGAAGAGCGTAACGAACGAAACTTGCTTGAAGCTCAGAGACGTCAGGACGAGAACAACGCGCTGGCAGACTATCGAGCGATATAGGTCAACGAGTACAACAGGCAAACAGCTATGATAGCGAGTCAAAAGACGGTCACTGGAAACAGAATAACTGCGCTCATAGTTGCGGCAATAACCTTTGCGGCCGCTCACACTTCGAGGTTAGCCAGCCCTGCTGCTACAGGTGGTGGTTCGACCAGCACAAACACGCCAGGGACGGCACTGGCGGCCAGCTCCGGGCGCAGTTCATATGTCGGCGGCGTTTCTCAGAATGCGAGACGACGCTTTAACGCTGGTGCTGTTGGAGGAACAGTCGAAGAGAATGGCGTTCCACACCTACCTGACTGGGTGCGGCCCGACGGTGCGACACAGGATCACAACGGAGAACTTGGGTTGGACGGTGAGCCTTATTACCATGATTCGACATATGGGATGGGGGAAATGCCCCAATTAGAGACTCCTGACCCGGGCTTCCAGGACGGGCTTCCAACCTCAACAGCTGGAACAACGGGGATGCCAAAGGCCAAACGATTCCAGGCGACGCCAGTGGCTACAGGGGCGTAACAGTTGGGGAATGTGGATGAATATGCAGTGAATCAAGGTCTGCAGCATCATGTCCCGCAAGATTTTCCACTCAAGAAGCGGAGATTATCGACAAGGGGGCATTGTTGTAATTATCGGCTTGTTTATCACCAAGGATTTTGTCGAGATAAAAGGAAATCTGGATGGCGCGCGCGCCATCTGTTGCTGCCACAATGCTGTATCTTTCAGGGTAGAGACATCGGAATTCGTGTTGTTCGATAAAGTATGACCATAGACTTCAACTATACTGCTTCAAGACGATGTGAGACACGGTTATCAACATACTTAACTAGGTAGACAGACATCATCTAACTGTACAATCGTGTCCTTCATGGCTGCTTTACTTTGTACGAAGGGGGTGGATAAATCTTCAAGATCTTTGAAGGGGGAATCTCAAATCTAGGCAGAAGCTCCTGTCATTCCAGTTTCAAATGACGTCGTCAATCTTCAACGAATTGACACCGACTGTCCCCTCCCGCAATAGACACATGCTCATAGATGTTGACTACTGTTCATCTTGACATGCTAGGAATATGTACGGATCGTCTACAGTAGAATGACAGCCCATGTGATGCTGTGGTAAAACGGGCCTGCCTCAAATCACAACCTCCAAGGCTCGCAGAGTTGGTATCCTGGGATGGGACCGAATGACATCCCATGCAAGTCTCAATTTACACGGCGAGATCTCCATCTCCTGAGCCAGTCATCCACAAAGTCGCCGTTGCGCGTCATTGCCTTGATTGACTTTGACTGTTTCTACGCACAGTGCGAGGGTGTGAGGCTAGGACTTCCCGCGGACCAGCCTCTGGGGGTCCAGCAGTTTCTCCACGTCATTGCCATCAACTACCCAGCTCGAGCCGCCGGCCTGAAGAAGGTGGTCACAGCAGTGGAAGCGCGAGAGAAGTGTCCGAATATTGTGCTCCAGCATGTACCTACATGGAGGGAAGGCGATACCAATTGGCGGTACCGGGATGATGTTCTTCAGCACATGGCCACCGACAAGTCCTCACTTGATTACTATCGTCTTCAGTCTCGGAAGGCAATTGAACTCGTGAAGGAGGCACTCCCCACGGCTTCGCGAAGGATAGAAAAGGCAGGGATTGATGAGGTCTTCATAGACTTGTCAGGCCCTGTCTACGACGTTCTTGTGCAGCGATTTCCCGACCTTTTGGCTTGCGAATCGGATCTGCCAAACCCTTCCAACATCGTCCTTGATTGGGAGGATGATCAACTTGTACCCTGCGAACCTGAGGTGGAAAGCAAACGAAATCATGAAGCTCTAGATTGGCACATCATTGCCCTCAATGTCGGGTCCGAGATTGTGCGAGATATCCGGAGGAAGATAATGAGTGGTCTAAATTACACCAGCTCCGCAGGTATCGCGCACAACAAGGTTCTTGCAAAACTCGCGGCTGGCCATAACAAGCCAAACAAGCAGACCATCGTCCGCAAGTGCAGTACCAGCTCATTCCTCTCTGGCTATAAAATCACAAAGCTTCGTGGATTAGGCGGGAAACTTGGACGTCAAGTCGTTACGATATATGGTTTGGAAACCATCTCAGATCTACTGCAATTCCCGCTCAAAGAGATGCAATCAAAGCTTGGGTCACAGTCTGGAAAATGGGTGTATCAAGCCATCCGAGGGCTCGAGGATAGTGAGGTCGTCCAGAGAACGGAGATCAAAAGTATGCTCTCGGCGAAGACGTTCAGCCCCAGTATCGCTGGTCCCCAGCAGGCCGAGCGATGGCTGCGCATCTTTGCAGCCGATATTGTAGGCCGCCTGGAAGACGAGGAAGGACGCCGTCCCACGACGGTGGCAGTGCACCATCACATCCGAGGCCGATTTGGACCCACGCGCTCCAAGCAGACACCAATCCCGGCGGGTACGAATATAGATGCGGAGTGTCTTTACAAGCTGTCCAAGGAACTACTGGGGAAGATCTCAGAAGAGGGACCGAGCTGGCCGTGTTTGACGCTCTCGGTGGGCGTTTCTCACTTCCGCGACACGGGAAAGTCAAGTCAGCTCATCTCCGGCTTCACCGTGCCACTCTCAGCGAAGCCGTCCTCTGATAGACCTCTCCAAACCATCTCCAGCTCGTTGAAGAGATCATCTGACGAGCCACTGCCAGATGAGAGATCAAAGAAGCCCACGATTCTCGACTTCCATGGTTTCTCACATTCACCCACCAAGTCCGCCAGGGCGTCGAGCAGTCGGGACGGCAGTGGAGTACAAACAAGTTCCGACAATATCACATCTTCCCAGCATCGGCTCAGGTCTGCTAAAGAACAAGTCGACAGGGAGCCATCAGAACTCAACTCGCTGGACAAGGAAGGGATATATCGCTGCCCTCACTGCTCTGAGGAAGTACCCGCTCAAACAGTGCTCGAGCACCTGGATTGGCATGTTGCACTCGATTTGCACGATCAGACATAAGTTTCAACCAATTCCCCTCCCCGACCCTGTCTTTCGAGATGGTCAAGGAGTGGGCAGACATTCGATGTTTCTGGCCTACCGATCAAGATTATAGGTGCTCCTAGGAGCCTTGGACAACGAGAAATCTAGTTCTTAAAGGATCAATAAATATGTCTATTAGACCTTTCCCCCCCTTCGCCGCTGGACTTCAAAAGGGGCAGATTCTGATTTATAAATGATTTAAGGCCTTCGAGGCCACCCAACTTTGGTTGTTGAGTCCACTCTACACGAGACTAATGCGGCAACCTTTACTCATACCGAGCCAGTTCACTGCTCTGGCATCCAGCCCAACTCCCCAGCCGGTGTGATTGGCAATGGCTGGGTCAACGAGCAATCCACGACAATGTCAGTGTGCCAGCAGATTCTGCAATGGCAGGTTGAAAATATTAGTGGTGGAAAAGCCGAGTACTCTGCTCGATGAAGGTGATATCAAGGTTCTCCGCTGTGTCAAACACCGCACCGTCATTCTGTGAGCCTGTGGGTGAAGCAATATACTTCACACCGCTCCTAGCGGCGCGGTAGACATTGTCCACGAAGGGGAACTAAATGACGGAACGTTAGTGGTGATGAATCTCTCTAGTGAGGTAGCATGCCCATGACAAATCGTGAAGAGATATTCGCATCTATTGATCATGCTGTAGTTGATGGAAAGGGGTTCAGGGACTTACGAAAGCATCACTTGAAACTGCGACGTCAGATAATTGATCCAACCATGCCCTTCTCTCTTCAGCAGTGAAGGGCTGCGGTACCTGGCCTTCTGCAAAATTGCGTTCATAATCCTTGGTTTCGAATTCTGACTGAGGTGGCACCTGACCAGAGCACAGCATGTCGATGGCATTACTCTTCTCTGGCCGCTTGACGCCCCTTGCCCACTGAATACTTAATGTCCGCTCATGGAATCGCATCCACCAATTGTCCGCCTTGTCACCTGCGAGACGTGTGCAGTGAATGCGTGACTGCTGGCCGGCACCGAGTCCGATGACCTGACCATTGACAGCATAGCAAACGCTGTTGGATTGAGTGTACTTGACCGCGATGGTGGCGACGGTGAGATCGCGAAGTGCGGATTCAGAGAGCTTAGGACTATCCTTGGGACGAATAACCGAATTGAAGGTTCCATTGGGTGTGATTTTTACGTCATTTCGACCCTGTGTCAATGTGACACCGTACACTGTCCGGGTCTCTTGTGGTGCTGGCTCATACGACTCGTCAATGGCGAGAACAAGGTATTTTCCACCCTTCTTTTTCTTGAGAATCTCAAGTGCTTCGGGTTCATAGTCAGGCGCAATGACTCCATCGGAGACCTCCCTGCTGATGATCTTTGCAGTAGGAACGTCGACCTTATCAGACAAAGCGACAACGTCCCCGAAGCTGGACATACGGTCGGCACCGCGTGCCCGAGCATAGGCTTGAGCAAGAGCAGAGTCCGAGATACCATCAATGTCGTCAACCATGTAAACCTTGCGCTCTTTCTCATTCAGGGGGACACCAATAGCGGCTCCAGCAGGTGAGACATGTTTGAAGCTCGCAGCTGCGGGGAGTCCGAGCGACTGCTTGAGTTCTTTGACCAAGGGCCAAGCATTGAGGCAGTCGAGAAGGTTAATGTAGCCTGGAGAACCACCAAGGACTTTAAACGGTAAAGCACCGCTGCGAACATATGCACTGGCGGGCTTTTGGTGAGGGTTTGCACCATAGCGAAGGGAGAGCTGTTGTGCACCGTTTCCAGCATATTGCTTGCGGAAGAAATCAGAGATTGCTGCATCATAGTCGGCAGTGTGCTCGAAAGCCTTTAGTGCATGACGTTGGCGGCTAGCCTCAGATACATCACCATTGTCGAGCTCTTGCAAGAAGCTGGCGTAATCATCAGGATCCGAGAGGATTGTAACGCGAGTGTGATTCTTTGCGGCTGCACGGATGAGTGTTACACCGCCGATATCAATTTCCTCGACTGCCTCTGGAATTGTCACGTTGATCTTAGCAACGGTGTCCTTGAAAGGATATAGATTGCACACAACGTAGTCGACCTTGTTGATATTCTGGTCTGCAAGATCCTTCTCGTCCGAAGCTAGATCACGGGCGAGTATTCCGGCGTGCACTGCGGGATGAAGTGTCTTGACTCGTCCAGAGAGCATTTCTGGAGCTTTTGTGATGGCCGATACATCTCTTGGGACTAAATCAGCATGAATACCTCCAAGTGGGATGAGGGCGGAGTTACTCGACATCGAAGCCAGCATCTCGAATCAACTTGGCGGTGCCTCCTGAAGCCAAGAGGCGAACATTATTCTTAATCAGACCTTTGGCTAGGTCGAGCAGACCTGTCTTGTCGAAAACCGACAGGATGGCTGAGAAGCATTAGCACAGCTTTAGCGTGATTGTGGCAGGAAGATCAAAAGCGCGGCAGCAATCAGGCGCAGAAGCTGTCGAAAAGCTCAAGTCACTGTCTGGTAAGAGAAAGGATTCAAATAAACTACTAGATTTGTACTAGAATGTGGCAAAGGGAACATACCGATTTTCTGAGACATCCTGATAGCGAAACTTGTAGTGGAGGGCGAAGGATATCAGAGAGCAGGGTGGATGAGTTGGAGAGCAAATGGGAAGATTATGCGAGATATAACATGAATAGTTGACTCCCAGGATCGTGTGGGTCAGGCAGGATCGTCGCAGTCACAACTCTCTACTCACGCAGGACCCAAGGTGTTATTATTGAACATGGAATTTCTCAGGATTCTGGTAGTAGATTTCTCATGGTGGGGTTGAAATTGAAATGCATTCACTGAAAAAAAGTGACGTCCGGAGGCGAGATTTTCCGATCTCGGGAGTGCTAGCCCCATATTAGTCTAGTGCAGTTCATGTCCCATTTGTTGTTTGGAAGGAGCGGGTGTTGTTCCCAGCCTTGCAGATCATGGCGCGGCATACGCTTGCCCTGCAGGGAATGGTCAACATTGCAATTGTTTGCCTGTTGCTTCGCTACCTACCTAGGTACTCGGTATCTAAGATATGGACGCCTTTTACAGCTGCCCGTTCACTGATATCCGCGGTTGCAATGACTGCAGTGTTGTTGAAGCTTGATCAGGTCCCGGCTGTACGAGGGTGCACTCGGCTGGCACATTCATGGCCAAATGTTGTGTAGGATTCTGAGCGCTAGTCAAGGTGCAATTGGAACACGGTGGCAATAGGTTCACAGTAAGCGAAACAAGCTGCTTTGTTACAACTTAGCATTGGGCAGAGACCTCGATATCTGATGCTCCTCGTATGACGACACATCGGTAGGCTGCTGATGATGGAGCCCTCAGCACTTGCGCGGTCCGCGCCGCCTAGCTCGGTCACACTGGGGTTGATATGCCACTGCAAACCCGAGGCATGACTCGGTACCACGTAGACCTCAACTTGAACCACATCTCCAGATACAACCCCTCCATCATCCATCCTCAAAACGTTATCCTTTGGTTCACTCATATCTGCCGGCAGAGAAAACTCTTCACTTCACTTCAGTCCGTCACTCTTCTCTTCTCTTCGCTTCACTCCACTCCACTCCACTCCACTCCACTAACCCTGACCCCTCTATCATATTAATGTGACTCTGTTGATGACATGAATCCAGAATCACGTTGGAGGTGCCTGTGACTGTCTTCAATGTGAATAACAACCATTCAGCCACCAAGCGCGCTGTCGATTCACATCCTGGGGTTCCCCATAACCTGCCATGACTGTCAATAAGAACCTTCGGCGTTCGTCAATTTAGCATTTTGCCCCCAACTCAGCCACCATTAAAACGATAGACCCTACCTAACCACCTGCGATACTCTCTAGCTCGGCTTGGATCAATCAATTCCTCTCTTCAGTTGGTCCTTCCAATAGCAACATCACCCGCACGTCAACATGGCTCCGCCAAAACGAAAACCAACCACACTCCATCGCAATCGCCAATTCCCGCTCCGAGATGTACCGTTCTCGAAGGGATCACCCCCTCGGTCTCGAACTGTCTCCTCGTCGTCTCTCAACCCATGTCCCGTCCAAAATCCTTCGAAAGTCCCTTTCAAACCATTTCCTTTCTTTGACCTCCCGGGAGAAATTCGAAACAGGGTCTATGATCTGGTCGTGGAAGACTCTCGTGTCCTCATACAAGGTAACCATCCAAACAAGGAATTGGCTCGCCTGCACCGTGAGGAATCCACTTCAAAACACAGACGACCTCGATGTCACTTCTCTGGGAAGTTCTCCAAGCACGGAGCTGGTGTGTCTCTGCTGTATACTTGCCAGCGGATGAACGCAGAGGTGGTCGAATTTGTCTATGCAAGAACCACTTTCTGCTTCGACAACATGAACACCATCCACAAGTTTCTCAATACTATTCCTCCCGCTGGTGCTAAAAGCATTGAGATCCTGGAAGTGGACCATAAAG
Organism: Exophiala aquamarina CBS 119918; assembly: GCF_000709125.1. Lineage (NCBI taxonomy): Eukaryota > Fungi > Ascomycota > Eurotiomycetes > Chaetothyriales > Herpotrichiellaceae > Exophiala > Exophiala aquamarina. The sequence goes on from NW_013550587.1 coordinate 2,795,925, forward strand.
GATATGGAGAGCCACGGTGGACTGATGACCGTGAGTGGAAACTGCGACACGACGAAAAGTGGAAGCAGACTTTGAAACTCATCAGAGCAAAGTTGCTAGTCCTTCACACATTGAAACTTAACATTACTGTTTTTGACTGGCCATGCCGACTTGAGATGGATGCGCAATGGGCCAAGCCACTGGTCGACTTCGCGGGTGATGGTTTGAATCGAGTCGATGTGGTATTCGAACACGATCGTTTCAGCTGGGAAAAGGTGTGTGAGACTGCTCGGCAGCTAGAGAGAAAGATGATGAACCCGGCGGGCCTCAAGAAGAAAGTTCAAGAAGCTAAGCGACAAGCCGACCTCGAAAAGGAACGAACAGCTTTCACTCAGGGAAAGGCAATGAAAGTGCTTAGCATCGTCATGCCCGTGGACACCGGCAAACGAACTCCGAACGTCAGCCTAGTCAAGAAGGTGGTCAAGAGGAAGGGTCTTGAACAATATGCAAAGGCCGAACCCCCCATCGCATACTGTCTAGATTGAACCTTGGGTGACAGACAGATTTGGCTCTGGGTAGAGTCTTGAATTGCTGTTGATCTTCCAGCAGGGCTCGGTCACTAGATGAAAACAAGAACCTCGCGGTTCATCAACTGCATGGTGTAAGTATGGAGAGATGGTCTACCAATACCTTCTCGAAGTTAGGTGGTCGCATCTTGGAGTTTGAATGAAGGACTAGGGTAGACGGCGGTGAATTAGGCGGCGGGCGGTAGCGGCAATATTGATTCCTAGCCTACATTAACATGGCGATAGACAGCAGAGCTTTACTAGTTACCTAGGAGCAGGCTCAATAAGACAAAATACGTAATTACCACACGATATCTGGCTAGATTCGAGGTGCACCAGCTAATATTAATGGATGGCACAACCTCCCTGATGTCATCAGATTGGCGAGCAGGGGCTGGACTAGATGCGATAGCAAAGCTGTTCCTGCATTCACCCGTGCTGATAAAGCCAGCTTCGGTCACAAGGATCGGAGTCAGAAAATGTTGCCCAGTGCGCATCTCCCCCCAACGACTGTCGTGGCCATGGTGCTGTCAATAGACGAGTTCAAATTTGTGGTTCAGATCGCACAGGAAGGGCCGTGCATCCGCTTTTGACAGGTCCAAGTTGACAGGTCGTCCCTCCACTTCCCATCACTTCCTATCATTTCCCATGGCTCCCCATTGAAGACGCTTCCCCAGATGACATGCCTAGGCCGACTCCTCCTCGGGGAACTCCTGCAACGGTTTTCATCCCTCGTTGAGGACCCTGCTAGCCACCTGTCAATATGATCTCGGGCAGTGGCAATTGGATGGTGTGTTGCGTGGTTTTTGTCTGTCGCCCCATGAGGTTCCATTCAAAAAGGCATGTATTTCCACGTTTAGGGTACAAGATCACCGTGCGACCTCTGCTCATCCGAAGTGGCGATCGATTGTTAGCCGAAGTTCGTTCGAGGAAACATATTCGCACATAGCGTGGACGCACAGACGATGAATCACTTATAATGAGGGTCGTCGAACCACCCTTCAAGCTCGGTCTACCCTTCCCCTCTGGTTACTCTTACACGAAGACCCGCAGGGCAGGTTATCAGAAGACTAACTGCTATTATGTTGGTGTCTAACGATGCGGTTCTGGTGGCCACCAGCATCGTGCTGGCTGTGTCGACCATCGTGTCAGTGACGGTACAATTGGAAAGACAGTACAAGACCGTCGGCGCACTGAATGCTAGCAAATGTGAGAATGATCTTGACTAAGAAGGCAGGTGACCGGATACTGACTGGATCCTCGGCAGGGTTTTTGGTGGCGAGTGCGGTATGCTGGGAGATTGTATCTTGAGATGATCCATCTAACGCACCCTTGCAGTTCTTCGCCCTGGTGATGACATCTCTTATCTGTGCAGGTCAGTCTACACTTCGCCCTTTGGTATATGAAAAGGGACCGTGGGCTAATCGATACGCAGCTGCAGCAAAAGGCTTAGGTGCCTCGATATCCAAAGAACAATTTGCACAACGAGTGACAATGCAAAAGGTTGCTAACCCCCTTTTCTGAAGCTTGATAATCATCCTAGCGAGCTGAGTGCTGACTAGTTGGAACAGCTCATCATGGCGGCATTTCCCCCTTATTTCCTGTGCAACATGCTTGTCAAGCATGCCTGGTTGACATTCTACTATGGCCTGGCGCGGACCCGATGCCAGAGATACTTTATTCATTTCATGCAATTCGTTGCCGCGTCATTTGGCATCAGTTCCATCATCGTGGTCCTGTTGCAGTGCATACCGCTGAGTCTGGCTTGGTCACAAAGCCCGGATGCATCGCAAGAACGGTCTGATCACTGCATTAACCTGATTGCATTCTTCTATTCGAACTCGATCATCATGATCGTCAACGATCTCATTCTGTACCTGCTGCCAATGTGGTTGCTACGCAATGTGGATATGTTACGTGGGCACCGCGTAGGTCTGTACGCCTTGTTCGGTTTTGGCGGACTGTGAGTGTCTTGACGACTCCCGGGGATTGATGTTGCTGGGCTTACAAAGTGGTAGGGTCGTCCTCGCCAGTGTCTTCCGCCTTGTGGCGGTGTACGGAGTTGCCACGTCGGACATCTCAGGTTAGTAACATATCACCCTAGCCCCCAAAGCAAACCCGTCTTCACAACAGCTGGTGGTGTCAATAATCTCTGACAGTTATTTTCAACAGCGAACTATGCACTCATATGGGTTTGGGCGGCCGTGGAGAACCACGTTGGGATCTGTGTAGCGTGCGCCGGTGCAATCAAACAAAAATCGCTTGCAGCATATGAGAGTGTACGTAGGTCATACTGCGACTTGAGATCGAAAGGCTCCGCACAGCAACAGTTTTCGTCTTCTTATGTGAATCGCACGCAGAGTACGGAAGAGCGGGCGTTGTATGAACACACCGGGAGTTGTAGCACGGCACCCCCATTAGATGTTGACGTGGACCACAAGGATCCGAGCACTGGTATTCGTATGGAGGAGGTGAAGGTTTGAGGACAGCACGTGAAATGAAATACTCACGTGCTAGTCCTTCATTGAATGCATCAATTCACTTTCGGGTTCTAAGCCGAGTATCAAGTGCCAGTGGTCCGACCAGGGAATGTCCAAGTGCGTCCGTCGGACATTCTACCTCCGGGGACAGGGAAAAGTCATGTTGAGCAAGTTAGTTAGTTACATTATAATTCATGATTTGGCATAGAGGCATGTCCATAGCGAAACAATGTTTCGTCGATCAATAATGCTGTGGGAAAGTAACTACCAGATTCACTGGATGCTATAAAAAGACTACGGAGTACAGTGGGAGAGACGGTAGTGGTTGCTTCCAAAAATAGTGCGGGGGTTGAACCAACGACTAGTATGTGCTCTGGACGAGTAGACTACTCCGGACACTGCATGCCACTGCCGCTAAGCAAGTTAACTACCTTTCAGTTAAAATGCCGGGGAAGAGAGGTGGTTTGCCAGGCCTTGGAGTCGCCTAAGCAGCCTAGAACTTTGTCACACTCCCCGTGCCCCATGCCTACAAGCACCAGCACTACGAGCACTACGAGCACCACTTGGTACTCCACCGACTCATTTTCATGGGCTTCCTGGAATGTCCATCTGCCGTCTGCTCGGGCCGTCATCCCAGCAGCCATCGTTGACATTATGGAGTACCGAGTATCTCCCTCAATCTCCCGATCAGCTCATAGCCTCGAAGGAAAGGCCGACCTGGCCTGCCTTGTATCGACATCCTGAGCAGATTGATGATATTATCATTATTTTCGAACGCCTGGAGCTTTGACTGATGACGTGACATGTCTGTTTTTCTACATACAGACGTAGACTCCATTGATCACCTGAGGTGGCTAGATGCACCTACTCGTACTTGATTAACACTGAAGCCTGACTACTGCTGCTGCCGGGAGTCAATATCCAGCAGGCGTCTAATGCAGGTCGACATTGGCAATACGCATCTTGAAGGCCAGAAAAAGACCAGCATGGGCCAATGATATAGAGGGGTGAGCATGAAGTAGCAATTGTGGTACGAGTAGCTTGTCAATTAGCTGCTGGTAGTGTGAGGTCGGCCGAGGTCTCGATGTGATGTCCATCGTCAACCCCACCTGCCTCCGTTGCGCCTGCGTTGATTGGGATATCGGGATCCCCTCGGCGCTTCCTCAAGGCCTCCCATCCACTCATCCATCTCTATCCCACTTTCATCACCCGCCATCACTCCATCTACTGCTTTCTTCCCTGCTTCAACTTCGTCCAACCGCCTTCCATCATGGCAATTCGAGTCTCGTCGAGTCCACTTTGCCTCTCAAGCGCCCATTATCGTGGAGATTTACTCGAAACCTTCAGAGGAGGATTCGTCCAGAATGCCTCAGTGTGGTTATTCTTAAGATAGTCAATCCAAGCTTCATCTGCATCAACGACCTCTTTTCCATCCTGTTCATCCTGTCCTCCTGTTGATTCTCTTCCCTTTACTTCTCAGCTCACGCAGGCTTCGTCGAGTATCTTTTGCTCTACTGATTGTCGCTCCGACTTACGAGAAATAGAATTAACACAGCCCTGCCGAGTCCAGGTCCGACATCAACCTACAGCCAGGCCACCCATCGAGTCCACAACCAAGCCAACCCGAACCAGCAGACCCTTCCGACCCTTCTGGTGACCGCAAAGCGCCAATTGCCACACATCCTGTTTCCAGGATATACTGGGTACAGTGGGAGCTACCACGTTGGCACGAGGTCCAAGGTACAAAGCCACATTCATCATTTGCCGTCCCCCAAGACTCACAATCTGACCGCCTGGCCGACTGTCTCAATTTCTCACCTGGTGCCTCTTTGCCCCCAAGCGCCCATCGGTCAGTGACCGGACTAGACCAGACCACGCCAGACCAGACCCAGGAGGTTACCTATTAGTCGACCTCCCCCCCCAATCGACAATTCCTCTGTCCCTTAACCCAACCTTCTCTCCTATCATTAATTTCTTTATTGATTTCGAGCTGGTTCTCGTCGTCGATACCAAACCCCTACAGCAAAAGACGTCAATCTATATACTTGCTGGTGTGGCCACTCGTATTATATTGACTCGGCCACCATTTCCGTCTCACGTCAGCAGTCCGGCATTATACACAATTGCCCTAGCATCGGCACAGCCGCTCTTCGTTGGGGAACCCCTGTCCTACCCACCAATTGGTGTCATAAGTTCAAGGACCGCCTCTTATCTGCAACCGAGCCATGTCACCATCCAACTTTGAACCAGTTTCGCCTATCGATATCACTGCCGCTAACTCTTCTAAACGCAAATCTCGCACCGTTGGCTTTTCCGACCTCGACCTCGACGAAAAATCAGATTTCAGAAGCACTGTAAGAGCATTCCCGTCAAGGACAAACTCAACGGCTTCCTCTACCGCCCCCTCCGTCAACCAGCCGGCGAGGAAGGCACGCTTCGCTGAAGCGACGTCTGTCTTCTCTCCAGCCGACGGCCCTGGAGAACATCTCTCTCCATTCGCAGATCCCAAAATGACCGATCGGGATACGACAAATGCAAATGATACTCCGAAGCCTTCAGATGTTGGCTTCGGCTATATTTCAGACAACCAACCCGTAGAGCAACATGCGACACTCAGAGGAGACCTCAATCCTGGTGGTGCTCCATTGAAATCAGCACTCAAAACACCTGGAACGGGTGCACGGTTGCTGAACCCGCTCAGTCCGACATTTAGAGAAGAGGTGCTGTTGGAGAAGCAGGAGGATAGCACGGACAAAGAACAGGCCAAGGATCTGGTAAGTTTCCCTCTGTCCATGATCTCAGGTTAGCGACAGGGATACTGACCAGGCTTTCTTTCCATAGAAAGTAAAAACCCGAGTGCGTATGGCGAAGATGGTTCTCCGGGGGGTCAACTTCAGCTGTTCACTGATCGTCCTCGCCATGTTATCCACCGTGTTGACCATTTTCCATGCCACCAAATCCATCCCTCCCCGCAACAACATGCCTGCGTGGGCACCCAACCAAAAGACTTGGCCACAGATAGTCGTCCTATCGATCGCTTGTGTATCTCTCTTGTTCTCTATCGTCGTCATTTTCGCCTACTGCCGTGGTGGACACAGGCGCGCGGAGAAGGTCGCAGTCTATTATACCATGTTCGCCGTGGGCTGGTTCATGTTCAGCATTGTCATGTGGATCGTTGGCGCCGGTATTCTGCACGGGTCCAAGTCCAATGGCAATGGAGTAGACATGTGGGGATGGAGCTGCAAGGACAACAAGCGACGACAGCTTTTCGAGGATGACGTGCATTATGCACTCGTCTGCCGTCTGCAGGACTGGTCTTTGATCTGCTGCATCATCGAGGTGGTGGTGGAAGTCATCGTCATTGCCATCTACGGCATCGTCTTTTATCGCTTCTGGAGCAAGAACCGCCTCCGGAAATCCATGGATGCTCGTGACAAGGCCCGCACCGACCTGTACCTTGCACAGCTCCGAACACAGTCCGCACCCAACACTCCGGGCTTTGCTCAAACACCTAGGACGCCCGCTTTTCCGGGATACAACAGCAACAAAGCCTACGACGCTTACAGCACCGCCGAGCAAGGCGAGTCACCCGTGAACTACACTTCGCCGCAATCCGCCAGCAGTAACACAACCAGCCCGCCTTTCAAGCTCCAGGCACCGCCTATCCGTGTTCAACATGCGACACCCAGGCCCCCTGCGATTGAAGCCTTCGACCGTGCAGTTTCTCCACCCCTGAACTCACCCCTACCCAAACCCGAGGACCGCGTCCACAGCCACGTAGACGCTGCTCCTGGCGAACAGACGTACGACGCAGTACCCATACCCGGTGCCTATCAGGCACCCAATCGAAGTGGAACGCCAGGACAAGCGTTCTAAAAAGCCCCCGACCACTCCTGGGAGGGGATTTAAATGTGCTTCTGACTCATCTTTGGGAGAAAATGTTTTCAAGGGGGTGTTTTGCAAACAGGGCATACATGCATGATACGTAATGGGGCAACTGGACAAAGCGGTTGAGTTTCCATCATTCTTTGGGGTTGAGGAGGAAACTCGCCCTTCATTTTCTTTTCGTTTTCATTTTTTAATTAATGTCATGGACATCCACGGAACCAGCCAGTCAATCGAGACAATTGAGATGCAGGGTGGGGGTTGCCACGAAGGCGGAGGCCTTGCCAGAGCCAGGGGATAAATATTGGGAAAGAGAGATGGAGAGGAGCATACAGAGGGCAATGAGCCCCGGATTAAAGTGAAAAGCCCAGATACGAAGATCAAATGATGGAGATGAATGCAGCGGAGCAGAACGGAAGTGGAAGTGCGAGTGGAAGTGAGATAGCGGAGGAGAAATGAAACCAACGAATCTCGTTGTCGACTGTCCTGTCGATCCTTTTTTTGTATCTACTATACCAACTAAACTCACCTAAATTTTCAACATACCTACCGACGACATTCTCATACTCATACGCATAACCTTAAAACATATCAAATTCAAGGTCAAGGTCATTATTGATGAAGTCGATCAGCCCCAGGACTCCTACTTGTGTGATTTAATTGTTTACAGGCAACAACATTATTAATTACCGCTTGTTGTATTCCCTGCCTAATCTCTTGGGGAGGCAGTTTGTACAAGGTCATATACCTAGATGCCCAGTGTTGCACCATACCACCTTCTTATCCGACTATTACTATACTGCTGGTAGGTACAACCGCAATGTCCAGCCTTCGAGCTGACAGGAGATCCGACTATCTAGCGAACCCGGCTAACGACCCTCTTCTTCCAAACCTCAATAAACGCTGTTGAAAACCCTTCCGCACCGGCGTCGATTGTATATTATGGACGTTTTTGCTCGTCGTGGGAGAGATTAGTTCCTAACCCGTTCCTCGCGATTCAAGGTTCTTTTTATTTGGTACCGTTTGTTTTACATCAGCCCGCTATAAGGATCGTCCTGCCGCTCAAAGCTGTGCCTTTGCTCGGCGGTGCATCGTCTGCTCCGCATACTGCTGGGTGATGGCGATATGCGGAAACCGAGCCATGTGTGTGATTTCTTCTGCTGCTGCTGCGGCGGCGGCGGCGGCGGCGGTTGTGGCTGATGACTGGCGTATGGTGAGATCTTGGGGCTTTGGGGCGGTGTGAGCATCGCTTTAACCTGTGTGATCCGCGCTATGTGCGCGCTGTAGTCGAGGGCGAGCACGGATGTTTCCTTTCTTGCTGCCTGTAAGTGCTGCTGCTTGCTGTCGGCGGCATTGTTCTCTTCTGAGCTTGCCTCGTACATGGCGTACTCCTTGGCCGCCGAGTTCACGTACTCGAAGAACTTGTCCACGTCGAAGCCCGGCTCGAGCAGGCCGTCGTGCATGGTGCTCAGTGCGGAGCGTAGCCAGTCGGTCTCCGGGCCGTACGTCGGGGTGTTGGACAGTCTTTGGGAGAGTTTGGGGACTAGGCATGGTGGCCCCTGGGGCAAGATGCTCGCACTGATTCTGAGGATCAGCTGGAGTGGGTGAGAGCTGTCCGCGTTCAGCGTCGTTGTTTTTACGACCTCTGGTGTGGGTTGTGGGCTGCTAGTGGGGACGTTACCGGTGGTTGAGGACAGGGCCGTACATGGTTGATTTGGTCTAGTTGTTGCTCCTGGAGTACAACCAATGTTGAGATCAGATTGAGGTGTGTTTGTACTGCTTCCCTCTTTCAGCGAGAGGGGAAATGGTTGCTGGCGGAGTTGATGCTTGTGCATGTCGAATAGAACGGATTCTGACTGTGGCTCTTTAGCCGAGCTCCATGCGTGAAAGAATCGGGATTTTGACTTCTGGGGCTTAGTTGATGGTGGATGTGGTGAGATGAGGATGGCCCAGTGCGTTCCACCGGATAGATCAGAGGAGGAGGAAGACGCGGATGATTGTCTGAATCCCAGGACCGAAATTTGAGACATGGTGATAAACGAGGTGGGTGCGTTTGTGCTGTGAAGTGATTGAACAAAGCCTTGTCCTCAGGCTAGGATGAGCACGACGTCGTCGCTCAAAGGCTGAAGTGCTGACCTGTCAAGTGGGTTGACTTACTTGTCAAAGGATGTCGTGTTTTTCCATGTGCTTCACCTGGAGCTGGGAATATATATACCTACTGTGATGGACGTATTTCGCTTCAAATCAATTTTCAGAACTCCTGCTCTCTGAACTGGCCCAACGCGTGGAATCATGTGGCGAGGTATCCCCTTCTCCCGGATGAAGCTTACCGTTGGGCGAATGAGATAGTATGAGCGCATTGCTGTGGTGGAGACTAGCTTAACATGACTGACGTCGTCCTAGCCATCAAGCAATCAAATCACTCAAGACATAGTATAAGAACGGACACCTACGACCGAGTGGAAAATATTCCGGCAGTTTGTCCGCGATGAGGCATCGGTCGGATGATCATTCTGGCAGAGGGAGGGCAAACTCCCAGGGGTGAAAGATATTTGAGGGCGGGGCATTGTCCAATTGCTGATGGCCAGTTGCTGACTCATTGTCTTTCCTGCTCACCGAGAGTTTGCCGAGAAGGCTGAAACGAGCAGAACCAGTGGCATCAATACCGTTGTCTTGATCGTCGTTATTCAAAGAATAGCGAGGAATGTCGCATAGCATGGAAGGTGATCTATATGATCAGGTGGGACGAGAATTCTTTGGCAGTTTCACTTTGCACTGTGAAAGTCACACTACATAGCCATGTCAGTACTAAGTAGCTTCAGTACTTGGATCTACATCTCAACAGTTACACAACCGGAGTATGTTCATCTTCTGCTCAAGTACAGGATATCATAATTTTGACCATTGGAGACTCTTGTCTGAGGAGGCAAGGTTTGATTCCCTTGAATAAGCTACAACTACGTGCTTTACTAGATTCGGACCTGTTCAGGGTATCGGCTGGCCAGTGGCCGGTCTTGTATGAATGCCAGATTGCCTCCAGCGGATTCACGTCAGAAACTCAAGCGCTCAAGCGCGACAACCATCAAGCCAGACTTCATCGTGATTCTTCACCAGTTCCAAGAATTAAAGGGCTCGGGTATTTGGAGGTCTCTAAATGTATTGGTTTGAAGATATCGTGATGCCGAGAACAGTTTCGAGAGTGAGCAAGTCGCAAGAGCAAAATCAGAAGTCAAGGCTTTTCGGACATTTAGTCTTTCTTGCACAGAGTCGCACTTTCTGCCAGATCGGAGAGAATTTTGGATGTTGTACAAAGAAATGTGGTATTACAGTAATTACTTTGGGCAGTAATCGCCTTGAACACCTGTGCCTCAAGCATCACAGTCGGGAGAAATCATGCAACGAATCTGGTTATCATGGTGCCTCCGTTTGGCCATTTTAGGTCACTCGTAGCTGCATGTGTTATTGGTCGAATAATGTCAATCCTGAGTGGGATAAGTTCCTCCTCGCTTCCGGTTGAAAGCTCTCTGGTCTTTCAACCATCGTCTATAGCCTGAAACGCTCCCAACTTTTTCACCGTAGAAATCGGGGACGGGATTGTTTGTACTGGCGCCACTTGGGTTGACTCTGTGCTTCTTGATCCTCTCAAAGAAAGCCTTCTCTTTCATGGTGAATTCTGGCAGTCGGCTGCGATGAAGAAGTCTCCATATTGTATTTCCGAAAGCGGGCCCAATAAGCCAGCCAAAGAATGTTGCACCGAATGTTGCAAGGCCCATACTTATAAAGGGGTCGGTCGGCACTATCGCTTGAACAGAATTGGCCAGATCCGGGATCTCGGAGAAGGCTATGATTGCGGCAGAAGTTGAACCAATGGAGGTGAGGATGGATGAAGCGAGAGCATATCGTCGGCGAGAGGTTCTTAGGGCGAAGAAACTGTTCCAGTCAAGAACATCCGACTTTGAGTCGGGACTGGAACTGGACGTGGTAGAAGCATGTCGGGTTTTGCAGAGGGAAGGAGTGAAAAACGAAGAAGGTGGACTCGACTGAAGGGGATTTGCTGCTAACGGCGCAAGGCCGGAGGGCTGGAGATAACGCGACTGAGCCCGAGGCCGTTTGGAGAGAATGACTGATGAGATATGGCGTCGTGATGTTGTAGTGTGTATCTTGGGGTAGCTTTGGAGAGCACCGGTTTGAGAGAGCTGCAAACCCAGCTTGGTAGAGGCTGCAGACATCGCGATGGTACCAAGGCCAAATTCAAGGCCGGGCGCAGGTGGTGAAATGCAAGATGTTCTTGAGGGCTCGATGACAGTTTAGAGCGAGCTAGTTGGTGTTGTGAATCTTTCCGGCACGCAACCTGCGGTCCGATGGATATTGAAGTGGTGGTGGTGTTGGATTCAGGACCAGGTATTGGGATTTGGGCAGAGACTAGGGTGGAGTATTGCTGTACGGTAATACCTGAAGCACGTGCTTGGACTGACCCGTAAGCCGAAGCGTGCACGTGAGAGTATCGGCTTAGCTTCCTCAGTATGTAGTATGTATACAGTGGTTGCAAGTTGTCGCTGTGGCTTTGGCTTTGGCTAGCCCCCCCAGAAGGCGCTCCGTCGTCGAAGTGGGTACCTAATACCGAGCAGTTAGTTACCTTAGTGTCCATGGTTGGTCCGTGCATTGCTCCCCATCTAATAACCATGGTGCAGGCTGAGCGGGCCATCTTGTGCTTGTTCAAAAGTTCAGCTCGGGCCTTCCGAGCTCCCAAAAGGCTGGGGTTGGGGTGCAGCTGATGGGCTGATGGGCTGGTTTGGGCCTTAGTCCTTCACCTCTTGGCCTCCAACTTTCAACTGACTGCCTGCCCCCTGCAGCCTAGACAGCCGGTGCTTGGTGTTTCCTCCTCCATTCACCACTCACCAGTCTCGCTGGTCTGAAGCCCGGAGCGCCCAGTAGCGACCGCTGGTCAGCCTGGTTAGTTACAAAGAGCCATGCCATGCAGCCTTCGAAGAACTAACTCCCTGCGAGATGGTTCCCAGTACTCCGTACGAGTAATCCTCATTTCCTTCGGGCATCAGAATTTAGATCTCAAGCGTTCTCAGGCTGCTGGTTACCTGGTAGTGTGGATGTAGTTGGCCAACTAGTGCAAAAGTCCATACTCCATTTCCGTCCTAACTCTTGCGCGACTGCTCAACTAACTCTCGCTCCCTCTATCTCGATTCTCGCCTTTCGACGCTCGTCCCTCGCACTGGCGACGCCTGAAGCCATCCATGTTCCTTCCCGTATCCTACCCGCCTTTGCTGCTCCCTCTTCCTTGCTGGCGAGTCTAGTCCTCGTGGTCCTCCAATTTTCACTTTCCATCTCTGTTTCCATCCCAGTCTCGTCCAGTCTTGCCCCTCCTGTACATGATCGTCTCCTCACCCTGCGGCACGGCATTACATCGCACTGCTCTCCACTGCATGCCGACATCGACATCGACATCGACATGCTGTTGTTTGGTCTCGTTACCATTCAGTCCTTTTCTCCGTGATAATCCCAATTCCACCCTGATGTTGTCGTCGTGCCCTTCTTCGTAACACTCGCCCACCGCAGCCATGCCGCGCCCCAAGAAACCCGACCAGGATGGCAAGGAGGTCAAGAAACGCTCGAGGAATGGATGCTGGTAGGTGTAACGACCAAGCCGATCTTTTACAACTTGGAATTGACACAATGCAGGCCATGTAAATCTCGCAAAGTCAAATGGTGACACTATATCTCAATCTCAGCCCCATCATGCATGCCTGCTGACCGACATGTAGCGGAGAGGAGAAACCCAGTTGTGCCAATTGCCAGCGACAGGGTGAATCCTGCGACTACAGTATACGCCTCAACTGGGACGGACGGACCAAAAGAAAGGAAGATGGCAAGCCCGGTTCTCAGATCATTTCCTTTGGAGCCTCTCCACCTCGACCTTCGCTGCAGTCCGATTTCAACGGCTATTCCAACGGCATCCATAACAGCCGTCCCAGCCCACAGCCGCCAGGTCCTTCACCATCTCACCTTCACCTTCAGCCATCTCCCGATTACCATCCCGAACACACAGCCTCCGAACCGACGGTCCCTTCACTTAATACCTTTGGATCTCATGGCCCGGTGCCTGCGCCTGAGTTCAATCCTCCCATACTGCCGCCACCACCACCTATATTGAGGACTCCGCAATGGGGTGAGAGCGCCAGTGCAAGTAATCTCTCAGAATCAACCTCGGTCCCATCCTTGAGACATACCTTATCTCTCCCTTCCTATCCATCTCCCTCAGAGTCAGGCTTCGGAAGTCCCAATCTCAACACTGGCATGTACGCTTTCAATGGCGCTATCCATATGCCTCCACCAATGCCCACCTCGAACCCGATGAGCTACCCAGAATCTGTCTCATCTCCCTACAATGGCGCGAAGAGAATGCGATTGAGTCCTCGTACGGATAGCTTTGGCAGAACACAACCCTATCCGAGAGCTGGATCATATGGACCCAACGACATGGACGAGCCCCCGAGGGTTCAATTTAATCCAAACACTCACAGTTTTTTCCCTTCGCATCTTAGTAACCCATTGACACCCGCCACATCATCCACCTCGCATGTCTCTCAAGACAACGAAGATCGTCGCATCTCGGTCAGTTCACTCTTATCCGAAGATCCCGAATCCGACGAAGTGCCACCCCTTCAGAATGATCCAGGTGTCTACACAGAAGAAGAGATTCCCCGGCGGGGTTCGCTCCATCAAAGGATGATCTCCTACACGGCGACTGAAACATATGGCCAAGACCGGGGTAATGTTGACCTTGACATTCCGCGAAATAATGACACTATGGCGATTTCTGGCATGTCTCCCTCGGAACATAGTGACTTTGAAGCCTGGTTAAATGACACCGACCTTGGAGTACCCGAGTTTGGTTTTGGTCTCAGTAGCCGTGAGACCGTCTTCCAGAAAGGAGGGTATTACGCCTCACCAGTGCAGATCAAAATTCCTCGGAAATTGGAACCTCTCCCACGAACTCTGTCAGAGAACCCGATGAATTTATTATATTTCCATCATTTCTTGAACCATACTGCAAGGATCCTCGTACCTCACGACTGCCCAGAGAATCCTTTTAAGACCATTTTGCCCAAGAGTGAGTCAATGCTGGCTGCGCTTTCCCCAAGATTTATATACTGATCTTTACTAGTGGCTGTTGAGAATCCCAATCTCCTAAACTTGCTTTTGGCATATTCCGCCTGTCATCGAGCAAGATTATTGAATCACCGCGAACCCGTCAACCGGATTGCAGTATGGGTTCGCGATGTGTTTCCATCCTTACGGCAGACACTGGACAATGTTTCGAATACACAGATCTCGAATGCCAATTTGGCTACTGCGATCATGCTCGCATCCATCGAAATAATATCTCCGTCTAGTTTTGGGGTTTCGATACCTTGGCAGAACCATTTGAGTATTGCGCGAAGCATTATTCGGAGCCGAGGAGGCCCTAACTCGATCTCAAGGAAAGACCCTGTCATGTACTTCTTGACAAGGTGGCTGGCATATCTCGATGTGCTCGGATCTTTGTCAGGTCGGCGCAACGAGGAACCGTTATTCGCCGGGAACTACTGGTCAAGCTCGTCAGACGAAAACACATCCGCGAAGGAACTGTCACTGACGGATGAAGATGTTGATGATGAAGATGATTTCACCATTGACTGCTTATTGGGCTTCACCACAAGATGTGTCTCCATTCTTGCCCAAGTCGCCGTTTTGGCGCGGGAATGCGAAGCCGGTCGCATAGACGCAGAAACAGGGCAGGTTCATGAGGATTGGCGACCGTCACCCATGATTGCGAAACGTGCTGAAAAGCTTCGCAAAGATTTGGAGCATGCACGAAACCACGAACAAATATCGTGTCTCCATCACAGCCCGCAATTGTCCAAGGCGTCATTAGCTGGGGCTCGTCGTGGTTCAGCATATGCAGACATGTCAGAAAAGGATGCCGAAGAGTCACTCGCCACCAATTCGGCTTTCCATTGGGCAGGAATGGTACACCTGTTGCGTCGAGTGGACAATCTACCACGCAGCGACAGCAGAGTGCAAACTGCAGTGCATGAAATTGTGAAAATATTGCAAATCATTCGTGAAGGTGGAAGTGCGGACGCTTGTCTATTGTTTCCGATGTTCACTGCTGGGGTAGAGGCAGAAGATCCTCTCGACCGGGCTGAAGTCCTGAGCAGGATCAAAGGCGCTGAAGGGCTCGGTATGTGCCAAGTCAGTCGAGCCAGGAGAATCATGGAAGAAGTTTGGAGAACGGGCGTCAGCTGGGAAAGCTTGGTGACGGGAGAATTCTTTGGTTGAGGAATTTGTTCCATTCTCTGTATACCATTTTGCTCCAGAGACAAGTTATGTTGTGCATGTGACTGGTGAGCATTGCCTTTGTACGCTTTCAGGACATCTTGGAAGGTACCAGTACCCGCATTTTGGACCTTGGAAACGAGATTGATATGTTTTTCCATGTATCTTCTCTATCTTAGCGTTGGCGCCTGGACCATGGTTATTTTTTTCTCTTTCTGGAATCGATGTTGTTTCGGGTGGCATGCCCTAGGGATTCAGGAGAATCCTCACTACTACTCCGCGCTTCTTACTTCTGACAATATTTCCATCCCAGGGTGCTGTATAACACCCCTTGAACTGAAATATTTACGTGTTGCAGGCAGAATGACAAGGGAAAGGATATTTTTGCAGGGATGCTTCTCAACTGCCGGGAAGGTATTCCTGCGAAGCGGTACGCGTCGGTCTCCGAGCTACGATTTGTCGACGTGAGTGGTCATATGTTTATTTAGACATCTTAGCGTAGGCCAATGTTACTACCGGGCGCTGTGATATCCGCTGGATAGTCACCTCATGTTCACTGTAGTGTGTGCCATTATTGACGTGGAGGTCGTTCAATCCAAAGTACCATGCGTGGTACGCCGTATGTACTCCAAGAGGGTCCCCTTTCCTCGGCTTCGTATTACACATTCCTGTACGACCTGCCAACTACCAGTATCACTCGCGAACGAACAACCGAACCACCAAACACGGTTTGATCCTAGAGGGTGAGCGAAGGCTGCTTTCACCCTGAAAACTAATGCAGCCTTGGCTGAACCCTTCCTGGGCGTCCCTGAGCAGCAACCTTGTATACATTTAGATAGTCAGCGGGGCTAAATCTGGCCCCCACCCCTCGGCGATCGCGTAAACCTGCCTCCCAACCGGATACGAATCTCAGATAATATATAATTAGTCCTCCTCCCAACCTAGGACCAACATCCCAGCGTAGAGAAGTTCCATACGTGATGAAAATATGCCCGTCGTACTTCGAGTGCCACCACAACTGGCAGACCATCCATTGCCGTGATCAGCTGTCTAAAGATCTCACTATACCCCTATTGCATTACTTTAATGCCGTTACCACCCTTGCTCATACAGACCAAGATTTGATGCTTTCATACCCAGGTTTCGTGAACTCTCGATAAATTAACCATTGGCGTGGCTGTGACCCGCTGCAAAAGGCCTGATGAAGCTGTCATGCTCTAAAAGCGATTTGTAGTAGCCTACGGAGTCTGCAGCGGAGGCGTTGCATTACAAGAACAGAAGACTGGGGTCATTTCTACAGACTTTCCGGATAAGTCAGCATGGATACAATAACAAAATCTTCATTGCCAGAAGTCTGCCGAATTGAACATTGTTAGGTCCAAGTCATTGAAACTGGGCGTCTCTTGAAGAAATTCCTCCGACAGACTGACGAGACGTAATGGTGACGCGTCAATAAAATCCGTGGGCGTGGCGCCTTGCTGTCCTGTCTCTAAATGCTCATACCAGCATTTGATACGTCGGATGGTCTGTTCAAACTGCCAAAAACAGTCGGGATATTCTGTCGTTCCCAGTGTAGCGGCTGTTAAGGTCGCAGCACGATTGGCGAGTGCGTCAAGAAAATACTTCACATCACACGTCTGCCTGAAGCGAAGGCCTTCATGACTGCCAGTGGCACAAAGCGAGAGTTTGATGAGAACCATTATGGCATGGCCAAGCTGGGCTTTCTCGCACATGCTATGTTTCCTGATCAATTGACCGGAAAGTCTGAGATACCTGCTTAAGAAATTTTTGGTCGCTTCTAGGCAGTTGAAAAGAAGGCTGGTTTCAAGGATTTGCGAGTTATGGGTGGTGCCCAGACTCTGGTGGTCCGGTGCGGCTGTCTCGCTTCCTTGAAAATTAGTATAAAGCGCCACCTCATACAAGAACACGTAAGCACTGTCATACATGAGCCCCAGCGATGCTGCAAAGTCAAAATCAGCTTCTTTCTCAGGTCTAGAGATTTCGATGATAGCCATGGAAAATGTGCAAAAGAGGGGAGGGGCGTGCTTGAAGCCTTACGGATGCTCGAGTCATCAAGACGCAAGGTGGATCGCAGATCTTGCAACTGTGACTTGAAAGAATCGATCAGAAGCTCGGTTGTTCCTTCGGAAAGTTCAAATGGCCTGTGTGATTTCCGACCAAATGCTGAAGTTATCAGCACCACAAGTCTGTGCAGCCGGACAGCATGCACGAGTGGCAGATCTGTTGGAACGTCTTCTTGAGTCGCTAGGCCTCTACAGTACCTATCGATAATATCATCATATTTCATTACAGGGGTTCTGCCTAGAGCGAACAGTATACTGGCGCGGAGGTTAGCGACCTTGGCTCACATCACTCAAGACGATCTGACCTTACCAAGACGACAGTAAGTAGGTCCCAAGGTATAGCCTTTTCCACTCGGCATTAAGTGTCACGGTCTCCGCAAGGTCCAGAGCGATGGTAACTGCTGTTTGAGTTATCGTGAATATCTGGTTAGCTTGACGGCGATGGAAATGCCACCTGCAAATCTGAGTGTTAGCTAAGCCTACGTTCAAAACCATCTCGCGCATGGAATCATCAACTCACGCACCAAGAAAGGTACACTACCAAGCCTTGCAATAGATCTACATTGAAAACACCATCAACAAAGACCTTTGTGCCCAGTATTGTTCGAAACTCGGACTCCAAGACTTTATGCAAATTGGCTCGTTGGTGAGTTGTTGTTGCCAGAATGGCAATTAGCAAGAAAGGGCGATCTCGTCGTAAAATTGCAAGGGTAAGTGAACCTATCACCACAAAAGGGAACTGTGAGTATTCATCCTTGAATCTCTCCAGCAGCGTCTCTGCCTCGGACATGGTGACGATTCCTCTGTCGATCATATCTGCCTCTGGTCGGAAGCTCACTGCTTCGAGATACTGGTGAGAAATGCTGAGTGGGATTTGCCCCTCCCCACTAAATATGGATGAGAGGGAGCCTGGGCCGGTCGTTGGCTGGCGGAGGTCCTCGTTTTGCAGAGAGATGTCTGATCGAGTTAAATCTCCAAAGGATTGAGCTTGAGAATGTGGTTCAGACTGGCCAGGCTGGCCAGGCTGATTAGCCCGGCCAGCCCCATTCTTTAGCATTGAAAACACATTTTCAAGATTTTTCTCGATCTTTTTCAGACGCCTAGAGATGATGGACAGTGAGAAAAGCACTGTAGGATGTAATAAAGGAGGACACCCACAATGTTGTGCCGGCCACTTTCTTGGAGCGTTCTCGGGCCTCTGAGAAGCGGCAGGCTCGACCTAGCCTGGAACACCTATAGAAGGGATCAGTGCGTCCAACGAAATCAAAAAAAATAAGGGTTTCAATGTACCTTCTACACGCAGCGCGTGCGTCAGTGGCATTGGTGGGAATACAGCGAGTTTTGGAGGAACGACAGCTGTCGCAAGATCGGAGGAGCGGCGCCCGAGCAGTACGAGACTCTCCCATTTCCATTGTACCGTCTCTCTCCTGTGTATGGATAGATGTCCCGCCATTGCTGTGAAGCATGTTTCTAAGGTCGTATCTGAGCGTTCTCTTTACTTCGGAAGGTCAGGGTTTTGCCTTCTTGAGCCAACTGGCGCATATGAGTACCGCCTTTATGGAGAGTGGCTGTTTCAGACTTGTTTCGGAGACAGTCGTAGACACACATTAGCTTTACTCAAAGGGCGGTATTTTGGTATTGAAGCGTAGCAGTACGAGCTACTGGAAGCAGCAGGCGGAGAATTGAAATGGTGCTCGGTATGGTCGATGTTTGGGAGTGAAAGATCGGTTCGGAGCATAAATCGCTTCCGACGTCCGAGCTTGGCCAACGCCTGACTGTGCCCCTAACGTATGTGCTCCACAGATTCTGTCCGCGGTGTCCATTCTCCTGCCAGATGCAATTTCGAATTTGGCAAGTTGGACCTAGTAGATTTGGTTCAGCGGTCCTCCCTTGGCCCGCGGTCGCAAGCCATGCATTCGCATGAGTTTGGGCTACGATGATCGCTATGACCTGCTCGGAAATTAGAGACGTTCTAGAAGGTACATTGGTTATGGAGTTGTGTGCTTCTAGAGGCTGAGCAACCTGAGCGTATAAGCGGTATCTGGGTAGTGGCAGAGCTCCTCGGATCGTAAGGAAATGCTCTTACTGCCGTGCAGATTTACAAACACCACAAGCTAAAGCCCGAATACTTCCTAGGTACAACAGAAATCCCGCGAGTAGACAGAGCCTCATTCTAGGCATGACTGGGAGTCAAAGCAAGCACCTATGAACGTAATGAAAGCTCTATGTATCTCACTATTAGCTTGCCAGTGATTTTTGTTAACAGTACGTGGGCATACAGAGTGTCTATGCAGTTGCCAGTAGCTCAGAGTGTCCCAGTACAAAATTACAAGTCGATGCTATATCGAGTTCGTAGATATTCGCCATATCGACAAAATAACCATGGAACCGGGACGAAGGCAAGGCAAACGAAACCTAACAGACTGTTTCCCCAGCCCAAACCCAAATCTGCGTACATCGACGGGGCGGCAAGGGGTAGAAACGCTCCAAACAGACTTCGAAGGACCAGATTCGCGGCTAGGGCCGAGGCAGCAGCTTCTGGCCCATGAGCGTCAACCAGATAGACCTGCATCGCAATCATGATGAACAGTGCCCCGAGTCCAATGACAAACGTTCCGATAATGGGAACAATCCAATGGATTTGATAGTGAGCAGTCCATCCATAAATAAAGCATCCGATAGGGGCTATACATGCTCCAAATTTCATCGGGACCAATCGCACCTCCGGGTTGTCTATTCCTTCCTTCTTCATCCGGGTTGAATACTTGTCGCTGAAAATAGAAAAACCGACCAGTCCGCATACCATGCCGAGACCGAGGCCTAGGTAACACAATCCAGCAATTTGTGTACTGAAGGCATACTGTCCCTCAAACGTTTGGAAAAGTAGTGAAGAGGAGGAAGATCAGGCCGAAGATCAAGCCTGCGTATAGCGAGAGGAGAAGCACGATGGGTGAGAAAATCAGCATCTTGGTTGGACGCACTATCGAGTGACTGAACGTCTGGCGAGACCTCGGAGTTGAGCCTTGCTTGGAGACCAGATGTGGATTTCCCGTCTCCTTGCGCAGACGCTGGGCTTTCCGCTCCAATATAATTGCACCATTGGTCTCGCGAAGGAAATAGAAAGAAGGGATGGCGAGTGTACCGGACTACACAGATGTCAACAGCGGACTTGCATAGTGGAGCAAGTATAACTCACCATGATCATGATAATGCGAAAAGTCCAGCGCCATCCAGTGTTCTCGGTGACAAAGCCTCCGATAACAGGCCCTATCGTCTGTAGTTTCTCTCAGTACATGCACTACTTTCAGACAAAGAGCAAACATCATGTCCTTACCGGTCCTAGAAGTGGCCCAACGGAGAAAAGAGCCATGGCGGCTCCTCGCTTCTCCTCTGAAGTTGTGTCGGCTACCGTACCCCCACCAACAGTCATCGGTCCAGAAGCCGCACAGCCACAAATGAAGCGGAAGACAAGGAACATGGCCGTATTAGTACTGAAAGCGCAACCCAGAGTAAATGCGAAGTAGAAAACAGTGCAGAGGTGGTAGATGATAAGTCGTCCGTATAATTCTGAAAATGGTGCAATGAACAGAGGTCCAACTGCAAATCCCAAGATATAGATGCTGACTGTCATGGCAGCAATTGTTGAATTGGTGATGCCAAACTCTGCAGCCAATTGGTTTGCGCCAGGGGCGAACATGGTTGCGGCCAGATTCCTGGGAACAGAGCGTCAGTTACACCACATTGGCTCAGCATACTGCATGGATAAAACAGACGCGTAGAGTGCGAAGATGCTAACATATACAACGTGAAGGGCTCTCTTAAACCTTGGCCAGTTGCGCGGGTTTTCAGGGTCAACAAGGCCATCCCAGGTCACTTGGTCGGATTCCGAAGCCCGGTGGGTTTCGGTAGATGGGCCATGTTCAGAATTTCGCTCTATCTCTTCCGGAACTTTCGTATATGTGCTCAGTGGAAAATCAGGACTTCCTTGAGGAGACATTCTTTGTTGTGGAATGCAGACAGGGTGAACGGGTAGGGGCGACGATCAGTATTGATTAAGAAGATAGATCAGAAAGCCAACAAAACTTTATCGTTGGACGTAACTGTTTTTCTTAACTATGTTTTTGAACTGTTCTTGCAGCATCGAGACAGCCCAGAAGGAAAATTGATGATATTTGGTTATTAAATAGTAAAACATGTTGGCCGTGCCTTTCATATTGGGCCATTGGCAGATCCATGAAAAGAAACGGTCCCACTGCCAGTGGTCCCTGAAAATCCCATTCCGTTCAACGTATGCCTAGCCAACTCATGGGAGGTGGAGTACGAGATTGGGGGGCAAGGCCACGGAGACGTTGGTACTTAGCACGCCGATGTCTCAGCAGGGTGGTGTTTTCTTCCTCAACATATTGCTCCTCAAAGGCAGAGACATCCCTCCCAATATGGGTGCAGAACAGAGCACCCAATCGGGTGGTCGGGCCACTTCGCTTGTTGACCCGTTGTAGCACGAAGCCTCTGTAAGTACCGCATGGATCGGACCACGCCTCATTGTCGCCGAACGTGCTTAAGATGTGTCGGAGATACCGATGGTCCGAGAACAGCAGAACGGCCACCACAAATCCTGGTGGTGTGCTTGTGAGGTGAAAACACGCATCCCAACTATGTCCTCAGAACTCAAGCGATCATCATGCGGTTGAATTAGACTGGGCTGACGGTCTTTCATGCTAGGATCCTCCGTTCCCTTCAAGTCCTGATTTGAGGGGCATATGAGGATAGAAATGTTTAACATTGTGATTTCGATAGAGAATATTATCACCGCACCAATCAGAACCACTTCTCTAAGCTTATAAACAGATTCTTGTAAACAACATAGCTCTAACTGCTGAAGTTTTGAAACAAAGATACTCGTAATTTCCTTGGACTAGGAGGACATGGTCAATAGTGGTGGGAATTAATCGGTGATCGAATAGTTTTATGTGCGTCAATAGTAGCCGGTGTAGTACTGTACAATTTCAAGATGCTAGCAACGGAATAATGAAATAATTAGATAAACATAGTTGCCGGATTCTGAACAACCTTTCCAATAAAGGTCAGGGATTTACGTGAAAACAAGGTTTGATAATGACGGCATAAATTACGGAGCCTGCGCTTGCCTTTACCCGTTGTTGGTGCCAATACTCTACTAGCGCGTACTAACTCTACACGCAGGTGAGGCGCTAATAAAGGTGAGATACTAAAACTCTATAGCGCTGGCCAGAATGCAACTTTTATCGATCGATAAAAGCGACACTGCATCAGCGTTTGGAATACTTTGAACTTATGGAAAAGGGGCTTATAGAGATTTATCGGCTTGTTAAATTGTGTATACACCCGAATAGAAACCACAGAATGGAAACGGACAGAGATCTCAATCAACATCCGACTCGCCTAAGTTGCCTAGTCGGGATATCCATCATCAACTAATGACGTTAAGTGGGGACCAATCAGACCATCCATCAATCCCACCTGACAACCTAGCTACCGCGTCAGCATATGTGTCCTGAATATTTGGTTTTACATCAGGCTATTTCTTCGCAGTGATTTTCACCTGTGAATGCCACTGGTCCTGCAGCTGTACGTTTATCCTTTTTATCTCATAGATTTCTGCTGAGAGATTCCCTCTAAAAGTGGCGCATTTCAACGTATTCGGAGTTGAATTGATTTCGAGGACGAGAACAACGGCATCACCCTGCTCGTTTGCAAAGCATATTAACCCATCGGCTTTCGGGAGCACGGGCTCGGTACATCAAACTCCATACGAGAACCGAGCAGCTTCTTCCTACCATACAAGACTCTGTCTATGAGGGGGGAAACGTACAACAAAGCTCTCACGATCCCAAAATGCCTAGCACCATGAAACCGCGCAGCAAATCGGAGCAGGCACTGAACTCCCTGATCCAACAACATCCGCTGCAACGACTTGCAAGCCCATCACGAACAATCTCAGCGTGCGTGCACATCCTGGGACTCGCGTCGTACGCATCCAGCTTTGACTATCTCGTCGGGCACCCGAACCACATCAACCAAGCCTACGGCTGGCACTTCCAGTACCTAACGATCATCGGGCTTTCCCTCGCAACACTGACATTCTCTCTCGGCCTCGTCGCAGACGTCACCCTCCACCGCGGAGCCTTCGCCGCGAAGAATGTGATCTCCATGTGCGCGGCCCCGATGGAAGTCCTCATCTCGACGCTGTACTGGGGCCTGCGCGCCATCGACCCGGCCCTCGTCGTGCCGCCGGACCTTGAGTTGCCGCTTTCCGCGGACCTGGGGTTCCACCTCGCGCCAACGGCTTTCCTGCTGCTGGATATTCTGCTATTGAGTCCGCCGTGGACGATCGCTGGGGTGCCGGCGTGTGTGCTGTCTAGTGTGATTGCTTTCCTGTATTGGTTCTGGATCGAGGCGTGCTTTCGGCAGAATGGGTTTTATCCGTACCCGTTGTTTGAGTTGTTGGACAATTCGCACAGGGTCGCGTTGTTTGGCGGTTGTGCGGCTGTCATGGCGGTGATTACGCTGTTGTTGAAGAGAGTTTATGCGGTGGTGAATGGGGCGGGCTCCGAGTGGCCGGGGAAGCTGAGATGAATTTGCTATAGATGGTTTTTGGGTGGCGGATGTTGGAGGAGAAAGGGAGTGTTAGTCGCCATGGTGTGGAGGCGTCGGTCGTGGTGTCAAGGGAGGAAAACATGACCGGGGATGCTATGGCTTCGCCCACCCTTTCCTGAAGGCATTTTTCAGAACCATGCTATGACGCCTTTTCGTGATCATTGTTATACTGTATTCTGCATCGCTTGTCGTGAAATAGCTTACCTTTGCGCTCCTCGTCGGTGTATCAATGATATGTTCTGCGCAAGGTTGGCATGGCGGGGGAATTGCTGAAGGGAATAAAGATTAGAGGAACTTTGTGGAGCAATAGAATTCTTCAAGATCAATCCTTTCTATGTCATCATTGCCTACATGGCATGTCAAACTGTCCCTCGGTGCTTTC
Source organism: Exophiala aquamarina CBS 119918 (assembly GCF_000709125.1). Classification (NCBI taxonomy): domain Eukaryota; kingdom Fungi; phylum Ascomycota; class Eurotiomycetes; order Chaetothyriales; family Herpotrichiellaceae; genus Exophiala; species Exophiala aquamarina. The sequence goes on from NW_013550587.1 coordinate 2,820,271, forward strand.
CCTGCATGTACATGTACAGATTATTGAATATCCGAATAAGCATTCAGCGCGAGCTGGCCTCCCAAATGCGCATACAACACGGTACTTCCCGGCTTGATCTCTCCGCGTTTAATCAGATCAATCATGCCCGCAAGGCTCTTGCCCTCGTAAACAGGATCAGTGATAAACCCCTCGGTTCTGGCACCGAAGCGGATCGCTTCCAGGGTCGCTTCATCCGCAAGGCCATAGATCCCAGCGTGGTATCTGGTGTCGAGGATGACATCTTTCTCCTGGATGTCGGATTCCTGCAGTCCGATCTTACTGGCGGTCTGCCTGGCAATGCGCAAGACTTGATCGAAGGTCTGGTCTGGTTTCGCTGACGCGTCAATTCCGATCACTTTTCTGACAGGCGACCGGTCGAGTTTTTCAAGGAGCTTGAAGCCGGCGATCATGCCGGCGAAGGTGGAGCCTGTGACCGCACAGACAATGATGGTATCGTAGAAAATGCCCGCGGCCAGTTCTTGAGCTCGCACCTCAAATGCCCAACGTGCGAAGCCGAGGCCTCCGAGAGGATGGTCCGACGCACCGGCTGGGATGTAATATGGCTTGCCACCAGCGTCGATAACTTCTTGAGTGAGCTGTTTCAAGGTGTTTTTGTGCTCGATGCCGAATCCAGAACTGTCGAGACGGACATCGGCATTCATCAGTCTTGATAGTTGGATATTTCCGACCTTGTCGTATCCAACATCCTCATGAGGCACCCATTTCTCCTGGACTAGTTTGGCGTTCAACCCCAACTTTGCAGCAGCTCCGGCAACTTGTCGCGTGTGATTGGACTGGAAACCCCCAATGGACACCAAGGTATCACATTTTTGTGCCAAAGCCTCGGGGACCAGGTACTCTAGCTTACGGGTCTTATTGCCTCCAAAAGCGATTCCGGAGTTACAGTCCTCTCTCTTAGCATAGATGGCCACTTGATTTCCAAGGGCCTCAGATATGCGAGGGAGAGAGTGGATGGGCGATGGTCCCAGGGTGAGCTCATGGCGGGGAATACTCGCGAAAGAGTCTGGGAGATCTAGATCGAGTGAAGAGGTAGTCATGGTTTGATAGATCGAAAGTCCAAATATTGTCCAACGTTTCGAAATCTCTTCAGGGAATGATGCTTTGGTCTTTTATACTCGAGGAGGAAGTGGATGGAAGTTGGGGAGGACCAATAGTGTCTTCCGTTACCCGTCGGAGTTGGCCTTGGCATCGTGCCCCGGCATTGATGCCGTGCGAATTCGGAGGGTTTCATTACTCCGAACGAGGCCATTGATATCAAGCCCGGCGACTTCACCAGAAGGGAACGTTGTAAGTGGACGACAGCATGCTGATGCTGCAAACACTAGATTCGTGAAAAGGTCGTTTCGATCAGCTGGTCTTTCTTAGGCCCACGAACTTCGTGTGTTGTCGTGAACCAAGACAGTAGTTCTGGGCCGCTGGACGGGGGGTTCAAGTGAAAGGAGTAAGAACTGCTGTAGAAGTCTTCGACACAGAGATGGCCACCGCTTCCACTTAGGGTGATCTCTTGTGTAGAGAGCCCCGAGTCATGCTCGGATAGTAGAGGGATTTCAATTTTGTGGAACAGATAGTCAATGGCATCAGTGCCAGGTTTTGTGAACCAGACACTAATGGTATGGACATCCTGAGTAGTTTGCAGCCGCCAGATGTACTTCCTTGAGAAGACGAACTTGAGTACCTCGCCACGAATCTGGGTGGACGTGGTCATCTCAAATTCGCCCTGTTCATGATAGAGCAGCTCGGCGTCTGCGAGATGAAGTGAGCCATCGGAATCAATGACTGGAGATGGTTGAGTGATGGTGAAGGTTGCTTCTCCGTGACACTTGCCAGACGGCTCGGTTTCGTCGGCACTGTGCAACTTACGGTTGAGCAGCCATTTCCCCGCAAGATTGTGAAATAAGTTGGTTAGCAAGGTGGCACGGGTTGATGGGTCCTGCATTTTGGGGCACAGTATTCTTCCCTTATCAGGTTGAGAGCGAATAAGTAGTTCTCATAAACTGAAGTTACAAAAGCGGTCTTTAGGTAGACAGGTAATTATCTAGCCTGACCAATGTAGCCTGATTGTAGCCTGATAGGTGGATTGGAGGAATTAGGGGGCGGCACAAAGCAGTGTCATTAGGGAGGAGGCAGAACAAACTTCGCTGGAGTGGAAGTTATACCCGTGGCGCTAAACTCTAGGCAAGGGTTACCTGGGCATCAGGCAGTATTACCCGGTGTTAGCTGTGCGATCAAGGGTCATAGGCGCCCTCCTTAGTTAAGAGCACGGGCAATAGCTGGGAACTCCAGGCTTGAATAATCACATTCTGTACCCACGTAAAGTGATTGCCTATTGTTAAGACATTGTTAAGAGATTCACAGCTATATCACTGTACCGAGTACTCCTTACTGGCTGACTTAATATGTCATATAAACGATCTGCCATCCCATTTCCTTAGGCCATGAAGTATCATGACGTGTCTGTCCTGTCCCTTCGAAATAAGCTCATCTAATTCTTGCTGCGTCCACCCAATACCACTGGGCGACCACCCTGCCCACAGCCACAGCCTTAGGCTACCAGCCTGCCCCTCTCGCCTATCACCCCCTTCAACTGCGCATCCATCCCGTCGAGTTCGGAAGATGGATCCATTGTTGATGCAGCGCTGATCCTGATTCGGTAGCTGCCAACTTGTCTATCAATCTCCCTGTTTTCCTTTTCTGCTCAACCAGCTGTGCTTCGCTACACCCTCTTTGACTCGGGGTTAACCAAAAGGTAACCGGCAGCTGCTCGGTGCTGGCCGAGGGGCTGTTTACTTGCAACGGCTAGTTACTAACTTCAGTTAGCTCCTCCTCTCCAGTGTCAACCTCCCCCCCAGAACCTTCAATCCGCCCACTTCGTGGCATAATCCTTGCCATGGCTTTCACTCCTAGTACCGTGAACCCTCCTTTCACTGTTATCTTCTCGTCCCTTCCTCTCCTGCCGCCTCGAAGCTGCTCTCGGAGCGTCGACACTCGTTTCTGCACCGCGACTATGCGCCGCACGATGCTTTCCGCCTGCTCCGTATAGCATACCCTGCTCAATGGTACATCCCCTACAACCGGTCCGTCTGCTAGAATCCCTCGGTCGATAGCATTGCATCATCATATCTATTCCCTCGACAGAGCAGAGCCCAAATTGCCTCAAGATGCGTTGTTACAAGAGCATGTCCAGACCTCAAACTAGCCTCCTGTACTCCCTGTTCCTCTTCCTTTTCCTGAATATCGCACGGGCGCAGAACTTCCTTCCAACAACATCTTCGGCCGACTATCCCGGTTGCGCCGTCGGCTGTAGCACTTTATTGCAAGCCCAGAGCCTCTGTGTACCACCCGCAGTCGCTGTCACCTCTCAATTTACATACGAGAATTGTTTCTGTCAGAGCAGCTTTCTACAAGGTCTCTACTCTAGCCCTGATGCGGTTTGCGCGGCAGAATGCACAATAGAGACCGACAGAGTCTTGTTGCAGACATGGTTCAGAACTTTTTGCAACGCAGTGGGTCAAGGCGTCGACCCATTAGCCTCCACCACTCTGGCACCAACTGCAACACAAAGTGTGGTAGTTATTACCATCACTAGTACATCTACTCCGCCCGGCTCTACCAGCACTGGCACGGGGAGCGCGAATAGAGGTGGCGAACCGAGCCAATCCTGGTAGAATATATGTCATCTTCACGTTTTATACCATTTCTGACAAGCACACAGGATCGAGGGGCATTGGCGTTGGATACTGATGGTTGGCTTACTACTCATCGGGTTGGGCTTGTTTGCATGGCTCCTCGTCTGGCTTAAGCGACGCCATCGTAGGAAGCTTGATGAACGTCGAGCCACGATGTCTGGTTTCCCGACCGAAAGTGAAAAGCGAGCTGGAGCTCGCTCGGCGACTCCCGACTTATGGGGGCCACACCAGGTGCGTTGACAGGTTCCATGTACATCCTATGGCTAACATGTGACTGAAGCATATGAATCATACCCATGGCTACGAATACCAGGATGGGCAGCCAGTGCTAGGAAGCGGTGCCCTTAGTGCACCAAACGCGAACCGAGAGAGGAGAAAATCGAGGCGGCAGAAGTCGCGCGACCAAAATGAGATGGCTCAGATGAACGATACACCAGCAAACTCGACAAGGCATTCCTCCAAAGGCAAATCCAGACCTCTAGAGCGGATTCTCTCCAACGAACCCGAAGTTGGACCGGTGGAAAGGGACCGAAGCCGAAGTAAGAGACGAAGGGATCCTGGTAGTGATATTGAAACACGCTCGAATCCGGAACACGACCGGCGCTTACGAGAAGTCCGCGGCAGCCGACGAAAAAGGCCGATTGACCCGCCTTAGGACTGTGGCCCAAGTATATATTCGCAATCTATATGCAAGCGGCAAACTCGATGTTCGTGGGAGGACACACCTATTCTGGATATCAGGCAACCACTACAGTTTCAAGTAGTCAAGCGCTTTACCGCGGAACGTGCTTAGCCTCTGAGAATTGCAAGCATGGAAGGGGGCTCCGGGAGGTGCCAACAGCCCATTGCAGCAGCAATGATGGCGACGAAGTTGCTATTCACAAGCTTGAGGTGTGAAAGAGTGCGCCACGCCTGTGTTCCGTGGATCAGCGCGCAGCACAGTATTAGCGGGAGATGGCGATTTTAGAAGGCAGACTAGCATATACGCGGGTTGGCTATTAGAGAAGGCCATGGGAGAGCGGCGGCCGGGTTCCAAGGCGACAAGATTCGATTTCGCGGTTGTTGCGCTTGTGTCCCGTGATTGCCTATACAGAAGAGTAGTCGTACATTTGACTCATTTAAGTAGCTAGAGAAATATGGGGTAGTCTTAGTTGAAATATCAGCCGCAATGCAAGTACATGGTAGTTCTTCCGATGCATACAAACTTGAGATGGAGTTGAGTGCCCGCAAAAGAAAAGTTCTTGGCGGGTGATTGACCTGACGTTGGATCTCTGGGTCGATAGAACTGAGCACCTCAATACCATCTAAATAAACAGACAATATCTCTAAAGATCGCGGCAGTGCTGCCTGCGGCCGGCTCTCTTTGCGTCAACTTAACACTATCTGGAATATCAATATCTTCATCAGCTCATTACCCAGCTTCGAAAGTATCGCATTCATGGCGGCTGGCTTCTGTCAAGGTTGAACGACATGTCCCAACCTCTACCTAAACCAAACTATGCCTTTAACATTCCGAGCATCCACGATGATCTAGAGCTAGACTGTCGCCTGCATTATCCAAGGAGGACGGAACAGAGTTCTGATATCTTTGGCAAAGCATTTGCAATTTTCGCCCATCCCTACGCTACCTTGGGCGGGTGTTACGATGACCCTGTGGTTGCCCTTGCCGGCGGAATTCTCCTCCAATATGGTTGTATTTTGATAACCTTTAATTTCAGGTGAGCTCCGCCCGCAAGTCGCAATATTGTATACTTACGTCTGATGTGTCATGGAGAGGTGCTTCTGGTTCAGCAGGAAAGACTTCATGGACTGGCAAGCCCGAACTTGGCGACTATGTTTCCGTCTATGGCTTTGCACTGTGCTACATGAACGCGATATGCCATCGACAAGAGGGTGTCAGTGCTACGCCAAGGGATGATAGTCCCCTCCTTATCCTTGGTGGATATTCTTATGGGTCCATGATCGCGTCGCATGTGCCTCCTCGAGATCAAGTGCTTGAGATTTTCAAGTCACCAACTGCGAATTCGGCTGAAAGCGAAATAAAACTTCGGGCCGAAGACTTGTCTCGAGATGCAATAGCATATTTTGATATGCACACGCCCAGTATGTCACTATCGATTAGCCGTGCCCGAGGCCAGAAAGCGGAGGATGGTAGGCATTTACATCGAGCCGTAGCAATGGGTGGGTATGAATCAGAGGTCACTAGTCGAAGGGTGAGCCGAGAGTCTTCGAGAAGGAGCTTGGATGGAGAAAGGGTCAGACAAAGCATCGACAATGTAAGGCGGAAGATCAGTTATCACCGAGTCATCACCCCTCAAAAATCAGAATCCAAGATGCAGGCACCGTCGGGAGATGATCTGATACTGCCTCGAATCGCGTACATTCTCTTGTCGCCGTTGTTGCCCCCAATAGCTGGATTTACTACAATGTTCTCGAAGTTACATTTCGTGGCGAGAAATGGTCGCTCGAATAGGGCCTCCGCATCATCCAGCGTGGAGTTTGGGGAACTCACGACCAACCCGTGCATCTGTATCTACGGCAGTAAAGACGCCTTTACCAGTGACCGCAGGCTTCAGCATTGGACCGAGGGCCTTCGTTCGAGATCGGGCTCGCGCTTTGTGGCCATTCGAACCGACTCGGGCCATTTCTGGCAAGATCCTGATGGAATCATTCGGTTGCAACGCGGATTGATCGACTGGCTGAAAGCGGTCATACCGTCGAGCCACTCTGAGAGGACGGAAGATGCGCTTCCGACTACACATCGTCATCACGACTCAGGAGAGAGTGCAATAGAGAGACCGGCAATTGTGAACGGATGAAATAGAATTCGATTCAAGTTTGGTACGCCCAAACAAATGCCTTTGGGATAAAGTCAACTTATACTACGACTCATATGAGTGTGGCCTGATTACTTCCGAGATTCTGGGGCAGCAAGTAGCGACTAAAGTTTACCTGGCCGACTCCGACGAAGAGTACCTCATACAATCAGCATGGGCTGTGAGATGAGGAGGTGCATTCAGCGACATCCAAGCGCAGCCTCATGACGGCTCTGGGAAGTGTGTCGTCGGCGGAGAAGTGCCTTACAACCCTGACCATGTCGCACAGGATTCGGATCGTTCCAGAGCTAGGGTGGTGAATGGAGGACAACGCACTCGAGTTGCATGTGATCGTGCAGGGTGCTTTGTTTGGAAGTCTAGAAAGCTTGGGAATGCAAGATATACGGCATGCGGATGCCTAACTGGACCCTCGTCCTCGTCCCATTGGATCCAGACCATACATACTTAGGTGCTGTATCACGCGCCAGGTCAAAAGAACACCTGGAACCACACTTGTGGCATCTCTGGCATTGTGTAGGCCCGAATCGTGACGGTGGATTACACCCTTTTGCCAATCCCTTCTCTGCTACTGACTCCATTGTGCCTTCCCCAGAAGCCGAAATCTGTAGTGAGCCAACCTGGAGATGGTGCCTACCTAAACTATGTCATCGGGCCCCACAAGGAAGGCACTTCTTATCCCGTCCACTACTCGCTCTCTCACACTCGCACCTGCCCTCCCACACACCCATCCATACCGAGCAGACCAACTACACAGACCGACACATGCACAGACTGCGTTCGCTACCAGCTTCCACCGCTCTATTAGTGGGTTCTTTCATTTCTTCACACACGACATCCCGTCTTATTCACTGATTTCCCACGGACAATCCCCCGTTCACTTGCGCAGCACCATTACATTCCTTCTTATTGCTTACCTTATACTTCCTCCCGTCGTTGCTTCATCACCAATTTTCCAGTGACCCGTCTTGTGCGTGTGATCACTCTGGTTCGGATGACACACACAACCGCGGTCTCTTACGCTTTAAGACACTCCGGTCCAGCTCCTCCAGACTTCATTTAATCACCAATTTCGTTCCTCCCGTGCCATCTCTTGTGGCCCGATGGCCAACGTTACCTTGTCGACATGGCCATCATCCTCTCTGTCGCACCCCCTACTATCAAAATATTCTGGTCCTGCATCGGCCTCTACGCTGATGTTATCAAGATCTGCTCGCCTAGCAAGAAACTACAAAGCGTTGCCGAAGAGATAGCCAGATTCTGCCGGAAACCTCCTGAGACGGTGGAGCAGGAATGGACTAGAGGCATGAAAGACGCCACGTCCCTGGCCGACTATGAAAAATGTACAATGGCGCTGGATAAGGTACAAAGTCATGAGACTTGGAAACAAGAGAAATATTCCATAGAAGGAGAGTATGACCCGGACCTGATCCAAAACCATGCCGACATGCTCCAGAAGGCAATGGCTTCTTCTGATCTGAGTGCCCTCCAGTATCAACTGAGGACTGGCCTGAGTCGCGACCTAGGTGCTATGAACAGTTTAAGGCTCTACAAACATTCATGGTTTGGCACCAAGTTTCTCATCGACGATTACATCAACACCGTTTTAGAGGCCATCGAAGCATTTGCGGACCTTACTATCCGATACAACCTCCCTAATGCCGAAGTCCGCTTTTACCAGCAGTCCTTAGAAGATTCTCTCAAATTTTTCGGAAGATCGGCTTTGACCCTCTCTGGCGGAGCACTCTTGGGCATGAAGCATATTGGAGTGGTCAAAACTCTGTGGGAAGCAGAGCTATTACCAGAAGTCATTTCTGGAGCATCAGCCGGTAGCATTGTGGCAGCCATTGTAGGGACTTCAACCGATGAACACATGTATGAAGTCCTGGAGCGGTTTCCTTACTCCGATTTGGCGGTTTTTGATCCACCGGGCACCACTTCGATGGGCTGGCTTTCACAGCGAGTCCGAACATTTCTATGGTCAGGAGCATTCTTCGAGATGGAGAACATTAAACGAGTGATGAAGACATGGCTCGGGGCTATCACATTCCGGGAAGCACATTACAAAACAGGCCGGACCCTTAATATCTGTGTCTCGAGTGCTGGCAGTGCTGAACCTAGGTTGCTGAACTATGTTACTGCCCCCGATGTGTTTGTTTGGTCGGCGGTTTGTGCCTCCTGCGCCGTACCGAGCGTTTTCGCACCGGTCAACATCTATGAGAAAGATCCCATCACCAAAAAGGAGAAGCTGTGGATGCAAAATGCGCAACAAATGTTTGTGGACGGGTCTTTGGATCATGATATTCCAATGAGAAAGTTGGAGGAGTTGTTCAACGTGAATTTTTTTATTGTCTCACAGGTCAATCCCCATGTGCGAAGCTTTTTGGAACCCGAGGAGGAATTTCATGGAACGCAGCCGCGGTCAGCCGCTCCTTCGCGAACCTGGCTACAAGGGGCCAAAGCCTTGTTGAGGGAGGAGGTTATACACCGATCCCAACAAATGGCGGACATTGGTTTGGCTCGAAGGTCCATCCGCTGGGTGTCGGTCATCAATCAACAGTACACGGGCGATATCAATATCTATCCGGAGATCAGAACGCGCGAGTACTTCCACATGATGATGAACCCGACACCAGAGTTCATGATTGAGGCGACGAGGGCTGGTGAAGTAGCGACTTGGCCTCGGATGTGCCGGATCAAGAATTGCGTGGCTATCGAACTGGCTTTACAACAGGCAATCCACCGATTACGCGATCGAGTCAACTTTGGGCCGGAAGCTAGAGCAGCGCGAGAAGCAAGGCCGAGACGATCACTCAGCAGAGGCCGTGCAGGGCGTGGCAGGTCAGCTCGGCCATCATTTCTTCGGCGGAGGAGTCTCAGCATCGAATCGCCTACTCAGGAGGATGAGGCAATGTTACCCATGAGACCTCTGCGGGTTCGGCGGAATGCCAGCATGGGCAGTATTGTGTTGAAACCCATGACATCGGCTTTAACGGGCGGCCGGAGTCGACCCTTGCTATCGCCTCAGGCTGGTGTTGCCAGTGACCTTCTCGGAGATGCGCTGGTGATGACAGCGGTGACTCCAACCGACAGGAAGACCGTTACCATTAGCAATGGGCTAGAGTGAGCCCATGCTTTGTTTGGCGATGTTGCATTTTTCTTTGTGCAGGTGACGGTGATCCTGGACAGCGGCGTCACAACTCGTTAGGAGTACACCGCGCCCTACTTTTGATACCCCCGATTATTCTTTAAGAGCAATATGCATGTAGCATTAGTGAGAATGACATAGAATAGCATATGATAGCACTAGAACGAGGAGACATAAGACATGTCAACTACCTAGTCTCGACTTTAGTGGGATGTGGTCAAAGTTCAGCGAGGTACCGAGTCGTCATATCCAGTACTGTTCTCGTACCTTATTTGTGAGGCCAGTCAGGCGTCTCCAGGCCAGGAAGAGTGCGGAGGGAAAGGAGGGAGAGGAAAGGGGGAAGGAAAGGCCAGGTGCAGGTGCAGGCACAGGCAAGAGGCAGAGAGGCCCTGTCGCATCGCACGCGCCGCCGTAGAGTCGCAGGTGCTGGTGCAGTCCAGTCCAGTCCACAGAGCCACGGGCCACGGCGGTGGTTTTGGGGGACTCTGCAGTCTCAGTCTAACTCCGTCTAATCCAAGGCTAATTTTCTGCGCCTGCCTTTTGATCTCAGGTTCTTCCAGATCCAGCACCGTACGCGCAGAACCGTGTCTGTGTCTGTGCGATGGTGCAGCCGACAGCACTTCTCTATCAAGCCCGCCATGGGCTGCCGTTACTGTTACCATCACCTGTTTCCTTTTGAGCCTTCCTCATAGAACGTGTGTTACACCATACTTCAGTCCTGGTCCAACCGTGGCCACAATGGATCTGAAATCGATGCTCAATGACTCTTCCAACCAGAGACAACCACCACGACTGCATACGCCGCACTCTTCTTATGACCACGCCATCGCAATCGCAAATGCAAACGACGCCCAACCCGATCGTCCATCGCCATACCCCCCGCCTCATCCATCTTCTGACTATAGACAATCCGCGAATGGCTCCTATTTCAACCTGCAGTCTCCCCGTCAACACCATTCTGCCGCTGCCACCGCCGCTGCTTCCACCCCAACTGTAGCGACTCAGCCCATATTTGCGCAAAGCCCAGGGCCTCAAGGACCTATCCATACCTCAAGAGACAACATTCCTCAAGCCCATCATTATCACCCATCTTTTGTTCCTTCACCTTCGCCATCAGGCCCTTACCCGCCCACACCAGGCTCTGTTCATCATCAGCAAACACCGTCTACTGCCTCGACATATCACCATCCCGGCGGTCCCTCTGCCTTCAATGTGCAATCTCCTAGAGACGAAATAGCCGTCACGAATGGCCATGCGCATTCCCAATCGCGCAATATTTCTCCCCACGCTCAATTCCATCCAACACCCGCGACGCCGCTGGGCCCTCCTGTCACTTATCCAAGACCATCTCCCCACGCACACCGACCATTATCACAAGGCCAAGAGAGTTATAGGAGGTCATCTGTTGGCTCTGTTGGTTCAGCACATAGCCGGGACTACATCCAATCCAGCATTGCGGCCGCCGCCCCACCAACCCATTCTCGAAGCGGAAGCATACAAAGAACATTCTCAGGGGACATGCGGGAAAGAGAAAGAAGCATTGAGAGTGTCAGCCCAAAGACAATTCCCAAAGCCGCCCCAAAGAAACAAAGGCAGGCTAGCACAGGCCGATATTCAGACGCACTGATGGAAGTTTACAACTCGGCTCCACCACAGTCTGTATTTGCTCCGAGCGTGAGTGCTACAGCCCAAAGCACTCCTGATAGAGTTTTGGACGTCCTACAAAACGAAGCGACACCCAAGTCCTCATCAGCCTCGGTGGAAGCAAAAAGTGCGCCGCAATATCAACCTGCTCGGCCAAGTCCTGGTACAGTACCAGCCAACAATATGACGCCTCAATCCGCACATTCACCCCTCCCTCCACAATTGAACTCACCAGCAACAACCCAACCAAGTTTGAAACGAAATGCAAGCCACCTTTCAAGTGTGCCCAGTACCCCACAGCCACCAAGAAAGCGCCCTAGGGCGAACGACTTCCCACTGTGGGCGGAGAGTGCTCGCAATAGACCTGTAAAATTCATCCGAGCCCGGCCCCCGGTGGCACCCGTGACAAGATTGACGACAACCCCGTCTCAAGTTAAGAGTGAGCCAGTTGTGAAACAAGAGACGCAAACGCCTCAGGTGATGAACTGCCAAGGCCAGAGTCAAGGCCATTTGCCTGGTAACAATCCAGACGATGTCCGATGGGAGCCGTCGATCACTACGATAACGCCATACGAAGACCTGACAAAACGAGTCTGTGATTGGATTGTGCACTGGCTGGCCAATGCAGCAACACCCTCCAACGGAGCGGTATTTGAAATCGAGGCCAAGGTGGGAGCTATCTTTGACGAACAAACAGCACAACGCCTCATGCTACCGGTGGAGACGGAGACGGTCTTCAATCGCGAGAAATACCGGGGAAGGACGAGTTTCAAGAGCTCGATGAATGTTGTGAGTGTCGGAGCTCCCTATGGCGAAAAAATGGTGACTAACTCTGTGGGCAGGCTCAACATAAGCAGATCAATGCATTCCTCAATGCACTAGTAGAGGAATCTATGCGAGAAGCTCAACACTCAGACCGTGCGGTAATTGCATACAGCCATCCGCATGAATATGACGAGTTCTACGACCTTAATGAAGATGGTAAGAGAAATCTCCCCCCGTCGATTTTGCACTGGATGAATCCTCGACACAAACCACGGGTGCGGAGAACGATCGATGAAGAAACTCGACAAGTCAAGGCGCAAATCATCAAGTCGCGGATTGCCGATCTAGAAGTATACAACCCTCAATCCGATTTTGACTACCGAGTTTCGATCAGTATTGAAAGTCCATGGGAAGGAGATCCCAGTTGGTTGTCGGAGATGGGAGAAGAAAACCGTGACAGACAGAAGGATCGGATGAGCTACCGACATATGGCCTATCAAATTGATCTGACCCAGGTCAGCTACCAAAACACCCCTGAGAAGGAACACGAACTGGAGGTGGAAATCAGCACGGAGATGGTACGACGAGAGCTGGACAACCTGAAATTGCAGCGGCCCAGTAAATATGAACCGTTGATCCGAGGGCTCATTGACAACCTAAGAATACTGTGTCGGAGAGCAACGGTGAACAGACCAAGATGAAGGGATGAATGGGCATGACAAAATGACAAGGCACTGGCCAGCGGCACTTTCTACCACGGAAATTCTTGGAAGTCAGGTCTCGAATTAATGGGTGGGCTGGAGATGCTTTCCTTTGATATTGATACCCTTGTAATAATACCTATACCGACCTACCTAACTAAACATGTCTTGTTGCCGTCAATCTCCCCCTAGCCTACTAGTATCCAGTGCCAGTGGTATCTGAATTATACCTGGGAGGTCAATGAACATGATTGGTGACTTTGGAGACACCAGTCCCCTGGATCATCATGAGGCTGAGGAGTGTTCTGATGCCAAGATATGATAGCCACTAGTCTCTAAGTTAGATGACTAGTGAGTTACTAAGTACAGGCGGCAGCGCAGGCGGCCGCAGGTTGACGTAGAATTCAACATCTGGCTCAGTCTTGCTGAAAGATCACAGACACGTCAATGCTTCCGTAGCCTGCGCGACCTTTTCTCCTTCTCCTACCACCACCACCTTCATCAATCCTTCATCACCACCCCTTCTCTTTCTTCATTCCTCCTTTCTTGCTGTACACTAGACTTTATTCAATCTCTGCGCAGCCCATTCCTTGCCTGGGGCCCAAACAAATCCTTTGTTGTTGCAGCTTCCGCGGCTACCCCGATCAACAATTCCTAAACATTCCATCATTGTCGATTCTATCCATCCATCCGCGAAACTGCGCAACCACACCCATATCAATTAAGCGACCATGGTGGGCTTGGTCTCAGCTGCTGGCTTGGTGGGCTTCTTGTCCGAGGATGATCCAGAGTTGAGAAGTTTCGCCCTCAAGCAGCTCGATAGCCAGGTTGATTTGTTATGGACAGAGATTGCCAATTCAGTCGGTGATATGTATGGATCAATTAACCTCTTCCCTCCCATCTAGTACTGACCCATTGCTACAGTGAAGCCCTCTATGAAGACGATTCTTTTCCGGAGCGCGAGCTCGCTGCCATCCTCGCCTCCAAAGTGTATTATCATCTCGAAGAATATAATGAGAGCATGGCATTCGCCCTGGGTGCGGGAAAGTATCTCAAGTTGGACAATGCTGGCGAATTCGAGGACACAATCATCTCGAAATGTGTAGACACCTACATCGCCCTCTCTGCAAGCCATGATGCTACCCTTGCCGCTACCACCGCTACTAGTCAGCCTCAATTAGACACTGCCTTCGGTCAAGGCGGAGATGGCGCTGCGAGCATGTCTGCCAGCCTGACGTCTCCGGTTACTCCCTTTTCACAGTCTGTTCTTCCGTCAAAATCCCTACTATCGAGGCAGAATACCGTCACCTTCGATCCCACCCAAGCAGGTGGCGAAGCTGCCTTAGATGACTCGTCGCTCATCATTCAGCAGCGAGGTCTTCAAAAGCCTTTAAACCGTGTCGTCGAGACTCTCTTTGAGAAATGCTTCCAAGAAAAGCGTTATCGCCAAGTCGTCGGCATCGCCCTTGAAGCCCGCAATCTTGACATCCTTCGAAGAGTCATCAAGCGAGCTGCAGACGATGAGCGAAAAGAGAATGGTGAGGCCACAAAAGCTGGTGAAGAACTGATGGAATATGTCTTGGATATATGCATGAGCGTCGTTCAAGAACGCGCATTGCGAAACGAGATCCTCAAGCTCATTCTAGAACTTCTCAACGAGATCCCTTCGCCTGATTATTTCGCCATTGCCAAATGCGTGGTATACCTGGATCAGCATTCTCTAGCTTCGAATATCTTGCGCCAACTTGTCGAGAAAGGTGACGCTCGATCACTGGCCGTTGCATATCAGATATCCTTTGATCTCTACGACAACAGCACTCAAGAGTTCCTTCGCAAGGTCCGTGAAGAATTGGTAGAGCTTTTACCCAATGAAGAAGCATCTGGCTCAGAAACAACCAACCAGGACCCTGAAAGCATGGAAGAAGAAAGCGGAAACAAGGCCGAAGATCAACTGCAACAAGAGTTGCAAGATTCCGCCGGTGCCCCTGCGCCCTCACGTCCGAAGATAACGAAGCCCGAGCAGCAGGAAGCCGTACGCTCTATCAGGGATATTCTGGATGGCCTCAAATCAATACACCTGAACATCGAGTTCCTGCATAAATCCAACCGTGTCGATCTATCTATTCTCAATAAGATCAAGGACAGCTTGGAAGCCCGATACTCCATTTATCATACTGCTGTCAGCTTGTCAACAGGCTTCATGCATGCCAAAACTGCAAACGACAGCTTCTTCAGAGATAACCTAGAGTGGTTGGGCAAGGCTGTCAACTGGTCCAAATTTACCGCAACAGCTGCCCTTGGCGTCATTCATCAGGGCAATATCAACCAGGCTCAGAGATTGCTGAGCCCTTATTTGCCTCGATCTACCGCGGGCGTTGGTGCTTCAACGGGCTCTGTTTATAGCCAAGGTGGTTCACTCTATGCCTACGGGCTGATCTGTGCCAATCACAAAGGCAAGGCAGTCGATTTCTTGCGCACCAAGTTCCGGGAAGCTACCGAAGAGGTTGTTCAACATGGTGGTGCCCTGGGTCTCGGTGTAGCTGGTATGGCTTCGGGAGACGAGAACGTGTTTGAAGAGCTGAGAAACGTTCTGTGGGCCGACTCTGCCATCAACGGCGAAGCAGTTGGTCTCTCTATGGGACTTGTCATGCTTGGCTCCGGGAACACCAAAGTACTGTCTGATATGATCCAGCATGCCCATGACACCCAGCATGAAAAGATTGTTCGCGGTCTCGCCATCGGTATGGCTCTAATCATGTACGGACGGCAAGAAGGTGCCGATGAGCTCATTCAGGGGCTATTGAATGAGACCGATCCTACGCTGAGATATGGTGGCATTCTGACAATTGCTCTGGCCTATGTAGGCACAGGCAGCAACAAGGCTGTTCGAAAGCTCCTTCATGTGGCGGTCAGCGATGTCAGCGATGATGTTCGCCGCATTGCCGTTCTATCTCTGGGATTCATTCTCTTCCGGAAGCACACCAGCGTACCCAGAATGGTTGAGCTGTTGGCTGAGTCTTACAATCCCCACGTCAGATATGGTGCTGCCATGGCACTTGGTATCTCTTGTGCTGGGACCGGTCTTGCCGAAGCTATCGACTTGCTTGAACCAATGCTCAAGGATCCAACAGATTTCGTCCGTCAAGGTGCATTGATTGCCCTGGCCATGGTCCTTGTTCAACAGAATGAAGCTCTCAATCCCAAAGTTGTCACAATACGCAAACAAATGCTGAAGATTATTGGCGACCGACACGAGGACGCCATGTGCAAGTTTGGTTGCGCACTCGCCATGGGTATCATCGATGCTGGTGGCCGAAACTGCACCATAAGTTTGCAGACACAAACTGGCAACCTGAACATGCCTGGTATCGTTGGAATTGCCGTTTTCACGCAGTACTGGTATTGGTTCCCTCTTTCACATTTCTTCTCGTTGTCGCTGGCACCTACTTCCATCATTGCTGTGGATCAAAAACTTGAAGCCCCTGTCTTCAAATTCCATAGCAACACTCGGCCTAGTTTGTTCGATTATCCTCCCGAACAAACGTCTAAGGCAGACGAGGCGCCGGAGAAAATAAAGACGGCTGTTCTGAGTACTACTGCTCAGGCCAAGCGAAGAGCCGCTCGCAAGGAGAAGCAACAACGACGTGATAGCATGGATGTTGATACCGTCACTCCAGTCACTCCCAAGATTGAAAAGGCAGACAAAATGGACACAGACGATGCGACCATAAAAGATGACGAAGGCAAGGAAAATGGAAAAAAAGAAAGCGAAGGAGCCGAGGTGAAGAAGAGAGCAGAGAAGGAGAAGGTCGGTTACGAAGTCGACAACATGTCGAGGGTACTGCCTGCTCAGCTGAAGTACTTGTCTTTCCCTGATCAACGGTATCAACCTGTCAAGCGACCGATTACTGGTGGCATTATCCTCGTTCTCGACACTGAACCCGAGAAAGAACGGGAAACCATTCCTTTGACAGTCAGCAAAGTCGAGGTTGTTGGTGCTGCACCCGACCCGGCACAGGCTGGCGATGCAGCCCATCGTGGACCACAGACGCCGGCTGGTCAGACGATTGGCCAAGCCGATCTTGGTTTTACAGCAGGTGCTGGGGCAGCTGCCGCGGCAGGCGTTTTGACAGCCGTCGACGAGGATGAGGAGGGTGCAGAAGAGGCACCGGTGCCAGGAGAGTTCGAATACGAGACAGATGCCGAAGAGGACAAGACGGAGGAGGCCTAGGAGTTGTTGTGGCCACCTCGGCTGATGTTCCATCCAAGCTTTGCATAATCAATCCTCTGAAAAAGGAAATCTGGCGGGCAGGCGGGTAGGCGGGCAGGAATTGATTCTTGATTGTGAGCAATTGCGGGCACTGCACTGACTGGAAGGGCACTCAGAACCTGCGCAGCTTTTCGAAAACATGTCGTCATTGAGAGAGGATGCACCTCTCTTTCTGTAAAATGAGATTTCGTGGTGAATGGTCAATAGTCATACCAAGGTACCCTTTGTATCCCCCTGCGTCGGACTGCCAACACTTAGTTCGTATGGCAGGCTGGCTACTAATGGTAGGCCTATCTTGAATTGTATTATCTATCTATCTATCTACCTGCCTACCTAGGGAATAGCTACAGTGTTTACTGTATGGAGTACCTGCACTTGTCTGCTGTATTCGAGCAGTTGAACTGACCGTGTAGTGCGTGTGAGTGTATGCGTGTGTGCTTGCTTGCTTGCTTGACTGAATGACCAACTCCGACTAGCCCTGGCCTGTAGCCCTACCGGCTCAAGCCCCAAGGTCGGAGGAGGTGAGGCATGAACACATGCACACATGTGAGCGGGCCTGATCAATATTATTTAGATGGTGGACCGAGCGTGGCCAGCTGTACCAAGAGTACCACCAGGTACGGGGTACTCTATCCGGGCGCAGATTTCGTGCCACACGCTAACTACATATCAAGATTTGCAGATATAGATACGTACGTGTATCTTCTTAGATCCATATATACTATACGTATCTCTCTATTAATTCTGAAAAGATGAGGTAGAGGAGCATGAGCATAACAGAGTGTCCCCAGGCTCCCAATGTGAAAGGGTGGAGAAGCTCAGGGCATGCGCATGTCTGCCATATAATTTTATAATTTAATAATATATATACATATCTATCTATACATTCGGAGAATCGACTCCTGTTTGAAGGGTCTGAACTGGCTTTAGTCCAGGGAGGAGGTGGGTTGTTACCATATCCTTCAGGTGAGAAAAGACCTTTCCCCTCTTCTAGTCGAGCATTCTTTCATGGCGTTTGGTCTCCAGCATTTTTGCTCTATTTCCGTTCCGGCATGCTTGGATCTTCCTGCGCAATCAGGCTGCTAACCACTAGGGATGGTGACATGTTAGATTCACCACCGCAACGTCAGATGCTATGCGCGAAGATGACACTAATCCCGTGCTAGGAGAGCACATCATGCCTCCTGTTCGCAATATTGACATACGTGGGGTGATTCGAGGTTGCCGGAGCCCGTTCCCTTTGATGCATCCACTCGAAACCCGAGAGAGGCCCGGTCAGGAAGTGAAGCTCTTTCGACATGCCCCGGCAGCCTTAAGGGGTTGTCTCCTTTTTCTTCACTCGTTCTCAAAAAGTATGAGACATCATCTGACCCGACATATCAACATGCCCCCGATTTTCTTCTCCACACAGTCCCTGCTCTCGAAAATGCCACGGTCGGTGCTCACGTACAGACACTCACCGGGCCTGGTCAGGCCCTTGACGTAGCCGTGCCTCTTGCCCAGAACCAGCTCTTTTATGCCCTCGACATCCATCCAGATGCGGCGCGTGGGCTTGGAGATCAGCGACACCTCCTCCAGCACGCGTTCCGAATTCCAGTATTTCAGCCCAACCCACAGCCGCCGTGATGCGATGTTGTGTCTCGTCACGGCCTCGATCGGTGCGCTCGGGTCGGTCGATGAGGGGTGTGAGAGAAGGTTGTGCGCCGGAGGTGGTGTCGGTCCGCCACGCACCACCGTCGAAATGAAGCCCGAGTTTTGTAGTGCGAGCATCAGCTTTAGGTGGAATTTCGTGTCGGGGACTGATGTCAGTCCTAGCCGGGCCTTGCTGGCGTTCTGCAGGTGTGAGGCGACATTGGCAAGGTGGACCAGAGACATGTTGTATTGAAGGGCGAACGGAGATGGGTTTGAGCTGCTCGTATGTGTGCAACTTGTGGAGGTGGTGTTGGTAGAAGTGGTAGCGGCGATTTGCGCTTTCGATGCCGGGACGGATGACAGGCTTTGGCTCTTCAGACCCGTGTAGCTAGCTGAGAGAGATCTGGGTCAAGGTCGAGGCTGGTGTGGTAGATTTTCTCGCCGACAGAGTGGTTGAGGTTTGGCCGACGAAAGCTTTATCGAATTGGCTGTGCTAGTCCTAGAAGCCCAATACTAAGCTCCTTTGAAGAAATGTGAGAGATATGCTCCCCAGTGGGTTGGTTCTGGGTCGATAGAACGAAAACGATTCCTCTCGTATCAATCCCTTCCTGCAGTGCGGATTGCAAAATGTCTGAACAATCATGGTTCCAAGAGATCTGGAGCGATTCAATCGATGCCAAGATTTAGTGCACACTAAATACGCACTAGCGCACACACTAGTCTTAGGCCAGGGGCGACCTCTGCTATATAAGTTCACAAAGGGAGTATGGTCGTAGCAGCCAGCGTTTTGTCAACATGAATAGGGGACTTTGGTATAAATGAGACATTCAATTTCATACTATTGGGCCGTTTCTTGTGGGCCTTCAACAAGGTCAAATGATACTTGAGGGAAAGGTGATGACCATTCCATGCTCAAAGATCCTGTTCAATCCATTCAATTGAGGTCACTGGTTGGCTGGGTTACAACCACTTATCCTTCATTTGGGAAAGTCCCAGTCTCCTGAAACCTTGAGCAGACGAGTCGGTTTGTTCGCAGCATCCTCGCTGTGTCTTTGGAAAGTGCATATGGATGCCAGTCTTAAAAAGTCATGCCCCAACTAACCTGAGCTCTCAGCACACAACGTGGACCAGCAGTATTGGCTACAGTCAGTTAGCCCATTCTGTTCAGAGGGAAGATCTCATTTGCGTTATCAAAATTAAAACCATTCAGCTCGATTAGAAGCACTGGTGGTTATTCCTCATGGTGTGTTCGCATTAGCGACTGGAGGTAGGGTTATTGGCAAGAAAGAGTTCCCCAAGCATGACCCAATGATGCTGGGCAGGGTGAATATTTTCGTCACTTAATTGGGGGCTGGCGCTCCCTGATTTTTCCCTGCCTGACTTGCCGCAAATTGTAGTTGCCGCCAACTAGAACAGCAAACATTCGAATTAGGCATCAAGAATAAGATTTAGTCACATTGTCAATTGAGCCCTTCGAATGAATTGAACTCAAATCCAGGTTTTGACAGAGGCCAGAGGCCCCACGGGGAACAAATCTTAGTGTACGTATGTACAGGTGAACATTCGTGAATGTTCACTGCTTGTGGGCGCCTTCTGCACACCCTCACCCTGTGAAGTTGGATCAATGGGAACATATTCTGGGCTGACGTAAGATGGCACCTTGCATTCGACAATATACAAAATCCGGCTCTCGAGGAAGAGAGAGTTTACTGGTACTGGTTTCTCCACTAAATTGGCCACATGATATGCATCTCGCCGAAGGACTGTTGTGAAGGCTTAGATAGCTCGTAATGTGATAGCATTACTCGTAAGATTCCCGATCGGGGGATGAGGATCTTCTTCCGGACGTTGGCTGGGCGTGAACGTCCTGCGATGGATGGCTCGGTTGCTTACGTAGATAGCGTATAAGCATGCCTGGTGAGCCTACCGGCGGATGGCTTTCGAGGAATGGTCTAGGGTTGCCATCCAAGAAGTAGTCCACGGAACCGAAACTCCAGTAAGACTCTAGAACTACTCCATAGCCGGGAGTCTTGTCCTTGCAGCAAGTAACTACCACCGGATGCCGAGACCGGGGACTGTCACGCGACAACATGAAGATGGACCCATGAGCAGTAATGGTGCTGGAGGCTTGCGTTGCGCTCGCAAGGCAGACTTGGAGTCGTAGTCATAAAATGTCTATCGTCAGGAAGGTTCAGGATGATAACCAACAGGAATGGCCGGACTGGCTGTGATATTTCCTAGTACCCACCTGTTCGTCGAGGTCTGCACGTCATGGTGCCCTCCACACCTAGAACACGAGCGCTTCGCCTTATGCGAGTGTTCTTTATTTTAACCCTAGGGAAGCATTGCGATTGGCCAAAGATGTGGCGCCGATCTCCCGAAGCTAGGTCAAGGAGCTCGAACTCGTGGGATTCATGGTTGGATCGGTGGTGTCAAGGTATCGTCTTTGGTAGCTAGTCCTGCAACCCGTCGCTTTGGAAGCGGAACTGCATTCTCTCCGGGGACGATATGCAGATCAGGATGTGAAGCTCTAAAGGTCTTGGAATTGATCACTACCTGAAGCGGCTCGTTCACGAGCCGTTGAGAGCATTGCTATCAGACACAGCAATGATTGGGTCATGTGTATGATCTGCTTGGCCAAATTGTGATTGATTCACAAAGAAATGGATAAACTCAAGCCATTGGCATCAGATGATATGGCGCGCGCTCATCCGAGATGTGGCCATTTGAATTGAGGGGGATGAATGAGGATGGGTAGAAGGACTGCTTGTCCAGTCAATCCAAGGACAGAGGATAGCGCCGATACCAGCCAGCAGAAAGCTACAAAGATTGTACGTCGGCCTGCCGCGCGCTCGAGGCTGTACTATCGAGCTGGAGAAGTCAGCCAGTCAGCCTGGTTCCCCAGGTGGAAGCTGCGACGAATCAGAGAAGATGGACGCTGGAAAGCGCCCAGGGTTGTGTCATCAGGCCGGATAACATTGAGCACCTGAGATGGCCATGTGGTCAGCGGTTTGCGACAGAAGTAGATAAATGGAAGAAGAAGCACAAATGGAGAGGCAGATTGGCAGAGGCATTCTTCCCACCTTCACCTCTTGCAGCTCTCGTTCTATTCTTATTCTCTCGCTTGCCAAAGGTGGAAGCCAACAAAGCACAAGCTCACAGATCCAGCGAGGCATAGTACAGCTGTTCTTTGCTTTTAGTTTGAGTATCACTAGCGATATTTTGGAATCCATCAGCTCGCCAGCACTCACGTCGCTCGAAATAGGCATCTACTCGCCTATCACCGGCCTGACGGCAGAAGCGACCAGGTTGACAAACAAACAGGCTCGGGGCACACCAAGGACGCGGTAAGACTAGCCTTTGACAGCAGGTTCAACAAACCCAGCCTGTGGCCTGCAGCTGTGCTCTCGCAAGTCACAGTCCTAGGGTGAACGATCGAATCAGGATAGGGAGAATAGAGGCTGAAGGAGCTGGACGGGAAGCCAAGTTGGGTGTGGACAAAGTGCAACCAATCATCGACGATCCGTGCCCACTGTGATTTTTGCCGCGGGCGGCAACCACGACCAAAAAAGCAACAGCTCGGAAGGGGAGGCACGATCCCTGGCTGTATGAGTCGTCTGTGCCGCTGTTTTAACGCCCACCACTCAAAGACGCCCAGCTCCACGTCCACCTCTCATCCATCCACCATCCACCATCCAAACTTCCCTTCCACCACCACGACGATCCTCGCTGCCAACTACACACACCCGTCCTGTCTGCGTCTACATTTCTCTTCTTCCAACCACACACCCTTGGAATTGGCTCAATTCCGCCCTTCAAACACGGGCGCCTCGGTCGTCCACTCGACGTCAGTCATCGCTTCTCGTCCACTGGCTGGTCTATTACCACTCCCGCTATTTGTCCTTTGCCCACTTCTCTCATCCTCTTTCTTTTTTTACTACGCGCCACGGGCCTCCAGTCGTTGAATCCGCTGCACCTTGCTCTTACGACTTACGCCGGTGACTGAGCTGGTCTCATCCTGGTCAGGATTCTTGTGCCACTTCTACCCTCAGAGCTGCCGCCAATACGGAGCACTGTCTCTCTGTTACAGTTACTGCTACTGCTCCAGTGCCCAGCACTGGTCTTCCCAGAAATAGGTCTTGCTCACCTCCTCTGCTTGTCCTAAGTTCTTCTCCTCCCTCTTTACGGCACTGTCTCTTCCTCTCTTTGCTGGTGTCCGTCAGGCTCCTTCACCCAACCAGCATCCTCGACATCAATCAACTGCAAGGCCTTTGAGCACCGACTCTCTCGTTGTCGACGTCAAAATGCCTGCTGTTACGAGACCCGTTCTTCCGCCTCTCCAGACTCCCAAAACCGCCTCCTTCCCTTCTGAGATTGTCGACACTCCCAACTCTTGCGTCTCAGCCTTGATCAAGCAGGAAAATGTAGGAACGCCCATCACTCCGCCTGTCGCCTACACCGAGTTTCTCAAGGCCCTGACTCCGGTCCTGGCGAGTCCTCCAGAGACTGGCGCACTCTCAAGATCCATGTCGGATGAGTCTACAAGTACTCGGCATTCGATGATATCAAATGCCTCGACAACATCCAGCATGTCTTCGAGTCGAAGTGAGAGTCACAAATCTCCCACCAGTTCCGTCCCACCAACCCCATACAATCGCAGAACCCCAACGGCTCTGCGACGATTGAGGATACCCCATTCACCCGCCTTCTCACCATCAACCTGTGGCCCCTCACCCCGCACTGCTATGAGCGGGATGAGTACTGGGAGCCTGCTGTATTCTCCTTTCTCGTCAGCAGATTGGAGTATAGACAGTGCGACTCGACGATATTTTGAAGCCCCAAAGAGTGCCTGTATCAAGCCCGTGAGCGTTCGTTCTGTGGTCACGAGAACGGTAACATACAAGCGATCCCCACCATTAGAACCAGCTCCCAAGGGCAAAAAGCGGAAGATCTCAGCCACGGAGATGCCGCCACCAGCCATGGGAAAAGACAAAGATGGCAATGCCATTTCAGTTAGCAACTTCCCTTCTACACTGGTCGACTCGACCTCGACTTCAACTTCGACCCCGATGAACTCACCCCCGATCAGTCCTTTACCACCGGCAGTGTCTACCCCTTCTACTGTGGTTGCATGAGAATGCCCGAATGCTTGGCTGGCTAATCATTTTCTGGCAATCACGACTCTAGACTCAGCTACTGCTACAGCTGCGAGGCCAGGCTTGTCCTGACAGCGACGACATGTTTTTGTTATCTTTTTTGTACATGATACCACATGACAATGATCATTGGCGCGGCGCTTGGCGTACTGGTACGACCAACAAGATACGAACGAGGAGGGAGACGATGCCCTGATCTGCACTTGAGGCGTCGCATGCACCGGGATTGAACACGGGACGGATACTCTTTGGGAATTTCATATTTAACTACATGATTAGTATTCTTCAATTCTGGGGCAGAATACACTGGAGGGGTGGAAAATTTGAAAAGCACTTTGGGAATTTTCTCGACGTTGGATTCCGCAGCCGGGTTCCAAGCGTAAGAGGGAATGGCGAGGAGAAGGCGGATTGATTGAAGCTAGGCTTGCTTTGCCCCCAGAAAAGAGCAATGTTGCTCATTTCAGATAACGCGGGCCAGGTACCTTCACCATGGCCTATAATGAGAGCTTCTGCAGAAAACCATGGCAAACGAGACTAAGCTTGCAGCCGTTTTGTTTATTGCTCGTGACTGGCCGTGAAGGAATCGCTTGCCATCGAGTTGGCCAGCAGAGCTCGGGCGCATGTACATGGAGGGGCAGTTACGTATCGCAGTTTATTTCTATGTATAAGTAGCTACCCACTGATGAGGAAAGAGTGGATTGAACATGCGATTGGTGCGGTAACCGCGCAAGCAATGGATCGAGCTGACCAGTAGTAAGCTTAGGATGCTATGTTCTCAATTGAGCTCATTGTCCTCTTGAATAATCTCCCAAGCGAAGGAAGACCGGTAGTTGATGTTCAAGAAACACACGAAGCATTTGATCGAGATGATTCCGTGCGGCCATGGGAGACCGACTCCCAAAATCGAAAAGGGGTACGACGACAGAAAGGAATAGAGAAGAGAACAAACTAAACAGGCAGCAAACACCAGCCTTTCCTTCTCTGGCGCACCGGCAATTCTGCCACTGTACATACGTGGTAGCCGGAGTGCAACCGTGCATGTCACCCGCGGTGTGATATCTGCATGGCGAGTACATGTCGCTGGCGGGCCAGACCAGTTTGTTCTGGTTCATCCATGGTTTGGATGGGATGGATCAGGGTGGTGTGAAAAAAGGGGAGGGGTTAAAAGCAGCGAGGTGCATTGACATCGCCCCCTCCTTCCGCCACTGACCCAACCCTGGCACCTTCCCTCGTGGAATTGCCAACGCATCATGCATCCAGGATTGTCGGTTTCCTGGGGCTAAACTCTCTAAGACCACAGCTACGCTCTCACTATCGACCATCTTTCCAGGAATCCCAGCTGGGGTCCCAAACCGCCACACCCACCCCGTTCTAATGATTCTAGCGTGAACCAAATCTGGCCAAACCTCGAAACCATTGGAGAGACGAGCCTTCTACGGTATCCGCTGTACCGCATTCCTGGAACTTCGCTAGGTGGCACTAGGAGAATTTATGATTGGTGAATCCCAATGGCACAAATCGCGAAGTGGGACCAAGGCGCTTCCTCGGACACGCACAGCCAGTGATTTTGAGATGACAGGATGCCCGCAACCGGTCTGACATCATGTGCCTGTGATTGGGAGATTGGAAGAGACATGGCCCCATGGGTCGAAAAGATATTGAACTGGTTCTTCCGGCTATCCTTCCTCGCCCATCCGACTTATTTTTGTGATGGCTGCCTGGTTGATAGGCGAACTCTCATTGATCAATCAAAGAGAAGGGGACCGGGCGCTTACGCTCCTTGGCCTTCATCGGTAGTTTCATTGAGCAAAGGCCCAATACCTCTACGAGTACGAGTAAGCTATTCGATCGTCAGGCCTTCTGAACCAACCAACGGTCCACATACTGACACAAACTTTGCCGATGTTCCAACTGCTTTCCTTGCTGCACAGAGCTCCTGGTCGAAGCCTCGTGTCAGATCTGCCAACTCTTTTCGCTTCCAAACAGAAACAACTCCTCGCCCGGAAGCCTTGAAACCAATATCCTTACCTAATTACTCCGTGCCTCCATCGCCAACGCCGAGGGCAGTTTGCCGACAAGCTCGGATGTAAGCAAACTGGATATGGATGATCCCTATTGTTGATTCTGCCGTGTTCGACCATGTCAATCTATCTTTTTCAGACCCCTCAATTTGTGGATCGTGCCCTAGAAAGCGGCCTCTCCTTAGTTCCTATCTCCTCCGTACTGTAGGTACTATACTCCGTACTCCATCGTGAGACATTAGCAGTGTGATGGAACCTGCACAGAAGTGGGTTCGAGGAAGGGGGTTCTTTGTTTTCGTCTTGTTGATTGCACACTATCATGCTCCTAGTAGTACCGATATGGCTACCAGGGGCTCCTAACCAGCTCTCACTACGACTACTACTCATTAGCAAGACGTCCCTTGCGTTGGCCCCCTCCCTCAATATGACTATCTCCTTGACAAGGAGGCGAACGGGCAGAAAACTCAAATCGAGCATGTGATTCGCTACTGGTGAGGGAAAAGGGAAGAGACGTGCGGGTAGGCTGCAGGAGTGGGCGTTCGCGACCGTGTGAAGAACCTCAAGCGGCGATGGGCAGCGAAACTATTCTTTGCGCGCACGTCATATGCCATGCCGAGACCGAAGCGGAAGTATTCTTCGATTCCATTTACAGCATCCTCAGTAGGCGATTCCCTACTTGGTGTGCGTCGTGTGCATGCCGCATCTCCATATCAAGCACTCTAGGAGACCATTGACACATCATAAGCTGCAGCTCGCCGGATATATATTGGCTGGGCAGAATGGGGGGACCTGATCGGCACCGTCTATCCTCAACGAGGCGAGGCCTCTCATGTTTCCATCTCTTGTGAGATGCCTCGCGTAGAGCAGTCCTGCTTCTGCTTCGTTTCTTGATGCTCCCCAACAGCTCGCTCTCCCCTCGGATGTTTCCCTCTCGGACCGTCCTCGACACCCCCCGGCGGTCAAGTACACAACCACAATCTAAAGTGCGATTAATGGCCGATGCCAGCGCATGACGAGAAGGTGAAGTCTTGCATTAATTCTACAAAACCGACTTGTTGCAAGGATAGGGCTCGTAAATTGTATACTGTACATGTGCATATCATTGATGCTAGAGATGACCACACACGCACAGCCAGAATCGGGCAATATTATGCCTGCCTGTGTGAGCCGGAGCCTATGTTGGTGACCGCCTCACGCTTATTCTCGTAGTTCGACATTGTCAATAGGATACAGTCAACATGAACCCTCCTCGGGAAGTCGCTGCGAGCAACTTTCTATGTCCAAGGCACAATTCGTCATGGTAGAAACACTTTTGTAATGTGCTGGATGTGCCACCCTTTCCTTTACCCCAACTTCGAATTGTACACTTCGTTTTGAACAAGGTAACCCCAACGCTTTTGCCGGACCGCATACATGATAAATGCCTTCACCTCGATTTTTTGCCTTCGGAACCACTGCTCTGACGCTTGACACCGGAACCAGTGGCCTCGGGTTCCTTCTTCGCGGCACGCTCCTTTGCTTGGAACTCTTGGAGAGCGCGCTCGTCCGTCCGATCTGCGTACCACTGGCCGACCTGCAGGACTAGGACACCGACAAGAACAAGGGCCAGGATGGTGTTGCTGGCGGCCAAAACTTTAAGATTGTCCTCGCGACCAAGCACACTATCTCCGGTATCGACGTCGTAGCCGGATGTATCTACATTGTCCAATTGGTCCTGGTCCATGCTCTTGAGACCCAGTCCGTAGGTGCCATCACTGACGATCCGGAGGCCTTTGATGATATTGGCCAGGTAGACAATCACAGCGACCATGTAGAGGACGAGGCTGCCACCGTCGAAGAGCATGTTGCTCTCGCTAGGCTTGTATAGTTTCATGACCAGACCAACTAGTCCCATGGCGAGCATAATGTGGAGAATTCGTGTGATCAGGTTCGGGGCATTGTGCAGTAGCTTCAGATGTGTCTCAATGGCATCGAAGTGCGACGCTGGCGTGACTGCTGTGCTCCATAGGAGTGGATAGTCGTAAGGGAACAGCGAAAACAGGATGCCGAGGAAGAAAGCGACGGCTGTCAGAGAGAGGTTTGGTTAGTTTGATGCCTTTTCTACAACTGGGAGGGGCTTATGGTTCTTACGCGTGATGATAAGGAAGGTTGCGAAACTCGTGCCTGCCATCTTGTGGTCGTCCTGGTGGTGGGATGCCTTGTGTTAGGAGAGAGAGGACTCGTAGGTTTGTAGTCAAAAGCGATAAATTGACTTTTTCCAAAGCGAGCCGATCGCAGAAAGAATCCTTGTTCTCTAGGCCTCTTTGAAGTAAAGTCGCATGGAAGCAGAGGAACGTTCCAACTGGTTTTCTGATGGTATGGAGGTGGAAAGCTGAATACGCTTTTTATAAGATGAGCGGGACACGAAGATGCAGTAACTGAGATGTGAAATTGCAGCACCTCAGATGCAAAACACCAAAAGGAAATGCAACTACTAGCAGTCGTTGTAGTTTGTAGTCCTACCACGGAAAGTTGCGGCTGGGGAGACTGATGCCCAGGAGCTTGAGGATGATGATGTTGCATTCCAGGTACCTGTCGAAAGGCTACTGGAAGCTTTTGTGGGTGCCGCATCATGATAAGGCGATAACGACTGCCGGGTCAAGTTGTTCCGTTCCGGCGAGGGACATTAGTGCCATTTGGAGGGCGAGCTTCCACTCTCCTATGTTTCACGTGATTGAAGACGCCAAAGAAGGTGAGATTGATGGCGCAATCTGGATTTTGTTCTTTGGCGTGGATATGCTAGGTGTTTCGTCCTGTGGAAGGGTTATTTAATTGCTAAAGTTTACATCTGGATCCACACACCTTTGAGTGTCCCCAGAACAATTGCCAGTGCATGAATCCCACCACCCTCGTTCATGATGTCCTCCGCTTCCCCGCATGTTCATCACCAGACAAATATAGAGGATGCATACTATTACTCGTGTAATCCTGACACCTGCTAGGGTTTCCTGGGGTACGAATGACGACATGAGACGAAATATCATGAGATATATTCGAAAAGGGAGATCGAGGCGAGTCAATTCAGGAGAAAATCGGAATCTGATGCCAAGACCGGGGAAACACAATAGATGTCTTGCTCCGTGATTGGCACATGTGAGGAACCGTCCCTGTAAAATCGTCAGCCTGTTTTACCTTGCGCCGCCCGCCGCCCGCCGCCCGTAGCTGCGATTGTTCCCATCATCACCTTTTCTCGCCTCCTTTCATATACTTACTACTACGCACCATATTCTCTTAGATCTCAAGATGCCGACCATGGGTAATTCAAAGCCAGTAGCTGAACTGCCACGATTCCTGCTCCCTCGACTGAGCTGGTCCACTACATCCTTCGCTCAAATCCCTGCACAGCCAGTCCCCATTCGTTCTCTACAACGAAGAAAAGCAGTCCCAAGTTTCAAGCCTGTGTCGCAAGCTCGGCCAATGCATACCACGCCTTCAACAGCATTGGTTCTATCCAAACCTTCTCCACAACGTTCACCACGGCGACCCAGAGCCTACGTCCAACCACTTCCATCCGATGCAGCTCCTATTCGACACAATGGTGTTTATGTCGCCGCTTTCAAGCCCGCCCGTAAAGCCTTCTCTACTACAGCCGTCCAAAAGAAACATCACCACTTTGACACATTGAAGTTCGTGGCAAGATTGAAGGACGAGGGGTTCAGTGAAGCGCAAGCCGTGGCAATGATGCGCGTTCTGAATGACGTGATCGAAGAATCAATCCAGAACCTTACCAGAACAATGGTCCTGAAAGAGGATGCAGAGCGAAGTACATATACTCAAAAGGTCGACTTTGCCAAATTGAGGAGTGAGCTCGCCAACGCAGACAGCACCGAGGCTCAATTGACCAGAACAAGCCACGACAGACTGTCCAGCGATCTAGCCAAGCTTAGCTCCAGGCTGCGTGATGAGATTGGCAGGACACAAGCTAGTGTACGTCTTGACCTGAACCTCGAGAAGGGTAGGATAAGAGAAGAAGCAAATGGCCAGGAGATGCGCATCAAAGAGACCGAAGCTCGTATCGAACAAGAAGTCGCAAGCCTGAGAGAACGGGTCGAAGCAGTCAAGTTCTCGACTTTGCAATGGCTAATGTGAGTTGTAAGCTTGTTCTTTGTGGCACATGCGTTACTAACATGCTTCACAGGGGTGTATGCACGGGTACAGCCGCTTTGATCCTGGGTGCCTGGCGTTTACTGATGTGAAGTATTATTTCGTCTCCGTGTCTGTCTGGAATGGACAGAGTATCTCTGGGAGAGCCAACTGTTCTCTCTGTCGGAGGAGTAGTTTGGCCGGCGTCCGTGCATGCGACCTTCTATGCACTAATGTGGTGGTACAATGTAGCCGAGCGGCCACTCCCCGACTTTCGGTCATCGCCACTCTTGTTCTTCGGAGTGCAAGTCTATATGTACGACGCGAATACTCCTGATGGCTCGCAAATGACATAATTCGCGCTTTCTCACAATGGCGATTCTAACCTCGGTGTTGTGTCGGCTGTCCGGCTTAACGAGTGGAAGACACCACGCGAGTGGATACTTCTCCACATCTTAATCAACCTTGTGTACGCAATGTGCGAGTGACCTCATCCGCTTCTTCGAAACATTTAGGAAATTCAAATGAACTCTAACTTATAGCTCAAGAATTTCTTAAGAAAACGTCATTGCGATCGCCCCGCGCGAGACTGCCATCGCCTCTCCAGCAAACCTGGATATGCTGTGACCCGTTACAAGAAATTGTATTCAGCTTGAAGATTCTTACGCAATATCACAAAGCCCGGCCTCTTGCATCAATTTATAACCCGATTCCCAAAATGTCTGAAACAACATCGAAAGTAAAGTCATGGATCCACACCAAAGCCGGATATCCCCAGACTCTTACTCTTTCAACTACAGATGTACCAGTAGCACCTGCGCCGTCAGCCTTACTGATTCAAGTCCATGCAGCTGCATTGAACCCGGTCGACATCCAGCTGATGAACTTTCCATTGAATTCCCTACCATATCTGGATGGACCTAAGATCCCTGCAAGAGATTTCTCGGGGACGGTTTTAGCTGCTGGACCGGAGACTGAATTCGAAAAAGGAGACGAAATTTACGGTGTTTCTTTGTCAATGAATGGCACTGGCTCGCTCACGGAGGTAGCTCACATCGACACCAAAGGCGCATGCATCGTTAAGAAACCCAAACACTTCTCATGGCAACAAGCGGCAAGCTTACCACTGGTTTACCTGACAGCCCGGATGTCCATCGAGAAATGCAAGCCGTTCCTGAAGGCGTCGACCCCATCAGAAAACAGACTTGTAGTCCTAGGCGGCTCCTCTGCCACTGGAATCTACACTGTTCAGATCGCCAAATCACTTGGCTGGACAGTGCTCTCTAGTTGCAGTGGTCGGAATATGGACTTTGTCAAAAGTGTCGGCGCTACAGAGACGGTTGATTACACCGCTTCACCGAATGCTGTGGTGGAGGCCGTTAAGCAATTCTCCCCGGGCGCGATAATCGACTGTGTTGGTGGGACAGAGACGGTTGGGCTGGCGCCTCAATACGTCACTATAGTCGGAGATAAAACTTCTCGGTCTTCGTTGGGCGGTAGTGCACTTTACCTCACCCATCCGAGGATGGTCCTGCGATGGCTACTGGGTTATCTGGGTGTTGTCAACTCTTATGAGTGCATCACATTGGATCCAAGGAAGGAGTGGCTAGATGAGACAACCAAGCTGGATCCTGAAAAGAATATCTTCATTGACAGTATATTTGACTTTAGCCGAGCCAAGGAAGCTTTTGAACGATTGAATACCGGGCGAGCAAGGGGAAAGGTTGTGGTGAGTATTAAGAGTTGATCGTGCTGACAACGTATGGGGAAACCGATGCATGGATCTCAGTCATCAAATATGGTCATTTTTGTCACCTATCAATTATAGTATAACTTGATATTGATAGAGAAATAAGAGTATACTGTCAAACGCGCTCTGTAACGACGTTGGGCGATTTCGTGTAGAATTCAGGTGGTCAATGGTCGCTGGTTCACTGGTCACGCGTGTCAAACGGAATCCGGGGAAATTCACATGCAACGAGTTCCGCTGATCATCCGACGTGTGTGTGTGCCTGGTTCCCTTCTTGACTCTGCCACCACTTACGCTTTCTATCATTATTTTCGCTGCAGCAGCCTGCGGAGGCCTGGAGCTGGCAACGTGTCACAAGCTTTCTCTTCATGACTTGGGATTTCTCTAAAGTTTGGCCCACCCATAGATGAGGTCTGCGACTTCCGTTCCGCCAACATTCGACTCGATCCGTGACCTGTACCACGTTCCATCGCTGTTGATCCTCCTACTCGCCCCCTGTTCCCTCAGTGCCTAGCAATGCCGCTTTAGCAGCGCGTGCAAAGCCGCAAGCTCTGCATCACATTGTGCATCATCGCAGCAGTGATCTACTACTTCAACGGATCTGTTCCGCAGTTTCTGGAAAAACTTTGGGAAGGCGTGCGAGAAGAGCTCCTGGAACAGCTTCTGGCCCTTTCGTATTGGGGTCAAGTCCCTGCGAGCTACAGAGTAGTGGCTCAAGCTATTCTTCTCGCCATCCTTGGGCCAGCCGATGAATATCTAGAACTCGTCGAGCAGATCTACCATCAAGAAATTGGGCAGCTAGACTCGTGACACTTTCAAGATCCTCGCTCAAGGTGCAGGCTTTGGGACGAGCATTGGAAGAGGGGCCAGCAAGCTGCCAGAGGATCACAATGAACAAGTCTTTTATCGAGCGCATATTTCCCCAATCTCCAGGTAGCCGGTTGCCTCAATATGAGTATGACTACGCGCCTTCATCTTCAGGATCTCCAGCATCCCCTCCTCGTATCGCCCTGCAGGAATCAACACTCTCTTCTCTGCGCTCTCGAGGGGGTTCATCTTCCCCACAAAGGGCCAGATCCCAGCATCTGTCACCGTCTCTTGTCCGCCACGACGATCCTTTCCTTTCCGTCGAGCGTGCTTCCAAGTCTCTTGAGAGAATTCTGCAAACCCTACTAGATGCTCAATCAGAAGGACTCAGTGCAGGAATTGGCTCGGACGAAGGGGACGAAGTCTCCTCAGTAGGAAGTCCTACACCTACGCCTTCTGCGGTGACACCGACAAGTCGAAGAGATTCGGGTTTGAAAACAATACCAATAAGACAGCCGAAACCCAAGAAACTCACACTCCGCGGGGCCAGGAAAGGACTTGGAAAATCCATGAGAGAATTTGCGGATCTCAAGAGGCACGAGTTGAGGCTGATTGAAAAGGAAGTGGCGGCCCGTGACCAAGCGCTCAAGCAAGCCTCTGATCTGGGAAATCAAAGGAGCGTGTTGGACGATAAGATTTACAGAATCCAGCACGAAGAGAACTCAGCGGGTCTACAGTCAGAAGTGCAAAAGGTCGAGCAGGAGATTCGAGAGTTAGAGAACACTCTCTTTGAACTAAAAGCCAGGCATCGGCATCTGACTACACGGCTACGAGAAGAAGACAGCACAAAAGGGTCCAAATTGAGCTCCTACAACGAATCAGTCAGACTGAACGAAAGTCAAGCACGCACTTTCCTACGTCATCCCCCCATTGTACAAGGTTTGCGACCAAATTTTGCAGGTGGAATGTATGCGTTGAAGCCCGAGCGCAGGACGCTGCAAATGGCGCAAGAACAATGGACTGCGGAAGTGGAATTGCTGAATTTAAGGAAAAGCGATGTCGAAAACGAGAAGACTGCGCTCGTAGAGGGCTCAGCTCTGTGGCGAGATGCCGTCCACCGGATTCACGAGTTTGAGAAAGAACTGAAGGCTCAGACGCGTGACCTGAGCCAGTCTCAATTACAGTCGTACTCGGGCGATCCTGCGCTGGCCAAGATGGGGTTAAAGGCTAGTATGCAAGTCATCCTGTCGAAATTGTCGACTCTGACGTCCGAACTGGAGAGAGATCTTAAGTGGGCGGAGGATAGAAATTGGAATCTCCTCATTTGCTCCATTGGCGCCGAGCTCGCGGCTCTCGAACAGGCTAAAGGCATATTGACAGAGACATCGGCTTTTGCGAATTGGGAGATTCATCACACGCCTGGAGACGGTGCGGGCATCAACGGCGATACCGACTCTCTTATCGACGACGATCAAGATGCGCCGCATGAAGATCTCTTGAATGAACTATCTGCGGCCACCGCCGCCAACATGAAGCCACGAAGCAGAAGCCCCGGTGAGACCAGCAACCAGAGCCTCGAGGATACTTTACGTGAGTTCGGGACAGATGCGAATGAAGTGGGGATGAGCACGGAAACCGAAAAGGAGAAGTTATCTTTGAAGGCCACGGCCGTGCATGAACCCATGTCGGAGAGCGAAGACGACGATCCTGGTCCAGACTTCTTCTTGTCGCATTAGCTACCAAGTCTTTGATTGGATTTGCCTCTGCCCTTTGAGGTCCACTGTAGCAAGGGTGGAATTGTATTTGAAGTCTGTAAGACTAGCTAGTCAATACCGGTAGTAAGGAAGCCGTGGAGGTGTATAATGCAGCAGAGACCGTAGCATTCAGAGGCGTGGTTGTTAAGCAAACG
This sequence comes from Exophiala aquamarina CBS 119918, assembly GCF_000709125.1. Classification (NCBI taxonomy): domain Eukaryota; kingdom Fungi; phylum Ascomycota; class Eurotiomycetes; order Chaetothyriales; family Herpotrichiellaceae; genus Exophiala; species Exophiala aquamarina. The sequence goes on from NW_013550587.1 coordinate 2,854,758, forward strand.
TGGCGAGACTGCCCAGGTAGATTTTTCCAGCTACTAACTAGTGGCTTTCACGGTGCATTAAGTTGGAATCGTGATGGACAATAGTAGTCTTGCACTAATAAATTCATGGCATCACTTTATCTGGTCGAACCATATCCAAACATGCATGCGGTCTCATTTCCCTTGGGAAATGATTTATGATTGCGGCAGTCGCTCGGCGACCCTCCGACGAATCTCTGTGCTTGAGATCTTGGTGTCAAAGCCCTTGTTCACCTCCTTCTCCTCGATTTCGTCCTCGCCACCGACACCTGCATCCAGGACGTCGACCTCGAACACCTCCAACGCCTTCCATCCTTTCTCGCCACGCTTCTCGTTCACCGCATTCCCGCCCGCCCGCGTTTCTGCGGATATGACCAATGCTGAGATATTTTCATCGGCAATTGTTGGCCCGTAAGGGTCGGAAATCTTGGTATAGTTGATTGTGATCTCATCCGTTGGAGGAGCGTTTGTAGAGTAAGTAACGCGCACGACGCGACCATTTGGCCCGGGGTCATCAATCTGTTGGACAGTCCGAATGCTAGGAACGTCTCGATGGAAGCTAAGGATAGATTCGACGAACTCGGCTGTCCTTTGCTGCCGAGTGTCCCAGGACTCGACAACGTTGCCGTACTTTTTGTTCACGAGCAGTTCGTCGCCTGTGATGCCCACGGTGATGAGGCGGGGAGACTGAGAGCTGGGCTCGGCGGCGAGGATGGTGCCGGTCAAGAGAAGTTTGTGTCCGATATGCAGGTGGTCGAAGGTACCACCTACGGCAACAGAGGAGTGATTCTGCAAGGGGCGGTCATCGACCAACGTTTCCAAGGACTTGGATGCTGGTGACAAGGAGATGGCTGGACCAGATGGTAGACGCTCGGCAGATGGCGGAGAAGCATTGATGGAATTATATGCGGTGAGAAGTTGCTTGAGAGCTTGTTCGCCCGGTTCACCATCGACAGAGTAGAGGGTTGTATAGGGCCTGGAAGACTTGACGAATGTCGTGATGTCAACGATGGGACCAGCGAGGGACTGCTTTCCGGCTATGCCTGGAGGCAGAGAAGAGATACGAGGCTCAAGAATGAAGACACGCACGTCCAAGCCACCAGGGAAGTCTAGATCAATGTTCAATCTCGAGGCTGAGCTAACAACAAGGCTGTAGATTGAGGAGAGGAGAAGTTGATATGGAGCAAAGGCCGATGCACGGGGGCATTTCAAAGCCAGCGGGTAAGAATCCGAGAGGACGACAGCGATATCTAACCTGACCAGGGAATCGTTCTCTGGATTGTCTCCGGTGACGAGGCTGGGTAGGAGCGTGTCCAGAGTGATTTTATAGGCTGATTTGAGAGACGACAGCGGGGATGAGAGAGCCAGTGCTGGAAGGAGAAGCAGAGATATGTCTTTGCCGGGAAGAGGTGGCATATTGATAATTCTTCAGGGTGCAGATATTGGGTTTTATATTCTTTGGTGGCTTCTCGAGACGTGGAATATCAGAGGCAGATGGTACGGAGTGCTGATATATGTTTAGGTGTATAATATACCTCCGTACCGAGGTAGAATAACACTTAACAATAGTCAGACCAGATCAGTCGGGCGTCCTTAGTGGTAGGCTCAAGTCTCTATAGCTACAGGACATGAACTGATGGACCCGCGCCTTAATTCTACCTCGGTGGTATCAGGAGGTGAGTATATTGATACTTTTGCGAATATGAATATCAGTCCAGTTGAGGTCGTGGTTGTTGGTGGTAAGATGGAAGGTGGGGAGGAAGTACTGTTTTAGCCGTCAGATGTGGAAAGAGGTACCCGAGTTGCCCAGTATAGGTATGTGCAGTACTCTGTACCTGCACCCTCTCTACCAGCCACTGCAACTGCTCCCGCACCCACGTAGGTTGGGCCACCATGCATTCATCAGCCTGACTCTATCCAGATTGTTGTTGTTAGAATGCCCTTCCACATTCCTCATCATCACCGGCAAGCCTCCGAGCCTCAGACTCCCCACGACAACCACTTTTCGCTGTCCCATGCTCTCTACTCGGCAGGGCACGCTTTGACTTCGATCGGCCATCCTTCACACGACCAATACCAACACCCACAGCAGCAGCAGCAGCAGCAGCACAACCAACAACACCCAAATCAAAGTCAAAAGCAGCAGTGGCCCGCTCAAGCCCCTCCCCTTCCTTCCGCCCAGTCCACTGGCATCTTGCCCACCACGGCGTCCGACCAAAACAGATCCAACACCAATGGCAATACAACGGCCACCGTGATCCCCTACCGCTCTGGGCCCCCTCAATACGAGAATCAGTACTCGGGCCTTAGGCGCTCGCTGACCGTTGGCCGCCAGTCCGACGATCTTCTGCTCAACACCAACCCTCCTCCGCCCTCCGCCATGAGCGACCTCCACCACTATGGTGCTCCGCCAGCATATGGTGCTCCTCTACCTGCACCAGGAGATCAGGCTTTGTCAATAAATATTGACCCTTCCACCCCTCAACACCCCTCCAGCTCTGCCGCCAACCTCCAGGCCAATCCCATTCCTGGCACTCTCCAGCCCGGCCTAGTCAACAGACCTGCCCCTAATCCTGCTCAACTGGGTGCGAGCAGTGTCGCTCCCAGTCTTCCTCAGTTGCCTCAAATATCTACTCAGTTGCAACAGCCTGTGCTCACCGGGAGACCCTCCACAATGAATCATTCCCACAGCTATTCGCGCTCGAGTCCGGGTGTCATGGACCAGCCCAAGTACAAACCATTTACAAACCACACTCCCGAACAGGGGAAATATAGCTCGACCTCGAGTGCCTATGTTCCTAGCACGCCGCTTGGTCCTTCCTCATACTCTCCTCTCGCCCTCGCCGATGTACGTCTTCGCGGAGACACCAATTTCTCCGACATCCCCTTCAGTCCCAATTTGGCTCCAGAAAGCGACATCGGCCAGTATCCTCGAAATAGTAACTACGCAGCGCCTTGGCCGATATATGCTGTTGACTGGTGCAAGTGGCCTCCTCGGTCAAACAATGGCTCCGCTGGCAAAATCGCGATCGGTAGCTATTTGGAGGACAATCACAATTATGTATGCATCCCTATACTAAGCCCCTCTCCGCTCAACACTGGCTAACAGAAGAGCAGATTCAGATATTAGACGCTCAAAGGTCCCAGATTGACTCAGAAAACCCACATGCTGAAAGAGGGTTGGAGTTCATCAAGACTGCAGAAGCCACACACGCATATCCTGTTACTCGGATTTTGTGGGAACCTCCTTCGTCCAACAAGCAGGCTACTGACCTGCTAGCGACCTCCGGTGACCACTTGCGATTGTGGTCGTTGCCCAATGATCAACACGCCTATCAATCCAACACCCTATCCCGTTCAAATAGCACCAACACTCCGCCTCTGCAAAAGCTCTCCCCCTTGGCTCTTCTCTCCAATTCAAAGTCCCCTGAACATACAGCGCCGATAACGTCGTTGGACTGGAATGTTGTCCAGCCTTCTTTAATCATTACTTCTTCCATTGATACCACTTGCACCATATGGGACATTCCAACTCTCACCGCCAAAACACAGCTCATCGCACATGACAAGGAGGTCTATGACGTTCGATTTTGCGCAAACAGCGTTGACGTATTCGTATCCTGTGGAGCAGATGGGAGTGTCAGAATGTTCGACCTAAGAAGTCTTGAGCATAGCACCATCATTTACGAACCTTCAGAGAAACAGCAAAATAAGGACTGTAAGTAACTCACTTCAAGCCAATCACTAGACTTCATGAGAGAATTAACGAACTAAATTCCTTGCTAGCATCCGATCCCTTATCCTCTTCACCGACCCGAACACCCTCAAACCTTCCCTTCCCGCCTCCTTTACTACGTATTGCCGCCTCTCCCCACGATGCTCATCTCCTCGCCACTTTTAGTCAAGATTCATCGGTCATCCGCGTTCTTGACGTCCGTCAGCCGGGCCAAGCCTTACTTGAACTCAAGGGTCATGGCGCATCGGTAAATTGCATAGACTGGAGTAATTCTCAACGCGGTGTCCTCGCTTCTGGGGCTGACGATTGTTGTGTCTTGCTTTGGGATCTAATGGGCTCCAGTGCGAGTGGAATCGGCAACCAAACAGCAGGTATTACCGCACCGGCCAGCGCCACTGGTACCGCACAGCCCGGAGGCACAGGTCAGGAGAGAGGCCCGAGCGCTGTGTGGGAATGCGCCCATGAGGTTGCCAATTTGAGCTGGGCCCCCGGTATGGGAACGCTAGGTGTTTGTGGTGGAAAGGGACTCTGGGGTGTTCAATTATGAGCCAACGGCCACTTCTGATCTGAAAGTTCATCCTTCGCTTTCAGGGCGCAACGTGCTTCCGAAGCGCGTTTGTTTGCATTGTACATCCTACTTTGAAACAACAGATTTGGCAGCGGTTCACTTGATGATGCCTTCCCGTGAGACGAAGCTATGAGTTGATCCCAAATGTTCCCAGCAGCATTCTGAGCAGATGATATGGATTTTGAAATAGAGGAATGGAGAAAGGGGTTGAAGTGTTTTATTTTCTTAAAAGGAAGACATACGGTAAAGAATTCTTGCATAGATACAGCTTTTTCGTTCATATTGAGCGATGGCGTTGTTGTTATTACTATACCGTAGGTCAGACGAGTTGCGGATTTTGTGTGCATGCATGCATGGGATGGAGGACGTAAAAGGAGCATAGAATACTGCTTACTACATACTACGTGTCTCGGCGCGGTGAGGTTTGATCGATCGATTGCTCTGTCTAACCGTAAGAACTATCTATAGTTGTTACTAGGCTGTCTAAGTCTATTGATGGGATGGAAGTGGCATCTCGAGCATGGCTTCGCCCAAAAGGATTTCAGAGATGCCAGCCGCAACCCAGGCAGCAGGCCCACAAAAACAACAAGGACAACAGCAGGCAGGAGAAGAGCACAACGCCCTGCCTAGGTGTGAGCGTAGATGCTTGCATATCAAGTATCTATTCTAGCTCGTCCTAGCATTTCTGGTCTATATGTGTTGTTTGTAAACCGGCCGACTGGAGCCCCTCTCCGATGATTCATGCAAGTAAAGCATGGCAATGGGAAGCTCCGATGGAAATACATGTCGTCTTTTTCTCTTCGATCATGCCATAGGATATGAGCACATAAAACAACCAAAAGCAAATCAGGTGGACTCAAGAGGGGGAAGGCTCAATAGGTCTTGACTTTCCCATTCGCCACATGACCATTCACTTGATCTTTAAATGTAGGCACATCTTTGACTGTCGCTTTGTTCAAGAAGACCAGTCGCTCAACGAACTTCAGAGCCTCGTCGATCACGATAACTGGTGCTGAGATGTAGACCACAGCGGCCCACTCTCTCAGGTTCAAGGGCTCGATGCTGAACAAGGTCTGCAGGAACGGTACGTAGAGAATGGCGAAGTGCAGCGCCATGGAGAGCATGATCGCGTAGATTAGCTTCATGTTCTTCCACAATGGCATTGACAAGAGTGATTCCGATGAACTGAGGGCGTTCATGGCGTTGAACATTTCGATTACGACCAATATCGAAAGCGACATAGTCGATGCGGTTCTCGTCACGACAGAGCTAGAGCTGAAGATGCTGCAGTCAGTATTGAGGTAGAGCGGATTGACCAGAGAGCATTTATGGAAATTGCGTAGTTGTGCGAAACTGATTTGTGGGCCGCTCTCGTAGAACATGAACCACCACACGTATCCAAAAACTGTGGCGGCGCCAACATAGGTGCCAACTACCATATATCGGAAGAAGAGCCAGCCGGATACCAAAGGTTCGTCGCGTTTACGTGGACTTCGTCGCATCACATCATTATCTGCTGGATTAAATGACAAGGCCGTGGCGGGTAATCCATCGGTCACGAGGTTTACCCAAAGAAGCTGGACTGGGATGAGGGCTTCTGGCAAGCCTAACGCTGCAGTGAGGAAGATGGAGACGACCTCTCCAATGTTGGAGGAGATCAAATACCGGATGAATTGTTGGGTGTTGCTGTAGATGGTGCGGCCCTCTTCGATGGCAAGTTCGATGGTAGCAAAGTTGTCATCGGCAAGAACCATGTCAGCGGCAAGTTTGGCAACGTCGGTTCCACTACCCATGGCGATACCAATGTCAGACTTTTTCAGTGCCGGTGCATCATTCACGCCGTCGCCAGTCATGGCAACGACCTCACCACTCGCTTGCAGGAGATCGACCAACTTGGACTTGTGAGTCGGTTCGACTCGAGAAAACAGAGAAGCCATCTTCACAGCTTCCACTTTCTCGCTCTCACTTAGCGAGTCGAACTGGCGGCCTGTGAATGACTTGCCATTGAGGTTCTCGCCGGGTTGAAAAACACCAATCTGCTTGCAGATGGTTTCAGCGGTGTTTTGATTGTCTCCAGTGATGACGATAACTCTGATGCCAGCTTCCTTACATTTACGGATCGAAGCTGCAACCTCTGGACGCGGGGGATCAAGCATACCAACAAGGCCAATAAGTGTCATGTTTTGCTCGAGTTGAGCATATGCTTCGGTCGTCTTTGCTGTGTGTAGAAGTTTATTCCCGCTCACATTTTCAATGCTGGCAATGGCCAGGACTCGAAGACCGCGTCGACCATATTCGACCACTTCCTCGGCAATCTGAGAGGTGTGTTTTCTAGTGATAGGAACCTTTTTGCCGTTTGCTCCAAGGATAACATGCGAACACCGATCGAGGACTGATTCAGGAGCACCCTTGACTAACAACTTCTGATCCTCGCCCGTGCCAGCCAGGACCGACATGCTTTTCCGATCTCTTGAGAATTCATACATTCCTTGGAAGGGTAGCTTCTCCTCGTAATATTTGCTCGCATAATGAGTTCGTTCGCCTAGGGCAAGTCCAGATCGTTTATTGTTGGTCGCAATATCATCAGTCCCGATCTTCTCGACAAGGACGCGGAGGGCACCTTCAGTCGGCTCGCCAATGCTAGAGAAAGTGTGGTTCTTTGGATCGAAAGCCAAACGAGCCTCATTACAAAGAGCCAGGACCTCAGACATTTGCATTAACGTGCTAGAAACAACGGCGGGGTTCTCCAATGCCTTTCCATGGTGTAGAAGATCACCATTGGGCGAAAAAGTTGTGCCTTCAACTTGGATTTCCTCGAGACCATTGCCAGCTTCGTTCAGGTAGACAATTTTCTCCACACTCATTTGATTGGTTGTAAGAGTACCAGTCTTGTCGGAGCAGATGACACTGCAACTTCCCAAGGTTTCGACGGATGGCAGACTTCGGACAATTGCGTTTTTGGCAGCCATCCTCCTTGTCCCGAGTGCGAGACATGTTGTAATGACCACGGCCAGGCCTTCCGGAATGGCTGCAACGCCGAGAGAGACGGCGATTTTCAGATAGTAAATCGCACCTTTAGCCCAGCTGCCTCCATGGGAAGGATCGTTGAAGTGCTGAATGTTGATGAGCCAGACCAAGATACATATCACAGTGATGACCTTGGCCAAGGTATCTCCAAAGTTGTTTAGCTTCTCCTTGAGTGGTGTAGGCTCTGAGATCTGCGAGACGATGCTATCGTGGATATCGCCAATGGCAGTAGAAGATCCTGTAAGAACTACAACCGCAACCGCATGCCCAGTCACCACTGTAGTGCCCGAAAAAAGGATGTTGATCTGATCTTGTTTGACCGCCTTCTCGTCCGTGATTTGCCTGGTTTCTTTACTGACGCTCTCACTTTCACCAGTCAAAATCGCCTGGTCGATGGCGAAATTGTTGCTCTGAATAGAGACCAGGCGACAGTCGGCTGGAATTCGATCGCCAATAGCAAGTGTAATGATATCGCCAGGGACCAACTCTTCAGCCTTGATCTTCTGGACCGTTCCATTTCTAAGGACCTTTGCTTCATTCGCTGAGTATTCTTGAAGGGCAGCGATTGCCTTTTCAGCACTGCTCTCTTGAGTCACACCAACGATTGCGTTCAGGATAAGGATAGTGAGGATCTGTCATCTGGTGAGTCTGTGCCTAGTACAAGGGCGAAAGGGAATGTCTTTCACTGACCACCACGGGATCGACGAACGCAGTCCAATCATCGGTTTCTTCGAAAATTGCGAGCACAAAGGATATTGCGGCAGACGCAAGAAGAATCAGAACTAACTGATCTTTAAATTGCTCAAGCACGAGTTGCCATAACGGTGTAGGAGGGTCTTCTGGGAGTGCTGCGAGGGTTGTCAGTACGGCGCGTCTTGCAAGGGGTTATTTAGGATGTACAATTGCTTCCATAGCGCTTTCGAGATTCCGTGACTTGCTCAGAGGAAAGTCCACTGGATTCAGAAACATCAAAATGCTTGAGGACCTCGGGAACTGAGCGGACATAGGACTGCTCCATGTCGAAGAGGCGGAGGGATGGGAATTGGTCAGGGCAAAGTAGGGACTCGGAGTTTGCAAAAGGACCTTGTCGAAGCCATGCACGATACAAATCTGGACTTGGACTTCTAGCAGACTGCAGTCTATGAAAATCGAGGGCTTAGAAAAGAAAGACTACGTCAAAGGAGCGACTTATCGGGACCATGCCCCACGTGGAGATCTGAACACGGTGGACACTGTGAACATTTTTCTATTGTCACGTCACGGGCGTGGAAAATTCCAGACGCCGGGGACAGGGCCTGCGACGCAGCAGCCAAGGAAGGAGCGAAACGGGAAAGAGGCGAGTTTCAGTTTTGGGCTCTTGGCCTTTGGGGACCCCGAAAGGCCACAGCGATAGGGGAGCTAGAGGAGATAGAGGAGACGCCAGGGAGTGCTGGCAACGAGGTACTCTGTCCGTTGGGCTGAGACGAAACGCCCGCCGACTCTGGCTGGATCCTGGCTCTCGAACATCGGTTCTTCTCTGATACAGGTAGCATGACAGGGGGTTTGATCGCTAAGAAAGGAATTCCACGAGGCTCGTGCTGCAGCCTGCAGCTGTTTAACTTGCTATTCGGTGCTCCTTCCTTTGCTGCCCCGTCCCGTGGAGTTAAGAATGTGGGAATGTACAGCACGTGCTCACCAAGCCCTAAGAAGAAGGGAGCACTGCTGGGATGGATATAGAGGCAGGAAATCGCATTGATGAACAATCGGCCCGCAGCTGAGTTGCACATGTCAGGCTCAGGCTGTTGACAGCGCCGCTATATCAGTTGGAGAGTCGCATGACTGATTGTGATTGTTTGAGCGTCAGCACCAGACGGCGTAGGGATCACAAGCAACACATTCAAACCGAAAGCGGGATGACTGGTCAACATGCAAGTATAATAATAGAGGCTAAAGTGAAGCCGGACAAGCTAGAGGAGTGATCGGGTTATCGATTCACCAATTCGAGTCACAGCTTGTTTTGCAGATGTTGCCAGATTGACTGGAATCAGTTGGACCCCTGTTTGTTTCTTTGCTCGATGGGTTGGAACTTGACTTGCCAGGTGTGAGGCGCTTGTCAAACACAACAAAGCAGCCCAGCCCAGTCCCCCAACCCACCAGCCCCCAGCCCACAGCCCACCCAGCCTACCCGACTGCCCAACTCCATAGCCTAACGAGCGCTTCTCTGTTCATCGCCGATGCCCACAGCTCAGAGCCCACCGCCCACTACCCGCCACCCATACTGTCAGGCACCCCTTCCCCCGTCTTCAATTCCAGGTGCCAGGTGCCAGGTGCCAGGTGCTGAGACTCATGATCGCCTAGCCAGCATAGCAACGTAGCCTGAAGCTGAAGCTGAGCCTGAGCCCATACGTACAGCTACACCACTCCTCCCACTCCTAACTAACTCGTAATTAGTACTGCCTGTGTCCTGGTACCTGTAACTCGTCGCTCCTCATCCAGTTCACCATTCACTCATCCACCGTTCGCTCACCAACCAACTTTGCTTCTACTCACACTTGCTCAACTCTGCACTGCAACCCCGTCTCATCACCAGACGCCCATCTCTCCCTCAAATTTCCATCCACAGTCAACAATCTCCATCTTCCATCTCCCACAATTACCTCTCCTTCACGCATAATCTCCATCTCATTCCCAAACCTTTTCTTTCATCTTTGTCTAATCATTCCACACCTCCGACAACATGGCTACTGACGTGAGTATCACCTTGTCCCCTTTCACCCCGCCGCCCAAATTCTGCTTGTCCAGCTCACTCTGTCCGACCCGATCTCCTCCCCCTCCCCCAAGTCCATCTCATTTGATAAGGAACGATGCTGACATCTCTATCACTTGCAGCGCGAAAGGTAATCCTACCACTCTTACCTCATACCCAGCAATTGTTCCTAACAATCTCTTATAGCAAAACCTTCCTCGCAAGGCTCTGCGAGCAGGCCGAACGCTATGACGAAATGGTGAACTACATGAAAGAGGTTGCAAACGTATGTCCTGGCTTCACCCATCACCCTCGCATACCGTGGCAACTCGCTAACTAGTAAAAAGCTGGGTGGAGAGTTGTCTGTCGATGAGCGGAATCTCCTTTCTGTTGCCTACAAGAATGTAGTGGGCACTCGACGTGCTTCATGGCGCATCATCTCCTCTATCGAGCAAAAGGAAGAGTCAAAGGGCTCCGACAAGCATGTCACTACCATCCGTGACTACCGCCAAAAGATTGAGACCGAGCTTGAGAAAGTCTGTCAAGATGTCCTTGACGTCCTAGATGAGGCCCTCATCCCCAAGGCCGAGTCGGGCGAGTCGAAAGTCTTCTATCACAAGATGTATGTGTCTTCACAGCTCATCCGCCATCAGTAGATTGACTAACCCCATCAATAGGAAGGGTGATTATCACCGATACCTTGCCGAGTTCGCTTCTGGGGAAAAGCGCAAGGTTGCCGCCACCGCAGCACACGAAGCCTACAAGGTATGACCGTTATCCTAGAGAAGTACGAGTGTGTCCTGACCACCCACATCTAGAATGCTACCGATGTTGCACAGACTGAGCTCACCCCAACACACCCCATCCGTCTTGGTCTTGCCCTCAACTTCAGTGTCTTCTACTACGAAATCCTCAACTCTCCCGATCGCGCCTGCCACCTTGCCAAGCAGGCCTTCGATGACGCTATCGCTGAGCTTGATTCGCTCTCCGAGGAATCGTACCGCGACAGCACATTGATCATGCAGTTGCTGCGAGACAACCTAACATTGTGGACCTCGTCCGACGGTGGTGAGGGAGATGCTGGTCCAGCTGGTGACGCTCCCAAAGAAGAGAAGGCTGCCGAGCCCGCCGCCGCACCAGCCGAGCCCGCGGAGAAGACAGAGGCCGCTCCTGCTTCCTAGAAGTGTTGTCTCATGGCTGATGGTCACCTGAGCAATGATCGCCTCTTGGGGCGACTCTTGCTTACGACTCTTTCAATGTTTACTCCGGCAGGGTTATTGCTCGAATGGCAGCCTCCCCTTGTCTTGCGAGCACGGATTCTAGGTTTTGCACTGGAAGGCGCGTATCAAGTTGAATCATTCCAAAGGCGAGAGATAAAGGCAAACGACGATTCCCCAACCCAAACCCCGAGAACCAGGGCTCAATTCCCCAAAACCCCAATTATCCCCCTCTATGTCGAATGCAAATCCAAGCAAACACTGTTTTTCCATTTTAGTCTCCTACAATACCACTTAGCTTTAGCTTTGGTGGACCGAATAAGTGGAGTTAGCAAGCGTGTGAATGGTCCACAATCACAATCAGACGTCCGGATCACTCTTTCATTCTTTCTGCCATCCATTCTTTGTACTGGCTCGGCTGTCAGTTCTACAGGGTGAAAACAAAGATCTGTTCGAACCTGTCGCTCCTATCCCATGTCCCAAGTTTCAACACAGGCCTAGCCCACGTGACTCAACCCAACGTGCATCCTGCCGCAGCGCTTGGCGAAGCTAAGCTGCTTTGGGTGCCCGCTGGCCACATAATTATCAAAACTCTCTGGCTGAGTTCATAGGACTGGAAGTCATGATCTCATCTTCCGAGGACCTTGCCCTGGCCTTTCGACTCCATACCGCTACTACCAATGATCTGCTTTGAGTGATTTGTCTCCCCCTCCCGGAACAAGCCTGCCATCAAGGCTTATTGCACTCTGTTGAATGAGAAATGAGAAATGCCGATCGGAAACACGTCATGGGCGTCCATGGCCATTTAAGGTTGATGATTCGTTTGGCAAAGCTCAGGGACGGAATGGTAGGTCCCTGGTACATTGTTCCAATGGGTCGTGAGAACCTTGGGTTATTTGCAGTGATTTTCGAGCCATGACTTCGGAAATCTCAATGAGTTTGTGAATTCCTCCAGACTTCAACAACATCCGTGTGAACTCCCCCTCTTGTGTCTTGTTTGCACAAACCCTCTCGTCCAAACAAAACATCTTGAGTGTCTGAAGACCCTCTTCGAAGCCTTTCTTGAATTCCAGATTTCCTCAATACGTTTTCCTCCAAATGTCGGCCGGCCCTGCACCACCAAACCCAGGGGCACCCAAGAAACCACTCAGAGCACCATCCGCCAGCTCTGGGTTTGGCCGTCGGTTAGCCCTTGGGGGAGCAGCAGTCGCCCTGGTATATGCACTTCTTCCAGCACGATCACCCAAACCGGCCGGAGCGCCTGTCGATGCTTTCAAAACACCGGGCGTGAAGAACATAGAACGGGCATATACCAACGGAGGCGCAACCCCAACCCACACCAAAGCATATGGTGGAACGATCCAAGGAAAGGGGACAGACGGAACACCCAGAGAGAGTTCGGGAACGAATCAAGCTGCAGGATTCGATCGACCAGGTTTCGGCTCCGACCAAAGACCACAGCAGCCAACAAAGGCTGAAGCGCTGTTCAGCGAGATTCAGTACGGCAGTGCAAAAGGGAAATAAGAAATAATCAGAAGCGAGAACATAGCAAAGAGTCGTTCAAGCAGGTCCTTTCCTGCCATCTATCCCGACTGAAAAAAAAAAGGACATTGTTGGGCGTGGACGACTATTCCTAACGATCACAATCTGGCTTTACGTAGTCATGGCTTTGGTGTTAAGTTTGCTCAGTGGCATGGCTCCTGGCTGATAATATCCGGATAATACAATCTCACACAAGTGACCAGGGGCTTTGGTTCAAGTGTTTGCACTTTTGTTTCTATGTTTCTATGCTATGAACCGGTGGGTTTTTGGAATTGACATGCGATTGCCCTGACCAGCTTCCGGCCACCTAGAAGACCATTCATAGCGACACTGACTTAGCACTTGTACGATGAACAGCGATAGAACGCGGGTCATTGGAACGAAAGGCTCTTAGCTCCTTTTGGTGTTGCGAACGGTGCAGTGTTGAACATTCTTACTCGTAGCCGATGGAGGGGAACCCATGTCACTCTCCGATGGGATCCTCAACAACACTTGCCGCGTCTCCTCCGCATGGCGCAACTCAAACTCACAACTCTTGTTTCTACTCCTTCTCTACAGAATACACCCAGTGTTCTCTTGAATGGACCACCAACTTTCCCCCTCTGGAATTCAAATGTGACCGCCAACGCAATGCCCTTCAAACCAAGTGTGATTTGAGGCCCATCTACTCATTTTGCCAGTGTTCCTGAGCGAGATTCTTGGCGATGGCACTCGGGATTCTCGAACCAGCGGTCGAACATGTTCCTGGGACCGTTTATGTTTACAATGCGCAACAGCGACAGACAGCCTTGTTGGAGTCTGCCCAACATCTGAAGAGAGACAACACCGGGAAAATTATCCTAGTGCCACAACCATCAGCCGATCCTAACGATCCTCTGGTAAGACCGGTTCACTTCTGCAATTGAACACGTCCAACAATGCTAATCTCTTTGTAGAACTGGCCACTATGGCACCGTGATCTCATCCTCGCTATCCTCTGCTTCGTTTCCTGTGTTGCTACCACCGCATCACCCTTATTGGCGGCAGATTCGACGACTCTCGCAATCGTCTTCAAAAGAACATTCCAAGATGCGGCACTGCTGACGGCGTATCACTTGGTCGGTGTTGGAGTGGCAGGTTGGCTTTTTGTCGCATCTGCCCGAGTCTGGGGCAAGCGACATTTGTTCCTGTTTGGGGCTTTGCTCATGGTTGCGAGTTCCGCATGGGGTGGCTCCACCCACTCGAATCACAATTATGCCAGTCTTCTTTGGAGTCGTATTTTCCAAGGGGTTGCCCTGGCACCCTTTGAAGCCCTTGTCAACGCTTGTGTTGGTGATCTCTATTTTGTGCATGAACGTGGACTGCGCATGGCTATCACAAACACATGTCTTTTCGGCGGAGCATTTCTCACACCGGTATTTGTGGGTATGATTGCGGCGAACATGGGTTGGCAATGGAGTGTAAGAAAACCCCTACTTTCTTTGAGGCAAGATCGAGCTAATGCTGAGTTTCCACAGTTTTACCTTCTCGCGATTTTCATGGCCTTGGGATTCTTACTTGTCTTGTTCTTTGTGCCAGAGACGGCGTATCGGCGAGACCATGCCCTCGAACTGGATCTACTTGCCAACGATTCTAATGACGCCATTCAGACACCAACGGTCTATGCCGAAGAGGTGTCTGAGGAGAAGACAGCCCAAACGACGACGATCCCCCAGTCTGCAGTGCCAGCGAAAGCAACCTTTCTCCAGCAAATGATGCCTTTCAACGGGCGAAAAACCGATGAGAACTTCTTCAAACTGCTCTTTCGACCGTTCCCGTTGTTCTTCCATCCAGCAGTCATGTGGGCGTGCTTGATTCAGGGGGTCATCATCGGATGGACAGTCATGGTGGGTGTTATCCTATCACTGATATTCTTAGGACCACCTCTATTTTTCAATGAGGAAAAGGCAGGGAAGATGTACACGTCGGCATTCATTGGAAGTGTCCTGGGACTCATTCTCTCGGGAGTATACAGCGAGGTGGTGACGAACTTCATGATCCGCCGGAACAAAGGCAAATATGAGCCTGAGTTTCGAATCCTGCTGGTCCTCCCAACCATGGTGACGGCAGCAATCGGGCTTTACGGGTTTGGCATCACGGCTAACGACGTCAAGCGTTATGGCTGGATTGTGCCCGAAGTGTTCCTCGCATTCATCATCATCAGCATGGTCATGGGCGCGATAGCTTCCGCTCAATATCTACTTGATGCACACCGAGATATCGCAGTCGAGGCCTTCACCAACCTCCTGATCTTCAAGAACATGTTCTCCTTCATCCTGGCGTATAACGCGTACAACTGGGTGTTTAAGATCCGGATCCGGCACCTGTTCATCATCTTCGGCAGTTTGGAGGTCGCCATTTGCTTCCTCGCCGTGCCGATGTATATCTACGGAAAGAAAAACCGGGATTACTTCCATCGGCATGACATATTGAAGATGGCCGGCTTGAGATAGTTACGAGGCTGCTCTTGACATAATACCTAATAATTTACATCTCTTAGACACAAGTGAGCAACTCCATCTGCTCGACGGTGTGCCCCGTGCCAGGTAGGGAGTACTCGTACTTCACTCCCTATTTCATGCCCAGGCCACGGCTAAGGCCACGACCTGCGGGTTCGGTGTTCGTCTACTCCTACAGTAGGAGGTTAATATTCTCCGATACTGGGTGGGTGACGTGGATTGTTGTGGTTGTGGAACACTGGGACCACGTTTTGGTCGGGGCCTTTTTCGGCGGGCGCCACAAGTGGGGGCATCCGTGCTCGGCATACGGCATGGCGGCACGATGAAGAAGATGGCCAGTTTCGGGTCGTTGACATATCCACAAAGGACCATAAGAAAAGCAGAATGGGTGAAAGGTAGACGGGTTGGACGCGTCTTCGTGCGGCCTCCAGCAAGCAGCGCGTACGAGGAAGTCTCAATTAAGTGCGCCGGGATACTGGCTGGCGGGTATGTCCATCCCCCATTTTCTGAAACCCGCCTCGGGTGCTTAACACGGGCGTGCGGCGAGTGGTGTTCGCTTGGGTTGATGGATGCGGAAATTGGATCGTCGCTTCTGTGATTTTTGGGGAACGAATCTCTCCAGCGTCAAGAGTCAAGACTCAGGAGAACAACCACTCCCGCCCGTTTGCTTGTGCGCCAAACAAGACATCAATCACGTCGAGCACATCTGGATTGACGTGGGTCCTCCTCTAATCAAACATGGGGTCCAAGTTGAGCGGACCATGGAGGACTCGTCTCTGCTGAGACTCGAGTGTGGGAGTCGTTCCCTTTTTTGCCGGTCCTCCTCGGATCCCTGCTCGACTTGCTTGCTTGTGGTATCGCCCTGCCCCAGTAACTAACTCTGAGGGTGCCAGTGCTTGTCAGTGGTCAGTGATCGCGATAATCGTATCGTGCTTAGCCCTAGAATGTGGTGGCTAAACTGACCCGGTCCTTTTCTTCTGATTCTTTCCCTTCTTGTCCTTTGCGTGTTCGCTGTTGGCCTGGTCGTCGCCGCTCATTGTTCGATATCTTCACTGCCTTTACCCCCCAAGTCACTCCTTTTATACATATTCCCGGGGGGGTGTGATAAAACAGCAGTAGTTTTACTGGACATTCTTCCAGGAGTTAGTACCCATACGACATGCACAGAGGACTACCATTTTCGACACACAAACATCAGAACCACAGCATTATTACATAAACACTCCACCAAACCATAAATTTCACGATCATACAACCACGCTTTCACCCCCCGCCCAAAAATCTAACACAACATACGTAGAAATCATGACGGAACTAATCGAAAGCACATTATGCCAGACGTGCAAAGCGATCTTCCAGCCGGGCGCTGTCAAGAACGAGTCAGGCGAGACACAGCACCATGGTCTTGAAGCGCTGGCCGCTCGCGCCAGCAAATGTCATCTCTGTCTCACCATCTTCATGTCCATCGATCCCGAGGCCTACAAGACGTTCCGCCGTGGCTCCATGCTTGACACCATCGGATATGCCTGGATCTCGCCCATTGCGAGGGATCAGGCTAGACTTAAGTTCCGATATGTCAAGCCTGGCATTGCGGGACAACAGCAACCTTCTTCGACATCACCGACGGCGGCAGAGGCGAGTGCGAGTGCGAGTGCGAGTTCCAGTCGGATGACGATGACGATGTCTCCGAATTCGGATAGGTCCAAGAACAGCTCATCGTTCTCTGACACTGATACTACGCTCGTGGTCGAGTTGATTCTGATGAATCCTAAATGTAAGTCGACGTCTGCCTCATCGCGCTCCCATTTGAAGAAGTCAAGTTGTGACAGTCATGACTAACCGTAATTTCTTCAGATGCTGTCGAGCCAGGAGTCAGGACGATTGATGTTCGATCAGTCAACACGGCGTCGAAGGAGAGTTTTGACCTCGCCAGGCAATGGATCCAAGACTGTACCTTCAACCACATGAAATGCTCCGTCAATGAGACCAACACGTCGTGGAAGCCCACCCACCTTCTGGATGTAACAGTCCGAGGTCCCAAGAGCGCTCCCGGTGTCAAACTCGTGGACGGCATGTTCGTGGACCCGCTGAGCGAGTTCTGCACCCTGTCTCACTGCTGGGGGAAATCCAAGTCCATCCGGCTCCATAAAGGAACACTCGCGGCCTTGAGACAGGGCGTGAGTATTTCGAGTCTGCCCAAGACGTTTGCCGAAGCATGCACAACGGTCGAACGCCTGGGATTCCGCTACCTATGGATTGACGCGTTGTGCATCATGCACGATAAGGAGCAGGCGGTCTTGTCGGAGATCGCACAGATGCACAAAGTCTACTCGGAAGCGACGCTCAACATCGCCGCAACATCCTCGAGGGACGATGCCAGCGGCCTGATCTACTCGCGCAATGTGACGGCCCTGCAGCCTTGTATCGTCGACGTCAAGGCTTCTGGCATCGATGACGGCATGTATAAAATCCTGCGATCGACCATCTGGCACGACCTGGTGGACTCATCCCCCCTAAATCAGCGTGCATGGGCGTTCCAGGAACGATGTCTCGCGAAACGGACTCTCCACTTCACGCGTAATGAGCTGCTGTGGGAATGCCAACAGATGTGCTGCTCCGAGGTATTCCCCAAGGGCCTCCCCGCAACGATGGGGCCCCCGGCGAGTCAAGAGTCGGTGGAGTTCTTCAGCAAACGCATCCATCACCAGCGGCACGGCAACTGGCACCAGCTGGTCAAGATGTACAGCCCGAAGCGGATGACATACTCATCCGACAAGCTACTCGCGATCTCTGGTCTCGCGAAGCAATACATGGCGCGCAACCGGCTGCGTGAGCAGGACTACTTGGTCGGCATGTGGAAGCCGCAGCTGCCGCACGCTTTTTTGTGGCGCGTCGAACAGGGCCGGCGCCCGGCACACTACCGCGCACCAACGTGGTCGTGGGCATCCATCGACGGGGAGGTCAAGTACCCAGAACCCGCGCAGTCAATGCGCGAGACGTGCATCGAGATCATCGACATCAACATGAAATACAAAGCGGACAATTTCGGCCTCGTGGATTCCGGGTCCATGAAGGTACGTGGCTTCATGGCGCGCGGCCTGCTGCGGCGCACCCACGACTACTGGGGCCAGACGCCGTGCGTGATCCAGTGCACGCGCGCTCAGATCGAGCTCGAGAACGCGTCGTTCGACGATCGCCTGCCCAAGCTGTCCGAGGCCAGCGGCATGCTCACCGAACAGTTGGAGGTGTATTTACTACCGGTCATTGACGTCGTGGATCGCGTCGAGGGACTGTTGTTGTGTGCGACCATGAAGAAGGGCGAGTTTCGGCGCATTGGGTCCTTCGATGTCTCGAGGTACGACCAGGTCAACTGGGATCGCTTCAGGAGCGTCATGAAGGGGGATCCCGACATGGAAAATTTCGAGGAGCGCCTGGATCATACGAATGGCTACTGGTTTGCAAGTGATTACACTTACACCATTAACGTTATTTGAACTGGACTGGCATGGGGCGAATAGAACAATCAGAACAGAAGAGTGGTGAAGAAGGCGTATCTTTTTCCCTCCTGGATACATGTACAACTACGGATCAACTTGTTGCATTTATATCACATCAACACCGGGGTTGAGGAAGCATGAGGAGACAGGCATGAAAAAAGCACGAAACACAGGGTGCAAATGGAAGAGTTCAAATGTCTGAAATGATGATGGATGGGATGGGATCTACTCGGTACGGTACCCGTGTTAATGGTGAACGAAATAAAGAAAGCATGATTGTTTTTTACCTCCTATGTAACCCTTTGAGCTGTTCATACGGTGTTTTCGAAAGTGATTTTTCTCTCTTTGAGTCTAATCCCGTCGCCTTATTGACTTCGAGCTCTTTTCCCCCCTTATTCTTTTAGCCGTAAAATGTATGTATATACTGTAGTAGAATCCCTGAACTATTCTTTTCCGCGACCCTTTCGCTAACCTATCCACCACCACTTTACTCCCGCGCTGTTGAACCACTATTTGATCTCCTCGCTCCCCTCCTACTCTCTTCTACTCCTGTCCGCCTTTTCCTCCCTCTTCCCCCCCTACTCCTTGACACTTTTATCTACTTCCGTTTCGGCTCTAGCCTCCGGTGTAGCTATATGCACCTAGGCGACCTCGAAGTGACTTTATATAATAGTATTTTAAATAGGCTGTTTCGAGCCCTTGCTAGTAAGTTACCTGAGCTACGATCCTTAAGAAGCCCTTGGATATTGTTTATAGTAGGTAGATGACTTAACAGAGTTAAGTTGAAGCCACTATTCTAGGCTATAGTAGTCCTCTCTTATTTTACTTTTTTCTTCTCTCTTCAATACCGCCTCTCTCGACTCGGTACTTGCACCCTAAATCCTTGGAAGGATGACCACGACTGTATCTTCATTATTTCTTAGCTATAGCTCCTAGATCCCTTACCACTATAATAATGATGACGATGATCCATACTTGCTCATATTAAGCCCCCTTGCCGGAGATGTACACATCCCTACTATTTCACTTCTTGGTGGCGGCCGCCTTATGTTACTGTTAGCATATCCGGATACTAACCTTCGAGAAGTGCCTTTGTTCCGTCATGTAAGTATATGCATCCTTTACTGAAGCCATGTCGAATGTTCTCTGGTCCAGGATGGGTTTAATGTCATGCCTCTCAATAAACTTGTTCATGTCGCCGAACTGCTTCCTCGATCCTAGGAAGAATCCACGAACGACACATGAAGCGTATCTGCAGTCCAACAATGTCGGCACATCCGCAGACGCTCCAAGAATCCCCGTCACAGCGACCATGCCGTCGACACGAATTGCCTTTAATGATTCTGAAAGGGTGGAGGCTCCACCGACATCCACGACGATATGAGCACCTTTGCCATCTACTGTCAAGGATTTTGCATACGCGCCCCAGTCCGGTGTTTCTTGATAATTGATCACATGGTGGGCTCCTAGCGACTTCAGCTTATCCGCTTTTTCCTGCGTCCGAGTAGTGGCGATTACAGTAGCACCAGCAGCGAGGGAGAACTAAGGCGGGTCGTGAATGTCAGATTGACTGTGTGGTATTTGTCGGGTTTGGTGGACTCAAGCGGACTAAGGGACTCACGCTTGCGCCAACGTACCTGTAGAGCAGCGATTGATAGACCGCCAGTCCCTTGGACTAGGACTATGTCCCCAGGCTTTGGGGCTTTGCCCTCGAGACCGAACAAGGCATTCCAAGCCGTCAGGCCGGAGCACGTCAACGTGGCCGCCTCTTGAAAGTTGAGATTTCCAGGTATCTTCACCAGTGACGATTCACGAAAGATCGCGAACTGACACAACGTGCCGTCGACATTCTGACCCAGGCCATGGCAGATATCTTGAAATAGAGGAACATCTGTTTCTGACAGACCGCAGGCTAGATGTGTGCATACATGGTCTCCCACGGAGTATGTGACCACGCTCGATCCCACAGCCTCGACTACTCCCGACCCATCCGAGCCACCGACGAGATTCTTCTTGCCCACTACCAGTCTTGGGCCGCCCTGAGAATCGGCCGGGGCTGCGTCAGTCGAGTTGCAAGATTAAAGGTAGATTTTTAGAGAAGTAGAAGGAAAGGATTATTACCTTGGCGATCATCAAATCGCGATAGTTCAGAGAAGCAGCGTGAATCTTAACCAATATTTGGTCTTCTTCTAGTGCTGGAAGGTGCAAATGCTCAATATATTCCAGATGTTGAATTCCATCCCGACTGTTGAGCACCCAAGCCGCAGTGTGCTGTGGTATTCCCATTGTCAAGAGAAAGAGAAATGGCAGACGAAACCACATACAACGGTCTCTACGGGATGTGGTTCAGTACACAGGATGTATTGTGCTGAGCGCTGAAGTGAGCACCGTGTGCATACAAGCCGCACTTGTTCATGATGAGAATCTCATTTTTCCCGCCTCGTAGATCTCAATCCCATGTGCTCACTGCTTTTGAATCACGCATACAATAACCGGATCTCCCGTCGACCTTCCGAGGAATGCTACAGCAAACGTCAATTTCCAGTACGACCCGACCACTACCCGGGTGATCGAGCACAGGCGGCCGATCCGATTGCATCGAACACTAGCCTTCAATGGCGTTCCGGCTACTGTCCGATGCTTAGATGCACGTTTCGACGCTTTGCGCGACAATGGGGGATTGGGTTTCGTATAAGACGAGATTTACTTGTCGTGGCTTTAGGTTCACGAAAAAAGTGCAGACAATCTCAACATTCTAGGTAGCAAAAGAGATGGCTCCTACTATTATCAAAGGCCCGGATGACCTACTCTTGCAGAAGGGTATTTCTCCGGCCGAAGCCGGCGTGCCCCCGCCAAAATACAGTCTCACAGTGGATGGCGATTTGCAAGTAGAGCGCGACATTGCGGTGACCCTGCGGGATGGTGTTAAGATGTATATCGACCTGATTCGGCCCAAGGATACCATCAACGTGCCCGTGGTGCTATCATGGGGTCCCTATGGTAAGCACCTAGACGCTGGCAAAGAGTACAGCATGATTTCCGATGACAACGGCGAGTACGGATGTGGTGTCGATCTCGCCTGGCTCAACCCATACACGGGGTTCGAGTCCGCCGACGGCCTGAGGTGGTGCAAGGCTGGCTACGCATGCATCACAGTCAATCCGCGTGGCATGTGGTGGTCAGGAGGGGATTTTGCGAGCTGCTGGGGTGAACGTGAGGCTCGGGATGTGTGTGACGTGATCGACTGGGCGGGTACACAGCCCTGGAGTAGTGGCAAGGTAGGGATGACAGGTGTTTCCTACCTCGCCATCATCCAGTGGTGGGCCGCCTCGCTCCAGCCGAAGCACCTTGCGGCTATTCAGCCGTGCGAGGGCCTGACCGATCCATATCGAGAACTTATCTTCCATGGCGGCATCCCGGAATCAGAATTTGTGGAGGAGTGGCAGTACGAGCGGCTGAAGTATTCCATCTCTAATGTTGAGGCCATGAGAGAGATGGGCATGGAGCACCCCCTAGACGACGACTACTGGGCATCAAAACGTCCCGATTTATCCAAAATCGAGGTCCCCGCCTACGTGATTGCGAGTTGGGCAGACCAAGGGCTGCACACTCGGGGCACCATCAGCGCTTTCGAGGAGATTTCTTCAAAACACAAACATCTCGAAGTCCACGGGCGTAAGAAGTGGGCCTGGTACCACAATCCAGCTACGTTTGAGCGTCTGCGTGCCTTTTTTGATCAGCACGTCAAAGGAACAGGCAATGAGTCCGGGACTTGGCCTCTAGCCAACTGGGAACTCAGAACTGGCTTGAACGCCGGGCTCGACATGACTTCCACAGCCTGGCCACTTCCCAACCGCAAACTAGTGTCTTTTCACCTTGATGCCACCGACGGCACGTTGAAGACCGAGACACCTTGTAGCCCAGGAACCGCGCGCTATCTTTCCACCCCGGAGGGAGAATCGGTGGTTTTCGAGCATGTATTTAGTGCTCAGACTGATATCGTGGGCTCCATGGGGGTGAAACTGTATATCACTGCTGAGGAGGCCGAGGAGGCCGACATTTTCGTGGCGCTCAGGAAAACGGACGCTGAAGGCAAATTGATCACGTTCCATTTCCAGAACGCACTATCCAAGGGCCCCGTGGCCCTCGGCTGGCTTCGCGCCTCGCACCGAGCACTTGATCATGCTAGGTCGACTCCAGACCGGCCATGGCACCCACACACAAAGAAAGAACCTTTGATTCCAGGACTGGCGGTGGCAGTGGAGGTAGAAATCTGGCCATCGGCGACGAGGTTCGAGGCCGGCGAGCGCATGCAACTGGTCGTCCGCGGCAGCGACATTTATACAAACAACACGCGCCGGGTTCATCAGACTCTCAACAAGGGATGGTATTTTATTTCAACGGGGCCTGAGCATGATTCCCAATTGACGTTCAACGTGCTCGAGGGCACTTAGAGGGCATCATAAACATCCATACCGATAGTCCAAGCGTATAAGGAAAGGGCAAATACCCTCCGAATGGAAAACAATAGATATCTCTTCCTTTAGAAGCTCCAGACACAGTGAATATTGTCTCTTACCAATAAAAGCACCAGGAATTTTAACCAAAAAAAGGAAAACCAAAAGACTGTTCTATTATATTACTATTAATGTTGCCACCTTGTCTCTTCGGCCTTATGTGTCCTGTCGAGGACCCGCCTCCGCAATGAAATAGAGGGAATAAGCAAGTCCCAATAAGTATTGCAGCTTCCTCCCTGTGTTCTCTTTCGGAATTTCGGGGAGTTCCAGCTCCGCAGGCAAGGAACCTTAAGTTTTTGTCGTCTGAAGGTACATCGTAGCTTCAATTGCTGCGAGGTATTACTGTACCCAACCTCCCCTTAGCCAACCTCGTCCAATTTTGAGCCTAGAGGTAGAGGTCAACCTATCGGCGACTATCAGTTGAGGCATCCCGAGGGCATATATCAACAATCTGTTCGCCTCCGAGAGCCCTGGTACAGCAAAAATTAATAATATAGAACGAGCGTTTAGGGAACGGGCCCGCGACTTATGTGTGCAGAACGACTCGTACCCATACTCTATATTCAGACCAACTGTACCACTGCCAATGCTACAAGTGGAACCACTCCCTGTCCCCGTCAATTTTCCCAGTTCTCCATAGCTTGTCCAGTGGCTCCCACTCGTCAGACCCATCACTGGAACCGAACGACTCGCAATAGCCCCAACACGAGAGGACGACAAAAGCGAAAGCGGGATGGCTGACAGCAGCCTTCAACAGCTGTCTACCTAGTATACCATGCGGAAGCTCGGATGATCATCACCAAGATTATCACGCTCATCCTCGGCCAGCTGCAGGCGGTAATCCCTCTCACCCCTATCGCGCTTGCGATTCTCACGAATGAGCAAGAGTACGAAAGCCACGGCGATGCAAATGCCCATACAGACGATGCCAATCAGGACTGAAAAGGCCGTCTTGAAATAAGGGGCTTCACGCTTGAGGAAGATGTTACTGGCGAGTATTCCTCCAAGGTTTGCGAAGCCGACCTGGATTGCAACGCCAATAGATCTCTTGTAGTGGCCGCCCATATTGTTGTTAATCCAGCCCACAGCGAGCGATGTTCCCGTGGGACTGCACGTGCCCAGGAAGAAGATAGCCATATATCGCACGCCGATGGCAACCCTTGCTCCTGTGAACATGATGACTATGGAAAGAAGGGTACCGAGATACATTGCGATGATGAACCAGAAGCGGTGCTTCGCAAGGTCCGACAGCATTGCGATGATGATGGACAGGGTGCCCCCAACCACAAAAATTGGGATCGTCATGAGCTGGGTGCGTAGAGGCGACCATCCAAACCCGTTGAGAAGCGTTGGGGTGAACAGCGCGAGCGAGTACGCGGCCGCTGACCATGCCAGCGACATGAAGAATCTTGAAATCATCAATTTTTGTCAGCACTCAAGCTGTGTCCGGAGAGAGCGAGAAAACCAAGGAGAGAACAAACCCAAGGTAGATCTTCCAGTCCAAGAAAGCTCGCTTCATGGCTTTCTTGTCGAGGCGGTTCATGACCGCCGGTCCAGAGTCCTCGTGCAGAGTTGACAGAAGCAAGGTTCGCTCCTCTGGCTTGAGAAATTTCGCTGTCTCCGGCCAGTCCGGAATGATGAAGAATGCCATAACACCGATTAAGACGGTGACAGCGCCTTCAATCAGGAAAATCCATCTCCAGGCACGGTATCCGGCGACCCCGTCCATGTGACCGATGCCATAGGCTAGGAGCTGGGGTCGAGAAGCACAGATCAGCCTCCCGGACTGATTTTGGGATCGCATAACAACAAATTGGATTAACGTACCCCGCTGAATCCTCCGGCGTAAACACCGGCCGACCAGTAGAAAGTCAAGCGAGTTTGTACTTCGTATCGTCTGTAATACATGGAGATCAAGTATAAGGACCCTAAATCCCAAGCGTCAGAGTTCATGCGTCTTGGATTGTTCTGCTTGAACTTATCCATCGTGTGCTTACCAGGGAAGAAACCGGCCTCGAAGGCACCAATAAAGAACCGGCAAGCCACAAGCCCGCCGAAGCTTCGAGTGAGGCCTTGGCAGATTGTGAGGATACCTGAGGTATCATCGCGTGATCAGCAAAACCTCTGCTACCCAGACGACTGAGAGTGGATTGGAGGACGGTGTCTCTTACCAAATCCTACGATCATGGTGGTGAGCCAGATATGGGGCTTGAGGTTCTTCAAAACGATATTGGCCGGGAGTTCGCACAGGATGTAAGGGATGAAAAAGACGAAGAGGGCGATGTTGAACTGGTCTCCTTGCAAATTAAGGTCGCTTTCTAGGCCAAACAGTCGAGCGTTTCCGATGTTTATTCGGTCGAGGAAGGCGGCGATGAGCATGAGGAAAAGGATCGGGAGGAGCTGAAGGTCGATTTTGCGGAGCAGTTTCTTCTCTCTTACTCGATCCGTAATCATGGTCGCTGCGGCGTTGGCGTCGTCCTCCTCCACCTCATCGACGGGCTTAGCCAACTTGACGTCCATCATCTCTTCACCAGCTTTCTTGTCGTCCATGACAGCCATCGGAGCCGCGATGAGCGGGTTAGCTTTAGGATTTGAATGTGAAGATGTTGGTTCCTTTCGTACGGAATGGTTGACTTCTTGATTCCAGGCAGCCAGGACGAAGCGCGTTCAGCCGAAGATACAGAGGACTTCCTCGGACTTGTACTTAAAACTGGACCTAAGTGGTCGCCCTTTTTATATGCCTCTATCCCAGACTTGCCTCCGCAACTCGCCCCCCCCCCGCGCATCTGCTCACGGAGATTATCCGGGGTTCTTTCGAATCCAGACCTTTTCTTGTTCTAGAGACAGTATCATTCCCGAGCCTACCGACAGTTTTCGTGAATGGGAAGCTTTTTGACCATGGGACGCAAGGAGAAACGACGACAAAGCTCGGTACACTCTTCGGTTGCGCATTCTGCTTCTCACGACCCACCAAGTTTCGCGGGGTGATAGATGGCACGAGGTGTTTGGGGGCAGCTAAAGTCCCCTACACCGAGGTGTGGATAAGGCGGGACGGGGGCTGGGCGGATAGGACATGATGTACTCGCCAAGCATAAACAACCCCGACCAACGGAAAGACCCAACACTGAGTGGCAGCACAATGCCGAGAGTAGACATTGGCTCGGAAGTTCCATGTGGAGCCGAACTGCGTTCGGACTAACCCTGTTTTTCTGACGAGGCCGGATCTGGTTTGTGTGATGATGTAGTGCCGTAGTTGCCGGTCAGGCCCCGAGCAGTGCCGGTCAGGGCCCGAAGAGCTCTCATGCTGCTGCAAAAAAGTGGTTCCTAGATAGACTACGACCAGAACCACCAAATCCAAAGGCGTCCCAACCGTGCAGGCTGCAGGCGCGGCCATTGAGGTCAATTGGCAGGACGCGATTGTTTTCATGTGTATTTCAAGCCACACATGCCGGTGCTATTCTACTTTGATGGGTGATGTGCTCGACAATGCTGGACATAAGCATGCCAACCTGTGCCTCGCACTAAAATTGTGATGGAATATTTTCTTTGCTTCCCGACCTTAGAATACCGAAGAGACAGTGCTCTTCGAGCAATTCCTACTGGAATACACCTTTTGCCCCTACAGCTTATCAAGATGCTCGCGGTAGATGCGATATCCCTCATCTCAGGATGGACATGGCCGATTCTCGCATTAGTGTTGATATGTGGATGGGCCATCAGTGTACGGTACCAGAAAGGTTTCAACAAATACAACGGCCCTTTCCTCGCATCGTTAACGAATTTTTGGCGGATTTGGCAGCGTCTGCGATACCCTCATCGAACTTACTTCCACGATGTGGCCAAATACGGGCGCATTATCCGTGTTGGACCGAATACCTTGGTGTTCAATGATCCCGAGGCGATCAAGGACATTTACATGACGCACTTTTCGAAGGTAAGTTGAATGTCATGGCATTTCTTCTTGGCTTATTAGCCCGCCTTAGTTGCGTGCGTCGTTTTGCCTGTGTTGCGGAAGCTTACCTCCCAATCCAGTCCAGATTCTACTGGGTTGCTCAGGGTGTTAGTCAAGGCCATGTGGTTGCGAACATTTTCTCAACAACAGATCGAGTCTACCACGGCAAGCTTCGGCGGACGGTGGCCAACTCCTTCGCCATGAGTACTCTGGTGCAGTACGAGCCTTACGTGACGGACGCTCTGGCAACGTTTCTGTTCCAGTTGGACCAGAGATTCGCAGGCAAATACAGCAAGGAAGGCATCTTTGACCTAGCAGACTGGTGCCGATTTTTTGCCCTTGATGTCATCAGCGGCCTGACCCAGGGTAGACCTTATGGTCTTTTGGAAGCTGGTTGCGACCATATAGGCGTCGTCGACGCCCAGATCAAGTTTCTGCAGTACTTTACCGTCACCAACAATGCCCCATGGCTCGACTGCATGCTCAAGAAGAACCCGATTCTTCTCTGGCTGGGACGTAAAGGGTTGTGGAATAGTGTGACCGCCACCGTTCCCGTGGCGCAGCAACAGGTCGCGCAACTGTCGCGCAACCTCCATGAGAAGTACAACAGCGACGATGAGACACCGTCTCGTGGCCGCGTTCCGTTGGTCACCAAGTTTCTGCAGGCCAAGGTCACCCATCCCGACATCGTTGACGATCGCGCCATTCTGGGGCTGACACTTTCCATGGTCAACGCTGGGAGTGGCACAGTGTCGACCACTTTAGCCGCGACGCTGTACTTTCTTCTCAAGAATCCCACAGTCATGAAGCAGCTCCTTGCCGAGCTGGATGAGCACTTCCCTCCAGCCCATCCGCCAGCGTCGACCCCACGCACGCAGAAGTGGTTGGCAGAGGACGTCGTTATCCCGTTCGCCGCCGCGCAAAAGTTGCCTTTCCTTGACGCTGTGATCAAGGAGGTCTTCAGGCTCTGGCCAGCTCTGGGAATGCAGCTTATGGAGCGTGTCACCCCGCCGGAGGGCGCACACATACTCGGAGAATATATCCCCGGCAATACTATCGTCAGCTGCAACTCCTGGATCATGCACCGCCACAAACCCACATTCGGCGAAGACGCCGACAAATTTCGACCGTCCAGATGGCTCCTGGCAACTCCCGACCGCCTTCAATCAATGAACAAGGCGATGTTGATGTTTGGTGCGGGGTCACATACGTGTATAGGTAAGAACATTGGGATGCTGGAGCTTTACAAGGCGGTACCATCGTTGTTGACAAGTTTCAATGTGAGTAATTTACCCACCATGAGAGACTTCTTGTTCCGAAATCATGCTTTTTAATAACGTACAATAATATAGTTTCGATTGGCAGATCCCGACAAGGAATGGAAAGTTGCCAACCTGGGGGGCGCAGAAGTATCTGAGTTCTTTGTGCACTGTACAAGAAGGTACGAAACGCCTTGTGCGGGCTGAGTAGCTTGTGTCAAGAACACATCTTTGCCATGCTGGGATTCCGGTTGCTCGCCCAGTAACAGTAATCGTGGGTCGGTATAGACTGCAGGTAAAAACCGTCATGCCGGACCATGAATCCGACCCTCGGGTGCTGTAGCTCGGTTATAAGCAAATGAGTGATAATTCATGCCGTTGAGATCGTTGTCGAGCAAGAATTGACCCATTTCCATACCGAACGGAGAATGATGATTTTGTCCGACTCCATAAGTCACCCCCATTGTTGATGTCTGGAGCAAATGGTAGTCGTCGTAGTAGGGCAGGAGCTCTAGCGTTCCAGCATTGGGCGGATCTGGGACATGCCAGTCGGTAGGCTGTGGTAAGAGGCCCTGCCCAATCGCTGAGGAAGAACGAAAAAATTAGCAAACAAAAGTTCACCACGACTCTCGATAGCTCACCTAGGCTTCGAATGATCTGCACGAATTGTTCAAGGTAGTCTCGACAGCGTGCAACCATACGATTATCTTCATCCAAACCTCTAAGTGCCTCGATCGCCATCCCGAGATGGTCACTCATATCCTGAGTGGATTCAGAGAAATGGATAATCGGTTGCGCCGTGAGTCCTTTTTGTTCGACCTGGATCAGGATGCAAGCGCCCACTACTAAAGCTGCGTTAAATGCTAAAAAAATAATCAGCGCCATCTGAGGTTAGATCTCTGGCGGAGAACCAAAGCCTTACTATAATATAAAGAATACCACCACGCACCCAAGAGCCCCCATTTTGAATGGCCGTTGGCATATCTAAGCGCATTTTGCACAAGATATATGAGTTCCATGCTGGACTTTGCGGCGATCTGGACATTCGCGGTTCCGATCTGAAGCAAGATTGGCGAGTGGGAACCAGTGTTTGGATGTCGCAGCTCCTCCAGAAATTTGACCATGACTGGTCGGTGGAGGAGAATGCGAATGTTGATGTAGCGCAAAGTTAGAACAAGCCGTAGCCGTAGCCGCTGCCATTTGTCCTCTGCCGAAGCATCTGCTGGTGGAAAGTCTTGAGTGAAAACTTCTTTAGCATCGACCAGTTTCATCTCCGTTGGTAGTTGCTGTTGCCACTGTGAGAGCCGATTCTCAATCTGGTAGACCCTGGATACAGTGTCCACATCGTTTATTGGCAGGGAACAAGCCAAGTTTTGCCCATAGAGGGTGTCAATGATTTCTTGTAACACCTTATAAATAGTGCTAACGCAGTAGGGTGAGCTTTCTGGAAAGTCTGATGAGGTCAGGGAGGTGGAAACACTTACATGGTGCCGACAAAGAACCCGATGCTTAAGGACTCATCCGACTCCATTCCGCCCTGTCCTCCGTCCAGGGTTGAAAACTCTACAGGCAAATCAAGCTGCACGTAATTTTCTGGGATTGATGGTGGCCGCCCATACGTCATGCTCAACAATGTCTCGTTGATGATGCAACCAAACCAAGCCCTCTTGCGGATTTCCTGTTCGAGGGGAGAAAATAGCTTGCCTAGGTCCCGAGAGTGTAACCCAAGCTGGAAGGCGGCCCTGACGGCAAGACCGTGCATCTTCCACGTTTGGGTCGACTGCTGAGTGGACTGTAAGTACGATCCGATTAACAGGAGAAACTGAACTATTTATTGTTAGCATTTTGCAGGTTGATGCGTCCCGATGACTGGCTAACGTACCAACTTCTATGCTGGTTCCCGTATTGCCTATCATGTTCTCGTTAAACAGGGCAGACGCTCTTTGATAATAAACCTGTGATTCTGCGATTGGCCCCATCTCGACTGAAGGCATATTTTCGTGAGCCACGGTGAGCTGCCGCGCATGAACCCGAGCGAGTGCAAAGATTATGTTCAAGAGTGCAAGCCAGATTCTTCGAACTCCTTTAAATCTGCTCCTCTCCGCGTCTTCAAATGTACTCATGAAGCTTGATCCGTGGATGTAGGGATACATATAGTTTGGGTTCCCAAAGAACCAACGTAATAGCTTTCGACAATTGTCTCGCGTGGGAATAGCAAATACATCGATGTTTTCCTTTCTGAACTCGGACGGCATGTGGACAGGCGAGGACGGCCGGGTCGTGTTTAAGAAGCTTCCTGCAACGTCAGCAGCAGAGTTTCCTTCGGTAGGCGACGGCCGCCACGGCTGTGACTCATGGCTAAGGTGTGCTATAGCCGCAGAGACTTGTCTAAGAAGGGCAATGTTCGATGAAGGTCCGAAGAAGGCACAGTCTTCTTCCTGAGCAAAGGTGACCACGCCCATCGCATCAATTGAATCCTCCGCCACCCCGGTATCTTGCAACTCCTCTCGTTGCAAGCTTGCAGTCTCAGACTGTCTCTGAAGTTGGTTTCTGGGGCTCGGCGAGGTTCCCACAGCGGTGAGCCCTTGACTGACATTGTTTGTGCCATTTTCGAGATAGGACAGGCGACCTTCGACCAGCCTCAAGCGGTCTTCAATCGAGCTCAGATAGCTGTAAGCATTATCAGCAAAACGTCGCATTGGCTATTTTCCACCCCCGGCACCCTTACTCTTTGCCAATGATGACATTTTGAAACCCAGCTCCTTGCTGATACTGGCACTCGAAGCCCAACTCGATGCACAGCGAGCAACTGGGACGTTTGCCATCACACTTGGAATTAGTAGGTAAGACGTGGTCCAGTAACTTTTCATTTAGGTAGACGCAACTTACACGAGATTTTCGCCCGCGGCACACGTTACAGGCAAGGGCGACTCGTCGCCTTTTGCTTTCGGGCTCTTCAACTGTAGAGAGCTCGGGCCTGGCACGAGTCTGGTTCTGGCAATCGATCATTGATGAGTCTCCTTTTCGCCCTGTAGGTCTCTGGACCTGTCTTCGCATCATGGTATGGGCAGCATTGGATGTCCTAGCTGCAGAAACTAGCCTTATGCAAAGGTAACATACCTAGGTATGCAATGACGAAGAGGATACAATTCGACCATTCCTCGGCTTGGAGGTCCTTCGGAGCGGTTCGGAAAAGACTTGGCAAACGGGCCAAGGACACGAACCGTGCGGAGACGGGACTAATATCTGATCGGGCTGGCTCTACGTCTTAATAATTCGTCATATGCTGTTTGGCCAGTATCATAACGCATGCAAGGTATGTCCACATGTGCTGGGCCACGACTGGGGAACATGAAGGAGGTCTCTAGTGAGAGTCGGAGGAGGATGCTCAGAACCTCCGCTCGACAGCATAGCACGGAGAACACGGAGACGCGGGGAGAAGTGCAGCTCCGTTCGACACGCAGCCGTTTCCTCTCCGCGGGGCCTGCTATCACCCTTAAAGACCGGGGTAAAGCAGCATAATTGCACGGGAACAACGAAAGTATCAAGAAATGTGCCACATGGAAGCTTAAACCTCACAACATCTGCTATCAATACGCCGCTCTCCATAGCATGGTTAATCCATCGTGGAGAAGTCGATTGCAATGAAGCGAATCTGTTGCTCTAGAAATTGTGACCCCATCATTCTTAGCTATTGAATGGCACGGTCAAGAGCCAGGACAAGTCGTTTGGATCGAATACATTGTCAAAGTCCAGCAAAGATCCGGCCATGAGTGTCTTGTCAAGCTCTCCTCCCGCCTCACAGAGGAAGTCCACAGTGACTTCCTGTCCAAGCGAAGTTGCCGGAATGCTAGTGACATCACTAGGGCGCCAGAGCGCTGCTGACATCGACACGGGGGTCATCGACGATGACGTGATCTTCTCCGGCTGCCTGATGGGTTGTTGCTGTCGCAAACGCGAGTATCGCTGGGGAACGGCGTTGGAAAGCAGCCCCAGAGTCGTGACAAGCCGCTGTATCGAAGTACTGAAGGCGCAATATCCTTCAAGGATCCCTATCGCCTTGTGCCAACTTTCCAGGATCTTTCTCTCGGGGATTTCGGTGAGGATATCTGGGCTGAGGCGGGCGGCGATGAGGATCGTGGCGGAAGTGTACAGGAACAACACGTTATACCACCAGGCAGAGAGATAGTAAGACCCTTCGTTCAGTGTTGCTTCCTCCGCATAGACAACGTCAATGGCTGCCTGCGCGGCGTGGACGCACTCCACGGCACATTGGAGCAAGATCCGATCGGCCAACAAACCCCCAAATAGAGTTGACGGTTTTTCGTCGTATCGTTCGCTGCCGATGACAGTCGACAAGATCGGCCGCAACAGTAGAAGGCGGACATAAATGTGCCTAAAAATAATCCCATCAGCTACTCTTAGCTTGTAAAATCATCTGATAAAGCGCCATGAGAGTAGCTTACCTTTGGTGCAGAACCACAGCTTGGCGATAGAGGATGGCTTCGACGCCGACTGCTCCTGCTGGGCGCTTGTGAATCCGCAAATGCTCTGGAATACTAGCTTCCCACTTAGAAAGCCGGCGCTCAAGCTCAAACACGGCCGTAATTCTTTCAGTTGAGCATTGGCCAAGATGAGCATTTTGAAGGGCATCTCTCGGTTGCTGATCATTTGGCGTTTCGACTGTATGATAGTTGAAGAGGACATCATCCAAGAAATCGTATAGTTTTAAAGAGAGGATGTAGAAGTCCACAAACGACGGTCGGCCCTCTGTTCCTCGGCTTGCGTATCGCAGATCGACCCCCACGGGGACATATTCCTGATCCATCGGCCGCGGCAGGGGTACAGAGTTTGTTGCATTGGGGCCTATCGAGCACGGCCGACCGTAGGTCATGGAAAGTATACGATCCATGAGGATGCATCCATGCCAGACTCTGCGCAAGATTTCTCTGGTACGCACATCAGGGACACGTTGGCTTGTTTCCGCCTGGTGCAGCCCAAGACTCTGTGCCGTGCGGATGCCTAGTCCGACAAAGATCCAACAGGGATGGGGCTCGTTGGTGCTTTGGAAGTATTGTCCCAGAAGAAGAAAAGACTGCACGGCACGGATCGACCCTGTGTCCCTGATATCCATGAGTTCATACGCTCTATCGTAGTACATGGCTGCTACGGATCCCCGGTCTTCGAATGCTATCTGCGTGTCGATTTGGCTAGACAACGCAAAGATGATATTGAGTAGGCACAGCAATGATTGTTCGTCCGACACAGAGTTGTCGTCACAGCCATTCCAGATTTGTTCGTAATTTTTCTGGGTTTGTTCCTTGTCCAGATGTGGGTAGAGAATATGCACGTATTTCCAATACAAGTCCATCAACCTGTCTGCCTTTTTCCGCGTCGGCAGGACATATTCGATCTGCTTGTGTTTGGACTTGCGGTCAGGAATGAGGGGCGGCAGATGATTGTGAGCTCGTCCGATATCAGGCGACATTCCATGCGTACAGCTTTTATATTTCTGTTCGACTATTCGCTTCACGCTTTGCATGAAGGTACCAGCACTAGTGTTACCAAAAAAGCCTTCTTTGCTGTCCTCATACTGGATCACGCCTATGATAGCATGGACAGATCGACAGCGGGAGGGCACGGTCTCGGATTCACCTCCAGACGAGCCTTGCTGCTGAGCACTTCCTTGAGTCAAGGCCCCACCGCTGGGAACCCGATCCCTTGGCTGCGAGAGTGACTCAGGCCCACGGTAGATACGCGATGAGCCTTGATTGCCGGGAGGGGAAACAGTTGAATACTGGATGTGAGTTTTGGGCGAGTTTGAGTATGAGTCGTTATTTATGGCTGATTCAGACAGCAGCGCGGCCTCGATTCCAGCGGGCTGCATTGGTTGACCATGTGTTATGATCTGTTTGTGCTGCTGCTGTTCGACTAGTCTGAATCTGTCGTAAAGCCATTTGACCTGATCTGAGGTTATCTGCGGATTGCCCACTCGTGCCGTAGCGCTTGAATCCCAAGAACATGCTGAGCCGCTTCCAACTCGTTTAAAACACGGTCCGCAGACTGGAGAAGTTAGTATGTGCTTGCAAAGTACTCTATGAGCCGCACTGCGGAGTAACAAGAACAGTTCGAGGTTTACCTGGTTCAAGACCATCACATTTGACCTGTAGTCAAACTTCAGCATCATTACGAGGGATTGGATGAGCAATGGGTGAGCGACTACCTTTCGGCTTCGACAGGGATCGCATGCAATTGCAACTTTGTGCCTCTTTGACCTTGGAGCATCCATCGCCCCCATGGTCGATGATGGCATTTGATCAACACCGTATGTCCCTGACTTTGGATCGAGAAGCGGTGTTGTACGAGGTGAGGAAATATCATCAGCACGAAAACCACACTAGGCCTTCCAAAAATCTGGAACTGGAGGGACATATGATCAAAAGAAAGCGGGGGGCTTTGGTTTCAAAACTACAGCCTACGATCACCAGCTCATGAAAGCTGGGGAAGGTGAAAATACCCTTCTGCTAAGAAAAGCCGCTCTTTGCCATCTTTCACAGCTGCGCTTCCCCAGCAGACCACGTTAGCTTAGTCCGACAAGAGTCCCAATATCGCCGACCATTTTACTATGCAGCAGGAACGACGATCCCCCTCACATTTGTTTACATCTGATCACTATTGTTGTTGAAAATGGGGAGGGCGGAGCACGTCCTATACGCCCGGGGAGCGACCGGGCAGCTTTCGGATCACTTCCGGAGGTAAGATTTTCGTACAGTTCCTGGTTTACGACAAGTGGGAAAGTCAATTCAGCTCTAGGATGCGCAAGGTCCTATCATGGAGCAGGACTCGGATGGCCTCAGCGTGCTCTAGTGTCAGTATCGAAATCCGAGGGTATCTCTCTAAGCAGGACTTCTCAATCTTGCCTAAGAACCATTTGTTGCGAGGGCCAAAGCTGATGTTTTGGACTCTGGCCTGTATGATACACATTCAAAACTTCATTATCACGGAGGCAGCCTGGGAGGCAGGCCCCTGCTCGCAAGCATTGAAAATTCGATGCAGCTTTTTTCAGTCCACCTCTTCGGGTCAAGAGATAGATATGGCGCAATAGGCATAGCCATGAGGGGCATGTCTGCTTTAGTGCATGCCATGCTTAACAGCTGTTACATATAGTTTCGTAGTCGAATATGCTGGGGATGGGAAGATACAAGACAAACAAGGATAGGTCTTCGTACCAAACAGTACCAGCAGCGTTTCCTGGAACGCACAACCTGGTGCTGCCAGCTACTCTTTTATATCTTGGCTCTGCATTATGGCCGTTGTTTCCGGTCGAACTTGTCCAGGACTTTCCTGGCATCCATGACGACATCGTAACCGAATAACCACGGTTGAAAGCTGTGGTCGGACCACGGATTGACGGTTTCGCCCTGCTGCTGTGACGACTCACTTTTCGCTTCAGCGAAGTTGTCTCTCTCGAAACCCCTGTCGCGTTCTTCTTGCTCTGGTCCGTCACGGAGATGCCACATCTGGCCATTTTGCCTGGAGTACAGCTGCATCTTCTCGCAACGCGGCCGCCGGAGTTCTTCAAACACTCGGAGGTACTTTGGGATGTCTTCGATCTCCTTGACCCGACTGAGGCACTCGGCAAGAGCGGGTCCGTCTTCGATGGACATGCTGGCACCTTGAGCTAGGAAGGGGACCATCGCGTGGGCGGCATCGCCGATCAACACCACCTTCCCGGACTGACTGAGCCAAGTTGGCAAGGGTGGCAGCTCGGCGAGGGTCCAACGCAGACAGGCTGTGGCTTTGTCAATGACCTTGCGAATCAGTGGGTCAAATGTGGCGTACGTCTCTCGCATTTGTTGCACATCTCCGGGCTCGTTCCATACTCCAGGTTTTGCCTGACCCGGATGGCACATGACGAGGTTGTACAGGGCGCCCTGGCGGATGGGATAGGCCATGACGTGTCGATTGTGGCCGATCCAGGCGTTCGAGTTAGGATCTGTCATGAGCTTCGCAGTGTCGGGATCGGCGGACATGAGCTCTGCAGGAATGGTTGCGCGGTATGCACAGTTGGCTGTTGGATTCGGTTGGACGGCATTTTGATTGGTGAGGACGAACTCGCGAACCTTGGAGCGGATGCCATCCGCGCCAACGATGACGTCGCCGAGATACTCAGACCCATCCAAGGTGGTCACCGAGGGTTTATCCGGGTTGATCGAAGCCACGCAGGTGGCCAGAATGACTTGTGCTCCTAGGGCGACGGCCTCCTCGTATAGAATGCGCTGGTAGTCGGCACGATGGATCAGCCAGTAGGGGTAGCCATACTTCTTCGAGAGGTGAGGATGGAGAGGTGTCCTTCCTAGAATGGTTCCTGTCGCGTATCTCTTGATAGAGATGTTGCGCGGCCACGCCACTTTCTCCCGCAGCTTTTCGCCCAAGTCGTAGTAGGCGTGGAGGATTCGCGTGCTGTTTGGAGGAATCTGGATGCCTGCACCGATCTCGCTAAGAGCCACTGCGCTCTCCAGCACGATCACCTCATGGCCTTTGTGTCGCAGCGCAATGGCAGCACCGAGCCCTCCGAGCCCTCCACCGCAGATGATGACACGAAGTGGGCGTGCTGCGTCTTTGCTGAGACCACAGGGGGTGGCCGGGAGGTAACCTTCCATGGTGAAAGGCAGTGGTAGGCGAGAGTTTCGCCCTGTATAGAAACAAGAGCTTTATGAGTGAACCGACTGAAGAGTAGTGTATCCTTTCTTTCTGGAGTAGAGATGAGGATATACTCTGACAACAATCTCCACTGAAAATTTGAATCAAGTCCTGTCAGCCATCCTCTTGCTATATCTGGAAGTGCTGGTGTGAGACGAGGGACGCGACACCGGGCGAGCGAAGCTGCCCTGGACGCCCGGATCTTCCGCACGGCCGCGGATAAGGTATCACATCAAGTACGTCGTTCTATTTCAGCATGGATGATAGACTGACAGCCTGATGGTCTTCCAGACGGCGATGTTCGGGCCATCCGTTCCTGAGGGCTGCATTCCGAATGTGTATGGACCACTTACATCGGAAGCTTCCGGATTCTGAGATGTCTCAGAAGGGAGGAAATTGGAGAATAATGGGTGTATGAATCATGGAGATAATGAACCAACAGCTTGACGTGATGAACCATATTGATCATCTAGCTGTATTGTGAACTAGGCGGAAGAGGGGATCAAGTACTGTATGGGACGAAGAACTTGAAGTTGAGAGATGTATCCTGAACATTATCTTTGTCACCAGCTGCACGTCTTGGAGTTACTGGGATCGCCATAACAACCGAACATGCATCTTACTAGCCGGTTAGTACTTGAATACTTACCTAGATAGTCTATATGGCTATCGCTTTTTCCTTCGGGCCATAGATAGGAGCTGAAGGCCGCAACTGCCATTACCGAATATTGACACTGCCACTTCTCGTTTGGGTGGGAAAAGAAAGCAGAAAGTATCGGGCCGAATTCGAAAGACACCCTGTTCCGGACGAAGCACGAACGGCGCGAGATGCGAATAAATGAAACAGGGATCGCCTTGGCGAAAGGCGATTACTTGGCAGCTGTTCGCCAATAGATACCATTCAGTCTCTGACTACAACAACCCCCGTGAGTAAGATCGTCGCCTTCAACAGTATGAAGATGATCTTAGATCTTCAACTTCCCAGGTGCAGGTTCGGGTAAGATGACATGTCCTACTGTGACGACCTGTTGCAAGCGGATGCGGATTAACAATGGTTAGGTATCAACCTTGCTTTTGCTAAAGCGCTCCACCGGGAAGGTTGCAATGTCCTCATCATGGACGTGGCTCTTCACAAAGAGGCTATTGCGTAGATAGAATCGATTACGTACGAAGATTCGGACGCGAGGGTTATCTTCTACCAATCTGACGTCTCAAAGTAGACAGAATTGGACAAGGTTTTCGATGTGTTTGAGGTGACTTTCGGTGGCGTGCCGTACATCGTCTGTCCAGGAGCCGGAATATATGAACCTGTGAGCCGTCTCCGAGAGCTGCTGTGAATTTTTGGCTGACTCGACTGGTAGTCTCATAGAAGCTTTTGGAAAGACTATATGCTCCCTCCAGAGGAAGTGGCCAGAGCTATGCTTGCTGTGTGTTTGAATGAGAGATATCCCCCGGGTACCACTCTTGAAGTCGCAGACATGGACAACTGGAGGAAAGTTCAGTTACTGAACGGCACTGGCCCCCAAGGCAAAGCGATTCTTGCCAGTAGAAAGCAAGGTGCAGCTGCTGATGTGATGGCTTGGATCGAGAAAGATAGGCAGAGACGCAATTAGATGGCACTCTACCCCATTTCAGTTCCTCTTATGTCCTTGCATCAGTCACGACTCGCAATTGAGATTCGGCGAAGCGCTCAAAGATGCCTGACGCCCAGAATAGCCCCCCGAACGCCATGGGAAAGTTCGCTAACGCCTTCTTGCTTACACTTGGTCTGTCTTCAGAAAGCCTGTCAAGCAAAGTCAAGCAGTTTCCATCCCCTGACACCTCTTCACTAAGGTCCTGGAAAGTTAGATCCTGACGAGTTGTATTGCAACGGGCACTCAAATGGACGGCACGAAAGTCTCTGATTCTCTACCTGATGCTGCTTGTTCTTTTTCCATATATTTGGCTGTAGAGTGATCTTTTGTTGCTCTTTTTCCACGACTGGGAGCCCAGGGGCGACTGCGCCACCTTCGACGGCCTCACTGTCGCTGTTGCTGGGGCCGTTGATCAACTAGCGATTCTGTCACAGATATCACTGCTCAAGCGACCGGGGTTCAACATGGCATTTCTCGTTGAACGATGGCCGCCAATTCGTAAAGTTGAGGTTGTTGGGAGTGTTTTGGTCAGGAACTGTTATCTAAGATATCTGTACTCGGCTACTTGCGCGCGTGACTGAGGACGATGATTGAGGTCTTTTAGTCTCTGTCTCCTGCCACTCTGTGGTCTCTGCGCTAGTTTATATACCATTTATATAAACAATTGATCCTCAGGGGCCCGTCTGCAAGATGGAAAAACCAGATCCTTATGTTGCTGGAATTGCGACTTCGCGTGGTTGCCATCGATTGCATTAGATCTGGTCGAACAGTGAGTCTACGCTCAGAAGATCAGCCGCTTGGCATTGCTTGCTGAACTAGCTGACGTGTGCTTGAGGATTCTCCATTTTCAATCAACATGTACACTTTTCGACGGGCTTCCGATGACATTGCTGAGTTAGCTCGGCAATTGGGAGTAAGCAACATCATTTTGGGCGGGCATGACTGGTAAGATCTCAACTTCGATTTTTCGAAATGGAGGGAGATCACTGACAGGTTGTGTTTCTGGGGGCGGCCTGGTAGTGCAAAGATGTGCCCAATATCAGCCGAAGCTGGTTACGCAGGTGTTTTCCGCCTCGACGCCTTATTTTCCGATTGAATCAAGCTACACGCCTATTCGCCTTCTTGCAAAGACACTGCCAAACTTTGCGTACATGGAACATCTGGCGTCTGGAGAGCTAGAAGAGCATATCCAGTCCAAATCTGAGCTACGAGCTTTTCTCAACGGATGCTTTGGATTCCCTCGTGGCCCTAATGGCGAGGTTGGTTTCACGCCAGAGCACGGCATGCAGTTTGAGAACCTTCTCAAACTAGGTGCTACAGCACTTTTCACATCACGTGAATTGGACTACTACGCAGGCGAGTATGCTCGTAATGGCATACGCGGGCCTGATAATTGGTACAGAATAAGAGACTTGAATTTCTCGACCGAATATGAATAATTTTTGGAGCGACCGGACGGAACATTGAACCCGGATCTTGGCATCGACCAGGACATCCTTTATGTCGCAACTGAGAGGGACCGAATACTCACGCCAGCGATGTGTGAGGCATCGAAACAATTCTGCAAGAGGCACCGTATAATGGTTGTAGATGCCGATCATTGGGCTCTGTGGGAGAATCCCAAGGCTGTCAATGATGCCATCAGAGACTGGCTTAACCAAGTTGTTTTCACGGATGGCCGATAGGAGGTTGCTTCCATGTCAATGTGCTGGCTCGAAGCTGATCCAGAAAAGCTTGCGAGGAGGGAGCAGTCTCATGATATGGTCTTCGGTTATGGCCAATACCAGTGTATGGGCGAGAAGATTGCGAGGATCGAGCTGCCCGAGACGATGTTTGAACTGATGCGGAGGTTCGATTTCAGTTTCATGGATCCAACCAAGCCAATTGGCAGTATTTACAATCTCTCGGGTGCAGAAGGACATGTGGTTGAGAGTAGAGGAACATGGTGCTGCAAATGTCAAAGCATAATTACACGTATTGTTGGACAGTGCAAAGACAGGAAGGAGATTAGTTGGATACTGCAAAGGAAAAAAATAGAACTTTATATCTCTTTCCATAGTCTGAATTGATACAGCTGAGGATGTCTTGATTCTGGAATCTGCATAGCGTGGTGGAGCAGACAGAGGCATAAAGGAGCAAGGATGTTGATAGAAATCGTTTGGGACCTTCGCTGATTGTCATCACTCTACTGATGAGCTGTGAAGCTGGTCTTCGTTGGAGATCTGGTTCACGTTGTGGCTTGGGATGATACCTAGGATAGGCACCCAGGAATTAGCCAGGAAGTATCCAGTAACTAACTACCGGTAGATAGTGGGCACAAAGGTAGATAGTTCAAGGTAGTCTTCAGCGCTCCGCAATCTGTCGAGTCTGCTGGGGCCTGGAGTCCTTATTGTCGTCCCTCAAACCCCTCTCCCGCATTTACATCCTCCGAGATGGAAAAAGTCAGACCATCCAGCAATCCAACTGTATGAGAACCAACGAGTCCAATGGGCGGTTGAGCCTGGGCTCGTGTGGGTGCCTGTGTCTGTACGAGTATGTGATTTTAGCTCCGTGGCATGCTTGGCATACTACCTACATTCGTTTACGGCCGATTCCTTCCTAATAGCGGCCATGCCCAGATCTCAGTTAGTCAACAAGTTACGCCGTTATATCATAATTCACGGCTAATACTACTCGTATACTCGTAAGTCAGTCTCACCCAATAGGGTTGTCGATTTCCAGGGCGGATCAAGAGTCATCAGCCGGCAACCATCCATTCTACGAGTATCTTGGAGTCTAGACTGGTGCAGGCTTGGGCTCGATCTTAGAGAAGTCGATACTAGACTAAAAAGTGGCCCGTCCATCGCGCTGGTCCTCCACTACTCGTACAGTATCTTCGCAACTCGGGACACTTCCAGATCGTGGCTTGCATGGGCCATGCGTGGATGTGCATAGTGCAGGCTGGCCATGGGACCATGATACCTTAGGAAAGTTCACTCTATTTATCCTTTTCGTCCTTCTCATACCATTCCTTCCTCTCTTCCATCCCATCCCTCACCTCCGCTCTCAAGTCTCTACCTGCTACTCAACCGTAACAGATTCAATCGCCACTTGTTGATTATCTCATCTCATCCCATCCTTCACCTCACATTCCCCGCTATCTTCTCCCCTTAGAACGCGGGTTACCGAGCATCCACACCAAAAGTAAACACCCAACAAGATGCAGCTATCAGTCCTCCTCTCCACAACCCTCGTCGCCGTTCTGGTGT
This sequence comes from Exophiala aquamarina CBS 119918, assembly GCF_000709125.1. NCBI lineage: Eukaryota > Fungi > Ascomycota > Eurotiomycetes > Chaetothyriales > Herpotrichiellaceae > Exophiala > Exophiala aquamarina. The sequence goes on from NW_013550587.1 coordinate 2,896,878, forward strand.
CGGCCCAGACGGCACCAACCTTGCCATCGTGTACGTATCCTCACTATCGCGACGTCCAGTATCTGACCATGACATTACCACACACTCGGTATTTGGCACATGTATGGAATGACCAACACTAAGAATCATCTATAAACAGGCGCGACCGACTGCATCACCAACTCTCTACCGGCAAACTGCAACGCCGATCCATCATGCATCTGCAACACCCCATCCTTCATCGAGGGCATTGCCTGCTGTGTCTTTACTGCCTGCGACACAGCCGATCAACAAGCTGCACTGGCCTACGCTCACGGCGTCTGTGACCCCGTCGGCGCAAGTTCTCTTCTGGTATGTTGTGTTGTCCCAGAGAGTCCATGTCCACAGTCACGTACAGCCCCAAACTAATGCTCTGACCCAACAGCCCGCATCAGCAGGCTGCTCATCCACCTCTACCAGCGGCAACGGCACCGCCGCCGCAACCGGCAGCACCACCTCTGGCTCCGGTACCGCCTCGACCACTGCATCTGGCTCTTCCTCCGCAGCCGCCACAAGCAGCGCCGCCTCCGCCGCATCGAGCGTTGCCTCAACTGCCTCCAGCGCCGCCAGCGCGAGTGCCGCATCCGCCACCTCTTCCCCCGCTGCTGGCGACAGACTTGCTGTCCAGGGCCTGGGTGCCGTGGGAGCTGCTGTGCTCGGTCTTGCTGCGTTCCTGTAGATGGATTTTTATTGCGCGCTGGACGATGTTGATCCAGATTTGCCCAGATCTTACGGTGAGCTGGGAGTACGGTGCTGTGCTGTGCTGTGTTGTGCAGCTGAAAGCCTGGTGCACAAAAGAGCGATGATATATCTGTTCCGGAACTGGGGGTGCAGTGAACATCCTGGGCCCTTTTCTCCTTCTACGGTTGTACTACGCAAACTCTGAAGCTGTGTTTGCTCGCTTTCGTGGTGCTATTAGGGCTCTAAGTATGTACAGTCAACTGCAGAGAATTGCTTTTCCGGTCGCCTCGCTATGCTATGCCAAACCCAGCCGGTTGGTTTCTATAATGAGTACCACGATTACATCGTACAGTCGAGTTCTATAAACACGGCTGCCCAATGTAACCACAGTGTCCGCCTCCCATTCGGAAATACGTGATTCATTCAGGTGGTTGGCTACCTACCTAGCCATCGTCATCCTCAGCTTCCCTCCTCATGGCAATATTCGCAGCGACTTGTTTCCCTTCATCTTTCAGCACGGTCCACAAGTAGCCCCAGAACAGCATATCAGACAAAGCGACCGTGAACGTGACTCGATTCGCCAGGAGCGAGATCCCCGTGGTGGTATCCGACGAGCTCGAGGTCAGACTGGAGCGGTGTGAATGAAACATATAGATCCATGCCACCACTGCAGCAGACCCTAGCATCCGTAGACCCGATAGTGTTAGCCAGCGCGATTGCGCGGTGAGCAGCGTGTGTAGCTCTTCTGCATAGCGAGATGATGGTTGCTGTTGCTGTTGCTGTTGCTGCTTGGAGATGTCGAGGGCGGAAGACGGCGGAGATCTTGTCGTCGTCGGCGCCGGAAGCAACGCCAGATCCCCGGCGAAGACGAACTGAAACACAGCGTAGACAGCCACCACCAGTGCCAGGAGAGCCAAAAGTTCAAGCTCGCTTTGCGTCTCCCCATTGGTCGTCACCGCAGGCAATGAGGCTGCTGCGCTGCCCGCCAGGCTCGGGGCACGAAATCCGCCTGCAGGTGCATTCCGCTGGCGTGAGCCGGGGAGGATGGGTAGTGAGGACTGCGGCGGAAAAGCGTCATCGTATGCGTATCCCGCGGGTCGGATGCCCATGCTCTCGCCGAGAAGCCATACGGGGGTTGCTGAGAGGAGTTTGGACGGCGAGAAGAGTAGGTAGAAGGAGATGGTGAGCAGTGTCAGGCTGTATGTGCGAAGGAGGAGGTGGGAGGAGAGGAGCGCCATGCTGGAGGGCGGTAGAGGCTAGAGGCTACAACAGGTTGAAATCAAATCTCTGCGTGCTCACGGTTGAAATTGAGGTGTTGGGCCAGAAATGTGATAGATTATGTCACAGTGTCTCCAATGGAAGGTCCGCGTGGGTTGGTCAGAGACACGCAGGTTGGAAGTTGGAACTCGGACAGTTCCTTCCCCCGTAAAAGGTCGAACGCGAGTTCCGAAACTCCACGACGCGAAATCCAAATCTGGGGTATTTGCACTCTCCACTAATTATCAGGCAGCATTGCCCTCCGAAGCTCTTGTTTTAATCCATTTTGCTTCTAATTATCGGACTGCGTCGACATCGCAAAGTAGCCATCAGAAGTCCTTCGCAGAGTGAGAGCAGGCTTGCAGGAGCATCTTTCAGAGCCCGCACCCCCGCATCTCAAGAACCGCGTTTTGCAATGAACAGGACCATTGAAGCGTCGAATCGTCGAGAGAAGGCCCGTGGTCTCGCTGCTCGTATTTGGCTACTCGAAATACGAAGTACGCAGGTCGACCCTCTACATTTGCGAGCAGGAGCACAGCTTCAACATCAGGAGGATCCTCTTAAGTGTGCGGATGACTCAGGTCTCTCCGCCCGTCATCCTGAGAGGGAGGGGCACCTTGCCCCCCCCTCGTTTTCGGGGTGAGATTCAATCCTCATGAGTCAATCGTGACTGATGGGCACCAACCGGTACGAATTTGTTCATTGCCACAACCTGTAGGACTGAATCCAGCTGTAGGCCGAGGTACTCCACCTACCTCCATCTAGTCTGACTACATACATATACCACATCGTGCTTGGGTGTTGGAGAGAGGTTGGCGGTTCTAATATATCAAGTTGTTGAATGCCTCGCTTCTCCACGGACGTGTTCTGAACACTCATCAAACCAACCGTGCCAGAAGCATATAACAGCTTTGTTCTCTGATACTCCCAGACACCAACAGTGTGTCCAATATCAGCTAGTAATCTGCCAAGTCTTTCATTCGAACGAGTTTGGTTATCAGAAAATGGGGTCGTACGTCAATTCTGGGGCTGTCAATACTGATGTCGATGTTGATACCAGCCGGGTAAAGGGGCAGACTGCTCTTGTCACGGGCGGTATTGTCAAAACAGCCATTCATGGATAATGCTTCCCATGCTGATTGATCTCAGGTGCCAATGGTATAGGTGAAGCATATACACGAGCCTTAGCCAAGGCTGGGTAAGCCAGGGGTTGACCGACGGTCACTTGCATCTATTGACCGGTTTCAAGTGCCTTTGTCGTGATTGCAGATCTCGATGACGAATTCGGCTCAAATTTGGAGAAGGAGCTTTCCGGGTATGCCGATGAATCAGTCTGAAGGCCTCTCACTGACGGTCCCTCACAGGTCGGTCAAGTTCGTCAAGACAAATGTCACTAGCTGGGCCGATCAGCTTGCTGCGTTTAAGACAGCCCTATCAAGCTCTCCTTGCGGGAGAATTGACATTGTTATCGCAAATGCTGGCATCAGCGGGGCTGATACCGTGTTTCAGAATGAACGTATGCTGTTGAGGAGATCCCATCCAGAATTCCATCTCGGCTGACTTGTTTCTTAACCTCCAGTCGAATTAGACGAGCCTGAAGAACCGCGACTTAACATACTCAATGTCAACTTGACTGGCGTCCTATATACCATCAAGCTGGCCCTATTCTACTTCCGCAAACAACATGCAGCAAACAAAGGGGAGGCCTTGGATCAAAATCTTATCTTGCAGGGCTCTCTCGCCGGCTACCTTGATCTACCAGGCGCACTTCAGTATACCGCTTCTAAGTTCGGCCTACGTGGGTTGATGCGAGATCTCCGAAGAACAGAACATGCACATAATATCCGAGTCAACTTCATCGGTCCATGGTTCGTCCCTTGATACCGCAGCAATATGGGGCCAAGTGACTGACATTGACGCCCCCAGGTTCATTCGGACCAAGATTATGAGTGACACAGTGCTTCAGTACCTCGATAACCTTGGAGTTGACTTTGCAACCGTGGAAGACGCGGCAGCGGCGGCGTTACGGATCATCGCTGATCCGAAAGTCGTTGGTAGGTCGTTTGCCATAGTACCACGTTCCCTTGCCCCTCGGGGTTATCAAGACATCGACTTTGATGATTACGAAGAGGGATCTTTCCTGGGCAAGTTGCAGGCTCTGGCGGCTGGAGGGACTCATCGAACTCAAGTGAGTATACGGACAGTACCTCGGACTTGTGACCAATGAGCCAATAATTGACATGATTCCAGGTGTCGGCAGAGGATCAGAAGACACGCACTCAATGGTGATGAACAGAACAGAAGGATGAAACGGACGTCTTGCGGCTTCCAATCGTTTAGTCAAAGTACCTAGTCTATATAATATTTCGCTGGCAGTGTCAAGGCCGCCCGCGCATGCAATTCAATCATATGTCTGGTGTTTTGATCAAGTGTTGGTGTGGTTCGATCTCGGGCCTTGTATGGTCAACGGGGACAAGATTTCCCACGCGGCCAACCTGAAGGAGTTACTCCATACGAGGCCGAGGAGACTGAATTGCACCTTACCCAGTGACCCCAACTCTGGATTCCAATGCAAGATAAGCAAGTTACAGGACTCGTGATGGTCTTGGGCCATGAATGGAGACACCCGTGAATAGTGACGATCTATTGGCTACAAGTAAAAATAGCCAGGTACCAGTGGAAGCGCCGAGTCTGCATCAGGCACCCAGCGATCCGCCATCGGTAAAGAAGAATTGGCGGAGTAGTGGACCTGGTTGTCCCTCCCTTACTTGATCCGTGAGGCCCGGCGCCTACAGAATTGGTGATGGACCTTCAATTCGTCTATCCTCGTCACATCCTCATGTGCCACACGCCCGCTAACCCAACGCCCTCTCCTCCTCCTGCAGCTCCATGCTCTCTATCCACGCCTGTCCCCAGGCCCTCCATGTCTATCCAAATCAACCTGGCCCAATCATTTGTTTCCATGAAACGCCCTCGCATCACAAGGTCCAATGGATAGCGGACAACACGAATGTTTCTCTCTGTCCCTTGCAGACACACCTCTGGGTCCTCCGTACAATCACCCATGGCTTCAAGCCTGCAGGCGTACTTAGTTAGGTGCTCTTTCTATTGTTGTGCCACCTGCGACAGCGAAACCGGTAAGGACGACGCTTCTCATGGAAATTTCACTCTTGAACTGCCTTGCCGCCGAATCTGCAGCCTGTTTCTCTTGTTGTTATTATTATCATCATTCTTGAATGCCAGGAAGACTTGCCCTCTCGTCTGTCTTGTTGCAAGATCAAATATATCTTCAATTGTTTCTCTCTCGTCTGTTTCTTTGATTGCAACGCCGCATAGCCGCCTTGTCCTTCAGTTTCTGGTGTAAGGCGCGGCTCCTCTTACGCCAGTCTTGAAGTCATAGCCAGTGCTTTTGATATACTTCTCCTTCTTCGACGCAGGCGCGTTGTCCCACCATCCTCTGACCTTTTTATCTGGATCCTGGCTTTTGGGCCTTTCATTCTTGCTCAGCTTCGTTGTCTGAGGGACCTTCTCTCACAGATCGAACCAGCCATGACTTCGGTACTGGAGGGACTTCTTCCTACCCGCCGTCGTCGGTCGAGATCTCGGTCAGAGTCTGGGAAGCAACTACACGCTCGATGGGGTGACAACGCTATTACTGCTCCCAATGGTAGTGGTTGGAGTCAGCAATATCTCGAGGAAGACCAAATCCATGCCGCCTATCAGGCTCATGGAAGTCCCGATAGTCAAAAGACTTTGGTCAACAACTCTCCAGAATTGGGGCATGATTCCATCAGGACAAAGATCGAGAATATCCTCCAAGCCGTCGAGGACCAGAAATTTGCTGGTGTCCCTGTCATCAAGGAGGTTGATGGCCAAATCACCATAACCTTCTCCCTCGGGCCCTCCGCTCAACAACCGCAACAATCACATCAACAAAGGAGGCCATCTGCAGAGAACATTTATCCTTCTTATACCTATCCCACACCTGCCCAGTCGGAACGCGCCCCCAACACCGAGACACGCCATTTGTTCCCACCAATTTCGACCAATATTGATGAAGTTATCACGGTCGAAGCCCGCGATCTCGTGGATCCATATCGGACGACGTCTCCAATCGTACACACTCAATCTCCTGTTTATGACGATGTCTCTACCTTCTTCACAAGGGCAGCCTTTCCTGAGAAATCTTTTGGTCCTGTTCGGTTACCTCACATCCAGACAAATGTCCCCCAAAACAAATCACAACCAGCCTCTGCCATTTCGGTCTCAGTGTTGAGCCCCGTGCAAGAGAAATATAATGAACTGAGCGAATCCACCGGCAATACACCGTTGGATAATACCCCAATTGCTGCTCGAATTGCCGCTTCTATTCCAAGAGCCCCCTCCATTGCCGATGAGCTTGCGGATCTGGAGACTTTAACCCAGCGCCTAGAGAAGTTCAGAGATCCCGCATCTTCTCCACCCTCTCGAATCACAAGTCCCATCGATACTTCAGATTCTGATTTCGACAACCCCTTTCCTCGAAGTAGGGGTCCATCACGCTCTGCGTCACGGGGCCCGGGCATCTCCCGTCCTTCCTCGCGAGGACCAGGTATTGGCGAAGTAGCATACATGCGAGCTTCATCTCGGGGTCCTGCTGATCAGCCACGGAGCGAGTCCAGGAGTGGAATGGAAGGCCGACGCTCTGCTTCTCGAGAGACCTCTCGACGAGCTCAATCGGTGGAGCCTGTCCTTCGAAGCCACTCGGTGGAACCTATCAAACGGGCAATGAGTCGTGAACCCGCCCATCGCAGGTCTGAATCAAGGGGAGGTGACGACGATGATCGCCGACCTTCTCGGTCTCGCTCCCGCAACCCAAAACCACGCAGATCTGAATCTGTTGGGGACCAAAATTACCGACGAGCCGATTCAGTGGAGAGGAGTTTCCGCCACGTGGAAATTCTTGACCCAGCTGCCGACCGCGGCCCACGCGATGCAACACCCATTGGATATGCGAGATCCATGACTTCTGCTACTGCATATCACAAACGAGCCATGTCTCGTGATCAATTTGACCTAGGGCGGCGAACGGCCTCGCCATCAGCCACGAGCCGGAGGGCCGCCTCGCGTGGTGCCGGCGACAAACGACGCTTGTCTGGGGACTTCTCACGTCGAGCCGTGTCGGTCGACCCGATCCGACGGCACGCCACTCCGCAAGAAGACTTCACCCCGATTTCCCGACGTGGGACACCACTGGCCTTCCAAAACGGCCGGTTCGTCCCACTGGAGAATCCGGCATCGGACTCCAGTGCAGACGAGCACGACCCAGATCGGTCCCCGACGTCAGGCGACGACACGGGCATAGACACCGACGCAACCGACATCGAAACCGAAACCGACGACGCATACTACGAGTCTCGCAAGGAGTGGAACGGCCGTGCCGCCAACGGCGCCGACGGCAAGGGCTACTACGGCGACGTGGCCAACGAATACAAGGCCATCGCGAAAGATGTGGAAGCGGACCAGGCCGCCGTCACGGCCGGTGGCAAGATCGAGAAGCAAGTCGGCGGGATCAATATCGGAGGGCTGAAGCTCAACATCACGAAAGTCACAATGGACAAGTCGGACAAGGAGAGGGACAAAGAGTGGAAGAAGAACAACACTGTCAAGAAGCATTATGCTGGCCCAGATCTTGTGCCCAGTGAGGAGGAGGTCTGGGGGTAAACATCACATCACATTATGTACAGTGTATAGGTCTACTTTGTCAAGCGTTGGAATCTATCAGCCGTTTTTGGGTCCATGATCTCGCTTCACTAGAATGTTCATAGAGCCTGCCGCGACCCTGGGCGAAGGAAAAGGTTGGACCGGCCTGGACTGGGTGGGATTGTTTTGATGAAGGATGTCTGGCTGGCCATATAGCTCTACGAGGTAGATTTGGGGCGGGGGGGGGGGAAACTTCCGGAAGAGCGAAGGAGGTCCACGATCTGGATGAGGATCTGGCTACACCCAAATACTATAATACATTCATGAGATGATTCACCAGTCTTGGACCTCTGGTCGGGACTTTGATGTCAATGTCGAATGTCGATATCAGGCGCAAATTGAAACCGGGACTTCGCATGACGCCGTCCTCCCTTTTAAGGGCCCCCCACCAAATAATACCCAACAGAAAAACATCATGGAATTTTCCTCCTCCTCCCAGCTTCGCTCTCCTTCACAGCGCCCCTCTCAGCGACACCCCACAGCTCCCTCGGCGTGAACTCCCTCGACCATTTGGGGTAGCCCAGCGCGCCGGCGAAGGCACTCCCCAGGCCGTAGACGGCGTGGACGAGCGCGTACTTGAGCGAGAACGGCAGCCACCACGACGAGCCCAGGAAGGGGAGCAGGTCGACGTAGTTGTCGACGTGTGCGACGGTGCGCATGAGCTGGAGGATCGTCGATGGCCTGGCGAGCGAGGACGTCTGGACGGTGCGGAGCACGTTGTAGAAGAAGACGTGTTTGAACCCGTCGTCTGCAGCCGGGGGGCGGGTTTCTCTGCATTAGAGCTGTATGGAGTACACGATACTTTTTTCCAAGGTGGAAAGAAACGAGGATTGGAGAATCGTGTTTTGGAAACCACCTACCAGGCTCAGTGCACTCCTCGATGACCACGTCTCCTGCATCGGCACCAGGTTCGCCTTTGCGTCCTCTGTCCGCCCTCCCGAAGGTATGCACATCCCTCAGCCCGAACCTGACGCTTCCCTCGCCCACCCCCACTTCCCGCACCACTCCATTCACACTGACCCAGGCGCGACCCTGCACGACGCGCACGTTCTCGACGTATGCTTCGTGCCAATGCGGCCCGGGCTCCCACGCGCTTCCCGGTGGGATCGTGATCAGCGTCGAGTGCGGTGATGGGAACGTGAATGTCACTTGGTTCCCGAAGAGCTTGACGGTGATACTGGACTCGGGTGGTGCTTGGGACATTCGGGGAGGGACGGTTGGATTTTAGATTGGTGGATTCGAAGTCTTGCCCGTCCAAGGTGACGTGAGGCTGCTGATGCTCGCGAGATTTAAATGCGACTCAACTGAGTAAATGCTTGCTTCGTCTCGTGGCTAGGAATGTTCAGAGACCCCATCGATCGCAAAAAAGAAATGCAGCATTCTTTCTCGCAAGTCTTATGTAAGATATGACTGGACGTCTGGTTGCATGTCCAGTCCCAGTCAGGCTCTTCAATTGGAAGTGGGGTCGAGCTGAGAGGTAATATCGTGCCGAGAAGACATACAGTACTCCGTAGGCCGTGATGGGTTGCCTAAAAGTTTGCATGAGAGTTCCCATGGAGCCCGGCGGTCTACAGGATCTCCGCGCCGGATATCGGTTCGTCAGGCTTTCCAGTGAGGGGGACCCCCTCTCATGTGAGGAAACCCCGGATCTTGCGCAGCCCCGTAGGCCGAGTCCGTACCACCCAATATCGTCGTTTGCATGGGGTCCTATCCAGCCACGAGTGCTCGCTTCACGAGGGTGAATCGAGTGCGGCCAAGGTAATGACTCGTTGTGCGGTGCGGGTGGTTGACGACGTCATCTGAACTAGAATCCGGATTCCAATTCAGAGAACCAACCCCCCCGACAGAGAGCCTCGAAATCCATGCCATCATTGAAGGTGGACCATAACTCGTCAAGATATGACATGTCTGGCATCTGGTTCGCAGCATCCTTGAAGCCTTCGGTGGAAGCAATCGCAGTAATGTCGTCTCTAGAACTCAATTCATTATCAACATTCGTCGGCAGGGTTATCGGGCTACCCGTGGCCAAGCTCACGTCTGAAGATGTGAGTATTTGTTGGCGATCCGTGGTGTCAGTGCCTGGACGGTCCAGAAATGGGATGGTCAATTGATGCTTCTTCAGCGTCTTCAGTAGTGAGTCCAACAACTTTGCCGCCATAGGAGACTCTCTTCGTGCATGGGCGATAATTCTGCAGGCATGCACAAGCTCGGCCTTCCGTTCCTCATCTACGTGTTCGGATTGGCTATGGCCGTCTTGTGTCCCGTTTGGTTTGTTTGTCTTTGCGGTTGATCTCCTATTCAGGCATAAATCGAGTCCAAGAACCATCGTGGCCATGAAGATGCAGTATAAAACTCCGCTGAACTTCAGCCGAACTTTAGCGAAAGCGACATACTCGTGCTCCAAAGCCCGCTCTAACCGGATGATCAATCGCGCTGTATTCAGGCAGATTTCACGAGATGCAACATACTCTGCTGAGTTCTTCTCCCCCGCCGACGACATTTGCCCGAGGTACTGTAGATGAAACTTACAACGCTGAGCATGAAGCAGAGAATTTAGGATGTATCTCTGAATCACGATTCCAGGAGAAAATCGGTCGACTGTGTCCTCATTTGTTCCTGCCCCGGGCGTTTTGTACTCGTCCGGTCTTAGAAAATCAGGTAGCGTGTTGATGAAACCTTCAATTTTCGCATCAATGTCCATGATTCGCTCATGTGTCAAGCTGCGGTTGTTGAAAGGGGTAGAATTGGTGATTTCCAGACAGATATGCGCTAAACGAATACGTTGGAGGTTGTATGACATTTCTGTTGGCTCGGAGAGGGGTTTATCAATCTGGGAAAACTCCATGCCATCGAAAAGATCTTCATCGTCTGCGTGAAGGGGTTGCCGCACACACATGTGCAGTGGATTGACCGTGTGAATGCCCTCACACGGCCCAGGGTAACGAGTGAACATCCTAGAGTAAGTCAGCTCTGCTCATCTGTTCGAGGAAGTGGAATGGGAGCGCGGACCAGTCCGATGCGACTAGATACCACCATACTCGTCGTCCGATCTCAGCCTTGATGGAATCTCGTGGCGGGAGTGAGTTCAAATACTTGCGGTTGTCGTCGTCTATCAAGTGCAGTCCTAGCGACCTTGCCATCATGATCGCTTCCGAGAACAACGACCAGAATCTTCTGGACAAGCCTTCCAGATGGCTCACCACAAAAGACAATATAATCATTGCTTGAATTTCTTCCAGAGAAGCTGGACCGGATGATTTGCAATGAGCAAGTACCGAAAGAGTTGATGTGGTGAAGATGATGGCTTGAGAGTTTGCCGTAGGCATGTCTTGTGAATGAATTGCGCTTGTGAGTATGGCAAGAACTAAGGCCACCTTATCGGGGCCAAGGCTGGTGACATTTTGATTCGCAGAGCCTGGCTGGTGGTAGAGGTCTTCGACAAGCTGTCGGCCACTGGGGGCATGAATAATATGATGCATATGCGTCAAGTCATTCAAGTACTTGTCCAACAGAAGCTTCGCTTCGGAGTATTGAGGAAGCCATATGCATTTGGTCGGTTCACTCCAAGTACAAGATCCTGGATCGTTTGGCGGCAGGAATATGTATGACTGCGATTTTGTGATTTGCGAAATCGGACAAGCTTTGAATATCATTTCCTCGGGTATGAACAGGACCTGAGCAAGGCATCAGCATTGGTGTTAATCTTCGATGGATGGGATCATGCGGCTTGATGTGAACGAGTCGTCGGAGCGAGAGGGCGAAACATGAAACCAAGAATCACATACCTCACAGCACTGATCAACGCATTCCCTTTCAAGTAGTTCGGCATCCGTCGCGGACTGAGGCTCATTCCTCAATAGGTCCGCATGTATGCCTGTTTCGACTGGCGTAGGGTTGAGAGGCTTTCTTCCTGCCAGAGGATTCACGGGCTGCATAGAAGGTGCGGTGATGGAAGTATGGTTCAGTAAGGCTTGTTCAAGCCTCTCCAAGCGGTTCAAAATAGTTCGAGACTGGCCATCGTGAGGTTCTGAGACATTGCTCAACTCAACAACTCCAAGCTTGTTGGAAGCGCACGGCTGAGAGTCCGACGCATACAGGTGACAGGTGATATCTCTGGCAGAGCAATTCGAGCAAGGGCTTTCACGATTGCAGCGAAGCTTTCGAGTCCTGCAAAAGTGGCATGAGACAGGCCGCTGGCGTTGGTATGGTTGGTAGTGATATCCTTTCGAATTGCGCGGCATAGTCGTCGATGTTGCTGACTGTGCAGTTCCCGGAAATTGCAGAAGTTGAATCTCAAACTTCCACCAGACGTGGCCTGCGCTTAGTCCAGTTCTGTGGAGCATGCATTTTCAGTCGGCTCCCATACCTAAGCTGAACCAAATGAAAACAGGCAGAAAAAATGGGGAGAAAACACGTTTCAGTGGGAGAGAGGTGATGTCTGAAAACGTGTCGGCTGGAAGAGACCCCTGTAGATCCAACAGGATCCCTTGCCAGGAAGCCCTCACTGGCCAATCATGATACGCAATTTCCGCGGCTTTTCCGTGGACTTTTCTTCTAAGACGCGGACAATACCAGATTGAGTTGCTTTGGATTGATCACACTCAGGCCGCGATAATTATATTTATATTTAAAGGCGAGAAGATATGTCTTCTAAATGTCATGGAATGTGTCCCAGTATCTCACAGTACATTAGATATGGAAGCAATTATCGACCAGGTGCAAGCATTGGCGGCAAAGGCTGACGAGGCTGGTCGTGCCCGTCTCCTCGATGATCTTCGAGACCTTCAGGGTCGTGTTGAGTCACCTCAGGATACTTTCTTTAGACTATTGAACTCGGTACGCAAGTGTTTGATTTACTTGATGGACCACAAGGGCCTTGAGCTAACAGGGCGTCCAATATTAGCAACTCGAGCTCGCCGTTATCTATCTCGGATCGGAATTGGGTCTTTTCGCGGAACTTGCCAAAGATGGCACAGATGCCATCACAGCGACAGAGTTGGCAGGGCGTTTAGGGGCTTCTCCCGAGCTTCTCGGTAAGCCAAGAACCATGTAACCGCGTCTGCATATGCTGAGACGATGGTTCCCTGGAAAAGAAAGGATACTCCGATATCTTGCGTCAGTCGGGTACATGGAAAACACCGGGCCAAATCAGTACAAAGCCAATAAAGCAACTCACATGTGCGCACTTCCAATGATACGGCCGGGGCTGATTCACGCGTATGTCCTGCCCGCATTTGCAATGTTCCTGCTTGCTTCAAGAAACATGGTAGCACTGACCGACCATCGTAGGTTCGATATCATGGGTCCCGCCATTCAAGCATCGCCGTCCTTCTTTGCCGAGACAAAGTACCAGGACATCAGCAACACTCGAAATACGCCATTCCAAAAGGCATTCAAGACTGATCTTGCCGCATTCGAATGGATCTCGCAGCAACCGAGGCTGTTCACCACTATGCAACAAGTCATGACCATGATGCAAGGAAGCGAGTGGCTTGTTGAGTTCAAGACTCTGGACAACGCCGCACGCGCCTTAGAAGAAGAGAAGGCTCTGCAGGAAGAGTCTGAAAGACCCTTCTTCGTGGATGTCGGGGGTGGTCATGGCCACCAATTGGTGCAGTTGAGAGATAAGTATCCTCACCTCAAAGGCAGACTCGTCCTACAAGACCTCCCTGAAGCGGTGGAGAAACTCCCATCAATCGAAGGAGTGAAAACCGTTGCACACAGTTTCTTCGACAGGCAGGGCATCGAAGGCAAGCTATTGAACTGACCCTTTTGTTCTTCGTCCCACTGATTTTTTTCCAGGTGCTCAGTTCTACTACCTCCGCCATGTTCTGCATGACTGGCCTGATGCAGAATGCGTGAAGATTCTGCAGAATCTGGCCTCCGCTCTTCGCAGCGACTCCCACATCTTGATCGATGAGATTGTTCTTCCGGATGTGAATGCGCATTGGCAAGCGACAATGAGAGACGTGACCATGAACCTCATGTTTGGCGGGAAAGAGAGAACGAGGAGTCAGTGGACGTCCCTGGCTGAGCAGGCTGGGCTGCGAGTGCTTCAATTCCACAACTATAGCATATCTCAAGCCGAGTCGGTGGTTGTGTTGACGCGTCCATGAAACAGAAGGGGGGCTAGATGTTGCAAAGGGATTGTATTTTGAGACTCGCAGCTCGCTTCTTTGGGGATAAACCCAGGAACACCGTATGAAGAGACTCTGACTTGGAAACGAATTTGTTGTGAGTGTGTGGTTGAGTTCCAGAGGAGAACACAAGTGACTCTCCTGTGTCGGCCCCTTTGATCGCTTTCCAATGGATCGCACTTAAAATGGAAAAGGACAAAATTCGCTCACCAACGACACTCGTAGTTTCACCCTGCCAGGGACATCTCAGGCACAATGTCAATTGCGCGCCAGAACGCACGGGAGTCCAACTTGCGACCCAGGAGTTCCATATCTCTGGGCAGTGCTTTGACGTTTTGCTCGTCCATCAGCTCTAAGACCCAGCGACGGTACCTGGACTTTTCTTCTTGTTGATTGCCTTCGCCAGGCTCTCCATCCCCACCTTCTTTGGTCTCTGCTGAATCAATGTGGCCCATCCAATTCCACACCAACGTCCACCAATCGTACGAAACACCATCGGCGACGATCCATCTCCGACCGAAAAGCTGTGCGTGGCCGTCATCGACGGTACTCTTCTTGATAACACCGACTAGTCCTCTCGCCACATCCCGGCCATGGATGAGATGTAGGGCACCTTTACCAGCAAGCTGCTCCTTCGTCTTTGCAACACGACTGACCCAGTTCTTAGGCTGACGACCGCTTCCGTAAAGACCCGCCAAGTTCATGACACAGCCGCCTAGCTCGATAAGCTCCATCTCAGCAATAGCCCGGTCATTGGTCTCGTCGATCGGCGAGCTCTCATCGCTCCAGCCAGGATGTGTGTAGATGCCGGTGGAACCCAGCTGGATCCATCTCGGATCCCTCTCCTTAGAGATCACGGAGCTTGCTGTGTGGTCGTGGGTTTTGTGATACATCGAAAGCAACTTGGTAGAAAGACCACGTCCTCTCAGTGGGAAGGTGATCAGCACGAACTCCGCGTTTGGTAGTGTCTTGAATGGCTCCAGGTCATCAGAGTCTGGGTCCAACCTGAACGCGATTGTTTTGTCATGGCCGCTGGTGGTGGTTGCCGTGTACGTGATCGCCTCGGCTTCTAGCACTGGCTGCAGGAATTGATATGTCCATCCTGCTCCGAGGATGAGAAGAGTAACTTTGGGTCTGGCGCTGCACTCCATCTCGATTAAGCCTTGGTGGTTGAATGAGTCGTTCCTGCAAGTAATCCCAGATCGATCATATTGCACGCCTCCAAGCTCCTAACACGGTGGATTTGGGTGTAGGATTGAATGCCCGCGGGGAATATACATTACGTGGGTACCTGAGGAAGATGTGTATGTAAGCGTCATATGAAAAGCCTTGTCCTTCATCTTCCCCTTATATGATTTGCCACTCGCCGCTTTCCTCCTCGGCTCACTTGCTGCTCCCATCGCGTTCTCTAACTACAAGTTCGTTCTGCCCCCCGTGGAAGGATCTACTATCATTCTGTACTCGAGATCGTGTCAATTGTTGCATGTTTTCGGTCCTCCCTAGATCCTTGGAATTCACGACGATCAGAAGAAACCTGACTGTGGGACTTTATGCTGGTTGTTGTGTCATCATCTACCCTCTACATAAGCAATTAACGGCGCTATTAGATTGTTTGCGATAGCCTGCGAATTCCAGCTGAGCGGGAATGCCTTCTTCAAATCTCACTAGAACTATTGCGTCTTTGATCTGGGCCAGGCCAATTAAAGCAAGCCTTTAATTTACTATTGCCCCTTCCTTCTGTGAGGTTTCTGTAATCGAACCCAATGTGCAGGGCCTTCTGTGTATGCCTTGCGCTTTGGCATCAGCTCGATGCATACGTCGCAATTGCTCTGTGGATGTAAATTTGCTGAACGTCTAGAGAGCCTCTCGATATGCATCCCACAGAATCAGCTTGTTCTCCGCAATGGCTCCTTCTAGATCCCTGGCAACTAGGTCACCCACTGACTGCAGGCCTCCTTGTTTATGCCATCTCCATGGCTTAGATCAACTTGGACCGGGGATTCTCCTTCGGCGGCCGGTCAAAACGAAGCTGATAGCATTTGGGAAACACGAAATTCGACTGGAACCTCAGCTCATTATTTGAGCCTCAAAAAGTACCAAGCCCGTGCTGAGGCGATCTGAATTGCTGAGCAACCCGTGAGCTTTCACGCAGCTGAGTGTGCCATTCGCCATGATCCTAGCATGGGAGGTAGGGATGTTCGAGGTATTTACTATACCCGTGTTGATGCATCATAAATCAGCGCGCAGCGCCAAAGTCAAGTTTTTTCGCAACGCCTTTGAATTTGCTTTCATCGACGACAGCACCGGGAGCGGCCGTCTCAGCAGCGGCCATCTTCGATGCGCCGCCGCCTTGCCTAGGAAGATTTTCTTTATCCGTCGGTCTTGGGTCCACACTCCACCACTCATGCTCCAAAGCACCCCTGGCAGTCACTCGCTTTCTCGGATCCAATTTAAGCATTGCCATGAGCAGGTCGACACCGACTGACCCCGCTGTTGGGAACATTTGCATGTAGAATGCCTTGTCTCTCACCGGGACTTTTCTCTCTAGATCAAAATAGTCTCTGAGCTTCGAGACACCAGGCCAATTGTCCTCATTCGGTGTGCCTACTGCTTCACAGATTTTGTCGAGTTGAGCAATTGTGCCACCACCACTTGCTAACACTTGTTGATCTGCAACGTCTGCAGCAGCATAGGGGCGGCGGATGAGCAGCTCCGCGAATACCATTCCCACGCTCCAGACATCGACAGCGCCACCATATTGCCGTGCTCCAAAAAGAAGTTCTGGTGGCCGGTACCATAATGTGATGACGGCAGAAGTCATCTGATATCGTGGTTCGCCAAATGACCGAGCAAGACCAAAATCAGCGAGCTTGACTTCACCGTCGGCGGCAATGAGTAGATTGTTAGGTTTGATATCCCGGTGCAGGATGAAGTTGGAATGACAATAGTAAATCGCTCGGCACAGCATTCCCATCCACGCTTTTACATCGGCAGCACCATAACTGACGGACTTATCTCTAATAAGCTCCTCAAGGTTACCGTTAGAAAAGTACTCAATGACCATGTTAATATTTTGGTCCTTAGACGAGAAGACATCTAGCAGGGCGACGATGCTAGGGTGTGAGATTTCCTGAAGATACTTGATTTCTCGTATGGTGTCGACGTTGAGGCCTTCCTTTTGTTGCGATGGGTCGACCTTAAATTTCTTGATGGCGACGAGGACATTGGGATCTGACCTCAGATGTCCCTTATAGACAATAGCATAGGTACCTTCACCCAATTTCTTGCCTGAATTTAGGTGGTTAATCTTAGCCGTGTAAGATACGGAACTGGGGCTAGCAGACCTTTGACATATTTGCTGCTAATGTCTTCATTCATTTGCTCGGCCATATCGAAATCAGCCGCTGCCTTTCTGGGAGAGAGAGCCGCCGCTGGCTGTGACTTGGATATTGACTTCCGCATTGCGAGTGATTTGGCTCTCGATGGTGACAGATTTGCATTTAGATTTGAGGGTGATCGCGGCATGAGTGGCGATACCGCATATGAAGAGGGCGCCATTCTGATCGATGTCCCCAGCAGTTGGATTCTGCCCCTCGTGGCAGAGTGAGCAGTATTGCTCCGCTTCAAAGGATGCTTGTAGTCGGTCTGAAGGAAGGGTTTGTCTGAATGGGTTTCTTCTTCTTACATTTGAGCAATTATCGACCACCTCGTCGATTTTAGATGTCGGAGACGTACATGCAGTGATTGTAAGATTTCATGTACGGAGTTTTAAAGCAGCACTTATGAGGCAAGCGAGGATCGAAGGGACCTTCTCGCCTCTAGTTTGAGGAACGACCAGGTTCAACGGCTTGGCACCTAAAGCAATATAAAAGCTGCTCTGGGCACACCCTAATTGTACACGGTTCTAATGATACAGCCTCTGGCTCAGGCAACTCTATGCCGCATTTGATACAGATCGAAGACCGATGTACTGTCTCAATCGTTTCTCTTTAGTTTCCCTTCGTCCATTTGTAGACAAGCCCAACTGCCGTAAGACAGAAACAAATCCCTCGTCGTCCATATCCGAAATATCTTTTGGTTTTCCTGGAAAGTCTTCAATCGGGGTATTGGTTGATGGATTCAGTAGTGGTACAAGTCGATCAGAGGCTCTTGTAGCATAGGAATTCTGAACTCGGGCTATACTATTATGTTCACTATACAATTAGTACTTATTATTGTAGATTCGAAGAAAAACTTACTTTACGATAACTCGAGTAGTAAGAGCATCAATCTTATTGTCCAACCGAGTAAATCCTTGATTCATTTGAGTAGCGAGCTGCTCTACTTGAGTGGTGAGCCGCTGCATATGAGCAGTAAGCTGTGCCACTTGAGTGGTGAGCTGTGTAAGGGAATGTAGGATGGCATTGCCTTCAGCTAGGGCAGTTATGTTTCCAAGCTTCGCTAATTCCTCAGTGGCACTGTGGAGGTGTTGTACTAGCAGATTGGGATCTGGCTGCGGACCCAGTCCATTCGGGCTCGCCATGGTGTGATGGTTATGGCGATGAAGGCTGAGGCGAGCGAGACGGTGTTTTGTTTACTCAATCTTGGGGGGGCAGGAGGGGTAAGTCGCGAGCAGTTGAACCATTCCTTGGCATCAAAGCTTGGCGACAAATTCCGAGATGTTGCAGCTCCTCCGCAGCCTCGACTGCAAAGATTATTTGGCTGATTGACAACAACCTCGTCAACCAAAAACAGAAGGGCGAGAGGTCCATGTTCGAAACACTCTCATCGTCCGTTACCGTCTTAAATAATTCATAATTGCGAAAATGATCACGCGACAACCCCGAGCAAGCGCCTTCCTCCTCACCTCCTTCCTCAGACCCTCAGTATCTCTACCACAGTCCTACATCTGCACACCATGTCGACGTGAGCTTCACCGTGGCCTTCCCAAAGATGGTGAGATTCCAAAGCCGATCCCGTTTGTACCGGATGTACCAACCTTCCTCTCTTTGATTGGACGGGAGATGTCCAAGCACGCGAGCAAACTCCAGTCCTGGGATGAACTGTTTACACTCACATCGAGTCAGTTGAAGGAACGAGGGTTTGAGCCTCCGCGCACAAGGCGGTATCTTTTGAGATGGAGAGAAAAATATCGACGGGGGGAGTACGGCATTGGTGGTGATTTCAAGTATGTGAAGGATGGCGTTGCCGAACTACGAGTGGTCGAAGTCCCGTCGCTGGAGACAAAAGATGCAAGTGAGGAGCAAGTCACTATCACACGGACACCGGGAATGGAAAAGTTGGTTCTCAATGTGCCGAACGGGTCTGATACATACAAACTCGAGCCTGGGCAAACTACTGCAGATCTTAGAAAGGCCAAAGGATACAAAGTGAAGAACGGCTATATCGTGGTCGGGCAAGCGGCCAAGCCCATGAAGGGAACACACTTCAGCGGCGCTACTGTGGCGGCTTCAGAAGGTCTTTGGGAGCATAAGCGAGGGCACAAGGTCCATGGTGGTGAGAGACGGAGAGCAGAAGTCTTGCATAAGTTGAGGGTGGAAGCAAACAAAGCTGCAAGATGATCTGGTTGTCTCTGGTCCTACAGAGCATTAGCAGAGCAGCATCTAGCATATGTTGCCTGGCATAGTTCCATAGCTGCGTGTACTATATTTGTGTGAACGGGAGCAGGCCAAACCACTTTTTTCAGAGTTTTTTCTGGGGTGCATTATTAGTTAACCTTGTGGAAGTTAGAGAGATCACAGACGTCATCGTCAAATTCCAAGTGAAGCGATCCAGTCAACTCAAGACGATAAAATCAAAGCTGAAGGTGGAGATACCTTTACCGTTGCTTTCTCCAAGATGAATGCAGGCTGATTTGATATTCCCAGGGTCATCAATTTCGGGGGACAACGGGCACGGATGTCTGGAGAGGCACCTTGATTCACTGAAGGTGTTCAGGAATTAGGGACCGGCGCCCGTCATGTTCGACCCTACTATTAGTCTCATGTTTGAGCATTCATCGACATGAGGCAGGGATTGCAGTGACTCTGAAGTTGTTGTCTAGGGTTCCCTGTCTCAGGTCGAGAATCTAGTCAGTATAGAAGAAGATCCGTATAGAAGAGATTATAGAAGGACAACGACGTTGGCCCCAGACACGGTTCAAAACATGGACACTGACAACATCCATAATCCATTGCTCTTGCCTCTCATAGTCCGTCTGTGGTATCCACACTGCGTACGGAGTACTCGTACCATTGCTCTGCCAGCCGGAACGTGGGAGGCGCGACGACCGACGTGGCTTGAAGCTCCTCCATGTGGGCGGCGTGGGCTGTGTGCTCGGGGGCCACTCGCACTGTGATAACGGTGGAATAATCTTTTTGATTCTCGCAAACTGGCCCGGTGTCAAAATTGTCGAGCGAGGTGTTCACCTCGCTTGCTATTATTAAGTGATTATTCTCTCATGCGGCCCAGTAATATGGGCTCGTCTCTGGTCAAAAGAGCCAAATTTCATGGTTGGTCAAGGTTGGAAGTCTGAGAGTTTCGTTTGTGTCTCACCAATGTCTGGATATCCCGAGGTGGTGGGACCGAACACGATCTGGGCGATGATGAATTTGAAAGCGCCATCCATCAACACGTTCATTTCAAGGATTCGCCCTCAGGCCGAGCTCGACTCATAGCTACTCGTCCAGTACAGTAATCGTAGGTTCCGCTGGGGCCCATCTTGACGCGTACCTCACGGATGGCAAAGATGGTTAACGCCTCAAGAGGTCAGCTCCCTCCCGGCACCGCGATAGAAACACTCAGGTGTGGGATCCTGGATGGGATTAGGGTGGGACACTAACGATACCTTAAAATCTTGTAGGAGTAAAATCTCCGAATGATCTCTCTTTCCGGCTTGGCTTAGCGGGAGTCTCTTTCCAATTGAGACAGCACCACCAAGAGGTGTCTGCACTTGGGAGAGGTAATAGAAGTGATCACTTCATTTGATCGACCAGAGGCCTGGGAGTTGCACCGGGACAAGGAGCACCCAAGGAGATTTGTGACCCCTATTGCAACACTATTATTGCGGGGGAAAGACATTAGACAGGCATAAGGATATCTCGCCCTGACACCTGGGCGACAGGTTGACCAGGTACCATGCCTGCAAACCTCGCTTGCACTCTAGTGGAAGCAGTGGCTTGTGTATCAAATCCAGAGAGTCGGAATGAATCGCACGAAGAGGAAAATGATGATCCTTTGAAGAAGGTCGTTTGCGCGGGCGCATTCCATACTCCCGGGAGGGGTAGTGGAACTTACGAGTACGGAGCAAGACCAGATAGACTTTGGAGACCTGAACACGCTACATAAGCTAAGGAAGTTGGTTTGCTCGCCATCGCGGTCGAAATCGATAAGGGAAGGGAAGGATGAAAAAGGTGCAGCGGCCCGGGTCAAGCAGATGCCATTGAAAAGAGACTGGAAGGAGGATCCAATCTTCTCGCCATCACGCACCGCTAATCTGCTTTCTTTCCAGCACGACTCGTAGATGTTGAACTGGAGTGTGAGGCTGTCGACCCACCTGCACACGAATCCAGGGCATGCAGAAGCCATGAATGCAAAGCCACCTCCAGACGGGGTTACACATAAGACATCGCTATGTGCTGCACATACCTCGTAGGCATGTCCTCTGTCGACAGCAAAGGAGGTTCGTGTATCCTTCTTTTGGGTGAGCCCTCTGTCCGTCCTCAGTACCTTGAGCAGTTGGTACTCCGTACCGAGATGAGGTTGTTCTCGCTTGATGGGGACAGGCACACAAAGCTCCGTGCTAGGAGAGACTAAACAGTTAAGCACAGACATCGAGGCACCAGCGGCCGGGGAGATGCCCAGGTCGCAAGCCACCTGCATGCTGACAGGGGCCCCGATGCCCCTCGGGAGCGAGAAGCCCCGGCCACGGTATTAAAGGTGGACACAGGCTAGTCTCTGTAGGCCTCTGGGTGGTTCCGAGTCCCAGGATGCAATGTGCTTTAGCTTTTTCCTTCTCGTGCTGCCCTCTGATGACGAAGAGGAGCTTTAAATTTTCCAGTCGGATTTGTGCTCAAGTGAATGTTGCATTGTCCACCACTACGAGCCACAAACACGGGCGTCGGGCACGAGTACCTAGTACGGGTACTGGCACATGGCTCTTGCCCCGGATCATAGTTGTAGGGTAATGTCGAGAAACATGATCTAGGTACGAGGGAGTCGTGGACTCGTGGGTGGTCGCGTCTAGTCGCTTACCTGGAACGGAATGGGAGAAAGAATAGGCGAGTTCGCAGAAGGCGTGAGGATTTTTCGAGTGCATGAGCAAGTCAGGCACATGTGAGAGTGCGTACGGAGTAGTGAGTGTGAACGAGGGAGGGTGGTGCGGGCGTCGGTTCCGGGCAAAGACACCGCTGTTAGGCTAGACTTAGCTGTGATGATCACTGGCACTGCACCTGACATTTGAGTGATGGAGCAGGGGAACAGACGCTGCAGGCCAATTGTTGGGTTCTTGACGGGGCTCTTGGAGCTGCGAGTGACCCTTAGATGGCATGCGTGGAAAGTGGCTGCAGAGAAGTCGAACCAGGACGGGCAAATGGCAATAAACAAGGATGAGATGAAGTGGTTACTACTGATTAGCGTGCAATCTTGACAGAATTCTTTGGCGGCCGAGAACCCTCCACAACGCGTGAGAGCGGCGAGGTACGGAGTACCTACGGAGTCCTCGTACTCGTAGATTCTGGGGGGAATGCGAGGGTGCCGGGGGGGGCATATGCCTGTAATTCTCTCCTCGTAGTGCTCCCTGCTCCCCCTGGACGCGTTTGGCCTTGATCTGCGAGTCCCCAGAACAAAGACGGTTAAACAGTCAGGGCCAAGGGCCGCTTAGGCGTTTATGGCTCAGGCACTGAAGCTAAAGAACCCCCCGTCTAGCGCCACTGCATAAATCCCAGAGCCTAAAGCTAACTAAGGCTGCCAGGGTCTGCTTAACTAGCACCCACTGGACCGCCCTTGACAAGCGGATCGGACCTTTGAAAGGTTCGACGTCCTGGATTTCCCTGGTACGATCTCGCTCCCACGTCCCCCCCAAAATCCAAAATCCAAGGACCAAACACTGGCCCTGCACTGGCCCTTCCACTTGCACACTAAACTAAGCTACAACTGGCACCCGTGGTCCTCCTCGCGCACTGCGCCTTGTCCCACTCTGCCCGTCCCATCATCCACACCAGTACCAGCACTACCAGCACTACCATCCACCGTCCACTGTCAACCGTCCCTCTGTCAACTTCCAGTCAATATTCGAATATCACATTCATGTTGCTCTCCGCTCCTTCATCCAATTGCAGTCTTTAACTGCCCCAAGACCACGCCTGGCCCGACCTGTTCGTGCCCCAGAGCCACCATACCACATGCCCATCTACGCATGCCTCGAGGAACATCTCACCACCATCGCAGCAGCGTCGTTGTGATCACGAAGCATACTTCACACCATCAATCTCCTGCTCCCTTGGAGTTGCGACCGATTCCAGTCAGTCGATGCGTACATACTTCAGCGCACAGAAGACACACCCTTGGCCCTGCGGACAACTGTCTGACCTACCGCCTGCCGCTCCTTTAACTCGGGCTGTGCTACAGCACCACGCGCGTTTGTTCTCTCGCAGAACGTCATTGTTTCAGTAGGAGAGCACGAGAATCCATCTGTTCATTGCGACTTGCCTCCCACTGCAGATCGCTCAAAACAGATGAACCCCGCCTAAACCAGCTGCTCGACCTTGGCTCAACTCTGTGGTAGAGTATTCTCCAGTGTAAACAATACTGCTTCTTGCAGGACAACATTCGGCATCATGTCTCTACCCGTCGCCTCACGGCCTCTAGCCGATCCGCCAACAGGCGCACTACCTCCTATCCCCACAAGCAAGGCTCCCAGGAAGAGTCTACCGCAAACTCCATCAAGATTGAAGACTCCCTCAAGGCCTTCAGTGTTACCTACTCAACCAACTTATTCCACTCCTGACCTTTCCAAAGCCAATGAAAAGCCGTCGGGCATACCGTCGAAGCAAGTGCGAAAGACGGTCAGTATTGGCTCATTTCCACATCCCCCCACCGCATCCTCCCGACCTTCCACCTCGGCTTCAATGAACTCGACCACATCCAACAAAAAGCGAACGTCAAATGGCGATTCATATACCGCAAAGACCAGGAAGTCACCCCGAGCCAGTGCTGTCAATTCGGCCAGTTTTCGAAGCTCCCAAACCCCGAGCCTCTTGAACTCTGCTGGAGATGGAATGTCGATATCTGTTCGGGCTGGTCATCGCATATCTGACGCCCAGTCCAGTGTACATTCTCCTCCTCAAAGCAGGAGCTCCTCTGCTAATGGCTCTTACTCCACCAGCGCGACCACCATCGAGGAGGGCGATGAAGAAGGTCGCGGTCGGACCAAAGATTTGGATGACTTCCAGGTCGATTCCAAGCGGAACTCCAAAGGAAAGGAAGTTAAGGGCAATGTCATTGTCAGTGTCAGAGTC
The DNA here is from genome assembly GCF_000709125.1 of Exophiala aquamarina CBS 119918. Taxonomy (NCBI): domain Eukaryota; kingdom Fungi; phylum Ascomycota; class Eurotiomycetes; order Chaetothyriales; family Herpotrichiellaceae; genus Exophiala; species Exophiala aquamarina. Next base: position 2,921,209 of record NW_013550587.1, read on the forward strand.
CGCCCTGATTCCAATACCCAGAACAACACTCAATCTGAGGGGGAATGGATGGTCGATGGTCGTCGTGCTCTTGTGGCCTACCGTGGCAAGGAAGGTGGAGATTATCACTACGATAATGTCTTCTCTCAGCATGACGATAATGCCAAGGTATACGACTCAGCTGCAAAGCGACTAGTGCGTCGTGTGATGGAGGGATATCATGGTACAGTCTTTGCTTATGGTATGACTGGCACCGGCAAGACATTCTCCATGCAAGGCACCATGACCAGCCCCGGCGTGATACCACTCGCCATCACCGATATCTTTTCGTATATCCGAGAAACTCCCCATCGAGAATTCTTGCTGCGTGTCAGTTACCTCGAGATTTACAATGAAAAGATCCACGATTTACTCGCCGCGCCGACTGCCGGCCAGCAGGAAGAGATTAAATTGAGGGAAGACAGCAAACGTGGAGTCTATGCCTCACCCTTGAAGGAAGAGATTGTGCAAAGTCCCACTCAACTGTTGCGGGTCATTCATCGCGGAGACATGTCGCGTCGTACTGGCAGCACGCAATTCAACTCTCGAAGCTCTCGAAGCCACGCCGTGGTTCAGATTGTGGTTGAAAGTCGAGAGAGAGTACCAGGATCCGGCGCCATGAATGAGAATGGAAAGAGAGTGGCGATGCTTCCTGGTGGAGTACGAGTGTCCACATTGAGCCTGATTGATCTTGCTGGTTCAGAGAGAGCAGCCGAGGACAAAGAGCGCCGTGCAGAGGGTGCTCACATCAACAAATCTTTGCTCACCCTGGGCACCGTTATTGCCAAGCTGTCAGGAAACAAAGATAAGAATGGCAATCCTACCGACAAAGACGGCAAACATCTGCCCTACCGTGACAGCAAGCTTACTAGATTGTTGCAGCCTGCTCTTTCAGGAAATTCTCTGGTCTCAATCTTGTGTACCATTCAAATTGGTGCTGGCCTGACGATGGCGGGAAACAACCACACGGGGGAGACGTTGAATACGCTGAAGTTCGCGGCTCGAGCGAAGAACAACATTGTCAGCCATGCGAAGAAAGCAGCAGAGGAAGTTGGAAATGGTGTCAGTGCTGGCCTGTTGGAACGATACCGAGGCGAAATCGCGACTCTTCGAGCACAACTAGAAGGTCAACAAAAGTCGGCGGTCGAGAAAGAAGAGAGGCAGCTGGAGAAGGAGGCCGAACAACGCCACGAAGAACAAATGTTGGAAATGCAACTGGCGAGAACAGCGCTCAAAGAACGTATCGAGCACTTGAACCGTTTAATCTTGTGCTCCAAATCGACTGGTGTCAACAGTGGCTCAGTATCCGCACTAGGCATGCATTCGCGACTTTCTGGAGGTACAGAATATGCAGGATCCCGTTCTGTACGCTCTTCCGCAAGCCAATCGACTCTTGGGGTCGGTTCGGGCTTGAAGCGACATCCGTCTGTGGTATCTCTGAGCGCTGTGCCTACGAATTCCGCGCATATGTCTACCTTCTCTGGAATCCCCGACGAAGACGAAGATGGGGAAGGTGGCTTCAGCGAAGGCAGAGCAACCTTGCAAGCCCAGGTTCGAGCACTGCAATCTGATCTTCAGGACAAAACGCGTTACATTGCAACACTGGAAAAGAGACTGCTCCAAGCACGCCGGTCCAGTCACTCTCGGGTGTCCATGGCCTTTAACAAGGGTGGCGGAGATGACAATGAGGTGCAGAGGAAACTGGATGAGAAAGACGCGATGATCTCCGACCTCCAGAAGACAGTGGCTGCGCTCCGATCTGCCGTTCGAAAGCGAGAAATTGCTGAGCTGACGCCGGAGATGTCATCCTCGGAATTCAAATCGAGTCGCAATCAAGCGAGTAGTCATCAGAGCACCAGTAGCAATGGGAGTGCTCAGGTAGTGACAGTGACGACCCAGCTGTCGTCAGCAGGTCCACGTTCGCCACTCACAGCCAGTCCAATAACACTCCTCTCGCCACAGAAGCCGATGGACAAGAAGAAAAAGACGATGGACGAAATGTCCAAGATGCTGGACGAAATGATCCAGGATAAAGTCGAGAACGGGCAATTAGCCAAAACTCGAAGTTCGTCTGTGCGAGTGCCATCTCGGTCATCATCCAACCCCAAACGGGAATCTCGACGAACGTCAAGTGCCGGCACTGGTGGGTTAGGAATAACGCGACCATCGCTGGGTACTATGGTCGCATCGCTACGGGATCGCGATTCGACCATCGAACCACGAAGTCCAAATTGAAACCAATAGCATTCATTTCAGAGGATTTTTAATTGTTATGAACGACGACACGACAGCTTTTCATTTTACCCGCGTTGATTTTCGAATACTCGCTCTGGACGCGTACTCCTCTGGAGGACACGCTGGAATTACAGGACAGGAAGTTATGGAGCACGATGGGATTGAGAACTACCAACTGATTCATTTCTTGAAGCTTGGACAGCATTGTGTTTGGCGCGGGTGACTGTCAACAGGGCCTGTTTTTTTCTCTTTCTCTTTTTGAGGTTTCGGTGGTGAAAGGCCTTGTTAATGTGATTTGAACATTCAGATTCCAGATACCCAGATAGAAGTGTAACCACTACCGCTGATGGCAAAGCAAAAATGAAGACAAAGACTGGCGACAGATCTTGGGGGTCTTTCGATCATGGTGTTTGCGGTGGACGGGGGCAACATGAAGGATTGATGATATGAGTATTTAGTCTGAAGCGGGTGATATAGTAACATACATGGTGCTGGCTCTCCGACAGCAAGTTGCCCATGAGGTGCCTTGTACTAGTCCAGCATAAGTGGGCACTGGGCACTGTGCACAGGGCACTTGGGGAGCAAGCCGCCCCTTGATATCCAAATAACACTTTTTGTTGAAGTCTAGCCATCATCGCGTATCCTGAACCTCACGGAGGCGCGAGGTACCCAGGATCTCGTACTGTATGTGCATAGAACTGGTATGTACGGAGTATGCTATCCGAGTTGTGATTCGGAACAACAAAGGAACCAGGGGCAGCTCCTTCCTCACTCCAGCCTTCGGGCTGCGGAGGCCTAGATATTCCGGAACCGACGCCCTAGCCTGATTCAGATTTCAGATTTCTCCTGCTGCTGTCGGTGTTTCAGAATTTGGCACCAACGGCACGCAAACAGCGCCGAACTGGACGGCATTGGAACGGATCGTCTTCCATCGCGGCCCCTGGACCTCTTGTGGTTCTTATCTAAACTGTTTTAAGATGTTCGCTTCGTGGCCTGCTTTTCGGACTGGTTGCCTTTGTGATGTTGTTGCATCTCTCTTACTTTGGGGGGACACGTCAAAGCTGCACTGCCTTTGCCTTTCGATGGAGCTGCTGTCCTTTTCAGCGCTCTTTGGAATTTTATGTGCATCGTATCCAGGCCGGGAGCTCTGTGATTTCAATCGGTTATTTCCTTATTACTGCTATTCTTACTCTTTTTCCCCCTGGTCCCTGAGCTCAAGAGACTTCTTTCATCATCGGTGGATCTTGCTGTGCATCATTTCCTCCACCCGAGTCTTGGGCTTGATGGCTCGGACCACCATCATCGACGGAGCCATGCTGTACACCACAAATCTGAATTTTTAAATGTTGAGTCCAAACCCTGACTCTTCCAGTTCTTCAATCCGAGCAACAAGCTGCCCTGCATTTGGCCATTGCTCTCAAGGGAGCCAGTCATCCAAAGCAACCCCCCCGGTCGACTTGACCATCTCCAGGGCACTTCTTTGTCGACTCTAAGAGCAGTGCTCACAGAAGGCCAACAAAAAGGAACAGACGCCCTAAAAGCTGTCTTTCTTTTCTATCTATTCCCCACCGTTCCTTGAAACGCTTATGCTGGACTCAGGCTATTTTGGTTTCATTGTTCCTCCATCCCTCACAGCGAAGCTTTGGTTGATACAATTTACGACACTGGATCTGTCGAATCTCCAATCTCGATTTCTGTGCCGCGTACGGTCCACCTTGGCTTCGATAGCCAAGTGCGTTCAATTGACTTCCCCATCTACCTCCATTCAGCCTACTGGATGAGGCTTTCACAATCGCAACATGAAAACAAGTCGTCGCACAACAAGATGCTGTTATCAAGTCGTTCAAGTCCCCCCAAGCCTTTGAAAATCACTGGCTCTGAGCGTTCTCAGTATCTCTCGGTCAAATACCTCCTTCCTCGAACGCCGATCCCATCACCATCATTGCCATCTATTCTTCCACGGCATGGCAAAAAACCACCAAAACTCAATTCACGGAGGATCGTCAGAAGCCTCTTCTGGCTCTCTGTAGTTATTGCACTCTGGTATCTCATTTCCATTGGCAATAAGACCACCAGCAGACTTTCCGACCTGACATTTTTGACGTCTATGGGCAAGACGTATGAGATCGTCGAGGCATTTGAGCTTCCAAATCATGCAACGCCGTTGTCCGTAACCGACAATGACGGCAGGCACTATTGGACAATCTCAATTCCCCCCAATTTGGGTTTCCCTCTGTCTCATGGTGATTATGTCGATATCTGCTCTCAGGTAGAAGATGTGGCACGCCACGTAGCTGGCTCTGGGTGGCAAGAGGAACAACACCTGGACTACTACCATCTCGAACGCAACTATATTGATGTCAAGGAGGCACAATCACGTCATTTCTTACCCCCTAGCATTGATACCTCTACCGCCCGTAATGCTCTCCCCATTTGCGAGAAGTCTTTGACCTATGTCCTCGATGACGCCGACCCAGGGCTTGGCTCCGCACTGATGGGAATGTGGCTCTCCTACTCTCTTGCACAACTGGAGAAACGGTCCTTTTTCATCGATGACACCCACTTTCCGTATGGAAGCTACTCCACCCTCTTCACAACCATGCCAGCCCCCAAATGTCGCCCACCACCGCCCGTCCAACGAGTGCCCTGTCCACATCAGGCAAATCATCTCGTCGTCTCCGCGGCCACAACCAGCTGGGTGTTTGGAGAAGCATTCCAAGAGACTTTCTCGCAGCGAGAGATCTTCGATATGGCCAGAAATGGCTACGAGGCACTGTTCCAATTGACCAAGGAGGACGACGACTACGTGCGCTCCCGAGCTCAGAAACTCAGAGTGAACGATGATGACACCGTGAATGGCCTTGTCGGCATTCACCTCCGCCGTGGGGATCGACACCCCTTCTCCTTTGCCTATCAGCTGGGCTACCTGCCTCCCGAGAGCTACCTCACCGCTGCTCGCAAACTCATTGGATATTCTTCACAGTGGAAGCTGCTCCTCGCCTCAGATGACGCAGACATGTACGACCACAACGAACTTCCAGGCACGATCAGGGCGCAAACCCGGATCTCGCTCGCAAGCAAGAAAAAACTCGCGACTGGGCTGGGCTGGGAAGGCGGCTTCTTCAAAGACGTCTTCTGGGGTCTGGGACTCCCTGAGCATGTGACGGCGCGGAAAGGCGCCAACGGGCCCAAACCTGCAATGGCCAAGCCACCTGACGACTCGCAGGACAACACCAAAGAAGTTGCAGCACAGAAGCCGACGACGGGGCTGGAGATAGGCCGGAATTACCGCACACACCCGACAAAAGAGGCACTGCAGCTCCGCGAGTTCCTAGGCCGAGCATACCTGCTGGACCTGGCGATGGTCGCGCAGAGCGACAAGGTCATCTGTGGCGTGAGCAGCTACGCGTGCCGGATTTTGGCCGTCATGTTGGGCTGGGAGCGCGCCTTTGAGCACGGCGACTGGACTAATGTCGATGGCAGCTTTGAGTGGAGGGCTATGGACCCTTGATTGGTGCCTAGCAATTGCTTCCTAGTTGCGATCTTTGCTCAATAATGATCAAAGTGAATAAGGTCGGAAACAAGCATAGGAGTGCCGAAGTGAGGACAGCTCCTCATATCAAGTTACAAGGGATGCCTGCCAGGCTTTGGCTTGGCTTTGGCTTGGCTGCAATATTTTGACAATCTAATATCCTGAGTAAACTAGCTAGTTGGTTGGAAATAGCCTAAGCAAGAGGTCCTACAACCCTGGCTCATGTCCATTAGTGGTTTTTCTCATGAACAAAAGAACAAGAAGGTCCCAATTCCAGTCCTGTATTCTTGACATCCTAACAGGGACCACAAGAAGGCCCTCTATGCTCTGCTATTCGAATCTCCGCTCGCCCGCCGGCAATGACGAATGCTGCTGCTCCGTGCAGAATTCTTCTCAATAATCGCCTCAAGCAAGCTGAGTTGGGTTTTTTCAATTGAAATTGTAGTGGAAATCTTTTTGACAATGCCGACCGTGTGCGCGCGTACGAGGGGCTTTTGTTGAATTCGGATTCGATTCTGGCCTGGCAAACCCTCCCAACCATCCATCGACAGACTAACAAACCACATACCACATACCGCATACCACCCCGGCATCAGATCCAGCCCACGCCGGGCTGGTAACGATGCCGATGCAGACGAGGAATATAAATCCTTTGTGTTGAGAACGGGTACGCGGCCCGGCTGTGTTGGCGTAGGCAGATGGTGGTGGGATTGGTGCAATCGTAGTTGCCGCGGAACCGCATCCAGATCACCTCACATGGCAGATGTTGTCTGTGGCGCATACAACGCACTTTTCTGACGGGAATCCACGTCTTGTGCGACCCGCAATTCGGGCAGAGCGTGCGGCGGCTGAAGCGGATGCACATCGCAGCGGTGTGCGTGGAAAGGATGGGTGGGCGACCGAGTCCGCGAGTATATCAATTGAATGGAAACCAATGTGTGATGGCGCACAGCTTGGTGAGTGAGTGAGTCCTAGTTGGGCACGTGTGAGTGGAGGTGGATTTCTCAAGGTATAGCTATAGCAAGACTAGGAGACCTTTTTGCCTCAGCCGGGCTGTTAAAAGAATGTGTCGCGCACGGATGATGCTGAGGTTTATCAGTGCTTTGTTATTCCATCGGAGAAGTTGAAAGGAGGGAGTCATAGTGAGACGGCAGGATATAAAGAAAGGAGTGAATGCTGCCTCTGTCGATAGCGACAACGGCGCCTGCTTCACTCTGCCCTGCCATTTGGTTTTGGCAGGTGCGTAGGCAGGTCCTTTGTAGTGCGCTCCACGAGGCTGGAGGCTGGAGGCTGTCGACTGTCGACTGCCCTGATCATGATGCTTTGGCCGGCTGCTGCCATGTCGTGGTTACGGGGTTCTTGGAGTATGCGAGATCCTCTCTTCGATAGTCCAATGCTATTTTCCTCAAATGCATGTCATCTTTGTCCTGCGCCACCCACATCGTGCCAAAGCCGTATGAGAAGAGGACGGGAGGACCTTCTCGAAGGCAGAGGAGTTGGTGATGACAAGATTGGAGAGGCACAGCGGTGTCACCGTCTCTCTTGTCCCACCTCATCCTTGCCTCTAAAAGACGCTCAAACCACAGCAGCCATATGCTTATCTTGCCTATGCATCCTGTCGTAAAGCTGTGTGCGCTCCTCGATCGCTAAGTCGTGGGTCGGCTAGAGTGCGCTTTTACTGCGGATATGTTTGCCTGCAAGGCTGGCATTCTGACTAAGCTATCGGCTACACGCCGTGACAAGGCCACCAATCACAGCAGACTGTACAGCCGGCGACTGACCTCGGTTCCAATGTTGTCTTCCAATGGCGTTGAACACGCAGGATCCCCCACCAGCGCATCGTAGCCGACAACTTCCCAGGTAGTAACGGCGGACAGGGGGGATATCCCCAGTAGAGACGCCTCGGGCAAACTAATGACTCCGTGGTCTTTTCTCTTGGAACCCACGTCGTGGCAGGCCGAAGCCAACCTCCGTTCTTCCTTTTCCTTCTCATCAATCAACTGTTTGGCCATCGGTTAGAGCGAAACTTGTTCTGGCTATCAGGGCTTGTTAAGGGGGAGATGGCAGGTAAGCTGCCCAGCAATTTCATACAATCAATCATAAGCTGGCTCTGATAGTTTTCTAGCTATATCACAAACGGCAGCTCTCGCAGCCCCAGCAGCTGTAGCTGGGCTGGCATATCTCAATGCCCGATGGAGAGTCTCTGTAGATGCCCAACTGATCGGTCACCTGGCCAAGACTCAAAAGGCCATGGAAAAGCGAGAGAAGGCAGATCGACTCAACTCCTTCTACCTCATCGAAGAGCATGCCCAGAACCCCAAGGTTAGGGACTGTATCTTCATCATCTATCAAGGCAAATCATGGACGTTCAAACAGACCTACGACATGGTGCTTCGGTATGCCGGATACTTACATTCCCAGCACGGGGTCCAGCAAGGTGAAATCATAGCTCTGGATTTCATGAACAGTCCTCAATTCATGTTTCTGGTCATGGCTCTATGGTCGCTCGGCGCGCTGCCAGCTTTCATCAACTACAATCTCACTTCGACCGCTTTCGTCCACAGTGTCCGAGTGTCGACTGCTCGTTTGCTGATCATTGACCCCGAAGTTGAGCCCAAGGCTTTGACTCCAGAGACGAGAGCAATCCTCGAGGCCCCCAATTTCAGGAACGATGCCTTCCCCCTCGAAATTGCCGTTTTGACACCGGGCCTCGAATCTTCCTTGTGTTATTACCCTCCATACCGCGCGCCAGACACAGCTCGGTCAGGAAATATCCAAAGGACGCCATGTGTCTTGATATATACCTCCGGGACCACAGGCTTACCCAAGGCTGCCAAGGTCCCTTGGGATCGCACAGTACGCGGGGCCGGGCTGGTAGGAGGATGGCTGCCGATTAACCCGGTCACGTCCAAGAACCCTGATCGTTATTACACTGCCATGCCTCTATACCATGGCTCAGCCTTCCAGCTATGCTTTCACACCTGCCTCTCTCGCCCAGCCACACTCGTCATCGGGCGCAAGTTCTCCGTCTCGAACTTTTGGAATGAAGTCGCCGCCTCTGAGGCCACGGCCATTCAATATGTTGGTGAAACTCTTCGCTACCTGATGGCCGCGCCTCCCCACCCCGACGACCGAACAAGACACAAAGTTAGGATCGCCTTCGGCAACGGTCTCCGCCCAGATGTCTGGGACCGCTTCCGGGACCGTTTCGGGGTCGAAACGATAGGCGAGTTCTACGGCGCGACCGAGTCCTCCGGCGCGACCTTCAACCTCAGCCGCAACACGTACTCCTCCGGCGCGATTGGCTCCATGGGTCTCATCGGGCAACTCCTCCTCGGCGCGACCCAGAGCATCGTTGAAATCGACTGGGAAACGGAAGAGCCGCGCCGCGACCCCGTCACAGGGTTCTGCATCAAAGTGCCCCGCGGGGAAGTCGGCGAGCTGCTCAATGTCATCGACCCGGCCGACATCGGCGCAAAATACCAAGGGTACCTGGGCAACGAGAAAGCTACGTCGTCGAAAATCATGCGCGACGTGCACAAAAAGGGCGACGCGTACTTCCGCACCGGAGACGCCATCCGCCTGGACAGCGAGGGCCGGTACTGGTTCTCCGACCGCATCGGCGACACGTTCCGCTGGCGCAGTGAGAACGTGTCGACGGCCGAAGTGGCGCAGGTACTGGGCGCGCACCCGTCCATCCTCGAGGCGAACGTCTACGGCATCGCGATCCCCAACCACGACGGCCGCGCCGGCTGTGCAGCCGTCATGCTGCGCGACGTCGACTCGCCCGACTCGCCCGTGCCGGCGTCCGTCCTCGAGAGCATCGCGACGTTTGCGCGCAACGGCCTGCCGAAGTTTGCCGTCCCCGTCTTCCTCCGCGTCGTCACGCAGGTCATGGCCACGGGGAACAACAAGCAGCAGAAACACGTACTGCGCAAAGAAGGCGCCGATCCCGCGCTCATCACGAATGGTGACAGGCTTTTCTACCTGCCACCGAAAGCGGACCAATTTGTCCCATTTGGGGCCGCCGAGTGGGCGGACCTCAGTGCTGGGAAGGTCAAGTTGTGATGGATGAATTCTTGGATCAGGCTTTTTGGGGAGTGGAAGAGGGGGGGGGGGAGAGAAGATGGGGAGGTTCAAAAGTAAGTAAAGGATGCTCTCTAGACCTAGATAGAGCAGATCGGTATCTCAGCCGTGCCGTGGCGCCGGAATGTGAATACACTGGAATACACTGGTTATGCAGCTCGTTTTATCACCCCAGGGCTTGTGCGTCTCGGTTCATATCGATCTGAAGAATAGCATAGCATCGGGTGAACTTCCAAGAGCGAGCATCCCAACATAACGACGCGTGGACATTAAACATATAGCTATATAAACTTAAAACCTGACATGACGGAGCTACATCGGCCCCTTAAAGGGCCCTTTGTGGACCAGATTCCAGATATGAGAAATTTTCGTTGCTCGCTGTGGTTGTGATCCCTCATACACTCACTATTCATTCCCTGTGTGTCGATTCCGTGTTCCGTTTGCTGCGTACCCATCTGTGAAGCCCACCCCTCGAGAAACTTCAATGCTTCAGTTCCGTCTTGAAAAGACCGTCGATTACAATTCCTCGGTAAACCGGCTCCCACCCCCGGCGCTGTGTCTACTTCCCACAGGACTGGCACTGCCCTTCTTCGCACCACTGGTCGGGCTCGTCACATCGACTAGTTCTGGCTTCAACTGTTGTGCCTTGGAGACATCGATGATTTTCGGCCGAGCGGCCAGTGCGCCTTCGTCGAAGGTGTCCCTTGCTTCTTCGAAGTCGTCTTCACCGTCATTCGTCGCTGTGTGTGCTAATGTCGGCGTCGTGGCCCCCGTGGCGGGTGTGTCCCCTGGTTCAGTTGACATCGTGGATGGTTCTTGCATCTTCTCGCGCAGAGGTTCCGTGTCATGAAGCATGGCCAAGTCAGGGTTCGCAGGTGGCGTGGACGACGCCTCATTCGCCCCCGGGGCGGCTGTGTGCTGTTCAAGATCAGATGACTTCGCTGGCTCGATGTCTGCACGCTCACCGATAGGCGCCACCGCTGCTGATGTAGGTGCTGCCTCGGTTGAGGCATGCTTCTGCTTGTCTTTGTCTCTTCCTGGAATGACCTTCTTCAAGAACCTTTCACGGAACCCCTTCCTTCCCCGAGGCTCGTCGTCCCAGTCCTCGACAGGGGCTGCTTGGTCTGCACCGGAGTTCCTTTTCGAATTGGTGTGTTCGGCCGAATACCTCGACGAAGCAACATCGGCTGCAATTACGTACGGGTCTTCGCTCAGACTGGATGAAACAGGACTAATGGATCGACTGCGCTGTTCGCTTGTTTGTGGTTCCTGCCCGACTGCATACGGGGCGGGCGACACTCCGTCCTTGGATTTATCCCCCGCACCGTACAAGTCATCTGTCTCATTGTCACTTTTGCCGGCAAGGGCAACATCACGGGCCGAATCAGATGAGGCCCGATCGACGTTTTCTTTTTCCTCTTTCTTTTCCTCTTCGTTTTCTTCTTCCTTCAACGTCTCGACAGCTTTTTCGGGTTCAGTCTCTGTTGATAATGTAGGTTTTTCCCCCATGTCGTTTTCAGCTTTGCTACCCGTCCTCAATTTCTTGAACCATGATTTCACTCTGGAGTCTTTCTTGGAAGGGGAGGTTGGTGAGGTAGGCGATGTGGGCTCTTGGGCTTGACCGATACCTGTTACAGGGGCAGTAGCAACCGCCTCCTTAGGGCCAATGTCATCGTCTGATAGACGCCTTGCATCATTTGGTCTCTGAGGGGACTTTTCATCGTCATTGTCGCTGTCATCATCGCTGTCAGCTGCAATGGCGTATGCAGCCTCGGCGGGATCCATTGTCGCTTGGTCGTGGAAAGTTCCCCCTCGGGCATCAACGCCTTCCGGGTCTTGGCTAGCCTGTGCACCTGTTCCAGGGGCGGCTGCGGCCACTGTCTTTGTGGCCGCTCCTCCTCCTTCACCTGTGGTCTCCGCAACGGCTGCACCGGCAGTGCCTCCAGCTACACCGGCAGTTGCTCCTCGTGACAAGAATGTTGAAAGTCGGCTGGGCTTGCTTGGTGTTGTCTGTATATTCTCCTCCTTTTCGGCTCGCTTGCGCTCCTTTTCGGCAGCAGCAGCCTCATCACGAGCCTTCTTCTCCGTGGCCTTTTGTTCGTTTCGGACCCGCCGCTCTTCGTGTTCTTGCTCTTGCCTGTGACGTTTCTCTTCCGCAAGCTTCGCTTTCGCTTCTGCTTTTTCACGATCTATCTGATGTTAGACAATAATACTAGCCATGGAGCAGAAATTAGTTACCTGCGATAGCTTTCTGCTCTGCTTTGATTTCAGCTTGTCGTTTCTTCTCCGCCGCAGCCTCTGCCTTGATTCGCTCTTGGTCCAGTCTGATTTCTTCGTCTCGGGCTCGTTGCTGCTCTGCCTTTTCGTTGATTTCATCTAGCGTTGGTTGGATGCGTGCCCTGGCAATCGCATCGATTTCTGATTGATCAAGATACTTTCCACCTCCGATGTTCACCTTACCCACATTCATGAGTCTGTCATCGCTCTCCCTTTGAGCTCGCTCTCGGGCTTGACGCTCCCACAGCTCTCGTTGATGGGGACTGGTCTTGCCTGTCTCTGAGAAGACTTTCTCATCCATTGCGTTGAGTCGAGCTGTTACATTCTTGTGCGCAGCTGCGAGCAGGGCATCTCGATCTGTTTGCCTCTTCTTGTCATCCACTTCGGCTAATTTACTCTGGAATATGGACATCTGTGCTCGAATTTGGCGGGATTGCTCTTCATCAGAGTCACTGCTGCTATTCCGACGAGGGCTGGGGCCACGGCGGGCGGGCCGTCTGAGGGACAGCCTTGATTGTTTTGGTGGCGGCTGGGCGCCGTAGTACTGTCTGTATTCAGCATTTTCGTCATGCATTCTTGAAAGTCGTTGATGAGCCAACTTCCGAGCAGCTTCTTCGAGGTTTTCGTATCTGGGAAGGTCTTGCGATTTGGAGGGCTGAGCAGCAGCATCGGAGAGGGCTCGCTGTCGAGCAGTATGTGCAGCGAAATGGCTGTCTGATCGGTGAATGCCCTTGGCAGAATCTATCTGTTCTTGCTGAATGGCGTACATTTTTCGGGCCATCGCGATTGCAGATGCGCGCAACGTGTCCTGTTTCTTCCTTTCCTCGACTTCGATTGCGACGGGTGGGTTGGAGGTATACATTTGTCGAGAAACATTGTTCTTGGCCATATTTTGGATGCGTGCGGCATCAAAGCCAGCAGTGCCCGGTGTCGAAGGTGAACCAGGACCAACACCCTTTTGTGAAGACAGGGCAGCCTTCTGTGCCCATCCTGCGTGGGGATTGGGGGATTGAGGTTGTGGCCGTATAGGAGCCGACTCAGCGCGCCTTCGACCGCCGGACAAGGACTTTCTGGCTGCGAGCAAAGCTTTTTCGCGGCCATCGGAAGAGACTGTTCTCTCGGTGATGGCAGGAGGCGACTTCTGATTTTGTAGAGCGGACGAAGCAGCGGAATGGCCATGCTCTGATTCAGAAGCCTTCCAAATATCCACGGGTGCAGCATCCTTGTGGGCGGCAGCAGCAGCCTGAGAACCGGCGCGGCTTGATTCGGGTTTCCAAATAGGATTCATCTCGTAGTCCTTTGCAACATTGGCAGCCCTATTTGCAGCGGGAATGGAACCAGGCTTCCAATGCTCGAAGGATCGTTTGTTCGAGTCTGCCAGGCTTGCAGCAGCGCCGGCTGAAGCCAACTGGACTCCACCGGTGGAAGGATAGGAAGGTAGGTCTTGGGCGCGAGCGTATTTCAGAGAGAGGGCGGCACCTATACTTGATTGTTAGTAGTCTGAGAGTCACAGAGGGAGGTGGACGTCATAGTGGTGAGGTGCAGTGGTGGTGCAACCAGCCAGGTGGGGGTTGCATACTGGCAGAAGATAGCCGACCGTCTTCGTCAAGAACCGAAGAGGTACTATGCTTTGAGGAAGTGTCTCTGAATGATTGTAGAGCTGCAGAAGCGGCTGTAGAATGGATGTCAGCGATTCTGTCTGGTAGCAGTGCCAGTTTGGGAGGAAACAGACCTTGTTGTTCAGGCCGATCGGTGTGGTGATGGTAGCTGGAGGACTGGGTTGGGGTGGCGGTGGCAGTGGTGGCCGACATGATGCGATCTTGGCCGCCGAGGGCCAGACTGAGGGGAGGGGGGGATGGGGCGAGGGCAGCGACGAAGCTATACAAAGTGCGCACACAACAGCCACAACATGGAAAATCAAGGTGTTGAAGGGACCAAAAGTGTCAAAAGTATCCAAAGTATCTAGAACGATAACATTGCTACAGACGAGAGCTACATCAATCAGTGGTAGTAAAAGGGAGCTAGGTAGAGTGCCACGGCAAAGCGACATGAGCAGCATGAGAATGGCGGATAGCTGGTCCTGGGGAGGCGTGGACTCGTGGGTGCGGGTGGTGAATCTGATCATGCAAGCTGTCTATGTCATCCGCTCCACATACGTCATGCAGAACTGAGGGATGGAACCACACAAGCAAGGCGTCGTCGGCTGATGGGGGCGTGGAGGGTGGACATCTGCCGCCCAGAGCAACAGATGGCACTGCGATGGTGGTAGTCTAGGCGCCGAGCTCCAGTTAAGAAACTCAATCGTCGCCCTAGACATGACAGTAATGTGTAGGGGCTCCTCGTACTATAAGGCCCCGCGGGCAGTGCGAGGGTGCCCGAAGTGCCTCCAGCCTCTGGACCTGCGCCGGGCCACCTTCCCACCAACAAAGCAGCATAGTATTCGGTGCTGTTCGATGGCCATGGTCCCTCGACTGACTCGCTGCTCTGCTTCTGGAGCGGCCCTCGCCTGTCCGTTATCTGGAAAGATCAAGGACCAGGGTTGACTGACATACAAATAGGGTACTCCGTGGCTCGCTCTGTCAGGAATAGCATGCTGGGCAGCATGTCATTACCTATGGATGATGTAATTAGGTCGTTCCTCATGGGGACTAGATGGGGACCAGGGAAGCATGGATCGGGGGGGTGGCATACCAGGGGCGCCGGTGCCCACTGGCCACTGGCCACTGCCCATACCCACCATAGCTCTCTATTGTACCTTGCCGCCTGGCAGCAACGCATCATGTACCAAATCTTAACTCGGTCGAGCCCCAACAACACCACCATCATCATCAGCATCATCATCATCACCACCAGCCCTCTGGTCGGCTGTTGTGATGATCGGAAACACGGCCATGAGCAACCAGATCGAATTCGAGAATCTGCTCAATTTCCGAGATGTGGGAGCTTTCATCAATGCAACAGTTGGGTCGCCGGTCTTGAAACCCGCCCTGCTGTTCAGAAGCGCCCGTCCCGATGAAGCCACACCCGCCGATCGACATCAACTGGTGGACCAACACCACATCAAAACAATCATTGACCTCCGCTCCAGCACAGAGCACATCAATGCTGCCAAAAAGCGCGGTGTAGACCAGTTCGCCGGCGCTGCAGCAGAAGCTGTCCAAATCCCGGGCATCCACTATGCAAACATCAATCTCAACGGGAAGGGGTTCGAACGCTATCTCGTCTGGCAATTGAAGTACCTGAGCTTGGCCAAGCTTGTTCTGCTCATGGCATTGGGATACCGCACACAGGGTATCTCGGTGCTTGGAAAAGAGTTGATGCTGCCTCGTGGTCTCGCCGGCCTGGGCATCGACACTCTCGACCACAGCGGTCCAGAAATCAAGGACTTCTTCCATGTTCTTGCCGACGAAAGCTCCTGGCCGATTCTGGTGCACTGTACCCAGGGCAAGGACCGCACTGGTATCACCGTCTTACTGACTCTCCTCTTGTGTGGCATTCCCATCCAGGCAATCACTAAGGATTATCTTTTATCCGAGGAGGAGTTGGAGCCCGAGAAAGAAGCCCGCATGGAGGAGATTGCGAGCATAGGGCTGGACGAGTCCTTTGCAGGGTGTCCTCCCGATTTTTGTGAAGTCGTAGTCCAGCACATCGACACCAAATATGGAGGTATCAGCAGTTACCTCCGAAGTGTTGGGGTTGAAGATAGCCAGCAAGACAGAATCAAGAAATTCCTCGGTTATGAATCAACGTCGCCTTGATGGCGCAGACACTACACCACGCCGTGCTTGCGGTCGTCCAAGACCTGAGCTGGCCCCTGACAGCGTCCTTCTGGGCTCGGAGATGCCATGACTTGACCAGGCTACCACTATCTCGAACAGATCGCCGATAGGAGTGGGCCAGGAGTGGGCCAAGGAAGACATTTACAACCGACGCCTACTGGGATGTGCAACTGAAGGAGATATCTGGTAGAGTCTCACCACTTGGCTCTTTCATCTTCGGGCCACTCATGGGCAGTACCCCAGATGTTGCCAAGGACACGGCCCTCATTCGGGAAATGGGGCTTGTGTTCAACACTTCGTCAGCATCAATCCTTGGTAGTCAGCAAGGAGCTGACAGGGGGGCCTTCTGCACTAGTAGTCTGTAATCCGGATCTGGTCAACTTCGTGCACGAGACTTTTGCGAGACTCAAGTCCCACCTCAGATGTACTCTATACTATCATGTACTAGTCGACTATAGTACATTCATAGTATCTTGCTGCCTATAACTGCCCTTTTTGCCAAGCTCTCGCATTGACGTCGCGAGATCTAGGAGTACTCGGTGTTATTACGGAGTACTTGAGTAGGGCATATATGTACCGCCCAGCCGCCCTGAGCTCTCTGATCTTCGCAGCATGTATAGAGTTGGAACGTGATGGTGTTGGAACGTGCTGTTCTGTGCAACATGGCCCTTGCTACATTACATGGTGGTAGAATTAGACATCGATTCTTGAAGAACCACCCAGTTTGGAATACTCCGTGGTTGTAGCCTGGGTGTCGTCGTACGTCTTCCCTGCCAGGATTCAAATCGTGGCGCTCGGGATCGACCCCGGTGGAGCCGGGTTGGAAGGATGGAATTCGCGAGGCATTTGAAGGATGCTTTACTCGTATGTACAGTACACCCTTGCAACATCCGCATTGCGTCAAGAGCCAAGAGTCAAGGCTCGGCTGCTCGGGATCCAAGCCATGACGTCAATCCAACATTCACACTCTTTTCTTGCATTGTTGCATTGATGCCTTTTTTGATGCCGTTCCCAAACGCGGAAATGCTTGTTCCTCCATTTGTGAATGCCGCACAAATGCATCCCGTACCTACATTCCAACAGCCCGCACCGAAACCATCCGCATCCCCCTGGTGGGTTGTCAGATCCTTCGCCCTCTGAGGCTTCTCGGGAGTGAGCTAGCGTCTGCACCATGGTTTGTCAGAAGTCAAACCAACTTCGCCCACGGACGGGATTCCGATCGGATCTCCACTACCGGACTTTATGCCTCATGTCTACCGAGTCCTGAGTCAGGTACTTGGTAGGCAGTAGGAAGACACTACCAGTATGTCCAATGTGCTCATTGAGCTGGCGACTACGTACTCCCACTGCCTTGCGCCTGAGTGTATCACAAACACCGCCCAACACGGCTCCGCGGATGAACTCTGATTTGAGGTTCTATCTCCGCAAGGATTCCCAGCAAAGCGGGTACCATTGTGCAGCACCGCATGTTGCATTGCCTCACAAGGGATGGTGTATGATGTAGTCGTCTCGGTGTTTGCTTTTCACTGTGTGTGCCACCGCAAGTCCTTTGCTTGTCACGACTCACGACGTTCATCTACGAACTTGATATACAACCCCTTCAGTCCGCCCATCCTGCTGTTTTTTCCTTTGGCTTACACACCATAAATTCCTGTACACTAGACACCTTGGACTATTCTTCATAAACCCTTCCACCACTTCACGCTTGAGGTTCCCTCTCTCCCTCTCTTCCTCTCTCGTGGTTCCCTCCCCACTTCCATACCTTGAGAGTCCTCCATCGCCTTAGCAATCACCCTTCACCTGGTCGTCCTGGGCGGACCATTCCTCCACACCCCGACATCAACATGTGGTATCTAGGAAGTTGGATCTTTCCCGTACTCTCAGCCTGCATGTAAGTCAGCCCTGTAGTAGGTCCTATCCACCACAGCGGCCAACCACTAACGAATCCTCCTCCAGGTGGCTAGCCATGCTCCTCGCAATGTTCATCCGGTGGGAAGTGATCGGACACCCGATCTACCCCTCGATGGAATCTGGGCAGACGATAGCCTACATCTCGGACGTGGGCGCCTACGGGCTCAAACCACTCTTCATTACCGGCAGCGTCATCACGACCGTCTCGCTGGACCTGGGCTTCATGGCCGAGCGCTGGCTGCGACACACCGGCCGCCTCGTGCCCAACACGTCCACCGCGCAGAAGGTCCTGTCCATGCTCGCCATCATCTCCGCCGTCGGGGGCTCCGCAGGCCTGATCCTCCTATCCATCTTCGACACGTACCGCCACCCGCATCTGCACGACGGCTTCCTCCTGCTGTTTCTCGGCGGCTACATCCTCTCCGCCATCTTCATCTGCGCGTCCTACCAGCGCCTGGGCATCCACTACCGCGAGCACCGCGTCCTGCGGATCAGCTTCTGGGTGAAGCTGGCCTTTATCCTGATCGAGCTGGCCCTGGCGGGTGTCTTCATCGGGACCTCGTTCACACACCACCGTAACATCGCCGCCGTCTTTGAGTGGATCGTTGCACTGGTCTTCACCGGCTATATCCTGAGCTTCTTGCTCGATCTGCTCCCCTCCGTCCGCAGCAGGTCGCACCAGCCTCAGGGCTGGAGGCACCAGACTGATGTCGAGAAGGCGAACCTGACCAATGGAAGCAATGCTTCAACCCCAGTCACCACCGACAGCCAGGGCCCCAACGCAGACGGCAGAGATCTCATCGGCCACGGCGCCTATCGTGGCACTGCCATGACCAACGGCCCTAACGCCCCCGCTGATCAGCAGGATCTAGGACGCCAGAAGAAATGGGGTGTCGGGAAATTCCGCTTTTGAGAAAAGCAAAGAACCAAACCTCATGTCTTTCAATTACTATTTTCTTTCCTTTTGCATTTCAAAATGTTGTTTTGGGACGTAAGAAAACACATGCCGTCATTGTAAGCATTGTTTGGCGCACTGAGCGATCTTTTACCGAATACATAATCGACAGGCCGTTAGGAATTTACATCATGAAGGGGGTGCCATACATGTACATAAACTCATGGAGGACGATGTGGAGAACTGATCAGATGTACAGTACTCATAAAGCTTAAATAGCATGACGAATGGAATGCCATGCCGAGTTGCATCGCCTTCAAAATATGGAATGTCGCCGAGCTCGCTCGATCAAATTTAAATGTGTGTCTTCCCTGCCCAGGGGCGGACTTGGACAAGTATTCCGGATGTGCTAATTCTGTTTTACATTCCTATGTATTTCTATGCAGGGGTGGGGTGGAAAGGCCGATGGGCGATGCCCATGCCCTCAATAGTTGTGTACTTCTTTCGCAAAAATACCTGGCACACCTTTGAGACAGAAGTCAATTGATTCGAGACGAATCCAATGCATATCTCGTGTGGAGAAGCACATCAAATAGAAACCCACCATGCAAACTCCACGAGACACCTCGCGCTTGGGCGTGTTTCCCTTTTGAAAAAGACGTAATGACGATGTTGGGTGATATGCTCACATGATCCTTCAACTGATGGCTCCACTCAAGATCTTGGAAGCAAGTTCACTCAGAACACGGGCTCTTTGACTCTGGTCAAGAGACTGAAAGACGGCATACACAGATTTGCCTTTGGCGTCTCTGATAGAGCCCATCTTACTACCGACAGCTGCGCCGGGGATGGCGCCAACAATGTCTCCCGCGATGAAGCCCAAGGCGAAACCAGAGATACCGCCGATGATGCTCCAGAATCTCCTGTTGGGCACCGTCGTGCCGCCTTCTCGGTCAGCCATGTCAGCTTCGCCCATCATCTCCTCAAAAGCGCCGCGGAACTGGTCATTGGCGAATGCGTCCTCTTGTGAGCCCTCGGCCTTGTTCCCGAACCCGAACATGTTGGCCCACGATGTCCCTCCTGCTGCAGGACGGCGGGGCACCTCTTCGTCGGCGAAGTCGTCGCCGTCGAATGCAGTAGATCCCGTGCCGCTGGAGTAGGCGCGGGCGTCGTCGTAGTCTCGCCGTCTGGTCGGCTCGGACAGGGTGTAGTATGCATCATTGATTTTTTGGAACATCTTGGTGCGTTTAGCTCTTTCTGGCGAATCGGATGGAACGCGGTCTGGGTGCCATTTCAGAGCCGCTCGCTTGTATGCCTTCTTGATGTCCTCGTTGGTCGCTGTAGAGGACACCTCTAGGACGGAATCTAGGATGTGGTGAGCAGCGAACCTGGCGATTTTGAATGGGGATGAGACTTACAGTAATCTGGGAGGTCCGCCATCTTAGTCAAGTTGCGTTCAACTTGGGTTGTTAGGGTGGTCAGGCAGAAGGAAGAATGAACGGCCTGCGTGTGGGGTTGCTCACAACCGTCCGTTTAGGAGGCCTTTTGATCAGGCACAGGGGGACTGAATTGTTGGATATATCTAGGAGGACAGATACCGATGGGAAGGAGACTGAGCAATTGGGATAGGTGTTCTGCCAGGAACCTCTGGACTTTTGCCTGCGTGCCTGATGATACGTTTAGACCCCAGAGATATATCAACTTTGATGACATCATAAGTACCGTGCCCTGTATCATCACGTGATGAATATATGATTCAGCAACAGCCACAGGGTGGCTCATCTGCTGTAGTCTATATAATTCTGAGACTAGCGCGTCTCGCAGCCAAGCCAGGTGTTTCCAGCCAACCACCCAGACTCTCCAAGCGGGACAGGGGTGTCGCAGCCTGATGCTGAGGGACCCCATTCTCCAGCCCAGCCACTCCAATTGCTTGCGGAGTTGTGTTTTTCTTGAAGGACAGTACGGAGTAACTATTTCCATGTGTCCCCCCCTGAAGATGTAGCATCTCTAAATCAGAATAGACGAGTGCATTCCAGTTGTCCGACGGTGTTGGAAGGCACACAAGAGAGACAGTGCGACTTACAGAAACCTCGGTGTACCCAAAAGACTCCAGACATCGCCCAAACTGAAAAAGGGCCCAATCGCTCTCCTCTCACTATCTGCTATCCACAGGCGCCGTGAGAAAACCTGTCACTGTACCACGAGTGTCAAGCTTAGGACACCGGCTGGTCTATGAGCTTGCCTTGAGCCAGAGAAGCTATCCAATACCACCTCCTCCTCTCCCTGCCCTCGAACCCTCTCCGCCTCGCGGGATCGCTCGACCAGTCAAGCATGGGATTCTGGAACGACGGGATCCGCTCCCGCAGCCGGAGCCGATCACCATCACGACGCTCACACGCAGGAGGCTACTATGCCTCCCGACCCTCCTACTCACGAAGCGCGTCGTCCTTCTTTTCCCTCGGCGGCGGCAGCCGCTCGTCGCGCAACGGTGGGCACTCATCACGCGCCCGCCCGCGGTCTGGCTTCATCAACCGCATCCGCCATTTCCTGCGCCAGATATACGAGTACATGCGCCGGCACCCCGTCAAGGTGTTTTTCCTGGTCATCATGCCGCTGATCACGGGCGGCGCTCTCACGAAGATCCTCGCCCAGTTTGGCGTTCGTTTGCCCAGGGGTCTGGAAAATCTGGCTGGTGGACAGAGAAACCAGGCGGAGCGGTTCTATGCCAGAGGTGGCGCAAGGGATTTCCCCGGCGGATCTGCCCTACCAGGCATGGGTGGTGGCATGGGTGAGAGCATCGGTTCGTTGATGAGCATTGCGAAAATGTTCATGTAATGTGCTATATATCTACTCCGTGGGTGCATGACAGTGGGAGAACATCAAATTTGAGACGAACGTAAACGAATGCTTATGAACTCGCTTCTTTCCATTTTCAAGGCCTTTCTATTTTGATCGCCAATGTAATCGTACAGTCTCATAACTCCCGTGCAATGCGTCTGTCGCTCGAAGTAGCTTATTTCTTCCCCTTCTTGCCCCTTTTCTTCGCGTTGGGAACATTGGCAATCTCATTCTCGATGCCAGTCGAGTCAACAATCTCAAATCCTGAGTCGGAGATCTGGCTTGCACTCAGATCCGAGCCGCCAGGTGGCGTGGCTTTACCGGACACAACAACTTCTGGGGTCGCCCTTGGTTGGTGCACTTCTTCCGAATGTAGAGATTCTCTGCTGGGGATTGGCTCGGTGTTTTTCAGGAAAGGGTCAAATGCCTTGCGAAAAAGCCAGACAGGGAAGCGAACTACCGCTGTATCTCGGAAGGTAGGTCTCGGAATTTCATCGAGGTCAAGGAGATATTCTTGGGTCTCTCCGTCTTCATCCTCTTCCTCAAGAAACACATTTCCCTCTGAATCCACGACCAGAATCTTGCCGTTCTCCGCAGTGACACGTCGTCGGTCTCCCGTATTGGATGAGGCTGGGACAGGCGCAGGCCTGGCAGGCTTGGTCTTGGTAGATTTGTCTTTTTTGTTTTGTCTCTCCATTTCTCTCTTCTGCCGCCGGTTTAGATTGGCCATCGGATCAGCCTCGGGCTCGGTGTGAGTTTGAGGAACATCCACGGGTTGGCCAATTGCAGCAAGACCACTGATTCCGGATTCGTCACCCCAGGCGGTCTTTCGTGCATGTTTGATATACCTCTCCATGAATTCTCGCTGTCGCTTATAACTGGTGATCAAGACAAAGTAGTGGGCGGCGCCACCCACAACCAGGAATAATCCTGTCAAGACAGTACCAAGACCAGGTCTGTATCTTGAGTAGTAGTAACCAGTACCACGCCAAGTAGGAAAGCCATGTTGGAGGAAGAAATCATATCTCTCTCTTTCTGGGCCTTTGAGAATATTGGCAACTACTCCTAGTCTTTGGTATCTTTCGGTGGCTTGTTTGAGGAACTTTTGGAGCTCTCGGTCGGAAGGACCCTTGGAGACATGGACGGCGGGTTTCTTCTTCTCACCGGGCTTCTGAGTCGGCTTCGAGGTAGAGCGAGAGGCAACAAAGGAGTGTTTGGCTTTATCAGGGTGGAGGGCGCGTGATTTCTTGCGAAAGGCTTTACTGATTTCATCTACGGTCGAGGAGGATTTGACACCAAGAAAGTCGTAGAAAGTCACGCCTTGACCTTCAGAAGCATCCACCTCATCCTTGAGTTTGAATATTTCGTAATCCTCCTTAGACCAGGCAGCAACCAGACACAGGAGGGTGCAGAGGGTGAGGAAGTGCAGGATTCGCGGCCTCATCTTCAACCTCGACCCCCACCCAAGCAGGAGAAAAGGACCAAAAACGGAATGTCCGAGATAAGTAAGATAGAATCCCGAGGTGGAAGGGAGGGTAAAGAAGAATGAGGCAGTGGGCAGATGCGGGATGTAGAAAACGGTGGTGCGATGGTGCCCGAGAAAAAACGTGGAGCCAATGAACAAGGTACAGGACAGAGACGCAGGCCCAAATGGGGGATGGGGCAATGGGTGTTGGTGGTGATGGAGATGGACCAGGCGTGGCGAGCGGCCACCTGTGCATTTGGCACTGGCAGAGTTGCAAACTCGCTGTACTCGCACGAGTAGGACACGGAGTAATTAGTACGGAGTAGTACTGGGCTGAAAGCGCACCCGCAGTCACTTCACGTTCGGGAGAGAAAGTGTATTAGTTACCTGATCAAATGGTGGCTCCTTCCCCGCGGGCGGCTTGCTGGCAGGCTGGTAGGCAGGCAGGCCCTCTTTTTCCGCTTTTCTATTATCTTCTCTGCGTTTTCCTTCCCTTTCTCTTCTCCTCCCTTCCTACAGACCAAACACACAAAACGTCAGGTCAATGATACTCACCAACCCTTGAGCCTGCAGCGGGCAGGGCGAGGGAGCAGAAGGTGAGAAAGTGTCTGTGCTGTACCTTGTACACTGTGCCTGTGCCTGTCTCAGGTACCCACACATTCGAAATCACCTTCAAATATCCAAAATTGGGTGTGGCTGAGGACGAGTTCCTAGGCGGTGCGAAGCGAGAAACGAAGCCTGGCACCAGAACCAGAAACCACTGAACCAGATCCCCAGGGCTGGTCTGATCGCTTTGAGTGGTGCCTGTCAGATCGTCCAATTCCAAGTTCTCAGTTCCCACAGGGGCCAGGGCCCTCCCGGCACCCCCGCCGCCGCTTAAAGTCGCCCCTCCAGAGCACCAGAGAGGCAAAGAGACTCTCCCTCTAAGTCCTAAACCGTCACTAAAGTCAGCTCAGCCAAATCCGGGACAACGACAGCCCCCCTTACGGCACAATCAGTCTCCCAGAGATTTCACAAGCCATAGGGGTAAACGTAACCACCACCCCCGTCCCAACCAAAAAATTCCACCTTCTCAGCTTTCGAGGAACCATCGTTGCCTGTCCCCATCTCATCCATCCTTTGTCTTCATAACTATACATTGGTGTCTCTTTGACGCATCCACTCACTCGTTCCAGAATTCACTTCTGCCACCTTCATTGCAACATCGCAACCTCTTTCCGAATTCAACCAAAACCTGTTACTACTAGTAGTATGCAACTCCAACCGCCCTGCCTGCGCATCTTCGACTACCTGTCATGGTCATAATCGCTGACTTGTATCTAGAAACATAACCTTCTTTAATCTTCCCACTCACCTTCATATCTCACCTTCCAGATCACCAAAAATGGCAAGAATCAGCATTCCTCTCGACGCCATCACGTCGCGTCTCAATCTCTCCGATCGCTTCAGCAGTGTCCGATCTCAGTCGATCGCCTCCAGGTTTGCTAACATCAAACCCATCTCCGAGTTCCTAGACCTCAAGAGATTGTCAAAGCCCAACAACTTTGGCGAGGTTCAGAGTCGTGTCAACTACAACCTCTCTCATTTCTCTTCCAACTATGCCGTCGTTTTTGTCATGCTCAGTGTCTACAGCCTCCTTACCAATCTTTGGCTCCTTTTCGATATCATCCTTGTTGTGGGTGGCATGTGGGCTATTGGCAAACTCGGTGGCAACGATCTTGAGATAGGCACTCTCCGAGTCACTTCGTCCCAGCTCTACACTGGCCTCGCCTGTATCGCTGTCCCCGTGGCTTTCATTTCTTCTCCCATCACCACCTTTTTGTGGTTGATTGGCGCTACAGGCGTCACCATTCTCGGGCATGCTTCCCTCATGGATAGACCTATCGAGAATGCTTTTTCCGAGGAGGCGGTCTAGGTGGTCGGCCGCGAACTCCTTACGATTTGCCCCCTTGGGGAAGACCACCAGGGGGACGACCGGGGAGGAGGAACGACAGACAACGCGATCTCCGGCGGTCGTGGGCGTATGATGATCGTGTGGAAGAACTCGATACTGATGATGACATTTCACAAGGTGTAGAGCTCGACCAAGATTACGGTGATAAACGATTTGTTTCAGATGAGCTTCGATTTACTGGGATAGACTTGGGAAGTGGCGGACTTCGCCGACGGCGTTCAGGTGACAAGTACAATGATTTTACTCCTTCAGAAGATGAAGATGACTACAACCCAAACTCAAGTCTGGTCCCTCGACAAGAACTACAAATGGTGTACAAGGACAAAGAGGATATGCTTGTGGAGAGAGCTCTGGAGAGAATTGCACGTGCCAGGGCGCTGGGTAAGGCCAACGTCAAGTTGAGTCGAGCTGAAATTGATGCTTTGGATCGATCAGAGCGGAACCAGAACCCACCTCGGTCCTCAGCAGCCCCACAGATGGTTGCCCCCAAGAGCAAGAAAGAGGCCCCTATAAAGCGCAAGCCTGTCGAGGTACGTAAAATGACGGGCAGGAATGACAACAAATCGGCCAGCAATTCTCCAAGGCGCAAACCCTTTGAAACTCGGGACCGTGGGCCAAGTATTGCATCTAATACCTCTAGCCGCGGAGAGCGGGAGGACCCTGTGGCGGCATACCAGGGGTATCCTGTCGACCAGGAATATAGCCATGTTGGCCGCCGTCTTCCTTATCCTCAAGGCCATTACTTTGCTGTCCCACGGCACGCTGAATCCTCACGTCAAGGCCACCGAACCAACTCCACACAATCGCTTCGGCAACAGCAACAATTGCAGCAGCAGATACAACAAGCTCCCCCTTATCAGCATCCTTATTTCGCCACCCGTTATGCTTCAAACCCAGATGCGATTTACTCGCAGAGGCCCGGGTCCAACTCTTCTCGTGCTTCGCGACCTGATCCTTCGGAACCAGATTGGGAACCTCGAGCTCGATCCACCTCTAGTCTAGTAAATGTGCCCCTGGACCAATTGCCTTATCAGACAAGTACGTCGAGGGCACCTCGCTTTGACCCTTCTGACCCTCGCTATGCATCTCCGCAGCGACGTGTTGCCTCGGGACCTCCTTTGGCACATCAACATTCACCTGTCACCTACCGTCGCCCACAAGATGAACTCTTTCTACCCAATGATTCTGACGACGTCATGCGATATCTCGCTCCAAGTGGATCGGAGCAGGAAGATGACGACGACGATAGCGATTATGACGAAGGTGTTCAAGTTGATGTCTCCGAGCGACCAGGAGGAGATTACGCGATACAGACTCGAAGTGCAACAGCATCTAATACAGGCAATAAAGGAAAGAATGGGACCAGCAAAAAGGCAGCTGGCAAAGCTCGAAGGCGATAGATGTTCTCAAGATACTCAAGCAGAAAAGGGATGTCGTGTCCAGCTCTGATCGGCTGTGCTTAGATTTTGCGTAATGTTTAACGGTATTGAATCAATTGCATCTGCTCAAGCGTCCTCATCCGCCATGTAGTCTCATTGGCGCATGTCTCCGCCTGTAAGCTCTTTCACCACTGCATTATTTTAAATAGCAACTGGCCCGGGCACTTGTTAGGATCCTTGTATGGATGAAGGTGCGGGAATCACAAGTCTAGGCTCAGGGCACGTGTGTTCTTCTGATGGCTCTGGCTCTATTACAAACTAGACGCATTGCATTTCCGGTACGACGTCTACAGAAAGGAGCATTACGCAGATCGTCGTCGATCTCGCTCATCAAGGGCAGTCAGGTGGACACTCAGCCTTGTTGAGGCACATGACCATTGGTATCAGGTGTTTGATCACATGACAGCGGCTGAGGCGCAATGCCTGCAACAATTGACAGGCCTTTCACGTGATAACGCGGGCTCTAGTCAAGGTCATCAGGCATACTTACTCGTATGAACTGCGAGGCTTTGATCGCCTTTATTATTTTACCCCTTACGCGAACACCACAAGTATTCAAGGTATTCACGTCCCCACATCTACCACATGATTGACAGGCACTCATAATTCTTCTTTTGAGCCGAAAACTGCCGTCTTTGCAAAACATACTATTGTTCCTTAAGTCAAAGCCGCGGTTTGAGCTTCGAGATCTCGGTCTAGATACCACACAGTGCTTATTACTGCGCATGAGTCAACCTCGATATAGTGGTAGATATGTAATCTTGCGCCTCAGGCCTTGTGGCGCGGAATGAAATACATCATTCCCTCGTACTTAAGTTGCAGAACATGTCGATCTGAGCGATATGAGTGAACTCTGTTGCACTTTTGAAATCAAGGTTAAGTCGGCTCGTCGATCTTTTTGGTCGGTGGGTGGCGAGGTCAGCAGACCGAACGGGTGACGGGATTGGTCGGGATTCCTTATTAGATGATGCATTCGCTTTGACTAGCCAAGCCTCGCGAGTCGCTATTCGCTCTTTGCTAACAACCGGGCGTGTGCCCGAAACTTCGACTTGCGGACGACCAGGTACGAGTATTCCGTACACTGTGGCCCCTTAACTGCTTAGGGCTGAGGAGGACGCCGGTACCGAATCATCCAGGAGATACCAACCGCTGGGATTCGCAGATTCTACACGACTTTGGACATTGAGTCTGCTCAATT
Source organism: Exophiala aquamarina CBS 119918 (assembly GCF_000709125.1). Classification (NCBI taxonomy): domain Eukaryota; kingdom Fungi; phylum Ascomycota; class Eurotiomycetes; order Chaetothyriales; family Herpotrichiellaceae; genus Exophiala; species Exophiala aquamarina. Next base: position 2,948,836 of record NW_013550587.1, read on the forward strand.
TGCACTCCCTTTTCCACTACTAATGCCTCATGATGGTCATCTCCCGCGCGAAAGTCGCTCAATCCTTGAATCTACTGGTCTCAATGCCATGGCTCCTCCAGAGTCTCTACCCTTCTGGTATCCCGGCATTACCGCTACCACAAGAACCCGACTCTTCTGATTCGTACGTCAGGCCAAGGCACGTGGGTGCTCGATCACAGCGGAACACACCGTACCTGGCTCCATCAAAGGCCTGGGCCAGACTCTGACAAAGATGTATGGCACCCTGTCCCAACACGACGGAGCGAATGTTCCATGCGGACCAGGATCATTCTCTGGACTTCTAGAATGGCTATATTAATGGCACGGCATGGCCGGCGATCTGGCGGCGAAGCACCCTGCCCTTATATTCCCAGTCTCAGCCCTGCTTCCTGATCTTCGCTTATAACCCTCCGCTTGGACGTGTGGAAGCCTCGCTACTTGTGCCTGGCATAAGTGGCATAAGTCCCTCTCTAAGCCTTACTTCTCCAATGAAGGACTTCAACCAGATAAACGCGAGACATCTCATGACTGAAGTGGTGGACCATTAAACAGTGGCGTCAGTCCATTGAAGGAGGACTATTCTGCATCCAAAGACCTTCCACTGTCTTACAGTCTGCCCTTCTAGGTCACAACTATATCTTCACTTCACCATACATGTCAGCCAGTGGTGAACCTCCCCTCGAGGACGATTCATCGAGGGACGAACAAGCTCTGAGGAACGATCCAGGGGACACACGCCCCCCTAACATCATTGAATTTGTCGACAGTCAAGACCCAAATGTCAGAAGTGCCATACAGAGGCATACCGCATATCACTCTGCAGCTCAAAGACGAGACGCACGATCAAGGCTGTTGCGACGGTCCAGCCAAAGCCGGTATCTAGAATGGGGAAGACGTCCTCCGCGAGGGGATGGCGACACCACGACAACCTCATCCGCCAGTAGCGCAAGTATATCACCTGCACCGTCAACAGAGAGGCCCCGGCAGGATCGAACATCAAGCAACCAGACAGACCAAGAGTCCGAGACGTCTCAAAGCCGAGCAGCTTCGATTACGGAGATCGAAGCGCCTCTCCCTTCCTCGAAGTCGATCCCAGAAGGTGATGCAATCATGGAATTCTGTAAGTACTATGCAGGGATCAAGAAATCACCATACTGTATGAAACCTGAGCCCATTAGTGATACAAGTAAACAGCATGCTAACAGCTGCCAATTCTAGTTTCCAGTACAATTTGCCACCATAGCACCTCCAGAGGCGCCCTTGACGCGGCGGTAGCATTTATGCTTGACCATGAAGCACCTCGACATCTCCTTCTGGCATACGCGTATGCCATGCGGTGGAAATTACACGCCAGTCCAGAGACCGTACAAGACCAGGTAGATGCACAATCACATCTCAGCCAAGGGACGAACGCACTGCGGAATCGACTACGGCTGTCTGGACACACGAGTAGCGATGCAGTTATCCAGGCAGTTCTTCTCTTGCTGGTTTACACTGCAGATTTCGGGCAGACGAATGAGGTCCGACTGCATGAAGATGCTCTCCGGGCCATGTTGACTCAACGTGGTGGAATTAATGCATTTGCCCACAATCCGACATTGCAGCAGCAGCTATGGGCGATTGAGACGTCTCGGGCTTTTCATCTCACCTTTGGATGCGAGATTACCTGTACAAGCTCACTGAGATTTCCGGACGGACTACGGTTACGGCCTGCGGCGCAGGATGACTAAGTTTATGGCTAGGTTTTCCTCTTTGTTCCTAAGGCTCTTCTTCTTTCGGTTTCAGGGTTTACGAGTAAAAATTAGCTATCAGGCAGACTCGTCACATGTACAACAATCAATGGAGCATACATAGCGATCTGGGTGTTGGATTCTTTGAGCATTGAATTGCTCCTGTTATTTTGGAGTTGGATTGATGTAGTCATGGGACGGGCATCCATGAAATCTTCAAGGTCACTGGACGCTGGACGCTGGACACAAGCGTCCGCAATTTTTATGACGATTCAGACCATTGAATCTGGAGGATTACTCACTCAAAGGAGCACAGCCTCACAGGAGGCTCATCTGTTCCTGGATGCATTGTCCGCTGAGATAGAACTTCTGAGGGCAGGGGCTGTCCCAACCAAGCGATTAGTTCTATCATAATCTAATCATGGATTCAGCTATGGGTTTCAGTCTATCAACACAATTTCTGCGTGATACTGTCACAAGGGTGAAAGAATGGACGACAAGGGTCGTCGACTTATCGCGTGGCAGCGAATAACATACACGAACCGACTAACCAACAACAGCCAACTATTTCCGATGCGAATGTTCGCTCCCACACCAAGAATCTCTATATTCCAATGGATATCCCTCTTGTGTAAGCGAGATGCAGCCTTCTCAATCCAATGCCCAGCTTGAACATTAGCAGACACAGGTCTCCATGCATACGTATTTGATATGTTTTCTTACAGTACAATGTTATTTGGCATATTGACGATTGAAGCCAAGGTCTGTCAGCCTTCAGCTACACCATCGCTTCCAGCATGATGCAAGCCCTTGTAGGGGAAAGGGGGAATTGCAACCTCATTTTAGATGAAAGAGGCAGCTGCATGGAAGCTGAACTTGAATGTTTTACCTCTGGAATAGAGGGCCTTGGAGGCGTTCATGGTATAAATATGTGTGCTCAGACACACTTTCATCCAGCGCCCCAGCAACATCGGTACTTCAGAATTAATTCCCTGGGCTCATTTGGCTTTACGGGTTATTGTCTTATCACTCTCATCGAACTCTTCGGATTTCCTGCTCGTTTACAAGTGTAAAGATGGCTCAACACGGCGAAGAGCAAGTGCTCCCGCCGCCAACTCCCCTACATCTCTTGGTCAGCGACGAGGCAATGGCAGCCCAGTTTCAAAACGTCTTAAACCAAATTTCCGACCCTAATAGTGCGGCTGACGCAAAGCATGCTCAGAATCTTCCAGACTACAGGGTATGGGAGGACAAAGGTCTCCAGATGAAAGGCAAAGCACCAGAGAAAGCGGTTGAGAAAGTACCTGGCGCGCTCATTGCGCCTCAGGTTAGATTGCTCATGGCAGGCCTCCCGCAGGAGGATATCGAGAAGATAGTCCAGAAAGTCATGAACTACAAGAATCTGGGCCAAATCTTCCCGTCTGAGAAAGGTCGTGTGGACAACAACACACCAGAACAAAACTACCAGGCCAGTTTGACGACTGGCAGGAAGGTCCTCGCAGCTATTGATGCCGCCACTGTCGCGACTCCGACTGAGCAAGAACTCAAAGCGTTCAAAGACCAGATGACCCGTATATTCCTGAGCCTTTACAACGTTGATTTTGTGGCCCCAAACAAGGATGGCTCGGTTCCGATCAGAGTAACAGGAAATAGCAGCAAGGACGGGAGCTCATTAGCGAATACTTACAACACCGCTACCGGATCTGTTACGGCTCAGAGCAATTATCAAAAACAATACGGACTCCGTGACCCGATGAAATGGTCAGATGTTGTCTTCGAGACCTACAACCAACTCAAAGCGATGGCGGATCGGCAAGGCATTCCTACCCAACAAATCAGCGAGGTTCGGAGATTGTTAATTGTGAACATACAAACCATTGATACGTTGGCAAGGGTATACAAAGATCATGCAGGCCGCTTGAGGAGGAACGCTCATGACAGCACGCTTGTTGATTGGACACCTGAGGATGGGGATGCCTTTGCCGCCATCCTTGGTACTCCGAACGGGGCTGGAGCGGGTTGGCTGCTTGCCGACCATTATGAAGAGCTGGGAGGAAAGAAATTGGCCTCAATCACAACATACGTAGACGAGGACTTGCCACGCTCCGGGTTTGCATCGATCATTGTCAAATATGCTTGATTAGAAGCTGCCGAAGGTGCCTGCACTCGGCACTATATGTTGGAGGTTGCATATTAAACGGGTATGGTGTTCTGGGAGTGGAAAGCGCTGATACAACCTTGTCGCCCTTTTCGCTCTGTTTCTCGTTTAATGATAGCTGTACTATTGGGTGACCATGGGGTGACCATGGGGTGCCATGATCTGAAGAGGTGCTTACATATACAAAAGCCACGTGACCTTTCAAAGAGGGGAGAAGACATGTGATGTGACGTTGCGCAGATTGTGCCTGCGGGTGCCTGGGTCTGCATAATTGGCAAGTGCAGTGCCTCCACCAGCCACCGGCTGAACTTGCGCCTGCCAACAATTTCACTCCCCCACGATGCCAATTCATCACCACCACCGCTGCACCACCACGACTCCTCTACCATTCCGACCACTGCAGTTCGTGCCTATCCATTCACACCTGCAACCTGCCACCTTACCCTGATTAGGTAGACGAGGACAGCTTGTTTTTATCTTGCCAACAGCTACTACTTTCTGTTTCTCCTTTGGCCAGCAGCGTTGAACACCCTCTCCTCAACTCTTCACCGTTGAGCTTGTGGTTCCCTCCCACCCTGCAACCTTGTCCCTCATACATCCCTCCGCACAATCAACCCCAGCCTTCCACCACCACCGCCGCCAGCAGCAGCAGCAGCAGCAGCTCCTACACATTTGGGTGGCCTCACTGCTTTCTTGTCGCTGTGATCGGACAAAACATACCTTCAAGATGTCGGGTGAAGCGTGGTTATATCTGCTCTCCGTCTTGATAAATGCCGTCAATCTCTTCCTGCAGGTCTTCTTCACTATCATGTACAGCGATCTAGAATGGTGAGTGGTACATTCCATTATCACAACAGACGGGTGCTTACTTATCCTCAACAGTGACTATATCAACCCAATCGACCTCTGCAACCGCCTCAACACCTACATTGTCCCAGAAGCCGCTGTTCACGCATTCTTGACCTTCCTCTTCCTCATCAACGGATACTGGCTGGCTATTTTACTGAATTTACCTCTGCTAGCCTTCAATGCAAAGAAGTGAGTTGACATACCTCCAGTTCCAAGATTTACAAGGACTGTGACTGACAAGCTTCGTAAATGCAGGATCTTTGAGAATCAACATCTGCTCGATGCTACCGAAATCTTCCGAAAATTAAATGTGCACAAGAAGGTGGGAGGCTCCAAATAAACGATACATGACTCTCAAATTCACATACTGACTTTGAATCTTCCAGGAATCCTTTATCAAGCTCGGCTTCCATCTTATCATGTTCTTCTTCTATCTCTACAGCATGATCGTCGCACTCATTCGAGACGAATCGAACTGACTGCGCGGTCGAGTCGCCCATGCAATGGAGCACGGAAGCTATGCCTAGGATGAGCGTCGGCCCTTGATGCGCCTCAGATCGCTTTCCGCGCAAGACACTCCATTCTTCTGGGATACCAGAAGTCGCGGAATTATGGCGTCAAAGGAACTCCAGAAGCGAATTTATTGGTGGAATATGAACGATCGACTTGGCCTCTACGATTTTCCCCCGCGGAAGCAGGCAGTCAAACCGAGCAGGAGGACATGATAGCACAGCAGAAAGGTCGGCGGACGGGGTGGTATTGGTCGCGACCTAGCACAATGTTCTCGTTATTACCCAAGAGAATGAGAACCGGATCCCATCGCTCTTGTATGGCAGTGGATGTTTTGATATCGCTTTCCTGTTTTCTTCTCATCCACAGCCTGAAAGCGGAAGAACATTGGAAGAGGTCTGTTCAAGGTCTTGCGCAGATATTAAAAGAGCGGACTGATATGATTGATGTATTGATGTTTGGATAGCGCATTTTCGAAAGAGGGGAACCATGAACGGCAATTTGCGATCAAGGCCCCGTTCGTGCAAAGGATGACCCTTAGAGTTACAATACCTACGTATGCCTAGCCTATCTTCTGTGGTAAATCTTAATGAGTATGACAAGAATAGAACTTGACCCCAACCTGCAGACACTGAATGATTGACTTCTCCCATACAACTGTGGCTGTCCGCTTCGAAAGTGACCCTCTCCCTGATTCATTCTCGCTTGCACCCAACAAGCGGCGCCTCTCCCCTGCAAGACGGACGGCATCCATCTCATCCACGACCTGTTAGGATTCCCTATCCAAGACACCACCACCATCGCCGTTCAACGAATCGATGATCACCTGCATGGCCTCGCCGCCTGGACCTAGCACGAACGTCACCGCCGACGGCGCCTCCGGAGCTTCCACCACCGCGCGCATCACGTATACGTTGCTATCCCAGTATGTCAGTGGTAAGGACCTGCTGCCGATGTCTAGCGTCAGGTTGCGGTTCGAGGTGGAGTCCGTGGCGGTGATGTTGACGCGCCCGACGTAGTCGTTGCTGTACACGCCGGCGTAGACGGCTGGGCCAGGGAGGGGACCCCCGCTGCTATTGCCAGAGGACGAGGGCGAGACATCAAAACCCGGATCCGTCCCAGAGATCTGCATGTTCAGCTCGTTGTACAGCGGGTCCCAGAAGCCTAGCCAGTCCCTTGTCTCGTTGCCGTGATACACCCAGTCCATGAACGCAAACGCAACCGCGTCTGGCGTGCCTGTTGGGAAACAGTTTGAGAGGACCACGATGCCCAACCCGTCCGCTATGTTCAGGCGCGCGATGCTTCGTGTTCCCGACGAGAAGGCACCGGCGTGCCCGATGAAGATCCGTCCTGAGTTTGGGGCTTCGTAGTCCACCGTCCAGCCTAGCCCGTAGTACCCCGGCATCCCCGTGGCGGGATCAAGCCCGCGCACGATCTGTGGCTGGTGCGCGTAGAGTATGTTGGTGGAGTTGATGACCGCTTCACCATTGTATGTCCCGTTTCCTAGCACTAGACGCAGCCATTGTGCAAGATCGAGAACGTTGGATGTCACGCCTCCTGCGGGAGCCTGGGCGTCTGGGTCTCGGAGTGGAGCTTTGATGTATGGCTCGGTCAAATTCGCATCCGTTATGTTGGGAGGCAGGACGTGCAAAGATGCGCGGTTGCTTTCTTGCATGAAATCTGCGTTGAGTGAGCTCGTCGAGCTCATGTTACACCGCTCGTATAATCGTGATTTGGCTAAGTCCTCCCAGGAGCCCCCAGCAGCGGACGCCGCAGCCTCGGCGCCGCAGGTCACGCCATAGTTGCTGTACTGGTATGCGACTCGGAATGATCCAGTCGGGGCCAGGTATTTCAGCTTGGGCAAGATCTCCGAGCGGTTGTAGCCGAAGGTCTCAATGTCATCGCCCGCGCCGCCGTAGAGGCCACTGCGATGGCAGAAGAAGTCCTCGACCGTCACCTCTCGCGTGATCCAGGGGTCAGACAGTTCAATCAGCGGGTCGAGGTCATTTGCGTGTGACGTCCACTTCAGGTAGCCGTCACTGACCAGCCCAGCAACTATGGTCGATGAGATGGATTTGGAGAGGGAGGCCAACTGATAGACTGTCTCTGGCGTAACTGACTCGTTGCTTCCAACTGTGCGGATGCCAAACGCGTTGGAGTAGACGACAGAGTCATTGTAGACCACTGCCGCGGCTATGCTAGGTACACCTGTTTGAGTAAGAACTGTTTGAATGTAATCATCTAATCTGTCCACAGCATTGCGCACGTCTGTCTCGTTGATGGCTTCCACCGAGTGGATAATGAATGTGAAGAAATACACGAATAGCAGAAGCGGATGGACTGCTGCTAATGGGCTCATCATTTTTTAGGCTTAGTGGACCATGATTTGCGTAGACAAAGAGTGTATGATGCGGCTCACAAGAAGGGAAGAGGAAAGCTGTGGAAGACCATTGCGGTATCCCATGATATACTATTGGCAACCCTGGAGCAGTACTCACTGGCGGACAGACGAGTCCGCTAGACCTCGAGAGCATTCTCAGTGGGGAAGTTCCTACCTCGGTGGTGTTTTACACTTCGGGTTTCTGAACATGGTCCTAGCTTCCTCGTATTTGGCCAGATTCGGTACCGGGAAGCTGAACAAGAGTTTGCAGAAATGAGGGTTATCTGATAGTGTGCGCACCAACATTATTTCACCAAATGAGGGAGCTCAAAAGAGAACCTGAGTTTTGGCCGTGGTGAGCTTTGAGCGTGGCTGAGGAAGCCGCCACAGAGAGTGGCTGATGGGAAGTTCTTGCTGACCATGTTTCCTTACATTGTCTCTGCTGATTCTGAGAATGAGAAGTTGCCTAGACTTAGACAAGCCTTGGGATGGTGTGAAGCTACTCGTTGGTACTTTCAACATAGGGCATAGTTAGACAGAAGAAGGCATCAGACGTTGAAGTTGAGTGCTCGAGAGGATATCAAGGAAGTAGCGAACTCTGGACACGAGGAAGGTGCAACACAGAAAGAATGACCGTTTACGTAATCGACTAATCAATCACGTGGTTTGACCTTTTCCCTGGCTGCACAATTTCTAGTCTCGAACCTGACTTGCATCATAGCCTGGGGGTAGGTCCTATTAGTTTTATGTTTGGTCCAACTCGTCAAAATCGACCGGTCATTCAACCAGTCGCCAACATATCGAGATGTCCGGTCTACTAGGCCTTGCCTACGACTCTAGCGACGATGAAATTGCGCCCGCAAACCCCATATCAGCACTTCCCAAGCCTGTGAAGGCTGCCCCAGATGTATCAATAGAGGTTTGGTCTCTACTTTTAGTACGAAGCCTTGGTCGGTCTGACGTTGACCAGGACTCGTCGCAATTGCAAATAGCACTTGCGAATCCTTCGAGTACCACCTTGGCATATAATGTCACCTACGACAACCTCGCTCGACCTACAGAGGGTCCAATAAATCCATTCAAATCCACCTCTGGAAATGCATTGAAACGCAAGAATGTCCTGACGGGCAACGCTGAAGAGACCACCATGTCGGAGGCCACGTTCAAGACGCAGCATAGGACTTTCCAAAGTCTGGGTTACACGAAAGATCCCAGCGTCAATGGCGCATTCGTGGGGGATCAAGCTGCGATTGCGAAGTATGGTGGACGGGATGTTGTCCAACTACGACACTCCAAAGGGGATAGTGCAGCCATTCGAGCGAAGCGGCAAAAGAAGGGTGATAGCAGCGTCGTCGATGGCGAAGGAGCATATCTAGGACCCTGGGCGAAGTATACAAGTGACGACGTCGCATACGAGCAGGCAGAAGCTGCTGCGGATCAGGAACTCGCCTCGGATGAAGAGTGGGTGGAGGAAGGTATAGTGCCTACTCCATTGCCCGCACCGCCAAAGGAAGCAACCGGATATGGAGAAGACTCTACCGTTACAGAAACCACGCAGTTCCATGGCGCCTCAGAGTTCGATTACCAAGGGCGAACCTATATGCATGTTCCTCAAGATCTCGACATCGACCTTCACAAGGAACCAGGGTCACAACAAAACTATGTGCCCAAGAAACTTATACATGTCTACAAATATCACACCAAGCCCATTACTTCCCTCCGCTTCATTCCACGATCATCACATCTTCTGTTATCATCTGCCGCTGATGGCAAAATTGCTTTGTGGGATGCCCACCATGACAGGGCGCTGCTAAGGACGTTCTCCGGCCACAGCAAATCCGTCACTGACACTGATTTCCATCCTACTGGACGCACATTCCTTTCCGCATCTTATGACCGCCAAATGAAATTGTGGGATACGGAAACAGGAAAATGTCTATCACGCTTTACCACTGGGAAAACACCCCACACGCTTCGTTTCCATCCAGAAGGCAATGAGTTTATTGCAGGCATGTCGGACAAAAAGATTGTTCAGTTTGATACCCGGAATGGAGAGTTGACCCAGGAATATGACCATCATCTGGGCCCAATCAACACATTGACCTTTGTGGACGAGGGAAGAAGGTTCATTTCCACCTCGGACGACAAGTCTCTAAGAGCGTGGGAATTTGGAATCCCCGTGCCTATCAAATTCATCGCCGATCCATCCATGTACGCCCTCGTCCGCTCAGCACCACACCCTAGTGGGAAATATGTTGCCTTCCAGAGCGCCGATAACCAGATTGTTGTTTACGCTGCAGGTGACAAGTTCCGACAGAATCGTAAGAAGGGATTCCGTGGCATGAATACTTCAGGGTATGCTATCGATGTGGCCATTAGTCCAGATGGAGGTATCATTGCATCCGGCGATACCGGGGGATTTGTGTGCTTCTGGGACTGGAAGACCGGTAAAATGTGGCACAAGGTTCAAGCTGGAGGAGAAGGATCTGGTGCCGTTACATGCGTTGCCTGGCACGGCCAAGAGACAAGTAAAGTTGCTACTGGTGGCCTTGACGGCATCATCAGATACTGGGATTGAAGAAAACAAAGCATATTTCAAGTGCCTTACATCCTTTCACGGGCACTTACTCTCAGGGAAACCATTGACGATATGTCACACAGCTCGAGAGCGTCAGAGAATCAAGAAACTCAAGGTGGCCATCTGTCCTCAGGCCTAGTGTTCACTGATTAAAGCAACAATTGGATGCCTGTGGCCGAAGCCTCTTCTAGTCGCCTCCCCATATTCGGAGCAGCATAGTCATCCAACTGTGGCTGCTTTCCAGACTGCTCTGGGGGGAGCGGGGAGAGAAGCTCAGAACAGTTGCCCTCGAGGAGGCGAGGCTGTACAATAAATCTTTCATCCTTCGGTGTTTACGATGCTTGCTAGTCTGAGCCAGTACCGGTGGAAGCCACGTGTAGAAAGACACGTTACGAAACTTCAAGGTGCAGACATTAGCATCAAAGAGGTTGAAGAGAAGGTCCGCCCGGCATCGAAGGCTTTTATTGCCTTTTTCGTGGGCAGGAAACCCACCCAGATGGGAAAAAGAGGACACCGGGATCAACGAGAGTCGAACCAATAACCTACGAACACCTCCAGGAACATTGATCTGATGGCGTCTATACTACCGCATCGATTTATTCGATTACTTCCCCGGCTCATCGCTCAATGAAATCCCTGACGGTATATGTGGAGTAAGTAGTTCGAGATAGGGAAACCCGCCGATGACTTTCATTGCAAACCAGCACCTATCCTGGGTAGAGGCCCGCCAACCAGACCACACCGATTAGGGCCAAATGCAGCGGATCTTAAAAGTAGCACACATGTGGCTTCTAATGGTGGCAGAAATTGCGGAATCGATAAATATATTGTTGTGAAGTGCGGCTGCTGCTGGTGGTGGTAGTGGTGGTGGTTACTGGATGGAGGAGTTACTACAGTGAAGCCCCCTTGTGCCATCGGGTTAGGACGAGGATGTGACGCTGAAGCGGTAGTTAATTGATGGGGGCCAAGTCCATGAATTGAATGAATTGGGGTTTGTTCGGTTTAAGAGGAGGCTTATGTAACTTTATACTTTATTGCGTCGATCAATTGTATTATCGATTGTTCTTGCTAATAATATACGTTATATTACATTTTTCTTGCCTGGTGCCCGTCTCTCCTGACTGCACAAAGACACAAAGGCAGTGCCGTGCATCCACGCATGCGCATGATGTATGCTTGTGGACCACGATAGCAGTACTCAGGGTATATACATCCTCGAAACTCTAACAAAGGTGTACAGGACGTTCCTCTCGGCCACTAGAGGGCTCTCCACATTGGTGGATAGGATGCTAGAAGATGTGCTGCTCAGAGCTGGTGGGGGAGAAGTGTAATCGTAGACAGACTGTCCCTACGCGCTGGACTGGTCTTGTTGGACTCTGTTCATCAAGGGCTCGTACAGGGACGGTCGCAGTCTCGAGTTATTGACGGGAGCACCGAGCGAGTACCGCTGTTCAACCATACCCCAATCTATCGTGTCCCACCACGCCGTGAGGTATTCTTTCCGGCCGAAATGACCGTAGTCTGGTAGCCACTGGTGTTGCCATAGATTTACACATAGAAGTGGTTCCGCATCCAAGTGACCCTCGTAGAAACGGGCTCGATTGGCACTGAACTCGCCAAAGGACCCGGAAAACTGTGGCGACATGCCGCCGCTGTAGTTACCCGCGTTTTTGCGTGTGTCCTGGAGCTCTTCAGCTAGCTGTCGAGCGTCGATGTTGGCCATGTCACGGTTGTCACGGCGAGGAGCGGCGCCCGGCCAGGGCGAACCTGCATTGTAGGTGGCGAGAATGCCGAGACTGCCGACGTCCCGGAGCAGCATCAGCCAGACAAAGCCATTGCCAAAAACTGAATCGGCGGTCTCGAGGAATTCAGTCCGCAGTTGGTCCACTGAGTCGAAGTAGGTTTGGATACTCTTCTTGGTGTTGATTCCCGGTTTGCGAGGTACAGCGGAGGAAGGAGCATGTGCGAGGCCTTCAAAGAAGAATTGGGTATGGCAGGCCATGGCGGCGTGGTTGTAGAGGGCGGCTTTCTGAGAAACGTGGGCGTAGCGTTTGTGTAGATCCATTGCGGAGGCCCCTTCATCGGCCGTGCCTAAGGATGTCAATGAGACATACCTCTTGAATGTCGGTGTACCCCTCTATCATACCTGCGACAAACTCATTTAACCGATCACAAAGATGCTCTGTGTACTTTTGGTAGGACTGGTTGAAAGAGTCTTTGGACAAAAAGCCGGGCACGCCATAGTTTTCAAAAACTTCTTTCTTCTTCTGGTTTTGCCATGAAGGGCTCTTCATGAGCTTCCACTCCTGGGGAGCGACGTGTAGGCGACGACACTGGGACTGCTCAACTCAGAAGGTCAATACTATTCGCTTTTGTAGATATGACAGGGCTGGGTTGCTTGGGTGCGGGTGCCTACACTTTGCTTGACGAAGGCTCGCAGGAGAGACTGCGGCGTCGTCGGAGGTCGGGTAATCATCAATGGAGGATATTCAATGCAGTACCGAGGCCGGTGGCTGCAGTATGGACATGTGTAGAGAGCGATCAACCGGGGACAAATTTGTGGTGAATGGAGGTGCAGCTGCGGAAATTCAACTTGGAACCTGGGATACGTTCCTTTTTAGGTCTAGCGCATTATTGATCAGGCTGGCCAATCAGAAATCCAGAACTTACTACTGAGCCTCGCGTCTGAAACAATACAAGCCACCTCCATCCTCCGTCCTACTTGTCCCATCTTCCATCTCACTTCTCATGCTTCTTCCACTCTATCACTCCTCCGCAAGTTTCAGCCCTCCTCAACCACTCGTTTCATATTTTGCCACTCTTTCGATGCATATCCGCGCCTGCTTCAGATCACAAGGTCGCAGCACATGCTTGGAACCCACAATTCACTGGCTATGCTCGGACCATTTCTCACCTGCCTCGTTCTGAACGTTCTATATTCAATGCGTGCCCAACCGTTCGATGCCTCTTCAGCTCGCGGTCCAACGTCTTTCAGACTATTCCCAGGCACCCGTCTTACAAGAGTGTCTGCTCTGTACCGGCTCTTTTCTTTGTGAGATCTTGAAGGTGAAGACTCACTTTTCCTTTCCATTGTCAACCTCTAATACCCTTCTTTTGTCCGTTTTCTGCATGCTCTTAATTTGGCACCTATCCAAGTGACTTGTCCCGGCGACATGGTCATTGTCTAAACAAACGAATGAATATAACTGCGTTTACCAACCACTTCCGCACTGTACGACCCTCCATCGATATTATTGCATCTAATATTTCACCCGACCATCTGCCCATATGCCTGATATGCCCACCAAAATGCGAAGACAGCGAGTGGTGCTCTTATTCCTGGTCTATATGTCATCTACCAGCGCCTTTCAAGTAACCCCTCTCTCTACCATAGACTTGTCGTCCCTGCTCTCGCGGCGGGACGATCTCTCATGCAAAGCCGTCGATTCTCGGCTACCCGACAGTTTCAAGTGTTCAGAAGGCTTCAATTGTCTTTCACTTGATAACGGCTCCTCGGCTCTATGCTGTCCAGAAGGAAATACCTGCAACAATATCTCGCCGATCCCTTGCGATGTCCAAGCGCAGAACGTAACACGCAACGGAAACACCAGCATATTTACAACCAGACTGGGGGATAAATTGCCGACCTGCGGAGATAGCTGCTGTCCTTTTGGCTATGCTTGTATTGACGCTCCTAGAAACCAGCCAAATTCAAGTCCAGTCTGCAGTTTACTTACAGGCTCCAGTAAGTCTGGAACTTCAGATACATCTCCTTCTTCCCCCAGTTCTCCAAGTGGTACAAGCACGTCATCCACGCAAAGTTCGGGCCCTTCTTCTCAAACCTCCACGTCGAAGACCCCAACTTCAAGTTCAAGTTCAGCTTCCACCGCCACCTCTGGGGCAATCACTAACTCAGCACAACTGGAAAACACCTGCAACAAATTTCCTCCCACCGTCTTCCTGGCAGGTTTATTCCCCGGTATGTTTATTGGAGCATTCATGATGCTTGCCTGGGTGATTTGCTCTGGCCGTCATCGAAAACCGGCTGGGAGGAGTTCTGCCGGTTCATCATTTTACAAACCTCCAATTTCCGATCCTATACCTCTACATCCAGGAGGTCTTAGGACCGATTTCCTACGCCGAACCACAGGGCGTGCCAGGTCGATGTTCTCCGCTAAGAGCGGACAAAGTCCCATCGTCGGCACACGAGACAACTGGAAGATGCCCACTCCTCCGGTGGTCAACAACATCCCCCTAGTCCCTAGTGGCATTCCTGTAACACCGGACCGCCGCGTTCCCCGCGAATCCGGCACTGAGACCATCAATGTGTACACACCACCTAGCGGTCCAAACGTCCAACCTGGAATGCCGACGTACCCACCCAACATCGCGCCCCTTCGCGGGATGAACGCTCAACGGTACATGGATCAAGGCAGCAATAGCAATACGCACAATAGCAATGCAATGGGTAGCCCATTCGAGACACCCCCGAACACCAAAACAGCCGCTAACCACAAGCACAGCAGCTTCCGAGTTAGCAACCCCCACCACCCTACGGACGAGAGGACGGTGAGCAGCTGCTCTGTCGTGTCGTCTCTACACGATCACGAAGTGCTAACACCCGCACGATACGACGGCGGTGGCGGTGGTGGTGGCGGCGCCGACTACACTGTCACGAAACGCATGCGGTCTACAAGCGCTGGGGAGAGGGGCCGGCCCACCACCGGCTTCACGGAGATGCTGCATGACGTCGGTTTCCCCGACACGTATCAAACGACGCCTGAAGTACCTAAGATCCCTAACGGATATAGATCCAGGCGATGATATTATGATATAATGAAAAATATGATTTGGGAAAAACAGGAGCTTCGTACTAGCCCTTTTGCGTATACTTTAGTAATAATGAATGACTGAGAAACCAATCAATCAGCTCGATCTCACATGGAGAAGGCCTGCGTGTCTACGGCGGTGAAGGAAAGAAGATGGAAATTTTAGATAACTCATAATCACCAGAGAATGGGAGAGTGGAGAAGAAAGGGTGGTCAGGAACCTTTGTTTACTTTAATCGTCCATGGTTATTCCACCATGATCTATCTCCCTTTGCTGGTTCCAAAGGCGGGCTTATTGACATTGTGCCAGACAAACCATATAGATTCCATGGACATTCTGTGTATGCCAGCGAGTTGCTTTCGCGCAGGTTCCACGCAGGCTCGCTGTTGTCTTCCATGGCCCGTTCCTGCGCGCCGTAATCGCCTTCTCGGCTCATCCTAGCAATTGCTGCTCACCAGGAACAATGTCACAGGATTGTTTTGCTGCACCATGTGCTCTCGCGACGACGCCATAGGCAGGGAAGTACTGTTTGGTGCAGTTAGCATTTCCTGAGGCTTCTCTTGGAGTCTTCTCGAGAACCCCCGTACCTTGTCTAAATAAGGCAGCACTTCTGCCGTACCGGGTGTATTCCGCCAGTCCTTCATCAAGAACATTGCAATGCCGAACATGCCGGTCTGGGTAAGGGTTGGGTTGGGTTAGCTCATCAGCATCATAGAACATACCAGCAGCAGCAAGCGAGCGTGAAGGTCGGAACTCACCAAATGTACCCCTGCGCCCTCCATCCTCCTGTTCGCGTCTTCAGCAAGCTTGGGCGTTGCAGTGCCGCTGGCCTCCGTATTGGCCCACACGGTATACCCTGCCTCCCGGAGACTCAGGGCCAGAAACATTGTGCACACTTCCGTCACGATCCCGCCCAGGATGATCTGCGTGCGACCTGTGGCTTCGACGGCGGCGCGGAAGTCTGGGTTGTCCCACGCGTTGACCTCGCCGTTTCTCCTGATCAACGGTGCCTCCGGGTACATCTGGGTGATTTCCTTGGGGAGAGGCCCGTTGGGCCCGGTCTCCGCTGACGTCGTCATGACCACCGGCAGGTCAAAGAGCTTGCCTAGCTCGGCGTGCGCTAGTACATTGTTGCGGAATTCAGCTGTTGTGTAGTCCTTGACGAGCTGGAGGAGGCCGAGTTGGTGATCGACGATTAGGAGGACTGTTTAGCTAGTTGGTGTTGGTTCCAGACGGGGTAATTCATGGAGTGAGAATGTCTCACCGGCTTTGTCTTTGTCCAGTCTCTCGAATTGATACTTCGCTGGGCACCATTAGTCTCAATGCCACACCAACTGTTTATGATCTGCACCTACGTTGAATACTCATTTTGGTGAATGTGTTCTTGACGGATTGTGCGTTGAGAGAGTGTCAATTTCCAGAGAGTCGAGACAAGAAACTTACTGACAAGATGTGGTCAGCGGCCCAAAAGGAACACAGGCAAGTTACCCATATATACTAGACCCAGCCTTTGCACTTCATCGTAATTGGGAGAATGGATTCCGGCTGTTTGTGTAAGCTCGCGAGGCGTTATGGAAACTCGCACTCGCCACGAAAGCCTGCGCTCTCTGTTTAACCATCACGACCTCGGGTTTCCTGTCGATTGCCAAATTGTTGGAAGCTCTCCATAATGTTACCGGGAGTTAGTCACCACGACTACTCCTAACACGTCAGAGGACATCTAAGCCAGGCTGGTGTGAGTGGTCAAGCATCATCAAGCCTTGTGGAGGCTGAACGTGTGGAGAGTTAGGTAAGGAGATATCGCTGACTAACGCCAGGTGGGGCCGCCACTTCGTGAGTAATTCGGGGTTCCCCTGTTTAGATTTGATAGAGATGCTGTCGACTAGAGGTGTTCGACCCTGGGTGACGTGGATCGCTAGGAATCAGATTCACGAGGCCATTTCCGGAGGCGAAACTTCAAGGCTCTCCTATTGGTTTGTCGAGGCGAACGAGAAGTGCTTTAACGTCATTATACCGAAAACCCTGGAGCTCCAGCCTTGCTGAACTGACCAATCAATCGTGACTGTCAGGCTGTGCAGCACTCAGAGCAGCAGTGAGATTGTAGATATCTAATGCCGTTTTGTGAGAGACGTGGAAGACTTGCAAACTCCGCACCTCCAACCTATTACAGAACGATGGACACTCGATGTACTGTGAGAGTTGGTACTTGCTCACTAAACACGGAAGGCAATAACGTGTAGAGTGCAGTCGTGTACAGACGCTAATTCAGAGAGATAGTTTGTTGAATTTACCATCCTTCCTTATCTCTCGTGTGATGGAAGGGTCGGCAAATGTCAACTAAGGGTGGACGGCGCTGCCCAGACCACGCGAGGGAAAATAAAATGGGTTGATGGTGGAAAAGGCTTCTTGGGGTTCGACTCAAATCGAACCCGTGTCTCGACTACACATCAAAAATTGGAGGCGTATGAAGGGAACAACATCTCGACGCTTAGCTAGTCGTCCGTACTTATCTCCACGAGGCTGAGTGCTAAAGCAGAACTCTGTCACAAAAGCTAACTTCAAATTCTCACTCCATGGGGTGTGGAAAGAAAAAGAAAGCTGGGGGGCTTCAGCGAAGTTTTCAAATCTAAATTTCGAGAGTTGGAAATGTAAGTGGGCAGCTGTGGTGAATGAATGTGAAGTCGTCAAGATATGCTGCTTGTAATTTAATCATGTTGGCAAGGCTGAGCGCCAAGACTGGTGACATTCAGCCTTGCATGACGTTGTCGAAGCCTCTTTCCAAATTGTGCCTCCAAAGATAATTAACGAAAGCCACAACGATTGCAATTACCGCACCTAGCACAGGATTCCCCCCATTTTGCTTGCCAAACATACTCTAGTACTGCTCCTCAGATATTCTCACGACGTACCCACCGCAGCCACTCATTCCCCTTCTTGAGGCCCACTCAGGTCCTGCCTGCCCCACCCGACAAAACATGTCCCGCCCTTCGTCACCCTCGCCGTCCGAGCAGCGCCGCAAAGACGCCGAACAGAAAGCACGAGAAGAGGAGGAACAAGCCAAACTACCCTATAAATGGACACAAACACTAGAAGAAGCGGACGTTATTGTTCCCATACCCGGCAACCTGAAGGCACGCGATCTGATTGTCGAGCTCAAGAAGACTCACATCAAAGTCGCGATTAAAGGCCAGGAACCCATCCTCGACGTAAGCTCATGTTCTCTCGCGGGACGCCCTGTCCCACTGGACACGTTGAAACAATCCAATAAGGGGGTTTCTTCTCTCCTTGTCCCTCTTCCTCAACACCTCCAAAACAGATTCCGCTGCCACGTCGACGAGGGAGGAAAAAAGAAAAGAGAGAAAGACTAACCACCCGAGAAACAGGGCGACTTCCCGCACCCCATCCTCGTGGACGACTCCACCTGGATATTATCCACAAACGCCGACGGGACCAAAACCATCAACATCAACCTGGCGAAGCCCCGCGGCACAAACTGGTGGGCGCACATCGTAACGAGCGCACCGGCCATCGACGTGACCAAGATCCAACCGGAGAACTCCAAACTGTCCGACCTAGACGGCGAGACCCGCGGCATGGTCGAGAAGATGATGTACGACCAGGAGATGAAGCGCCAGGGCCGGCCGAGCAGCGACGAGCAGAAGAAGGAGGATCTGTTGAAGAAGTTCATGAGCGAGCATCCCGAGATGGATTTCAGTAATGCTAAGATGGGTTGAGTTGAGGCTGGGGACATTGCATACGTGCTGGAGTGAGTTTAAGGATGGGGAGAGGGCTACGTGTCTGACTTGAGTGTTGTCGTGTATGCTTACGCTCCAGGGGAGCCTCCCCTTGAGCCCCCCCCCCCCAATAATTTGTGATCATGAACAATAGGGATGAGCATTCGATGGTGCGTGTTGACAGGGACCCAGACGTCGATGAGGTATAGACCAGCCAGAAGGGACACCACCAGTCATTGACGTTACACGAATATATGTGGTTGGTCACCATCAAAATCAACCAGTCTCCACCATGACACGGGCAATAGTGGAAGCTGGGCCTGACATTGCGAAACCAAACGTATGTCTCATGCCACGAACAGAAATATGAAAAGTTGAGTTTGTGTTATTCAAGTTCTATGCCAGAAGAATGCCTTCCCACTACTAGAACATTCCCGCTCAGTCTCATTCACAATTCATAATTCATCCCTCTTCTGCAAGCCACCTCCGGTCTCCCTGACCCTCCTCATTTGAATACCATGCCTTGGCACTCGCGTTGTAATACCCAGTGGCCAACGGCAAGAGTTCCATTGAGAACCTGACTGGCGATATTGTTGCTCATGACGATCTCGTTTCCCCAAACATCGAACAAATCCCAGCTCTGCTGTGCGTCCTCGTTGGTCTTGCTACCGCCGAAGACGGCCACCGGTGAGAAGGTCATCGTCCTGGAGGTATCTGTGATATTCAGAAATGCCACGACTTGATCACCGTTGTTTAGTCCACCGGACCAGACCTGAACTTCGCCGAACCCGTGTTCGTCCTTGTCATCCACTTGCTTCACGAGTTTCCGCGAGATCGCACTTCCACTTGGATCCTGGCTGATTGCAAGGACAGCGGGATTGATCAGGATGGCATAATCTTCGGGGCTCAACTGGTCGAGCTTGTTGCCCAAGATCAACGGACTCTTGATTGCTGCCCACATGCTAAAATGCAGTTTATACTCTTCGTAATCCAAGTCTCCATTTCCAACCTCCAGCATGTCCAGGTCATTCCAATACCCTGGCTGATTTTTACTTATGACGTGGCTAGCCTTGCCCAAGATGTTGAAAGTACTGCAGCCATATCCTGGAAGCTGGCAATAATACTCAGCGGGACCACATGGGCAACTGGTGGTAGGCATGTCGAAGGAATCGGTAATATCTCCGCTCATCCTTGCTGAGTTCGAGATCGTTGATGCCCACTCCCACGGCTTGTCGTCGTCCCAGTTGCACAGACTGTATGTGATCTGGCGGCCCGTCGAGTTCAATGCATTCGACATGGCAGCGTAGCGATCCTGGCTCAGCTTCGGTGTTCCAGATAATCCCTCATTATAGCAATTATCATATTTGAGATAGTCAGCCCCCAGGCTACTCCACCATTGGGCATCGATTGTATCGTATCCCAAACTGCCCGGATATCCGCCGCAAGTAAAGCGACCGGCAGAGCTGTACACACCAAAGAAAAGTCCATCGCGATGGAGTGTCTTGACAATTGTAGAGAGGCCTTAGGGAAATTTACCAGCGTTCTCTATGAGTGAGCCATTCTCACTCCAGGTGCGTTCGGCCATGGCATCGTCAAAGATAACCGCGTTGTAGCCCAAGTCTCGAAAGCCCAAGTTCACCATTTTGTCGGCATTAATAGCGATTATGGTTTCGTTGTAGTCCAGCGCGTAAGCATTCTATGTATCCTGTCCAATTGAGGGATTGCATGAGACTGAGTTCTCTCGAAAGACAGCCCAAATTGACACCCAGTGACTTTTCTGATCGGGACGTGTGTTGATTCAAAGCGACGAGGAATGCTTTACCACTTACCCAGCCCATCTGGGGTGTTTGCGCAAGACCATTATAACTGAGACCTGGCGCTGCGCAGGTGAACTTCAGCGAACCTAGCAAGCTGATCCATTTAAACGAGGTTGAAAGTGCTATCGCCATTGTAGTACAGAACCTGCTTGCAGATGTATCTGAAATGCTTGCTGAGAATGACGGATTGCAATAGCATCATCTGATGCCCATTCAAAGCTTGATCGAAAACCAGCTGTGGAAAGAACATTTCAAAGAAAAGTGGAATGATTTATATGCATGCTTAGCCTGTGTATATGTTACATTTGCGCATCGTCATATGTGTTGTAGGGATAATAACCGGCGATAGAGTTTCCTACAATTGTGAAGACTTGAGGACATAGAAACATTCCCCGCATTGGTTGCTAGAGGAAGCACACCCATCAGGCAATCCTTGAGATGAATGACGCCACAAGTGCACCAATTGCTGCTGTGCCTTGCTGATCATTTCGCGGAAAACTATTTAGTTTCCCGCACGATGCTTGTCTGCAACCACACTGCGTGGGTTGTGCAGTCATCGGACAGTAGTATCCAATACCGAGGGGGTCTCGGAAGAAGGTCCATTTCTCCAGCCATAGTGCTGGATCTGTGTCTCGGTTAAAACGCCGGACAATATTTCGAACTGCAGTTCTCCTTCTCAAAATCCGGATATTGAAACGCAACAATGTTCAAGTTTGATCCTGGCAGAACGTTGTGGTTCACAGGGACGCAGAGGATTCTAGCAGCCTGTCGTGATAGCCAGCTGACTCCGAGATCAATATCCTTTGATGTGCATCCAAACTCGCTTCGTGTTGTTCAAGTAGGTCTTTTAAAACCGATCATTGCCAAATTAATGTCGCCTGGAGGACTCTGTTTCGTATGCAAGGTGGTTGTTCCCATACCCAAATCATCTCCATCGTTTTCGGATTGATTTTGGTCATACACGCTGAGAGGTTCCTTTGAGCCCAAGAAACCATCCCAGATGCCCTTCTTACACACCAAGGCACCAACCAAAACAAGTGGGAGCTGCCAAACACTGGCCCAGAACAGGCCCCTTGCACTACCACCGGCACCTTGTTTCCTCCAGAAGCGAATGGCCTCCCTAGTCATCCACAGATTACAAGCGGTACTAATGACAAGGAAACCGGGATTGACATAGCCTGACCAGTATATAAAGCCACAAATGGGGAACATGGCAACGGAATAGCGAAGACCGACACGAGCATTCCGTGCAGGATTGGTCCATGCCAACATTTTATGGCCAGCATTGCGATAGTCCTCGCGAATTGTGTGTGATAGAGACGTGAAATGTGGGAATTGCCAGGCAAACAGCAAGGCGGCCAACGCCCAACCACCAAGGGCATTTTCTGAAAAGAGTAAATCTTGCCAGGAATGATGCTCCGAGGTGGCAGCTTGGCCAGCTGCAGCACACCATCCCATTAGAGGAGGTATTCCACCCACCATAGCGCCGACCCAGGTATTGGCTGCTGAGAGTCGCTTCATGGGTGTATATACACCGGCGTAAAGGAATATATTGAGGGCGGATAGGCCAGCCACAGTAGGATTGGTTCCAATATCCAGTAAAAGTAAGCCGGAAGCTCCACAGAGGATGGCAAATGCGGCGGCAGCTCGAGGCGAAATCAACTTTCGAACAAGAGGTCGGTTCCGTGTGCGCGTCATCAAGGCATCGTATTTGGGCTCGAAAAGCATGTTAAAAGTGTTTGCACAGGCACACGACAGGAAGGTGCCAGTGGTGAGGAAGAGAAGAGTCATGGTGGACGTTGAAAATGAGGTGTCTACGGACGAAGCGGTGGTTGAGAGAATGTCTGGTATGGGATATAATGAATATGCAGAAGTGGTGGTGAGTAGGATCAAGAAGGACAAGCGCGGCTTTGTGAGGGACAAATATGTGGCAGCTTTTCTTCGAAACGTGGCCGATGGGGGGAGAGAAGTGGCGGCAGTGGTCAGTTGAGAGGAGGCATCGAGTGGCAGAGATTCCTCGGGCGAGGTTGCTGGCGCTGGCGCTTGTCCTTCTACTACCGCCTTCCGGCGTTGTCTTCTTCGATGGGGCAAGTCTTGTGGTGGTGGATCAGGTGCTTGCGACTGTACGGTCTTGGACTCTCTGCTTAGTTTTTTCGACTGTGCAATGGCTATCCTTTCTTCCTCTTGGAGCTGAAGCCGGTGCTGAGCCGCGACAGAGCTGGCAGGTCGCTCGGCAACGGTCCGGAGGGCGGCCATGAGACTATTGTTGACCCAGCCTCTCTCGAGCGAGGTATTAGCGGAAAAGTAATTTTTGATAAAGGCGGTGGAGTGGAAAGAAGCTCTTCGGGCGCGCTGACGGTCAGAGCGAGGGAAGACATGGTACAGCTTCCTCTCTGGTTGGAAAGAGGGAATTGGTAGTGGTGATATCCTGACAGGGCGTGCCAAACAAGCTGCACAGCCGGCGGAACTTGCAATGCGGGCGACTGCCGGAGCAGCCATTGATGGATTGCCTAGGCAGGCAGATGGTTGTGGAGGAGCATTCAAGCAAAATTGTCGAAGGATGCCCGGTCCGCAGTACGAGTAATTCCGGTGAAGAAGAAATCTGGTGATGGTGTTTTGGAGCTTCGAGGTCAAAGTCACAATTCACGAATCACGATTGGGCAGGTGCGGCCAAGCGCGGAGCTCAGGAAAGGAGCGATCACGGGCGCAGAGTGGGGGTCGGAGAAGGCACGACAACCAGGAACACCATGAAGGTGCGACTGCCGGACATATAAATACATACATGTGTTTATTCACCACCACGATGTCCGTCTTCTCGATACACCCTCCGCTGCCTCTATACAATCTCGGCCACCTCTCCACCGCCCTCCCCCTCGTTGTCAATGGCTGCTCTAGACAACGACCAGGTCCGGTCTCTTGACCAAACCCGCCAGCTGCTTCTCTCCCTCCACACTTCCCTCGTCGCCCTTCGATCCGACATCTCCCAAAACCCGCAACTCCCTTCCTGGTACTTCTTAGATTACTCAGACTCCTTTGTATTTCTGCTTACTCGTAATCCAGGCCTGCGCTGCAAACCCATGCCAACCTAATATCCAGCAACCTGCAGACCATTACCGAGAGTCTGTCCAGACATCGAGACGCTTTCTCTTCTGCCGTCGTCCACCCTCTCCCTCAATTCCCGGCTAAGGAACGTGCTTTCATTCTGGAGACTCTGCTTCGTACAAAATTCGAACCAAATATTGAAGAATGGGTCGAGGAAGGCGAGGCTGTAGCCAGTCGACAGCACCGACCCGCCCAGCGTGGTCTCACCGACGCCGACCGTGACGCTCTTTGGCAATGGGCTCCCGGTGCTGCAAATGCTGAAGCAAGGAAACAGAAATGGGGTGCTGATTACACTCTAGAGGAAAAGCAGAATGGAATCGAAAATGTCACGACCGGTCTGCGCAGAGAACTTATCGAGCCCCCCGATGATGAGGGCGCCGAGGACGATGACGATGATGAAGAATATGATGAAGTCACCGACGATGAAAACGACGCAGAAGACAAGATGGATGTCGAACAATCCAAATCCGAAGCCACACCATCCTCTACAGAAATCAAACCTCCGTCATTGCACACCGCCCAAATGCCTCTTGCAACCTTACATAGATTCATGACCACGGGCCGATAAAGTCCATCTCTTTCCACTATGCCTTCACATCAACCGACATGCAAGAATCCAACCACAGGAAGTCTGTTCATCCGTGCGGTTCCAACTCCACCCCAATACCATCGTGTTCAAGCCACATGACCTGGACACCACATATTCTCGGAGCTAGCTTCTTGACTCTTTGCTCGAGAGATCTTTTATGAGATGACAATATCTTGCTCGCCACCTCGATACTCATGTTCATTTCGATATCGATGTGTTCAAGACCTTTCAGTTGAATGAGGCCATCATCCATCCATGACTGGTGCAAAGCACACACAAACTGCGGTCGAGACCCACTTGCTAAGAAATGCATCAACCTAGATATTTACTCAGCACTTGGAAGCAACAAATCTTTTGTTTGGACACGCAGCTTCAAAGATCGCGGTCCCTGCTTGTAGAAAACGGGTGTGCTGCACGCCACGCTCAGAATTGTCAAGTCTTCCCCCTCCCTCCTCGTCGACGGCGCCGAAAGACTTCAGTATACTCCGTAGCCACCAAACTTTGGTCGGGCTTACAACCAAGTGAATTTCCGATTCTCGTACTGAGTCCCGTCGAGCTTGGGACAGTTGCCCCAGGAAGTCCATCGTCGCCGAAACGCTGGAGCCATAGAGCGCCATCATTCTCACCGCAATGAGTTCAAAGGCCAAGATGCGAACTTCTTCATATATTCGGCGGCAAATAAGCGGCATGTCGACATATACGTTTCTTGCTCGGGGAAACTTTTTCTCTCCAGCTATTCCGCAAGTTTCAAAACGGCGGCTTCGTTTGCTCAGAAAGCCATGACCTGATGGCGTCCACTGTTGCAGTTCCCGCTTGTGGGGGGGATGGCGTGTCGACACGCGCCTGCAAGACCAATCTAAAGATGCGACGTCGGATTTCCGATGGTAGTCAGGAGATGCACTGTTGAACTGGAATCCCTCTTTGCTGTATGGCCTCTACTAGTGAGCATATCCTTTTGTCCAGATTGGTCAAACAGCCCCCTCTTGTTGAAGCTGTACATCGCATTGGAAAGTCTCAATACTCATATTCCAAATGCGACGACAACAGCCCGAAGTAGAGGAATGAGAAATACGGCCCCAGCCGTCCCTTCAATCGGCTTTCTGCTCTGATCAACTTAGCGACTCAACGTCAGTTTTGGAACCCGCTGCCAGACATATATAGCTGAGAGCTTAGGCCAAGAGTCCCTTCATATCAAATAAACTACATCCAGGACCAGATAGAACAGAGGTCCTGTCGCGAAATAAACCCAATTAGAGCTGAATATTGCTTCAGCCATACCATTCTCGCCAAAACGGTCTTTAGATACGACGTGTTCAAAGCGTATGTCATAAACTGCTGCCTCTATCCGCAGCTATAAAGGGACGAGCCATTAGCTTGATTCTATTTGGGTCCTTGTGGAAGTTGGGTGAATAGCAGTGATCGGAATAGCATGGGGCATGAAATAAGTTAATAACATGGAAAATTTCGACGAAACCAGGAAAGTTGGTGTCGCTTGATCGCTTCCCCATCTCCTCAGTCAGGCCGAAGTGGTGAGATCTCGGTGTCAATGGAGGAATGGCGACAACTACTACGCGCACTGCTGCTCGTTTCTAACAGCCTAGGAAAGAAAGGCTTAACATATGCCGTGCTTGGCCCCTTACAGAAACCATCCACGGTCTTGATATCAGTTCTTGATGTTGACGGCACGATCTTCATGCGATCTGCCACATTTGCTCTGGCTCAGCCTTCCTCTCGAGTCCAACTGTTCCTATTTCATCAACAATTTGTCACGAAAGCTCAGATCAGCCGACAAGGAAGTCTACTGGATTCCAAAACTCTACCTGAGGCTTACAGACGATTTCACTGTCTCCAAACACCGTTTGCCCAGTTGAGCAAATAGGCAGACGTCGATTTAATGGAACTACGGAATACGGAAACACAGTATCCCCTTGTAGCTGCGCTGTCGAGGGCGCGCGAGCCGATGGGGAAGTGGTTGGAATAAGTCAAAGGGGCCAAGTTGCATCTCTATGCTGTGACGCGATTGGCATGTCGCCTGCATTTCCTTCCTCCCTCTACCTCTGCCGCCCTGTCGAAAGGAATCTGATTCTTCGCCGATAACGCCACCAAGCGGTTCCCGCTTCGCTCGTCTCGCTCGCCACATGGTACCGGATTCGACGATCTGGCCATTTCGAAACGCATCGTTCCTGTTCCACCTCGGCGTGCGGGCTCAGACACGTAAGCTGATGATTCGATCATGGTTGCAATTGACAAAGACCCATTGGAAAGGGCCAAATTAAAGCATGGCCTTGGGCATAAACTTCATGGCTTGCCTGACGCCCAAATCAGCCAGGACCTCCTCCGCGCCGCCAAGGATCGCATCGAATTTGTATGTACGATGGAATTGCTCTACAATTCTGCCCATGCCAGACTGAGTGAGCCCTCTTCCACCAAATATGTTGACTGCGTCATCCGCGACCTCGTGAGCGCATCTCGTGGCATATGACTTTAGCAGGCCGATTGGGCCGCCAAGCAGCTTCGACTGTGTTGGGTAATCCATGTTATTCATCTGGTAGGTAATTGTCTCAAGCCACGACTGACATGCCTCGGTCAGAGAGATCATCTTGGCCAATTTCTGGCGGATGACGGGCTGAGAGATGAGCGGCTTTCCAAACACAATGCGCTGGTGACTCCATTTCATGCATTCTTCGGTAACGGTGCGCATCCAGCGGATCACCGCACACGCCATGGCCCATCTCTCGTGGTTGAAATTGCTCATGATGACAATGAATCCATTGTGCTCCTTTCCAAGCAAATGGTTCACTGGTACTTTGACGTTGTCAAATTGAATGAAAGTGGTGGCTGCCGCAGTCGAATAGGACGTCTTGATGCGCTTACATTCGACATTGTCATCTCGCGGAATAAGGATCACTGAAAAGCCCTTTTCCGTCTTACAGCCGGTCACGAAGTAATCGGCAAACATACCGTTGGTGATCCATTTCTTGGTACCTGGTCGCCCATGTCAATATGTGCAAGCCAATATCTCGATACAATCTGGCCGGGAACTTACCATTGATAATATAATGCTTTCCGTCTGGTGTCTTTGTCGCCGTCGTCCTGATACCAGCAACATCTGATCCAGCAAAGGCCTCGGTGACGGCCAGACACATAAACTTCTTTCCTGAAAGACACTCTTCGGTGACCTTGTCCCTCAATTCGGCGTCGCCCAACCACTGCCGAACAGCGGTCAAGGAGATCATCAAGCCGGACATGTTCCCATCCTGGAAGCCTCTTGCCACGGCCCTCGAAAGCTCCTGTGCACTGATCATATCATGGAAATAATCGAACTCTTCTCCCTTGACACCGCCCAGTAACTCCCTCCCATGCAGATGCTTCCCAGGCCCAAGACGCATGGCCAGCGTGTTATTGGCCGCCATCTTGTCCGTCAACTCCTGAGAGACATATGTACCATCCTCCTCCTTCTGCTGCGCCTCCGGGTAGACATCCCTATCGACGAACTCCCTCAACGCCTTCTGCAGTCTCCGGTGGCTGTCATTGTAGTAAGGACTCGAATACGCCGGCGTCAACCAGAGCGGCTCTCCGTAGGGGACCTGGCTCAAATCACCGGGTTGGGGATCAATGACCTCGGGCTTCTCGGCCTCGAGCGTGCCGATCCGCAACGACGAGTACTTCTGCAACACCTCATGTCGGTGTAAGTTGTAGAACGCTCCTGTCGCGTCCGTCCCCGCGATCTGCTGCAGCACCACGTTGCCACCCGGATGCGCATCCAGGAAATCCGTCAGGTCGTAGACTTTGTGGTCGATGATGCACCATAGGCTGTCCTCCGTGTTGTTCTTGGCCACCTCCTCCCGTGTGTATGTTTTCAGTTGCTCTGTCATGGTGTCTTCTATCGTTTGGTTTTTCTCACTTCGCTTGTGATGCTGGGGGGAGGAAGGTGTGGTATCAATAAAGCTGCACGCAGTGAAGACTGCAGAGGAGTAATCCCTCAAAGACGGTTCGGCATGTATATGAATTATTGATTAATGATCTCAGGCTCGACAACAGTCAGCTCAGGATTGGCCAGACTTAGAACGGTAACGATGCAGTAGACGTGTATAGTAATATCTTTTCTCCTTGACAAGACTTGAGTGAACAAGAGCTTTGGGCAGAATTATTACTCTTCCCACCCCCCTCCAACCGCTGGCACAAGAAGGCCAAATCGAAAATGCCGAGGCACAACCAACAAAACGGATTACAAGGCCTCGAATCCCTCCAGGGGGAAGCTGGGCCGCGGGGCGGGCACATACACGGCTTTGAATTCACGGAGACCCTATTGGTGGACCATCGCCCAAGCAATGGACATCTCGGCGGGCGGTTGCAGCGGGCTATGGTTCGGTTAAAATGATACATTTCTGGCTTGCGGAGTCTGGACTACTGGCTGGCTGGTACGATGCCTGCTCGGAGTTTTCACGGGTGGGATGGTTTTGTAATTAGTAGATACACACCACCTTGACACGGGCATAGCAAGAAATTTGCTGTGGATGATGCGCAGTACTGGGTGCTCGGTCCCGACTTTTGATCTTGATTTATGCATGATCGGACGACACCCTCGGGAGGGAGTAAATACGTTGAAGGGGGGTGCTCGGTACAGCAGCCCTCGAGATATATGTACGCCCTGCACGTGCCATCGTTAGCCATCATCGCCGACAGATATCCTGATGAAACGCTGAGATCTGAGCGACTGGATGAGAGGACGATTGAGCGGAGAGACGCCTCACGGCCTTCCCTTCCATGCATCGACTAGGAATTCCTCAACACGCAGCGGCGGAATCTCATCTTTGAATCGCTCCGTCAATCGATGCGCCGCGGGCATATGCAGCACACCATAGTGGTAGAGCCTCCCAAACAGCGCGCACAGGTCCTTGGTTGCGTCTCCTCGATCCGGCTCCCGTGTAGGCACAACCTCCGTCTCTCCAGGCATCGGCAAGACCGTGGCATTCCCCTTCTCCAGCTCCTCGATACTGTCGTACGTGACCTGGAACTTCCCTCCATCAGCTCCCCCCAGCCGCACCCTTTCCGCAAGCCTCAAAATCTCATTGAAACTGATATCCTCCCCGACGACAATGCTCCATTCATCCCACTGCCCCCCACCCTCCGCCACATCCAGCAGCTTGACCACGTACCGCGCCAGGTCGACCGAGTGCGTCAGGCTGATCAGCTGGTTGCCGTCGCCCGGGATGGCCGCCTTGCGTCCGTAGATGTCAATTGCCCATGTGAACAGGGCCATGTTGGTCTCCACGTACGGCATCCCCAGGTAGTCGACGAAGAACCCGTTCGCGATCCGCGTGTACGCCAGCGGACTCGAAGCCAGGAGCTCGGCGGCGTCGATCCAGTGCTGCACCGATGCATCGTACTTGAGGATTCTGTTGGATGGTACGTCGCAGGTTAGTCAGTGTCTTGTCTTGTCTTGTCTTGCCTTCCCTCTTCCGTGACTCGAGCCGCTGCCTCCTCTTCCCCCCGTGGCCACACAGATAGAGGGAAGAAACAAAGGAAGTGGGAAAAGACACTCACCCCTCAACGTTGACATACCCAAACTCACTGGGGATGAACCTCTTCGTGACCTCGCTCGCGCCAATCGCCGCACGAATCAGATTCATCTGCGCATCACGCGTCCGCTCGCTGATCGTGATCGTCGAGATCACCGTCTTGACCTGCCGCTCGCGAAGCAATCTCGTCAGCCCCGAGATGTGACCCGCCGAGTAGTCCACTCGCACGTATTCCGTGCCGTGCTCGTCGACAAGGACCTTGGGTTCCTAGAGAGAGATGAGGAGAGAAAACGTCAGCTGAGAATTGGGAATATGATATGTTGGGCCCGGTGTGGGAGTCTGGATTGGGGAGGTGGTTGGATTATGGAGGATGGAGTGTGCGGTATGCTGGGTTTCCCCCTATCCTTATATAAAAAGAGTATTGATAAGGTCCTGAAACGCGGAGAGGAATATATAAGCTAGATACATCTCAGCTTCGACACACTACCGCTGCTCCTCTGCGGGAACGGGCATGTTTCAACACTGCTTTTATCCAAAAGTTTCATAGAAATTGCAGCAATCCCATCTCTCTCTATTCCGGGGCCTCTTGTTTACTTTTACTTACTCTCCTCGTGAAGACAACGACTTTGAATCGCTCCCGGTGCAGCTGCAATTGTTGCACGATCGTCTTGCCCACCCCGCCTGTGCCACCCGCCACGGCCACGACGGTTGGTGGTGGAGGTGGTCGTTGTTCTTGTTGTGGCATTTCTCACCACTGATCAGTAGGAATTAATTGGAATGGACGCATGAACTGCAGGGTACTTGTGTCTGTTGGTGGAGTGTGATGTAGGCTCTCATGGCCGAGTGTACAGTATTTTACATGAGGCGCAGTGGCTGGTTGGTGGTTCGTAGAACGGGGCTATTCGCGCCTTTTATACCCCGTATTCGGATTGGAGATAGTTTAATTAATAACTTAGTACCGGGCTAGAATTTGAGACGAGGCTTCACACGTTCGGCATTATGGCTAGGCCTATTGGGTCATGTGCCATTTCGTCATATGGTTTTTGAAACCCTCGTCTACACTCATAAATCATGCGTTGGGCTCTTGATCATATACTTGCACGGATAGTCGAATTCTCCTGGTACGAGACATCTACCTTCTGCGTCTTTGTCGCGAGCATCTCTCTGAGCTCCCATCAGTTCCAGCGTTTAGTCGAACATGCACTCTTTAAGCGCTCGCCCTTTTCCTCCTTGCGTTGATGACATCAGCTAGCTCCGTGGTAGGTTGGATATAAGGTATTATCGTATCTCTGACCAGCGTCCTTTGCTCGAATGCGTAGGCAAGACCTATCAACAGTTCCTCGCTGAAGTGTGCACCCATGAAACTAATGCCGAATGGGATATTCGGCGCGGTCGCGTTGAGATTTCCAAACCCATTGGGGACAACTTTCGTATCGGCAGGATATGCTCCTAATGGAACGCTGACCACCGGTGATCCTATTAGAGCTGGGAAATGGGAAGCAAAGCCTGTGGGCAGCACAACAGCATCCAGTGAATAGTTCTTCAAAGCCCCTGTCACACCAAGGGGACCAGCGAGATACCTGTTGAGGGTATAATTTGACCAGAATTCGGGAGACGTGTTACCGAGTCCTTGCTGCTCGACTGCTTCGTCCCAGATCATAGTATCCCGTTCTGGGAAGTCCTCACGAGGATCTGATTGGGTGAAGTTCCGCAGGTCTGCCACAGAATACACCTTGTTGGGATTTGTCGAAAGCTGCGAAAGGTATTCCTTAGGAAGATCACTAACGAAGTCCGCTTCGAGTACGACGCTGCCGTATGGATTCTCGAGAGCAGCCTGAAAACCTGTAAAATTGGTGCTCTCAACTATTGTGGCACCAGCAGATCGCAGAATATCCAGAGCAGTGTCGAACGCGGCAATGACTGGTGCGTATGAAGCATCGCTCTGCAGATCAATCACGTTGCGGGGCACTCCGATACGTTTTCCATGAAGAGCAGAGAAAGTGCAGGCGGCCACATAGTTCGGAATATTGTCAAATGGAATGGCATCAGTGTAATTGTCGTAGGGGGATTTTCCAGCGATTGCTGACAGTAGGTAAGCAGCATCTAGCACAGTACGGGCCATTGGACCAACTGTGTCCTGGTGTTCCGATATTGGTACGACGAGATCCCTTGATGTTAATCCGACTGTTGGTTTGATACCTACAATGTTGTTCACATCAGACGGTGAAATGATGGACCCGTCTGTCTCTGTTCCCAGACATGCCAGAGCAAGGCCTAGTGAACTGGACACAGCACTCCCCGAAGAAGAACCCGACGGATCCTGGCCGGGATAATATGCTCCCCGAGTCTGTCCTCCTATAGCAGACCAGCCGTTGCTTGTATTGAAGCTTCTGTAGTTAGCCCACTGGGATAAATTTGTCTTGCCCAAAAGGATTGCTCCAGCTTTTCGGAGTTTCGCAGCCATTGTACTGTCTCTCGGAACCTTTGTTCCAGCCAAAGCATAAGAGCCGGCAGTGTTTGACATCTGGTCCGCTGTGGCAATATTGTTCTTCAGCAGGATTGGAATTCCATGTAGTGGACCAAGGATGTTCCCTTGCGCTCGTTGAGCATCAAGTTCTGCAGCAATCGAAAGTGCATCGGGGTTGAGTTGTGTCACTACGTGCAAAGTGTCATTGACCTCCATGATTCTCGAAATATAAGCCTGGATTCATCAGCCAGAGCAATTATCTGCAGTGACAATATCAATACTTGAACCACATCTACACTGGTAAACCAGGCCATCTCATAGCCATGAATAAGATGCTCTGTTGTAACTTCGATGAGTGATGGGAATGAATTGCCGTCAATTGCAGTGCTCGAATTCCAAACAAGACATGGTCTAGCTGCAGCAACCAGACCGAGCAATTGGCAAGCAACAATGCTGGCTGTTAATATATTTCCACCTGAAAGTGCCATTGTGCTCGGTGATCGCAAGAAGGAGCAAGATTGATTGACGGCATTGTCTTTGAAAAAGTTGAGAAAAAGCATATTTATCTATGCTGATATGCCACAAGATCATCACGTCGTCTGCGAAGGCTCTTTTGATTGTAGATCATACTTGTCCATGACAGGAAGGTGAGCAGAATCTAGATCAGGTTGATGCTTGCATTATCGTTCCGAACATGCTTTGATTTGCAGGTCCCTGTGGAGCTTTTTGCTGCCTGGCGACACACTTGGAAGGTCGTCAAGAAAAAGGTGGGGCCTCTATGGGTGGGCTTGGCCTTCCACCATCATTCCGTTTTCCTGCATATTCAGTGGCTTATTCATTGTGTTCAACCCAGATGCCTTCTAGGACGTTTCCCATCAACATCAGCTGGCATGCCTGTTGATGGAAATAAGACCTTACGTAGAGCCAGAGACCACCATGTGCCAATGTCAAATTGGGGGGACTGCATGATCTAAGCCGTATCACTAAAATCTGAACCATTCAATGATGCTATTTGTCAACAAGTGTTGTCTTTGTTGCAAGTCGTTTGAGTTCTCTTAAAAGCCCAACAAGCAGCGGTAGACCAATGGGGCCCAAGAGTGGCAGGTACACTGCAACTTTGTGTTCGTCCGGAAAGTACACCTGGCCAACCATGGACTTATCGAAAAAGGCTTTCTCGCTGTCCATGTATGCTGACTTGGCGTGGCTAAGGGCTGCGTGCCACTGGCTCCCTAGGAAAGCCTGGCTACATGCTGTAAGGTTGCCAATGGTGTCGTCGACTAGCTGTGCAACATTTTTAGGGATGGGGATATTGTTGAGATGCTGAGCAAGACGAGACAAAGAGCCCAGACTTGACGCCGCTCTTAGATACAGGGTCAGAGCGGAGAGTCTGTTGTATGCACCTAACCGAAGATGTAGAGGTAATGAGCTACCGAGCTCATCGATATTTGAGATCCCCAGCAAAGACAAAAGTTGCGCTGCAACGATTTCAAATGGTTTATCAAGAACACCCGCGCTCAAATGATGCGGCAGAGTCAAATCATCGTTCATCGGATTGGGGGTCAGAACGGGATTCAAGATCTGAATGCCTCCCCATTGTGGAATTAACCACGACGTCGTACCAAGACCTGCAATGCCTAAAGGCACTTGGTCTCTTGAAGGAACGTATAGGATGAAGTTGATGGTCGGGCCATCTCCGATCGAGGGAGCCAAAGGCCACTCCGCAGCATTCACAAATGCTGTAAGATCCTTTTGTTGGAGCAATGTGCCATTTCGAGAGTCATCAGTAACCGGGTGGATTGCGGGAGAGTAAGCAGAATACAATTGGATCTGCGTAGTGATCTCAAAATTTGCCGTCTTTGATAATGCTCGAGTAAGAGGTTGGATATGGTTTTGCAAAGCTGCTTGTATGTCCCAGCTGGATGGAGCACCACTTGCAGCAAATAAGGAGAAGGTCAGATGGAAATCTGGGGAAGATTTATAGGCCCGATTGATTTGCTTTTCGACACTCGTCACAATTTCGTAAGGTTGGGATTTTAAGAACGCCTGAGCATTCTGGTTTTGAGTAGTGGAAGCTACGGTATAAAGCGCAGCCGCTATCTGCTCGAATCTGAATGTTTGATACAACGCTTGTGCAAGATCTTTCATTTCACCAGCAACAGCATTGGAAGGGATGTGAGCAAGTGCGGTTGTGGTCGATGTTTCCAAGTCGAATTTGAATGCAGAAGCTGGCTCAATAAGGAGCTTCAAGGCAGGCTCGCCGAGATCCTGGTCTCTGCGATCTCCACCACACCTTTGACTTATCGGCACGGTACCATCTTCTTTCCTACGAGGAACAGGAAATGGATCGACGAGATGTAAACGCTGGTGGAGTATGGGGTATTCATTCATATCGTCAAGAATCTTCTGAATCTCGTGCACGATAAACTGCGCTTCGTCGCAAGGAAATTCGGGAGCGCTGATCCATATATGCAATGGGTAGGCGGAAGGGGCGTTCTGCAAGCTGTGGTCAGCACCAATGCAAATAGGAACCATTGATGGCGACATACTGATCCCTCCGCCCAATTGAGCATTTCCTGAAGTGGAAGCTCTGCCCTGTAGATGGAGGTGGTCTTCCACCATGTTGGCAGCCCTAGTAACAAAATCACAGCCCAGAATGAGAAGACAACTCTGGTCCGCACCCGGATTGCTTCTGGTTTCTCCGGTGGTGGTTGTTTAGGGGCGGCGGTAGCAGCAATGGCATCTGCAGGCAATTCCATTGTCCAAGACGCCTACAAAAGGCATGCGGAGTGATTGGGCGTATATCTCAATCCATAGCGATAGCAATCAAGGGGTCTGGGGGACAGTCGCCTCGTGGCATGCTGTAGGTGAGGACACGGGGCCCAAGATGGAAATTCATCAATGCGAGTCATGTCCCGGCACGGATAAATGCTTCATGACTCAGTCCACCAGGCTGAGATAATTTCCGCCATCGTCACCATTCGAAAACCTATCGACGAGCGTTTCTTCATCAAATATGCAAATATGATAGTTCAATAACACCTTATTGTGTTTCTTTTTCTCAATTTAAGCCGGGAACTGATCGTGCTGGGCGATATGATCGGCAGGCGAGTGCCGTCACTCGTGATACACCAGTCGTCTTCTATAGCTTGGTCAAGAGCAGCATTCAACTCAGCTTGGACCAATACCTGCCATGGGCAGAGATATTTCTTCGACTCTTTACTCAGCTCAGCCCTAGGGCCATGCCCATTGAGGTCGTTGACCCATACGAAAACTCTAGCCTACCCATCAACGACAATTTTCAAGGCTGTGTCCGATGTTTCTGGCTATCCAGCATTTCTGCCCTTCACAATCTCCTCAAATGTCACGATTAGAGATCAAGAAGGCTATCCGACTCGCGCAATATTGAAAGTTGGCTACGCAAAGCTCGGTCTTGAGGAAAATTGGGACAGTGTCGTCCGCTGTGACCCCAGAAATGGAGTTATCGAGGCAAGGAGCAGCGACGAGACTAGCAATGGCCTCTTCGAGGTTCTCAACACCAAATGGCATATCAATGCATTACCAGAGGCAGGCGAGGAGCAAACTTCTGTTCATTTGACTGTTGATGTGAAGTTTCGGAACCCGGTTTATGACCAAATGTTCTCCCAGGTGGAGGGCAAAGTTGCCAGCTCGATGATAGTTGCATTCGAGAAAAGGGTGGCGGAGCTCCAGCAAAAGAAACAATAGACCCAACTCTCAATGTGTGAGAGTGTGTTCACCTTGTTTGGGAAAGCGTTGATATTCCTTGAGTCTGGTAGCCTCTTGTGAGACACGGCGATTCCTCTAACTTGCTAAGAAAAAAGAAGATGCAGAGTAAGGAGACTCGCGGCTACTTGATATCACAACATTGATTGAGCATAGTATGAACCATTAACAGGCCTGGGCGCCTGTGAGTGGGATGTGCATTGCATCGCAATCACGTCTGTTTGACCCAGAGATGGAATGGAGCTTCCGTATTCAGTACACTGTAATTTTATTCCTCACACTTTAGACTAAGCAAAGCTCAGATATTTCAGATTGTGCAGCGAGCATCGTGCGTAGCGCTCGCTTTGTCGTTAGAGGGGTGGACATCACCTTGATATCACTACGTACCGATGGAATGGTTCCAATTTTTTCAGTTTCTGGCGCATAACAAGACGTTGCTAATTGACGGACCCATCGTGCCATTCCAAAGATGGTCCGATACTAGAACAATTACTTGGCTTGGTTCAGGAGATGAATCCGAGTCGTGGGACTGTGTTGGCAACGGCAGCATGTGGAACAGGACGATGGGATGTGCATCAGGCGGTGATATAGCCATGTCACACGAATTCTCGCTGGTGAGAGGAGGACGTGTGATGCTCGCTGCTCCGGGGCTCTAAGCGGGTCCCTCGGGTACATACCTAAAGGCTGCGGGGGATTCCCAGAGCTCTCCAGGGGCTTCTTTGAGCCTATTGGCACCGCGAAGACACCCTCGGACGCCTCGGTTTTAGCGCAAGATTGTTTTATTAGGGCTCTATGCGGGCCATGCCACTAACCTCTCCTCTGTTTAGGATCAAAGGCCATCCCACCACTCACAGCCTCAAATCGACTTGATCACACCTTTGGCCCAATCAACCCACACATACCTAACCTCATGCATGTTTGCTGACTGGCAGAGATGTGCGCTGTAGCCGCCCACAGAACTTGCAGGTCTCTAAGGCCAGGAAACATGTGGTG
Organism: Exophiala aquamarina CBS 119918; assembly: GCF_000709125.1. Taxonomy (NCBI): domain Eukaryota; kingdom Fungi; phylum Ascomycota; class Eurotiomycetes; order Chaetothyriales; family Herpotrichiellaceae; genus Exophiala; species Exophiala aquamarina. Next base: position 2,985,857 of record NW_013550587.1, read on the forward strand.
CGCCATCAAATCCACCTGACCTCCCGGGCAGAGTCCCCTCCGAGCCAACTCAGAGTCACATTCTCTTGCTTGCCTTAAATTGCCTGCAATACAAGAGCAATCTGGCTACCCGACCTCTGTGTCTGTGTTTCGCCGGTTTCATATGTCGCTGCTTCGACGTCTCTGTCATGGCCAACTGGCATGACCGTCCTGCGACCGCCGCCCTCTATCTTGCCATTTGTCTGCTGGCCATCGCTGTCCGTCTCACCTCCGCCCTGCCGACGGTCGCCGGCTCGCCATGCGAACCCGTCTGTGCCGATGCTGGTGACCTGGTAGAAGATGTCGTCTGCCTTGATGCAGACTATCAGAACCTCGAGAACGGCCGCGCTTTTCGGGAATGTGTGTCCTGCCAACTAAATTCAACGGCAGTGGATACTGCAAAGAATGAGACGGACGTGGACTATGGATTGTGTATGTAACGGGCAACTGCATGATACTGGTGTACTGTTGCTAAGAACCGTCCAGTGGCCCTCCGGTACACGCTGGCTGGATGCATGTTTGCAGTCCCTCAATCACGTATATCCATCAGCAGCCCGTGTCAAGTGAGCTGCGCATCGCTGGATTCCTCAATCAGCTATCAGATTACAAACGACAGCTCCACCACCAGACCCGGTAACGAATTCTGTCACGCCGGGGATTTTTCCGACCATGTGATCAATACTTGTGCCTTCTGCTACAGCTTCATTCCTCAGCAGTTGTTCTTGGCCAACTGTATGTAGAAGGATAACACATATCGTGACAAGAGGAGTGGTACTAATGATTATGTAGTCCTACAAGCCCTTCACATTGTCTGCGTACAGCCGCACGTGGCGGGGAAGCCCTTCTTCCCGGACGCAGATGCCATATTCAACGAGACGTTGATTTCTGGACCCGCGCCGCCTTCGAGCGGTTCATCTTCAGGCGGCGGTTTGCATGGCTCCCAACTGGCACTGGCGATTGCACTGCCCATTGTTGGAGGTATTCTGATCATTGGCAGTACATGTTGGTGCTGTTTTCTGTTCACCCGCAAGAGACGTCAGAAGATGGCTGCAACAGGAAGAATGAGCAAAGTGCACGACGCAAATGCCGACTCAATGTATACGCCTGTGTCGCCGAGCATAAAGAATGCCGAGGCGTGGGGAGTAAACGAGCCACCACGTGAAATGCACGCCATCAGTCCAACCCTGCTGCATGCCAAACATCCTAGCCCAGGACTGGCCCAGGGCAGATGGAGTCATAATGCTGGAGGTTCCGAGCAAAGTACTCCACTGAGAAACAGTTTCCAAAAGGATGACGTCGGCCCTGGGAGCCATCAAGTCCGCGATCCAAATCTCCATGACCTATATTTTGGGGTAGATGAAAGTCCAGGAGTGGCCTCTGGTCCCAGCACTACAAATGGCCAGTATTACGATCAACAAGCAAGGTTGCAAGACAGGAAAGATGAAACTAAAGGCAATTTCCTCTGAAATGGGAGCGTTGTCGGCATCGATGGCCGACCATGCGTCAAACATGTGAAGAAATAGCTCTTTTATGAGGGAATTGCTTCCAATCTCTTGAGCCTAACGTTCATTTCCTTGATATAGAAGAAGCCAGCGCTTCGTCTCCGGTCATGAATTGTACTATACGATATGTGCTTGATGTGTCATCATGATCTGTTATATAATTCCGGGATTTCGAAGTTTCAATAGACCTTATTCCAACAGAAAGGATAGGTCAAATGTACACCAGAAGGCTGGCATATGTAAGTTGTTCTAGTTAGCTCTACCCACCTGAATGTGCCAGACAGACATGAGTGGTCATATTGGTGTTTGTATCTCAGAAGTTTTCCATGTGCTTGGGTGTGATCTATGGTGGTAAGATGTGGTACTTGAAAATATAATATAGTTTATGCTTTTCCACGATTTTAGACCATTGTATATCCTATGCCGCCAATCTCTTGGTGGCTGTTCTTTCTGGATGTACCAAAGGGTTTCTTGAAGTTGTCTGGTGGACTTCTTCCCCGCAGCCAGACTCGGGGACAAGTTTTTCCATCCGACGCATCATCAAAACTCCGCGCCTTGGCGAAGCTCGGATGGTGTTCACGTTCACGTCCATCGAAACAAAAGTTGCGCTGCTTGACGCCTGTAAACATTCCTCATCCTCACATCGGCCCCCCTTTACATGTCATTTCTCTGCCCTTCTTTTCTACTATCTGTCTTCCTCTCGATGCCTTGAACTGATTGCTTCCCCTTCCATTTTCGACCTTTGAGCTCGGAGAATCTGCACGGCTAGCATGGCTTCCGCTTCGTGGCTTAACCAGGATTTCGGGGATGACGACGAGGAGTCTGATAATGAATTCAACCCCGCCACTGGTGGTGTATCCGATGATGAGCGCAATGAAGACTCCAAACCTTCCCCGCCGAACCGACGCTCTTCCTCACCTCGTCGCTCATCTGCCTCCCCAAAGAATTCCAAACGTGAAATCGAGGACGAGGATGAAGATGACAACACTGCGGAAAACGGAGCCCACGACCGGGGCAACGAGGATGATGCCAAAGGGGATGTCGATGACGAGGAAGGCGATGAGGACGAGGATGAGGAAGAAGATGAGGACGAAGAAATCACAAATCGACCTCGCAAGCGCAGGAGGAGAGGCCTGAACCAATTCTTCGAAGAGGAAGCCGAAGTTGACGAGGACGACGATGAGCTGGAGGCCGATGAAGAGGACCTCGGGCCCGAATTCATCCAAGACACACACCCTGATGACGATTTACCCCCCGAAGCCGATCATGATGACCGACGACATCGAGAACTGGATCGTCAACGACAATTGGAAGCTTCCATGGACGCTGAGAAGCAAGCCGCAGCTTACAGAGAAAGATATGGCCGAAGGACAAATGCAGCGCTCAGCAACAGCTCCTTCGTGCCACAGAATCTGCTCATGCCAGATGTCAATGATCCAAGCATATGGGGTGTCAAGTGCAAGCCTGGAAAAGAAAAGGAGATCATCGTGCGTCTCAACAAGAAATATAGCGAGTCTCTGAGGAGTCGAAACCCCATGCGGGTGTGCTCGTTTTTTGAACGAGGCGACGGGCCTATGGCTGGCTACATTTTCGTCGAAGCCCGGAGAAAGATCGATGTTGATGATGCGCTGAACGGTGTATCTGACGTATATCCTCGAGGAAAAATGAACCTTGTTCCGGTCAAAGAAATGCCTGATCTGCTGAGGGTTACCAAGACCAAGGAGTTGGAGGTTGGGGGATATGTCCGCATCAAGCGAGGAATCTATACGGGAGATCTAGCAATGATTGAAGAGGTTGAGTCAAATGGGCTCGATGTCAACGTTCGGCTGGTGCCACGGCTGACCTACGGTATGGAAGAAGATCAAGGACGGCCGGGTGCTGATGTGAAGCGCAAACGGCCCAATGCTTTCAACGTACCCACCATCAATCTCGCCAACAGACCTCCTCAGCGTCTCTTCAACGAAAATGAAGCCAAGAAACGACACGACAGATTCTTACAACAAAATCGCGGCCTAAGCAAGAGGAACTGGATATACAAGGGGGACACCTATATAGACGGTTTCCTGGTGAAAGATTTCAAATTGCAGCACCTGATTACGGAAAACGTCAACCCTAGACTCGACGAGATCACCAAACTTACCAGGACGGCTGACGACGGCTCTGAACATCTTGACCTGGAAACCCTCGCGCATAGTCTCCGAAACACCACTGGAGACGGCAGCTATCTTCCTGGAGATGAAATCGAAGTCTATGAGGGTGAACAGAGGGGCACTATTGGCAGAGTTGAAGCCGTGACGGGCAACATCATTTCAATCATGGTCTCCGAAGGCGAACTCACTGGACAATTAGTTGAAGTCCCAGTCAAAGGCTTGCGGAAACGTTTCAGGGAGGGCGACAACGTCAAGATCGTTGGTGGTAGCAAGTATCGAGATGAAGTCGGCATGGTTTTGCGGATCAAAGATGACAAGGTTACGGTTCTAACCAACACGAGCAATGAAGAGATCACTGTTTTTAGCAAGGACTTACGGGAAGCCACAGATGCTGGCGGAGGTGGAGCCGGCAGCAGCAAATTCGATGTTCAGGAATTGGTCCAAATTGAGTATGTCTCATCATCCCTTGTGGTTGTACAGAAGACGCTAACAAGCTGATAGTGCGACGACTGTCGGGATTGTGGTCAGAGCAGACCGCGAATCCGTGCGCATTCTCGATCAGAATGGTTCAGTCGCCACACGCATACCTTCACAAATTTCAAAGATTGATACCCGCAAAAACACTGTTGCCACTGACAAAAACGGCGCGGAAATTCGCGTTGGCGATGTGGTTAAAGAGTCAGGTGGGGAGGCCAAAAGTGGTACCATCCTGCACCTTCACCGAGGTTATGTATTTGCCCACAACAAGTTGGGTATCGAGAACTCTGGCCTATGGGTCAATCGGTGCAGTAATGTCATCACAACGGCTGCCAAAGGTGGACGTATCACAGCTCCGACAACGGATCTTACCAAGATGAACCCGGCCCTTCAGATGCGAAACCGACCTGATGCATCGATGGCACCGCCTCAACGTCCTGGGCGTGACCCGCTTCAAGGCAGATTAGTCCACATCAACAAAGGAAACTATAAAGGACACCGGGCCATCGTCAAGGACACTACTGTTACAGAGGCTAGACTTGAATTGCAGACAAAGAACAAGGTTATCAATGTCCCCAAGAGCCAGCTTTCCATCATCGAGTAAGTTGCACTTCTATGCATATGGCTACGAGCTAACAAGATTACAGTACCAATACCCAGAACAAAACTAGATATGATGATTGGATCAGAAACAGAGGTGGCCCCCCGGCAATGCGTACAGGCCAAGGTATTCCAGGATCTCGTGTGCCTGACAGTGGTTTTGGGGGACGAACACCAATGGTCCCGGCAGATGGAGGGCGTACTCCAGCCTGGGGAACAGCTTCTCGAACACCAGCATGGAGTGGACCAGGAGGTTCAGGCCTCGACTCTGGCCGCACACCAGCTTGGAAGGGAGCATCAGGTTCACAGACCTCATATGGAGGTGGTGGAATGACTTCTTACGGAGGTGCTGGAAACTTCGGTACCAATACAGGTAGTCGTACTCCAGCATGGGCCTCTGGAGCGAAGACGCCCTATGGCTCAAGTGGTGGTGACGGCTTCGGAAACAGCAACTCTGGATTTGACGCCTTTGGGGCAGGCTCAAGAACACCAGCCTACAACCCTTCCTCTTCGCGTACTCCAGCATGGAGCGGGCCAGGAAATGCTGCTTCGGCACCCACGCCCGGTGCACGCCCTTATGATGCTCCCACTCCGGCAGTATCTGCACCAACACCGGCTCCGTTTGGCGACGATGCATATACCCCTTATCTTGCTGCGCCAACTCCAGGAGCCGGTCAAGATGCACCTACGCCAGCCCCGAATTTTTCGAAGAACGCGAATAAGGAGCCTCTCAAGCACAATCGGCTTGCAGCGTTCGATGCGCCAACGCCAGCGGCTAGCGCTCCGACACCCTACGCTTCTGGCGCTTTTGACGCACCAACCCCGGCGGCTGGTGGTCCAAGGTACGTCGACGACGATGAAGACGATGATTAGAGCAGAGATCTTCGCCCGGGCGAGAAGTCAGCGTGAAGACTTCTGCAATGTGGACCTTCCTTCGATGGTATGCTTATGCTTATCATTGCGATGCATTGCCCGTGCTTTGGAACTTGCAACAGGGTAGGCACACATGGATACAATCTGTACTTCTAATTCATCAAAGCCAGCGCATCTGCTGATTTCTGAGCCAATCCTTGCGCAATTTTGCATAACTGCAACTTGATTTTTTATTCACGTCCTCCTGCCCTAGTGTGCCATGCGATGTCTCTTAACACCCATCTTCACAACCTAGTTCTTTGGACTAACTATTCCATCACTCGTGACCCTGGACGTGATACATAGTAAGGGTCTTAACTACTAGGCGCTACTCTTTCGCTCCTTACCCCTGAGCGGCCGCGGCCCCCTATCTTCCCAGCGAGCCTTGCAACGATACTTGGATGGCGAGATACGGCCAAGGAGCAATTATCTCCTTCCGCTACTGGACTAGAACGCACGTCGGAACGAACTAGGAATTCATCCATTATTCCGCTGCAGACTACAGCCTGAATACAACCAGGGCTTCTCAATCCTGGAACCATGTCCTGTCCATCGCGCCCTGGGTTTTCTCCGTTGAGGGAAAGCACACTATTGAAAATGATTTTGCACGACGAGAATGGTTCGCGTTGATAGTTGGTTTTAGACTATCGCGTGAGTCAGTGTGTCAGTGCCGAGTAGTTACAGTAGTATCGAGGAGAGCCTCCTCGGTCCCTGCCAGTCCCTGGACTCGGTAACTTGGCGAGGCACTTCGGACATGGACCAATTCCTTTAGTATGCTGTTCTTCGCTTCCGGTGGCTCTCGGCCCCTCTTCCTTCCTCTGACGACGAAACCAGGTAGGGCAGGCAGGGTAATCTGTATCAGGAGAAACCCTCATCAAGCCCTTCAACAAAGGCAGGGAATAAGTAATGCCACAAGGACTCAAGGACTTAGTCGTAAGACAAACCCAGGGTCCTGGCTCTCAGGGTCCCCAAAACCGGGAACCAAGCTCGTTTCGCTGCCAAGCGAGAAACCGGGAGAATAACAACAACTTAGGCGTGCGAGGCGAGCGAGCAAACGATGCCGGCGGGCATACCAAGTCCGGAGCTGTGCTCGAACTGAACTTCGGAATCAGGGGACTGCGTCCATCTCAGAGAGTGGATAAATTTCTGCACAATTTACAGTAGGGTGTGAACCGAGTTAGCAGTCCGTATTCTCGCTTGGTTGGAAATGGGGATGGAGGGAATGATGAATTCAAAAGAGAGGCTCAGAGCTACGAGTACAGGGCAGGCATTATTGAGACTGGGCTTCGGTTTATTTTGCCATATGATTGAATACTCGGTAACCGCGTACCTAGATACTCCATACATAGGGTCGATTAGTTCATTACGAGATGCTCAGGGCCCTTGAGACCCAGCATTCTAGCTAGTTCGGACAGAGGAGGGTCTGTTCTGCCAATCTTTCTTCTTTCTTTCATTCTCGTTGTTTGGTTGTTATTGACATGGACAATTGGACTTTGTAAAGTGCGCCAGGATTGTTGTCGTGTTTTGGGGGCTATTCCATGATATGTGCCTCGTACCCAATTGCCGATCTCGATTGGGGAATATCTCCGAAACCCGCGAAAATGCATTTGCAATTTTGGGGTTCTGTCATTCCTGTAGGCGTCATGGATTGACTGGTCAATACGTTCATCCCAGTTCAACAACACCGACGAAACATTTTCATCTCTTGAGGCGGGACAAGCGATCCCAGGGCGCACGGCTAACAGACTCTCCTTCTGTGTCAGCAAGACGGGCTAACTGACTCCACATGTGTAAGGCTTTCCGCAGGGGCATTTAATCAGGCGTCATGCCAGGCTCGGTGGCTTCGTGAGTCGATAGCCTTTTAGTCCGTAACCTACGAAGCTAGAGCCTAGACGGTCTCCTACTCGACACGCCTTCGAAGAAAAATAACCGTTACCAATATCGATAGATAGATTGACACGACAGACAAGCCGATCACGTGTTGCGGACGAGTATCTTCATGGCTACATCTAGCACAGAGAGCGGTGCCACCACATCCCTGGGACACAAGTCAGCTACTGCTGCTGCGACTGTTACTACACCATTTAGAGTTCTCGTGACAGGCGGACTCGGATTCGTGGGCTCCGCGATCATACGGGCTCTGACAGAACAACATCCGGAATGGGATCTATATATTCTCGACAAGGAGGCGCCGCGATCGCACCGCAAGCCTGGTCCAGTGCTGGGCGATAATGTTGACGACGAGGACGACAAGCTTGATCTCCTACGCGGTTGCAAATTCGTGTCCCTGCAAGCGGACATCACGGACGAGGACCAGGTGAGAAAGGCGTTTGAGCAATCTAGGCCTCAGGTTGTTGTGCATACTGCGGGCATGATTCCCGGATTGAGCGAACGGTAGGTTTTGCTTCTTTCTTCATCTTCTGCTCGTGAAACGCTTGTTGGAACTTGGACCGTTGTTTGATACTCTTGTGTTTTGTATACTATAGGTCAATACCCTATTCCAGGGAACCGAGGCAAGCTCACACTTTCGTGTCCTTGACATGAAAGCCGTGGCATAGGCTGTGATTTTGCTGGGTTGATTAGGTAGAAAGTTCAGGCCATCCAATCCTCCCCTTCGGTCTGTGGGGCCTTGCACCGCAGATCTTTGCCATTGTGGAAACGTTCGCTACGGGGTGGAATATCTCTAGCCGATGAACTGCTGGTTGCTAACGTCAATCATTTGCCAGATATCTGCGACGGCTCGAGGCGGTCGTTAAAATGGTCAACGTCAGTGGAACTCAACATGTGGTGAATGCAGCAAGAGAGTATGGATGTAGGGCACTGGTCTACACAAGCAGCTGCACTGTCGTAACCGATGATCTCAACGGAAAATTTCCGAACATCGATGAACGATGGCCAGTGTCGAAAAGCTCATCCATCTACGGCGAGAGCAAAGCGGAAGCCGAGCAGATTGTTCTCAGTGCGAACAACACGCCGATGACTGATAAACTGGATCAGGACGAGAAATTTGGTAATCATGACCATGACCATGACCACGACCCTGATTTCCTTCTGGAACATTCGATGTCCACCTGTGTTCTCAGACCCTCGGTGATTTTTGGAGAGGGGGACAGTCAGCTCATACCCTCAATTCACGCCTGTATCGAGAAGGGGGAAACTCGTTACAGACTCGGTGACGGGCACAACATGTGGGACACTGTGTACGTTGGCAATGTGGCTGACGCACACGTACTTGCCGTTGAAAACCTGTTGTGGTATTATCAGCCAAGATTGGACATGAGCAATCCTGGAGTCGACAATTTGGGGGATGGTAGTATTGAAAGCGGGAGAGCGGCTGGCGAGACGTTTTTCATACAAAACAACGAACCCATTCCGTTCCGAGACTTCAGCCTCGCGGTTTGGAAGGAGTTTGGGCACATTCCAACAGGGATGGAGATTCCCATCCCAGAAGGATTAGGGTGGGTACTGGGCTTCCTCGCGGAAGCCTTCACGCGAGCCTCCGGCCAAGCGACGACCCTGTGCCGCGGAAGCGTAAGAGACGCTTGTGCGATGCGGTATGCCTCTGGTGACAAGGCTCGAAAGATACTCGGCTATCGCCCTCGAATAGGGCTGGAAGCGGGCCTCAGAAAAAGTTGTCGGGTGAGTCGTCCCCTTGTTGTAATCTTAGCGGAGCAGCGCAACGGGTGAGGTTGCTGCGCGAGGCTGCATTGGCAACTAAATTTGGACCTACGGCGTGCACTAATTAATGCAACGCTGATCAGGATTATGAACAACGGTATCAGAGGCGCAAGTCTAGTCAAGCATAAAATGTGTCGCAGGAAACCCAAGATGTCGGAGATTGTCATAAACGGGGAATCGGCTCGTGTTTCCAACGTGCTGGTTGTGTATGGAGCACACTACGGAGTACTTATGATTAGCAAGTGGTCACGGGCCGTGTGGACACGGACAATCTATCTTGACTGCTCTAGTACTACTCTCCCTCGGTGGACTCGCGTCGTGGATGGAATGGCTCGTGCGGGCGGCGGGAGGTCAGTAATCGTCGCTGTCAGCACAGAGAAGCAATTGCATGCAAACACGGCTGCCTAGACGCGTCGACGACTGTTGTGAGACCCTGGGAGCGCGAACAAGAACCGGCTCGAGTGGGAACAAACTTGTCTTTGGCCATTGACGGGCCCATTGGAAATCCTCACGATTCGGAGGAGTTGCGCAGAATTCAGGTCAACAGGCGTGATGCTTGCTTGTTGAGCCGAGGACTAGAGGACATTAGCACTGGGGGCCATATTCAAGAGAAGCATCGTAGCGTTCGCCAGTACGAGGTACCTCGTACTCCAGAGGCATACACGGGCAAGCAGCAGCTCCTGCCACGTAAGTCTTGTTCGGAGTGCAGAGACTAAGGGAGATGTAGCAGCTGCCTGGAGCTGGAGTTGATATGGGAAGATTAGGATTGCCGGATTGAAGCAATGAGACGGTGGCAGTGGACAGGCCTCTGCATGCTCCGTATTCATGTCAATCCACCCACATACGGGTAGTCGTGTGGTACTTCGGTGGCTGATGACGGCATTGGATAGCAAGGTGATGGTAAGGAGGGAGGTTTGAAATGGTCGTCTCAAGTTTTGAGCCGTTGTTCGCAGAATGACGTAGAGGAGGCTTGGCAGGCCAATGGGGATGCAGAACACGGCATCGCAAGTGGGACTATACTCTCCGATACTCTCCTTGTATCACCCCTTTTTCCTCATTTCCCACCTCCGCTGTTATGGTGCTCTGCTCCTCCATCCCCTCCACTTTCATTCTCCCTTGTTTCCTTGCCGTCCTGGACTCCCTGGGTGCAAAGTGTCCGTGCTCCCGAACGCTGGGCCACTTGCAATGTTCTTCCGCCTTCTTTCGAGCTTCCTTCGCTCTCGCTAGCCCCATTCTGCTCTCTCGCTTCGCTTCAATCGATCTCTCTCAGTCAATCATCCATCGTCAATTGTGACCCCGTCGTCGGACCACCGCTTGTCCGTACCTCTGGTACCCATGAGGCGCAACCCTGCCCTTCAATCTACAGATTGTCTAATTTGGGCGACGTACCCCAACTGGCCCATCTCAGTCTGGACTCGAGATTCCTCTCGTGTTGGCTGCTCCAACGCCTCCAGTCTGACCTTTCCAGATCGACCTCTTCCCCGAAACTCATTTCGCAGCTTCCTGCTTGTTGCATCTCATCTGACCTCGCGAAATTTGTTACCGTTGCTGCTTACACCACTTACACCAGCTCATCCGTATTCCCCGTGCGTAAGCGATTCAAGGTCTACCTTGCTATCGTTCTTTGCCAGCATCATCGCTGTTCCGTCCGTTATACCCTTCGACGGCGCCCTGTCTGGGATCATACTCTCGAGAATCACCGCCTTGACGCCTCACTCAAGCCTCAAAGCCTGTGTAGATCGTGCAATGATCGGCGAACTGCCACCCTTTCGGTTTGGGCATCATCTTTCGGCCCAATCGGTCCTGGTGTCCTCGTACCTTGCCTCAAACTCTGTCATCGACCATCTCCACAACCCTGGGCCCGGCGACTTTAGTCGCGGGAGCAAGTGCCTAGTTAACGGCCAAACTCTGTTCTGACTCGATGCTTTGCTACCGCTCACCCTCTAGTTTGTCATCGCCGTAAAGCAAAAACGAGACAACCATGGTGGCTTGGGGAGGGAAAAATCGGCACTTGGAGACTTGGAATACCCCTCGAGGTTTGAAGGGAAATTGACCTGCTAATGAGGTGCCTCACACAAATCTCGAGACACTGTTCCGTCAGACACCTATCTGGGCAAGCATCGCCACGGTTGGCCCAAGATGCAATGCCTGCAACCCGAACTCGCTAGGAACGCCTCCTACGCTCATCACCCGTCCGACCCACCACATCCAATGAATTGGTGTTGCGTTTTCGAAACGGTACCCTGCGCAAAAGCCTACTCAGCAATGGAGCCTAGACCTCTGCAGAACTTCACATTCTTTGCATTTTAATGCTTCCAGTAGGTTCGTGAGCGTGATGGAGAGCATAAATCAATTGGCGCTTATTGCCGCTGCGCATGTCTTGCAGTCAAACTCGTGACTGACAGCATCTGCGCCCTCTCTACAGGCTAGAGAGAAGTCGTCCATTCAAACACCTTCGGGCATCAGTCTTGCTGCCAGCGATTCTTAACGCGGATGGCATCGGCTCAGTGACGTGCCGCCGGCCGTGACGTGCGCAAACATCCTAGAAGAAATTAAAGAGCTTCTAGAAAAACTTGGTTTCAACGCCATCAGAACTCCATCTTGCTTGTGGCGCTCATTGTCAGGGTTTAAATCAACACATGACAATCTGCCAAAAAAGTGCAAGGTGAAAGCGGGAGAAGCCTGAACATCTCATCCTAGTTGTCGGCAACAGTCCCGGGGCCAAACGTCAGGAACTTCTGTTTCAGCCCCTGTACTAAAGGTGGAGCTCTGTAAGAAACTAGTAGCCTACCCCCCGGGATACGGAAGGGTGGGCATCAAACAGCTTTCCAGAATAGCACTTTTTATGGGCTTGGAGGGCCAAAGTCGCTTCCTGTTAACTCCACGTGCCCACATGACGAATACATTATCACTATTGGATTCACCTGGTTTGTTCATCTCTGGTCTGTCCGGTATCAAATATCAATGCCCAATACTTAATGTAGTGCCTGACTCAAAGCCCCCTGCAACCCAACCAACTCCTCTCCTATCAGATCTCAAGACAAGCGACACCCTATTCTATTTGTGACGCTCTGTCCTCCGCCTTCTCTCCAACCTATACAGCACTTCGGTCAATCCTGAGAATGTTGGCATTGACCTCTCCGATCAGCAATCTACACACATCGTACTCTGCAGGACTTGCTCCCGGGGTACAGTTTGCTCTTGACTTAACAGACAATACCATGGGCATGTCCGACCACCAGGAATTTCTACTGTCCCGGCCACCAGACACCGCCACATTGAGACCTGCCGTCGATAGTCCATCTCCCTTTTCTCTCCAAAGGTAAGTGCACACGGGCGACAAGACGCCATTCAACGATCGTCGCTAATACTTCAACCACAGCAGATTTACGCCGTGGTCCACCGCAGCGTACGATCCTTTCGCGGGTGAGCCCATGAATGGGCGCATTTCCCCTGAAGTAACAGAAAGACTACGAGGACGACTGCCTCCAGAGATTCATAGTTCAAATCGTGGGCCAACGTCGGCTGTGGGCGAACCCTTCCGTCCGCTATCATTTGGATCCCAATCTTCAGCCTTCACTTCTGATGCTGGGTCGTATCACTACGGCCCACCACCTAGGTCAAACCCTGACGATCAGACCATGGCACTTCGCAGACAGAGCCAGGACAGTTTTGTGCTTCAAACTGGCTCGCCCACAAGTCAAGGTTATGCAGACTACGAATTGGAAACGCAGAATCGGAGAGGAGCCGAAATGGGTAGAGCAGCTCGCTACCACACTCGACGGAGGCCGTTCAATCAGGACGAATTCGATGGCCCGTCACAATTACTCCCTCTCCCAGTACCCCAACAAGAGCACGCTCGATCTCAAACCCTTCCGACGCTTCCTGTTCACCTAGAACTAGAGGAACAGGATGAGATCGTTCTCCATGTTAACGACATTCTATCCCGTTGCGCCTTTCACTTTGTAGCAAAATACCAATTTCCTATCCCGCTGGAGCGAGACAAACCACGAGTCCGGACCGCAGCGGATCGTGAATGGACCGAATGGGCCTATCTTCTAAAGAGGCTCGCAACAAAGCGGAGGATTCCCGCGCGGGTCCTCTACGACAACCAGATTAAGCAGTTTGTTACGACATTAGAGAACTCAATTGCCGTCAGGCAGAGCAGTAGAGGAGATCAACAAACCAGAACCCCCAAGGACGACCGATACATGTTGCAACTTGTCAGTGCAGGGACACAAGTTGCAAGAATTTTGATGGACTCGTTGTCTATGGAACAACTCGATGCTCTTTATAGACAGACTGAGAGCGTTATCCTCGAAAGGAGAGCCAGACTCAGAGGGCTTGGATTCCAGTGAGAGATTTTACGCTGCAAACTTTCAGGTCTTTTGGTCATTTTGCAAGCTATGGATGTGGGAAGACTTTGTGCTTGATTTCTTACCCATATACTCTACTCGTGGAATTTTGAATCCATTGCTGATAATTGCGGGTCAATGGATGCTCATATGCCACTCTCACATTGCGAAGGAAAACGAAGCGGTGCGAGTACTATGTACTCATCAATTGCGTGTATTCTTCACTCTCCCAGGACCATTCGAGGATGGTGAACGCACTAATGGTTGGGTCTTTGAGCCTGACAACACAGAACAGGCCTATAGCAGGCCAACACTTGATTTAGTCGAGTCTAGCCTCACTTGCAGACCGCCCCTCTACCTTTCCGACAACCAATTCAACTGCCACAAATTCTACCTAGGTAGACTTGGGATTCGGACTCACTTGTACAAGAGACTACATCCCGGAGAAATGAAGCCGTTGGCGCTTGGGATATCCCCACTGCGACGAGCACGGTCGTTCGCAACCAACTGCGCGAACCAACTTCACGGGCGTCCACTGATACAGCAGCGATTGTCGTCGAAATGAGCAGTCCTGTTGGAAATAAGCAATGCTGCATGAAGATGGTTAAGTCCTCTGGCTGCCTAGCTACCCTCTCTCCAGTGGATATACTCCCACTTCTTTGCTTGCATTCCGGCTTGAAGAGGGAGGAGGGGGCCGAAGGGACGAGGAGTGGCCAGCAGGGGAGGAGAATCAAGTGCACTGCCCTGTCTCGCAAGCAAGCCAGTGTTGGCAAGCAGACTGACCAACAGGCCACTCCACTAGGTGACGAGCTTTGCCGACTACTGTGTCAAACTTCGACGAGACATTCCACACCGGTCTGAGCAGAAGGAACAGACTCCTCCCGATCTTCCACAGTGGGAATCTGTACGAGTACTGAAGCCTTCCTTGATTCAGCCGCCAGGCTCAGCCCAAAGAAATGCCCAAACTAAAGGAAGCCTTATTGTCCGCGCCAACGACCTACCATACCCGCTCACCATACCGATCGGTCGAGTTTCAGATCCGCATTGTCAAGAGCATGGTTCAAGAAGAAGAATATGAGAGAAAAACAAATCGGATACAGCGGAGTGCAGGACAATGATCTCGCTTACACGGCCCACTGGGAATCTGTGCAAGCTTTCTTGCTTCCTACCAACTGACGACAGTCTTCAAGCGACAGTTGACTTGAGTGGTGCCTCATGTTGTATTTCCCCCACAGGGACTAAACCTTACGAAAATGCCTTATTAGAGGCAAGATATACGTTCTAGACGAGCTTTTTCCTGCTTGGGCTGCGACGTGGGCGTGCTGGTTCTGCCCGATTTAATGATGCTTATGACACCCAATACTAGATAGATAGACGGTGGGCTTTCCCGAGAGAGGAAGAGCCAGGGAGACGCAGGTGGAAAAGCGAAGAGAGTTTGGAGCCCAAAGGCGCGACGGCAAGATCGCCAGGACGATCTTGAAAGGACGGGGCTTCTCTTCTCTCGCCTTTGTCAGTTGTCAACAATGCGTTTCAAGGGATGACCTTGTTGATCAAGTCAGGATCTACAAACATGCTTGGTAGCCGTTTTTCTTTATATCCAACAGGTGATATGCCGGGACCTTTTTGCGATGCAGATCACTGCGAAAAAGAAACTAATGTATGTGCCCTATGCTTTGTACTTTCAATATATGAGAATTCCTCTCTACCTAACTCAGGCTCTCCAGCCCTGGGAATATTCAACTGCAAGGCATGGCAGGGAGTAGAACTGGTGGAGCGGTGGACACGTACAAAGCAGGAAAGTTGTCTGGGCAAAAAGAAGCCGTGTTGCCCGATTTGCCTGCGTTCAGTTCTTGAATCGAGCGCTTGCATGCATTGCTACCTAACAAGCTGCCCGCCCAAAGTAGCATATGGATTGGTGGGAGGGTGGGCTTGCCAGTGCCTTTGATTCCTTTTCCTTGTCGAAAGGGCACACATCCGAAGTCTTTGCGCGATTGACTGGCCTTCGCTCCGGACTAAAGATACCATGACAGGTTTGGGGCGTACGCTTGTTAGCTTCCTTTTGTTCGCCTGGGCCCCTTGCTACTTGTTACTCGTAGTCGCCATCGAAAAACCACATCCGAGAGATCGGACCATCTAGGAGGCATTCCTCAACAACGTCAAAATTCGTTCCGCGTGAAGCTTCCCCTTGTTTTTGGTGGCCTGTCAGCACGAGTCCTTTCCCATCACCCGACCTTTTGGATTTGATCCCAAACGACTTGGCTCTTGCGCCCAAAACAAAACCGGCAAGAAGCGACAATGTGGTAGGATTAAGGGGAGAAAATATTGCAAATAACTAGCGAACAGATTTCTTCGATCCGTGCTTTTCCGAGTTAGATCTCTCGTAGTCTAACCCATTGCAATGCATCGGCCTGGAACTACTGGTTCTCCAGGAGCGGTCAGCAAGGGCGAGAGTTTCAGTTCTCGGTTGTTTGATCACAAAGTCTGCCAATACCCATCCTCAGCGGCGAATCTTGACCTCCAAAAAGTCCATTTCCGTTTCCAGACCTGCATCTCGCCATTTGACCGGAGCCATGACTAAGCAATTCTGAGCTGTGGCTGTGCAGTGCTGACGTCAACCTCTCTTTCAAGCTGATAAATGCTGTCCGCGATTCTTCAAGGCTTTGCTCGTCCGCTAGACGCTGGAGAATCACACAACGCATTGGCAATGGATTCAATCAGAGAGTCTGTCTCGCTCTTATCCTATGAAGACAGAAGAACGGATGCCTCTTGATATACGACACCGTTGCTTTCAGGCAGCTGCTATATCCGGAAAACTTTCGACAGGAGCCTGTCGGCTTCAAGCTTTCAGTTTAATTTGAGAAATTCGAGGTAGTTAGGTCTGCAAGGATGAATGGTTCTCTCTATGCTTCAGCGAGTATCATCATCATTTTCGAGGCAAGACCTTCGTCTTCCTCTTTTCTCAAATTCGCTTTTGGAAATACCACCCTCCGGAGCCTGTATAACCATGGTCCTAGTGGCTCATAATAGTACTGTGAGGCACCTTAAGGAGTATGATGATATCGTTAAAAAGAGCGCGCCAAAGATGATAGATATAAATCTATTCAATTAGTAATTACCAGATGCTCTCCTTATCTATCCCTCCGCTAGTAGGTATTAAATACTCTTTCTTCATATATAACTTCCGTTGAAACCGAAAAGGTCTTCTCCTTCGCTAGCAGAGTTCTTAGAGCAGAGCATAATAGCTTATCAAGACCTTAGAGATATTACCTTACTACAAGTATTGATTAATACAGGGACTTACTTCTTAAAGCGGAGCCCCACAAGGGTTAAGCTAGAGGACAATTTACTAGCCTAGCGTACTATAAAGAGCTAGGACTCGGAATGGGAGTGGGGTTCGAGTCCTGCTACCACACTGCGGCGGGCTCGGACTCGGGACTCGATGAATCGCAAGTTGGCAGCGCTGCGCGGCGACAAGTCTTCTCTTCTATGTATCCGTCGTATGAGATAGAGTTCAACGAGACAACGGGACAACGGGACTGACAAGTAGGCCCGCGATTGGGTCGAGAACTGCAGCAACCAAGTTGAAATATGTGGATTGAAATAACACGGGTTCTCCAGGGGAAGTCGACTCCATGAGGATCACCCCTGTCAAGATGGGTGAGGTCGAATTTCACCACGACCTCTTCCCAACTGCAGTCAATCTTTCGCCGCGAACATACCAGCTTGCCCTTTCCTGTATGGTTCTGACTTGCTATGACCTTTACATGTCGAAAGCGAGATCTCTCAGGGAGACAAGGTACCTGAGCGAGGTCCTGTTGGTGCTTCTCGACAGGAGGATCGAACGGGCGGCAATCAAATTCCAAATTAAGATGATCAAAGAATCCATTCTCTTCCAGCGTTATGACTTTTTGAGTATTGTGTGCGATCACCACACCGTCCCAGATGCCTTCCCTGTGGGGTGCGGCCAGGAGCAATGCAATGGCCTGTCTTCTAAGCCACGGCACCCTGCATTTCAACGCCACGTAAGACAGTGGCGGGATCGTACCTATGTCTATAGTGAAGCTGAAACCCGTGATCCGACCATCGTTGGAGAACGAACGGTGGTGGATTTCGCTAGCCTTGCGATAGATCTCGACCGCTTGTGCGAGGATCGACGTGAACGCAGAGGTAAACTCATCGAAGCATGTCTCTGACGTTGAAAGCATGGTTGCGACTTGGATAGACACCATGGTATGGAAAATGCGGAGCAGTGGTATGCCGAGCGACAAGGGGGAGCGAGTTGTTCTCTGTAAGGTCTCAAGGCTGGCCGTATATGTCTCGAGCCAGGTCGACATCGCAGCCTGAAGAAACCGATGTTGTCTCACAATATCTTCTGAAAGCGGATACCCGCCCAATTCAAGGCGCCGGCGTCATTCGGTCAGGGTAATGTTCAATTGCATAACTTAGTCGAATGTCCTTCGAGCCTCGAACATATTGACAAAAGTTAAGAGGAAGTTTCCAGCTTGGGACAAGGCTCCGCTCTTGGGGGACATCCGCTAGAGCGCCCACGGTCCCCATATGCGCTGATTGGAGATTCTGTCGGGTGAAAGCCTCGATCAAATGGTCATCCACCGATTCAGGCAATCTCCGGGCCTCAAAGGTCTGCCGTCTTGATCCTTTCTAAGTCTACAAAGCAGATTCAATCCATAATGGATATAAGTCACCGCAGTCGCGTGGTCGCCCCGCAGCAGTTCGAGCGACACATAGAGTATGCATGCAACTAACGGTGTCCGTGTCTCTGCGAGATCCTCTCCGTGGAATTGACAATTCCGCAACTGTGCGATGCTCTTATTATACTGTTTCAAAGCTAAAGTTTCGTACACATCCAGCTTGGGGGTTTTCCCGTAACAGACGTATGATGAAGGAACTGTACTCCCGTAGAGATTGAGATCAGCGCTCTTGTGAGCAGAAGCAAGCGCTATAGCGGCGTGTAGTATTGGCAATTTGGTGGCGCTTGCTTGTACGACCAAGTCCGCCCAGAAATGTGAGTAAAAAGACTCCCGGCAAGTCGAAGCAGCTTCGTTCGGCGTACGTGATGTTTTGGAACGGAGTTTTCGTATGGTGCACGGATAAAGCTCGCACTGTAGTGAGTATGGCTGGGGTGATGGAGTTTCTCATTCGTTTGATAAGTCTGATCGTTGTTGCACTCCCCATTTGCTTTTGTTCCGCCCCCCAAACCCCGTAGCCTTCACAGACAAGTCTTGCCGCCAGACAGTTGGCACATTCTGGCCATTGCTCTCCACATTTTAAATGCCTCTTCTTGCAAGTACGACAGCCTGTTTTGGTTTTCGACGCAAACTGACGTTTCCTTGTGCCAATGGCGTCAACCATGATTTGTCCATTCCAAGAGACCCCTTCGAGTTGTCTGCTAGATATACATGTGAGATAGCCGGATGTCGTAAAGGAAGCTTGATCATTGGCGGTCCGCAAGTGCCAAAACGCTTCGAAGCCGATCGTAAGTCCGTTGTATCAGTGGCTGAGACAACCCCTCTCTGCGGCGAGTGCCCGGCTGACGGCTAGACACCCATTGGCTGTTTCCTACGTCTCGAAGTTCCATTGGCTGCTGGCCAATGGATCAACGTTTCTTAGCGAGCAGTGCCGGGATGGGTTCGTGGACTCATCTAGGAAATTGCGTTTGCTGCCAGACTAAAGATATTACTCGTCTATAGATAGTCGGTCTAAGGTCGCTTCAGGTCCAATCATGGGCAGGAGGATCAACCCTCTTCGAGGACTTGTGTGGAGCTAGGCGTGCTATTCCTTAACCACACCGGAAAGACAGCATGTGGAACGGGAGGTTACACAAGGACCCAGAGAGATGGGCCATCGAGTCATAGCCAGCGTCATAGGGGAAGTCTCGTGGGCAGGTGCACTGTCAATTGTGCGAGGCTGGGCAAAGCTACCAGAGCCATTGACTCTTGGGGTTGACTTAGCTTTGGGGAGCAAGGGAAGCAGAGGCAGAGCACTGCTAATAATATTGTTGAACCGGGGGTAACTCCAATCAATCATGGTACCTGAAGACCATTTGAAATACCTACGAGATCTCGCGCTCAGGTCCATATCAATATTCAGCTTTGCCGCTCAGCCTTGGCGGGCTACTGGGATTGCACCACTGTTACTGCAACGTTCCAACGAGCATCTTGACGACGTAGGCGTTTCACCAGCAGTGTCAGCTGGAGCCTTCCAGGTGTAAAGACTGTCACCGTACCGTAGTGAGTCTATAGCTCTGCACGGACAACTGGATTCAATGGATCGTTTAAGAAAGGGATACCATTAGTGTTTATTTTTCGCAGTCCAAGCAGAGATCTAAAGTGGATATCGGATTCTTTCGTAGATTCCAGCACAGGCAAGCAATATTATAAATCCAAGCGAAAAAGCATCGGAATCCGCAAACGGTTCCAAAATGGATTCGATATTGGGAACGTGGAGTACTGTGACAAGCATGCAAATAGCAATATCAATCCTCATCCTTCATACATCCCAAGGATATTTCCATTATTCCAAGTGTATCAACCCCACAATTTGGAAGCGCTGAGCCGACGTTTGAATTTGAGGGAGGAAAGACGAAGGAAAGTTTCGACGGACTACGCTGCATTGAGTGGGGACCGAGTTCTTACACGAGCGAATGAAACAGCATCCTGTACGACGCTTGTCAGTTACTGACGCCCTGTGACTAGGGTCTACATGCCCCAGTGTTGAACTCCAAACCTTCAGCGAACTACTTCTACAGAGTGTATTCGAGCTTCTGCATTATCAAAATGACTTCTCCAGGCTCTCCTAGTGAGCGCCCGCAGAAAATTTCTGGCGGCTGCCTCTGCGGCTCCATCAAGTTTGAGGTATCTTTCTCAGAGTACCAATGGCCACCCGAGGTGTGTAAGATCGACAGAGTGAATATCCAGTGTACTGACACCAATGCAGTCAGCAACGTGCCAATGCACGATGTGTCGGAAATGGACTGCAGGGTTAGTGGCACAATTCATTGTTGTTTCTCCATTGCAAATTACGCCGCCATTGGCACAATCTGTATACTACAAAGAATATCAGTCGTCGCCCCGAAGATTTCGGGGGTTTTGCGGAGAGTGTGGGAGTTCTTTGATATGGCGATCCGATGACAAGGTTGATACGCTGGATCTCTTCCTTGGTACCATAGACGAAACGTGGCTCCTGGGTGCGAAGGTGGAGGGTTCTGAAAGAGAGACTGCGCAAGGAATAGTTGTGGAAAGAGTTGGGGGCTTGGGTAAAGAGCTTTGTACGCCCAACCAATATCAATTTTACTATGCGAACGCCATCAGCGGTGTTACCGACCTGCTTGAGGGAGGTCAAAAATTTCTTCAGGAGAACACACATGGACTCTGGATGGAATGTGGTAAGGATGCTTAATCATGTATATTCCACTTCGATTTTCCATTTCTCTGGTAAGGCCCCGGGAACACTGAGGCTATGTTCTTATATCAATACAAACCGATGTAGACTCTTTGCACTTTCTACCGTGCCGTGCTATCTTTACGGCGTGCCGAGTAAAGTTCCCAGTCCTTCTCTTGGGCGACGTATGGCAACCATTCTATTGTTGCGCAACGGCCACAGTGGACTTTCGAGCATCAATCTGAAGAGACTCCCTAAAGACGCTGAGATGCAGCTTCGTTCACGTTGTTCTCGGCAGTGACTAGACACGCTTACTACTTTGAGGACCCTGGTCGCCAGATCAGGTGGAGCTCGAACGAAGAGAGAGGCACGGCAGCTGTATGTAGATATCAGCTGCCGAAACGAACGTAGCTAATCGTATCAAGGGCCGGTAGCAGAAAACCACAGTTATGATCTCAAGAAGCAGCTGTTTGGAACGTTCTTGCCCAACGGAAACAATGCTCTTCATGCCGATTGGCTCCGTCGTACACGGCATCACGTGATTGGACAACAGGGGCTACGAAACTGTGCTCGAGCCACGATATATCGCGTGCCATGGAGGGTTGAGCCATGTAAGTTCAATTTCTTACCAGCCCTGCTTGAATATGCAAATCAGCAATGCATGTCAGATTTTAAATGCCTCCGAACCGGGGAATTCCCCGTGTTACCGTCGCCATGTTCAATTTGCGCCAACGCAAAGACGACATCAGAAGGTCTTTCGGACACCCTCCAGCAACGTCTTCGATGCCAACACATCTACAATATGCCCCTTGAGTGACGGCTAGAGAGCCAGCGCTAGACCTGTTCTTGTTCGCCAATGTTGTAGAAAGAGACCCTTGCTTGTCACTCCTCTTTCAAGCCAAGTATATGTGGTCGAGGTCGTTGATTTGGCATGTATTCAGCATTTCTGTGTAATATAAAGTCTGATTTCGCCACCAAAGGTGTTCTCGGTCCTTCCCATGAGCCCAGAACGGTCCTTCTCTTCTGAATTTGTTTTCAGCCTATAAAATGGCGCATGATTATCCTCTTCCAACCCAACCCTTCATCGACGGAGAATACCTCGATAGTATCAGCAAGGACCGTTTGACGATTCAGTCTGCAGTGGACGACACAGTTGTAACAGAAAATAAGTGCCAGAAGCTCTGACTGTACTGTTCATAGACTGGCTTCACTAGATCTCCAATGTGCCAATGCTGCCGACGTCGAAGTTGCTGTCCAATCGGCGGAGAAAGCGCTGCCACTCTGGCAAGCAATGTCCCCGGTCCGTGTTGGAGAGATTTCAGTAATTGCTTGACTGACCTTTCTCTTCAACAGGAAGCGAAGAGGCATGTAATGATGCACCTAGCAGAGCTGATTGCAGAAGACGCAAAAAGGCTAGGGTATGCGGATACGGTGGTATCTGGGAAAGGGCCTGCCATAAGCCACCTCGAGGCCGCTGGAGCAGCTGAGATCTTTCGTTGTAAGTGCGTCACCATTTTGAACTGCATCAGCATCAGTGTGTCCTAAACAATACCCCCTAGATTATGCTGGCTTTACGGATAAGTTGTTACCGGGCGAATGTTATCCTTCAGATAATACGGGATTTATGAGGGTACGTCGAAGCAAATCCTGCGGGCTAGTACCCTTTGAATCGATCCAATGTTGACCTATCAGTAGTATGTCCGATACGAGTCATTCGGAGTATGCGCCGCAATAAATGCATATAATGCTCCACTTGCGACATTCGCTATGAAATGTCCTCCGGCGCTTGCGAGCGGCAATGTTATGATCACAAAGGCTAGTGAAATGAACCGTTTCGCCAGTTTGATGGTTGCCGAGCTTGCCATCAGAGCTGGCTTTCCACCTGGAGTTCTCAATGTTATTGTCGGCTCAGTTGAGGCGGGTGAAGCACTGAGCCACCATATGCGGATTCGGAAAATCAGCTTTACTGGCAGCATTGCCGTTGGCAAAATGATTCAGATGGGAGCGGCACGTTCGAATCTGAAGAAGGTTACCTTGGAGCTTGGAGGGAAGTCTCCAACGATTGTTTTCGAAGATGCCGACATCGAGCATGCAATCCAGGAGATCAGTCAGGGTTGCGTTTTCGGCATGCGAATATACGTTCATTCCTCTGTGGCTGACAAATTCATCAACGGTATGAGATCGCGTTATGAAATCCATGGCAAAAATCTGGGAGTGCTTGACAGCCCATTCGCCTCTCCCGCTTTCCACCATCGACAATTTCGCACAGTACTTTCCTTCATTGAGAACGACAAGAAGGAAGCTCAGCTGATCACCGGGGGGTTCGCCACGGAATTCAAGGCTGCTTTATCAGCCCCACCATTTTCTATAAGCCTATGGATGGCGCTGCGATCATGAACAAGGAGATTTTCGGCCCCGTCATATGCGTTGACACTTTCGACACGGAAGAAGAAGTCATCTACAAAGCAAATGATACCGAATATGGTCTTGGTTCCTACATTTACACCTCGAACATTGATCGTGCAATGAGGGTACTACCTCAGATTCAAGCCGGCGTTGTTGGTGTCAACACAATCAACATCCATTCGAAGGTGACGCCCTTCGGTGGTTATAAGCGTAGGTGGTCCATACCCAGTGTTTTGATTGTTTTCATAATGGCTCATACTGGCGCTTCACAGAGAGTGGCATCGGCAGGGAAAATGGTATCTACGCGCTCAAGGAATATTTGCAGACGAAGTCAGTGCACGTCAAGTAAGGACCGGACCTTCACTATTGTTGGGATATATCTAACGCCCGCCTCAGATATGACACGAGGATAATGGACGGCGAGGGAAGTGTTTTCACTCTGTAATAGTGACGAAGATGCCGCATGCCGATCTACCAGCGGGTCTGCCTCAGGGTATAAGACATGTGGTGGGAAATCGCGGTGCTGAGACCACCAAAGCTTGAAATGATGATGATTTCTCAAGCAAAGCACTTCCTGGTGGCTGTGAGAAGATCCTCCAACGTACGTGCATTCGGTATACTGAAGGGACATGGTTTGATGAACATACTCAGAATAAGAGGTATTCACCAGGCTGCATTGAGTGTGCCTGCTTGTAGGCTTCACTACTTGCGAGGTGGTATTCGGAGGCGTTCGAACATGTGACAAATAAATAATCAATTTTCATAGCATGATCAGCAATAGAGCAGTAAGTTATGCAATCACTGACGTCTTTCGACCTTGCATGCGCAGTAGATAGTCGCCATACTATCACGTCACCGGCCTTGAACTTCTTCTAACAAAAAGAATCCAGTAATACCCAAGTTGACAACACAAGCGGCTTGCTTTCTAATTCCAAGCGTGCCGTAATTCACTCGCCTAGATTTAGGAGAGCACGATTCTTCTTTTCTTTGCTGTATAATGATAGACTTGATGTGGTCTGCTTGAGTCATGTGCTGTCGAAAGAACACTCAAAGCCATGCAGCCACCACAACCAACGCAGCGCCAGCGAGTCCAACGAGTTGGGCTGTTGATTGGGTAGTCACAAGTGCCGCTGCACCCGTAAACTTAGCCGTTGCAGCCATTGAGCTCGTACTAGTAGGGCCTTCGTTCGCGGTTTCCACCATTTGTGGAAGTAGATGTTGAGATGGCCTCACTGGTTCCGGCGGCAGTCAAGGTACCCGTCACTCTAGCAGTGGATTCCAGCGCACCGGTGACCTTACTGACAATCGATGATGCAAAGGAACTGGCATCGGATGCGAGTGAAGAAGCGAAGGTCCCGGTCGCGCCGATTGCTCCGGTCACTTCGCTGGCGACCGAGGAAGCGAATGAAGATGCATCAGCGGATATAGATTCTGTCTCCAGCCCATTTGAAATGGTAGTACTTGCTCAGGAGAAGGCTGAACCAACTATGCTATCCAAATCCTGGGCTTGTATAATGGGAACCAAGGTAGTCCCAGAGAAGAGAATGATACCCATAGGATTGATGAGGAATACCCGCATGTTGAATGAAAGAAGCTTGCCAAAGGAATTTCGCAAGGAAGTATAGAGTAGAAGATCAAATTTCAATACTCGTGCAGAACGCAGCGTGGGCTTGTTGTTGTACCTTTAGAGGAGCACCGCAATAGTTTTAGGACAGAGTTGCGGCTTTTGTGCTTTTCCGAACACGGAATTGGCATAGAGCTATTCGATACAGGACGAGCAGGACACTCTGCGTCACCTTACGCGTCACTAAACCACCACCGGCTTTTATGTGCCGGATAGAGCAGTTCCGCTTGTAAATGAAATCGAATCTTCGGAATAAGCTGGAACTTCATGTCTATCGATGAATCCCGAGGTGTACAGTGGACATGGGGAAAGTTCTCTTCGCCAACATGTCGACTTAACCGCATCGATACAGGCACCTTTTCATAGCGTACATAGTAGTCGACCTGAACGGTATTGTCACAATGATAGATTCGGCGATCCGTTTATCTTGAAGCCGTAAGCATTTCTCGGTAAGATGTGCTCACCGGATGTCCTCAGAAATTCGTACACTGAGTCGGTGAATAGCTCATGCTATTAGCTCCTCGAAGTTTTTCTTCCTGGTCAGTAGCATTGCCCTCACAATCCAGCCTCTTCAGAATGCGATGTTGGCACCCTGGAATTCCAAGCATAAAGAAAGGAACGTTGAGAGACTGGATAATCCGCCAAGGTTCATGCTATTATCATCATTTGTTTCGTTCACGGCCTCCAATCAACAAGTATTCGTTGCTAGTACCCACTCAGCGAGTCAGCCATTCTGTTTGCAACGATGACACCCGCATCTGTGCCGAACACTATTGGACTGCATGTGCGGAACTGCGAGCGTGAGAATCGTAACCCTCGAAGCAATCAAGATGACTTGCACTCGGCGGGGTGATCCATAGAGAGATGACGATGGAGAAACACGCAAGTACTATCGCAATCGGTTATAGATCATAGCTTTAGAACGGTAGACTCACCATGTATGCTTCCATATCTTCAAAGAGAGATACCTACAGAGTATACTTTAAGTGTCTAGCAATAGTAGGTCTTTGGAACCGGACTAAGTACAGCTAATGAGAACTATCAGGAGAGTAAGCAGGGGCCTCAGCAGGCCTGATGGTGGCTGAGTAGCTGATGCTGAGGCTGAGCCGAAGTTGAGCCAGGTCTCCTAATCCCAGAGTAAAGCGGCAAGGCACGATGCGGATTCGCCGTAGAATGACAAGGGTCCCAGGTCCCAGGTCCCAGGTCCCAGGTCTCAGTGTCTCAGTGTCTCAGGGTCTCAAGCCATTATTTGCATTGATTTCATGTTTCATATTTTCTACAAAGTAGTTTTGTGTGTGTTGGTTGGCTAGCCAATGCCAGACTCAGCAAGTTTCCAACATGAAACACTCAATGATGGGGCAAGGCCCATCGATCTCACAATCTGAAATCTTGAATCATCGAGCTCTTAGATCGAATTCGAGACGTAGTACGGATACTAGGATAGAGTTTCTGATCTCACGGTGCCTGGTCAAGCTCGGCCTCCAACATTTCGCAGAGACCGATTGCCGTCCGGATAGCTCAACCCCCTCCAAAGATTTGACCTCCAATTACCGATGTTGAAGGTATTTCCCATTTGCAGCCGAGATGTAAACTCGCAGCGGACGTTAAGCGAGCTGTCAACTGTTGTGTGCAACCCAGCCTGTTGAATCACAACTAGTCCCGGTGACTCTCGACTCAGCCCAGAGCGAGGACATACTATCATTTGGCCGCTTGACATTGGTCAAGATTGGAATGACGGTGTGAAAATTGCCTCGCTTCAATGCTGGCTTGCTGAGATCTGGGCATGCGCTTCGCTGAAGGCAGCCAGTAGAAGGCTCCGCATCCCCGTGCTCTACACTGGGGACTGCTGGCTATGTGCTTCCTCGCTCAACTGCTGTTGATGTGCCAATCCTCATCCCATGTCCACCTAAACTCTTCGGGTTACGAGGCAGATAAATCGATGTGTCAGTGCCTGTGTGATTCAGATTGAGGTGGCGATACTACCAAATAATGCCTTGCTGTGGTGCCCAACACCCGTCGTTGCTTCCTGAGTAATCGAGCTGTCGCAAAGAGAAGGCGCCTGTTCCTTATGACAGGAAGTGCAGATGAACCTATAGATCCCGCCTGTCATTCCCCCACACACAGATCCATCCGTGCGAACACTTGGTCTTGCTAGGCAAATCAAGCACTTTCTAATTAGGTCTTACATGGATCACGGCTCTATATGGCATTCCTTACAACAGCACGAGTCCTCAAAAAGCCTGATCATACCTCTCTCACGTCAAGCAGAAAACCTCCTCGGTGGTCCTGACCTGCCATGTCAAAGTTTTGAGACTGAATGCAGGGGCAGCTCGTCAAACGACCGCCCAATGTTGGCTGGCAAGTAAGTTCCAGATGGTATGTTTCCTGGTCGATGTCTTTTATTCTTTAACCCATGACCCATCTTTGTTCTACAATAATGGACAGGAAGATGAAAACCTCCCATAGACCAATGAACGATCCACCTCAATGTCCTCTTCTATTCCCCCGAAAGCTGCCGCCATCACCACCACCCTGCCTCTGGTGCCCCCGTCACGAGTGTGGTTAGTGCAACAAGAGACAATGTCCAAGGGCAGAGAAAACTTGGTTAGAAAGAGGGCGAGCCGCGTACCAAGCGGTTAAAAGAGACGGTAGACAGTACATCTTCTGTTTGAGTGCTTAATACGACCGATCGACGTTCTATAAGCAAATCTCAATACAGCGTCCCCATCCTATTCACATTGAAACAAGCTTGACGAGTGGCAGAAATGGAGCACTAAATCCTCGACACCACCTTATCTGCTTTTCTTCCGGAATTTGTTCGACTAATAGTGCACAGGTGTAGACTTCAACGCCTTCCTGTGGCAAAACAGTGCTACCTGCATGTCTAGCACTTTGCCAAATATTCACATTATAGAATCAAGAATCATTGACGCGAAGCCACACAAAACAGTCATATTTGGCGCAGGGATAGCAATATCGTCATCGGATGAGCGGATCGGGGGGTCAGAAAGTACAATGTCTTGGGTCAGCATCGGCTCGCAATGACGACACACTTCACGAATTACACTGATACCAACGGCGTATCTGTCGCGGCAAGTCAAAACTACCCCAGTTGAGTCAGATGGATGCAGAGGCGGCGAAATTGAAAATGACTGGGACCACGGAAGGTTACTACCAACTCTAGTGCTCTATCAAGATTTAACAGCTCTTGCAACCGATCACCGGTGGTGCCTCACTACTTCTAAAGCTGCAAGCCATACATACGAGAGAGAGAGAGAGACCCCAGCGAATAAGTCAAGCATTTCAAGGCCTTTTCGGCCGAGGCAAGGCGGCAGATCGCGGACTGGTACTCGGAGGTGGGATATCAAGCAGGCTAGTGAGACTTGAGTCTCCGACAACTGCCGGGCGTCACTCCGAACATGTGAAAAGAAGCCGCGCAGATATAGCGGGGCTTCGAAGACGAAGTGTACCTCGTTGCTTGGAGTCGAAAAGCATTTTACATCCATGTGGCTGCGAGAAAACAAGCAAAGTCGGAAAATCCCGGACCAGAGCCAATTCACATTTCAGAGGTGGAGCCCGTCACATAAAGATAGGGAGAAGCCCGTCAGCGGCCAAGGCTGTGAAAATAAGGGGCAAGGCAAGCCCCAAAACGAAGCGGGCTGGTAAAGGGTTCGCCAGACCCCTGCGTGGTTTCTCCACCATATGCACGGAGGACGGTAGGTAACTAACTACAGCCAAATGCCTTGGCCTGCCGGGTGCCTGGCAAGAAGCGCAAGGGCTGCGTCATTCAGCCTCGCAGCCCGCTTATGACTGCCCGACGTCCGTCGCTTTCTAAGTTAGCCTCGCGTAGGCGCTCGCATAAGCTCTTCAGCTGCAGCTCCCACACGCCGCAGTATTAAATGGGAATACTCATACCCTGACGGATCAAGAGTGCCACGCCATGAGGGACTTTTGGAGCAAAGAATTGCAGCCAGCAAGCGTGTACGATCTCAAAACTACTAGTAACTAGCTTAGCTGGCACCGGCTCGACCGTCGAAGTTGCAATGCAGACTCTGGAAGCGAAGTCGCTCGGCACTACGGCGAGAGCCCCGCAAATATGAATTCCAGCGATGCCTGAGAGTTTGATGATCACAAACTGAGGAGCACTTTGAAAGGCTGAGCCGAGCAAGGAGCCTGTACGTTGCAAATCGCACGTGATCAGACAGGTTGATCGAGTTGCATTGCTTTTGCTTCCCTCATGGAGTCGGCGGGAGGGTATGCCTATGGCCCCAATTTCACGAGGTAGCAAGCTGAACCAGAGGTTGCGGCGTGTACCAGGGTATCTCGAAGGAATGGTTACTCGTACCGTTCAATCGCAGCTTCGCTCCATGCGTGCTCGTCATGGTTTCGCCCGTGCCTGGTCAATGAGGCGCATTACGGTGAATGTTGTGGAGGTGAGTTGAAACCTCCGTATATCTGGCGAGGGGAATCAGGGAAGAGGTGGTCAGATCAAAGCGGGCTGTGCCAGAAGGGAAAGGAAGTGGCATGTCGGATACGTGAGATGCACTTGTTGTTGGGGCGGCTGGATGCTGGAATTACCTGCCCACGAGCCACGCGACTTGTGTCGCTGAAAGTTGAAAGGACCATGACCAAAGTGTTCAGAAAGTACCAAGACTTCCTTTTGGTTGAGCTATATACAATCTATCCCGCTATTTAAATGACTACCGTATTGTAGTAGATGGTGATTTTGTCTACTGTCCAAATTGCCAACTTTTCTATCATACTACATCAACGTGAGATAAAGCCGAACTCGTTCCTCGTCTGTGTCGCGGACTCGGCCACTGAGCTTCTCCCATGCTGGTGGGTCTAGTTTCCACATGCTTCTCGAGCCATAAGACTATACGTTGTGGTGTCAACGTCAGGGAATGGAGGTCTACGAGCCAGGTTTTGAGCCGAGAGCAGCCTGGCTGTTCACACAATGGGCTGGCTGTCTGTCTTTGCGATGAGCCATGAGAGAGCGACTACAATCACAGCTCTGGTGTGCCTTGAATGGTGATGCTTCTAAGGTTTCTGCTTCATCCCGAAGCCGTTGAGCTCGGGAGCCGGAGGCTTGCAGAAGATTTGTGCGCCGACGGTTGAGTGCCGTTAAGCCTGAATAAGTTTAGCCTGCCTAGAAGCCTTTCTCAGTGTTTCCGTCGCCCATGCTCTTACTGCCACTGCTGCCACTCTGAATAGCACCGATGATGCCATCGATATATGCAGCACCGCTCCATTTCTGGTGAGTTAGCACATCGACACCGAGCTTCTTCTCGCGACTCTGCACAAGATTGACATATGCGAGCATGCCGTCTTCCTTGAAGCCTCGTGACAATTCTGCACTGATGGCTGCAGTCGAATGAAGGCCGGCGAGGGAAATAAGTTGAAGAACGAAGCCTTCCTTGGCGAGGTCCCAGACAAAAGATTTCAGGGAGGCATCATCGAAACCTTGACCCATCCAATTGAAAGATGGGCTAAGATTGTAGACCAACTTCTTGCCCGGGTACTGTTCGCGGATTTCTCTGGCGAAACCGGCAGCCTTGGGGACACTAGGGTCTGCTGTCTCAAGCCAGAGTAGATCGGCATAGGGGGCAAATTCGATGGCTCGCTTGGTGGCGGCGGGAAGACCAGCACGATAATGGTAGAAGCCTTCTCGAGTTCGAGGAATATCGCAAGACCATACAACAGGAGATTTGGTATACTGTTGGGAGAGAGTGCGACGTTTAGTGAGAGAGAGATTGGGATTGGCCTTTGTCTTGGCAAGATATTGGGAAGCATCGCCACCGTCCGCCTTGATGTGTGCCTCGACTGCTTCATCAAAGGTGACCAACTTATGCTTCTTAACCCAAGCAGACTCGAATTGATCCACTTCCGGTCCGGGCGCACCGGCCATTTCCATTTCTTGCAGGACCTCGGCCAGAGGCTCGGTTTCTTCTGTTACACCAAGAATGAATTCATGGTCTCTGACGTCGATGGCACTGGAGAGTAGTTTCCCGCTCTCTGAATCAGTTCGAGCAATAACGAGGTTTTCCGAACCCATCATGTCCCATTGAAATCTAGCAGCGACAAGACGATTGATGTGATCGCCCACAGGAACCAGAACCTTTCCAGCAAGATGGCCACATTTCTTGCCACCGTGCAGTTGATCCTCGAAATGAACAGCAGCAGCACCATTTTCGGCGAAAAGCTTGGCCAGCTTGATGACAGCCGAAAGACCACCATGACCAGTGTCACCGTCGGCGACGATGGGTCGTAGATAATCAATATAAGGAGTCTTCTGTCTCTCTTCGGGGCTCAGCTTCTGCCTGGTATCGAAATGTTTGCGGTCATGTAATTGTTGAGCCTTGAAGAGTCTCTGAACCTGATTAGGGACAGTGTTATATGGATAGTCGCCAAAGTCGGCGGAGACTTCATTTGTGGTAGTCAAGACGGAAGAGCATGCCCAGCCAGAGACATAGAGAATCTCTTGGTTTGGAGCCTGCTGGGTCATCTGGACGGGATCGATGGCGCCCATGGTGTGGACCGGCTTGCCCTCTGCAGCCCTCTCATTCAGTAGATTGAAGAGTTTCCGAGCCATAAGGGAACTCGGATAGGTCTGTTGTAATGTTCCTCTTTTACTGACGACATCTTGGGGTGTATAGGGTCTCTTGATCCCCTCGTACCGAGGAGAGTTCCACCACTTCTTCACATCCTCTACCTGCTGGTTGAACAACAGGTCCTCTGCATCACCGGTCTTTGATTCGGTGGATAGCAGCTGGAAGGAGTCTGTAGGCAGTGAGGTCGACACTGGAGTCTCGACAGATGGTAAAGAAGAGAGAGGCCGAGACATGAGGGCGACGAAAGGCTTCGCGGGCAGTGATCGTACAACGTGTCCGGCTGATAGCCTCGGTAACGTTCTCCGTAGCTGTCGGATCATGTTTGGAGAGGGTCAATGAGTTCAAATCTGATAGAGAGAAGTGACCAGGCTGCTGGCTAGGAGGAAGGTTTTGTAGCAAAAGCAAAGGGCAAATTGGTAATGATCGGACAAGAAGAAGTCAGTAGAAAAACACTCAGAATGACATTACCGTTCGATGACCAAGACCAAGATTACATCCACATCTACACCGATGCACTGCTGCCGGTGTATTAGTAGACGGTTGGTGGTGGGAAGTACGAGGTACAATGGCAGTGAAGCCGTTTGGAAGAGTATTGCAGTTACAGTAGACTTGCGGGTGTGAAAAGTCGCGCAAAGGGAGGGAGCGCACTCGTACCACACCGAGGACGGACCGAAGGACAGAGGGAGCGATTCTATTGGCCCTGTGACGATGCCTCGGATATCGGTTAGCTCGGGGACTAAGCTTCCCACTTGTCCAGGTACCACCCCCCTCGGCCTTTGTTCTATAGGCGGGACGAGGGGCTCTTAGGCTTCGTTCAGGGGTGACTCGGGGCACTCCTAGGCACCCTAGGTACCCACTGGCATCCCACTGCGCTCCCTTCCTCCCTTGCCCGAGGAATCCCCAATCCTGCATCTGCGGCCAATGCTTGGGATAGATAATTCTCATGGGAAAAGCTCTCGGACTTATTTACTGATTGTTACTGCTCTCTCTTCTCTCCTCTTCTCTCCACTCTCTCTTGTTCACCTTGCTGTCGAGCACTGGCTACCTGTCGTCGTTAAAGCTGCCGATCTCAGTCAGCGACCACTTTACCCCGCAACCTCACCACCAACACCGCAGGTAGCTGTCTCTGCTCAACCCCGGCAATAAACAACCACACCCGCTCACCATGGCTACCACTACTAGAACCACACAGCACGCTCTGAGAGCCCTCCGTGCTTCGTCAACCCGTCCCTACGCCTCGTTTGCTTACCGCACCTATGCGTCTGCTGCTGAGCCAGACCTCAAGGCCACTCTGCAGTCGATCATTCCTGAAAAGCGGGAGCTGCTGAAGCAGGTCAAAGCTCATGCAGACAAGAAGATTGGCGATGTCACAGTTGGCCAGGTCATCGGTGGAATGAGAACCCTCAAGTCGATGGTTTGGGAAGGCTCTGTTCTTGATGCCAACGAGGGCATTCGATTCCATGGCCGAACAATTGCCGATTGCCAGAAGGAGCTTCCCAAGGGCACCTCTGGCACCGAGATGCTCCCCGAAGCCATGTTTTGGCTCCTGTTGACCGGTCAAGTGCCTTCCACAACCCAGGTCAGAACCTTCTCTCGTGAGCTCGCCGAGAAATCCGACCTGCCTGCTCATGTCGTCACCCTGCTTCGTGGCTTTGACAAGAATGTCCATCCCATGACCCAGCTGGCCATTGCCGTTGCCGCCTTGAACACCGAGTCCAAGTTTGCTACCAAATATGCCGAGGGCCTCAACAAGGCCGACTACTGGGAGCCTACATTCGAGGACTCCGTGAACCTATTGGCCAAGCTGCCTCGTGTTGCTGCTGCCATCTTCGACAAGGCTGCCCTTGACATCAAAATCGACAAGGACCAGGACTGGGCCTACAACTTTGCCCACCTGTTAGGAAAGCCAGGGAAGGACAACGAGGGCTTCCAAGACCTGCTCCGTCTCTACCTTGCTCTCCACGGTGATCACGAAGGTGGCAATGTCTCTGCCCACGCAACCCACCTGGTTGGCTCAGCCCTCTCCGACCCCTATCTGTCTTACTCCGCAGGTCTCTTGGGTCTGGCAGGTCCTCTCCACGGCCTCGCTGCCCAAGAGGTCCTCCGCTGGATTCTAAAGATGCAGTCCCAGATCGGAGAGAACTTCTCCGACAAGGACGTCAGCGACTACCTGTGGGCGACCCTGAAATCCGGCCAAGTCGTTCCTGGCTACGGTCATGGGGTGTTGCGCAAGCCTGATCCACGCTTCAAGGCTCTCCTCGACTTCGGTGATGCCCGTCAAGATATCTCAAACAACCCGGTCTACCGCCTGGTCAAGAAAAACAGCGAGATCGCCCCCGGTGTGTTGACCGAGCACGGAAAGACCAAGAACCCCCATCCCAATGTCGACAGCGCCTCAGGTGTTCTGTTCCACCACTACGGCTTCCGTGATCCTCTATACTACACCGTTACCTTCGGCGTCAGCAGAGGCCTCGGTCCCCTTGCCCAACTGATCTGGGACCGTGCCCTGGGCATGCCAATCGAAAGACCCAAGAGCATCAACCTCGAAGGTCTATTGAAGCTCGTGTAAACTTTGGGTTAACTCAGCTAACTGGTAAGTCGCGGTGTGTAAATAGATCTGAAGGAGCATTCCGCAATGGTGGAAAAGCATTCATAGTCCTGTATGGCGTTCTGTCCGAAGCGTCAGTATCACGTATACAATTGCCTTTGTTACATTCATCAACTGCTCACCATGTTGCGTCCTCGTGTTCGTGGCATACAAATTCACATTCCCCCGAGGATGTCAAGTTACGTCACTCTCCAGCAATTTGGATATCGGCCCGAGATCGGTTCGGATTAACTCAATTCGCGACTCGCGAAATTCTCCAATGGCATCAAGCTATAAAGCCTATGACAGCCTCATGTACTCTCTTGCATTGTCCAAGGCTTGGTAGAACTTCGTTCTTTGACAGCACTAACCACATTGTCACTGGCTCCTCCTCGCCGAGCTAGTTATATCAATTCAAATTACCAGTATGCTGCTGGCTCATCGAAGAAAATTCTAGTGGCCAAGATTCTCTGCTGATTCACCCCTGGGCCCAATCCAACGTGCCGCGCTGAAGACCAACAACACCAAGCAAACACCCGCTATCCGTGTGAAGAAGAACGCCAGGGACCTGCGTACCCTCCTCCCTGACACATTCCGAGTACTCGACCTTGACTTTCACTCGCATCCGTTGTGACCTGCTTGTTGCCACATCTTGACGCTCTTAACCACCATCTCACCACGATTTCTC
Organism: Exophiala aquamarina CBS 119918; assembly: GCF_000709125.1. Taxonomy (NCBI): domain Eukaryota; kingdom Fungi; phylum Ascomycota; class Eurotiomycetes; order Chaetothyriales; family Herpotrichiellaceae; genus Exophiala; species Exophiala aquamarina. The sequence continues at coordinate 3,020,863 of NW_013550587.1, forward strand.
CAGGTTGGATACCATGCGTCCTTGGCTTTCCAGAAGTCCTGCTTTGCAGTCAAGCTTGCATCGACCCACGGCTTGCTGTTCTTACCATCTATGAACCAGCCATTGGTCCCTCCAACAGCGACATTCAAAATGAGATAGAAATCTTGGTCAAATGGTGTAGCTGCATTTCCGGTTTGTGACCATGGGTCCACCAGTCGAGTTCCATTACTATCGGACAATGGAAAGTTCCCACGCTGCCACAGCGGCTCCTTGAAGTTGGTGTACAGCACTTGGAGTAAGCGGGTGTCAATGTAGGTGAAGACGTATTTTTCAGACCATTCTAGACCAAAAGTATGGAATTTTTTGGCATAGGTTGTGTGCAGTGCTTTTCTCTTGACATTGGTCCGCCACCATGCATCATTAGCTGCGTCGGGGCCCCAGTGTAGTGCACTTGAGACAATGTTGTCGCCGCCTGAAGGATATGTATGATTGTTTCCTCGAGATTCAACAATGTCAATTTCGCCCGACTGTGGCCATTCGCCATACTTGGCATCAACGGGTAGGAGCCAGATTGCTGGCCACAACCAATCCCCTTCAGGCAACTTCGCCTCGACTTCTATACGACCATACTTGATCTTCGCTCCCTTCTTGGTGTTGATGCGACCAGACTTGACAGGATTGACAATTGTCCCATTTGTGACGTTGGTGCTCGCGATACAATTACTCCATAAAGAGGACGAACAAATCCCATCAGCTGTCAAGTCGATCACGCTATTTGATTCCACCAATGCGGCATCTTGAAGGGTTGGCTTGATGTGGAGCATTCCATCTTTGACAAATACATTCTCATCTGTAACCGTGGTCTGCTCGAATTGACCATTGCCGAACCCTCCAACCTCCGCCTCTTTGGTCCAGATGTTCAAGTCGATGCCATTCGAAAAATCATCGAGGTATACAGGGCAAAATTTGTGGTTGACAACAGTACGAAGACCATCCCAGATGAGAAAGCCAGCAATCCCAAGCCCGACCAGGAGTCCAATCATAGGTATGATGGTAACCCATTTCTCCCTCGGATCCTTGACTTTGGTCCATGGCCGCTCGATTTCGCCATTTTTCACCCGTCTAGAGTGAAAGTAGCGTTGTGTGACCTTGGTTTGGTGCAGGTTTGCAGATGACGCTCTTCTTGACACTTCTTGTGATGCATAAGGAGTCAAGAAGGGGTTGACTGGCTTCCTATGGCTCAGCTCAACACGTGCTGTCAATGAATCTGGACTCCCAACTCGAGGCGTGGCTTCCATCTTCAAAGATGCATTCCATGGAGAAGATGGAGGATTGTTTTCTTGCTGTTCACTCATGGTGGATCTCGGCCTGAAAGATGGGACTGCAGCCTCTGAACCTGACGAAAGATGTTCCCTGAATCCAGAAGAAAACGGAACCAGGAGGCTATGAGAAACTTCAATGTCATCACAACTTGCAAACATGAACTTGGACCACTCGGTTCAAAATCAGATGCAAGCAAGATTGCCCGTTGGGAAGGTACCACTACTGCAATCCAGACCGAGACTTGGTCTTGGTCCAAGCACTCAGCTATATCTTATACGATCTAATGGTGGTGTTTCGATGAATCCAACTATCTATGTCTTTGGACCGCTTGCTTAATGCCAGTTTCGACGCTGTCCTTGTAGCTCACTCCCACTCTGGATTACAGGATTTTGCGAGAAACCCACCAGCGCCACTACCTCTGTGGAGATCACCAGTATTCGCCTCCAGAAATTTCGAGCATCTACAAAGCCTCTTTTCAAGGACAGTCGTCAATTGCATCCCGAAACCAGTTTTCTATATCTGGAAGTTGCCTGCTTGGAGCTTGCCAGACACCCGTGAGCCAAATCTCCCTCTGCCGTGCAAGACTGGTCGCTAATTTTCGATCGGTATCATTAGAACCTGATTTCCTGTGACATAATTGCCGCATCGTCTTCACAACAACTCAAGCCTGTACTCCTATAATGATAGTATCACTTAGGATCAGCCACACCTAGCTGAAACTCACCAAACCGCGTGTTTGGTCTTCGGATGGGTTTGCAATTGACCCATCGTTCCGATAATATGGACTGACCTGGAATAATCCTCGGCTGCACTTTTGTAACTGTTGTGCAACGCCAACGTCTGTTTTTGGATTACGTTAATTCTACTCCCATCTCTTACGATTTGCGGCGAGACACAACGTTCCGATCTTCAGGGTGATAGCTATCATGCAAACTGCATTGCACATAGCTCAAGTTTTATCACCCCCCGGAAGGTAGGATTGGTAACACAAGGTTGGCCTGTCTTTCGCATCTAGCCCTAGATTGCCTCAAATGTTTCATCACTGTCATGCAGAGCTCTTGCCCTTCAATTCCTCCTGAACACGTAGTACAGGCCAGTTCTTTCTGCCCATACCCATGCGTCTAGGTGACGTAAGTCTTCTCTGCCCTTTTTCTTGAATATCTTCCATTTTGTGGTCGGCTGCATCCTCATTATGGAAGCCCAGACAGTGCCTTCTGGGTTCGAGCAATTCAGTGCCCAAGAGACGTGTTCTTCGCTTATCAAGACTGATAGGGCGATGACACCGCAATTCACTTGTTCTTTCGAATCTCCCCGACAGGGCTCAATTGCTTGGGATCGCTCATCATCAGCAAGCAGGCCAGGCTCTATCGGTGGACAATCTACACGTAGTAGCCGGAGTGTATTCCTAGATGACATCAAGCACGAGATTATGATCAACCACATTTATCAGCAACAATGTTCGCATCTTTGGGTTAGTGACGGCAGTGGAGAATGCGAAGGCGTCCTACTACGAAAGTCAAGGGCTAACTATTTGGCTTGTCCACAATCACTCCTGAATTCCAATTTGGCTCGGATGTGTGCACAGCTGAATGTCCAGGTTAGTAAAGCCTTTATGTTTTAGCTGCTGGAACCTAAGGAGTCGTAGGTGGCTGTCACAGTGAACTCGAGGGTCATCAAAACTTTCCTTGCTTGGGCTCCAGAAGCAACCGATGTTCCTTTGGCAAATGGACTTCGGATTCAAATTCTGCCCAGTGTGGAAGACCTTTCCAAGGCACGAAAGTATCAATTCGCCGCCTTCATTACCTCAGAGTCTCTCCTGATCGTATGGGACGATAGCCCTAGCAACGTGATCACGAGAGCGACAAAGATTGAGTCGCAGCTCATGCAGCTGGTTTGGCAGGCAGGAGACCCCAACGGAGATGACGAAGTCACCATTGAGAAATCTAGAGGATGTGATGGGACAGTCGACTTCGAAGCAGGAAGGCTTGAGCATCGATCTACAAATTTGATGAATACGGTTCTCGTGGCTTGCACTTTAGTGATTGTGGTTGTGCTCCTTGGTCTAGCCTGCCGCAGTTTGGCCACGGAAACCGCAGTGGACTGCTCATACATTCGCCTCGCGTTCTTGTCGTTGATACCCGTACAAGTATTTTTCACCCTGGTAGGCCCACTTACAATGCTTTAGAACGGGATTCGGATTGACTGTTTCAGTTCTTTGCTCAAGTTATTGTTGGCTGTATTGCCCAATGCGTCGGCCCAGTTCGTCAGATGCAGCTCAACTCGAAGTACTACTCAGCCAAATGTTCGCCGCGCCTACAGTCAACATTGCCGCATGTTACGATCCAGTGCCCAGTCTACAAGGAAGGCTTGTCGTCTGTCATAGCGCCTACTGTAGCCTCAATCAAGCAAGCAATTTCGACATATGAGCTTCAAGGTGGCGCAGCAAACATGCTCATAAATGATGATGGACTTCAGATCATAGGAGAGGAGGAACGCGAGGCTCGTATCGATTTCTACCAAGATCACAACATCGGCTGGACTTCGCGACCGAAGCACGGCTCCGAGGGCTTTGTGCGTCGAGGGAAGTTCAAGAAGGCCTCTAATATGAACTATGGACTTATGCTGTCGTGTAAAATCGAAGAGAAACTCCAGAATTACACTCGAGGGCCTTCCTGGACGGAGATCGACGAGTCACGAGCGTATGATACCTCACTGAAGGAAGTCTTGTCAGAAAATCCACGAGCTTGGGCAGATGGAAACATTCGTGTTGGAGATTACATCTTGCTGATTGACAGCGATACCCGAGTTCCTAATGATTGTCTACTTGATGCTGTCAGTGAGATGGAGCTGTCGCCTGACGTGGGTATCATGCAATTTGCATCAGGGGTGATGCAAGTCGTCCACACATTCTTCGAGAACGGCATCACGTTTTTTACCAACCTCATCTACACCGCAATCGAGTATACAGTGGCAAATGGAGACGTTGCTCCATTTGTTGGTCACAACGCCGTTCTTCGATGGAGCGCGATCCAGCAGGTTTCCTACATGGACCAGGATGGCTACGAGAAATTCTGGTCCGAGTCTCATGTCAGCGAAGACTTTGATATGTCGCTAAGACTCCAGTGCCATGGCTACATCATCAGGCTAGCATCCTGGGCCCACGGAGGCTTCAAAGAAGGCGTCAGCCTCACAGTTTATGATGAACTTGCACGTTGGGAGAAATATGCTTACGGTTGTAACGAACTTCTTTTCCACCCTATACGCAAGTGGGTCTACAAGGGACCTTTCACTAAACTCTTCCGTCGCTTTCTCTTCTCGAACATCCGCTTCACGTCGAAAATCACAATTATCAGCTACATTGGTACATACTATGCTATTGGTGCCGCGTGGATTATGACACTAGCAAACTACTTTGCCATCGGTTGGTTCAACGGCTATCTGGACAAATATTACATTGACAGCTGGAAAGTGTGGTTCAGCATCGTCATCGTATTCAACGGTCTAGGAAACATCGCCCTGGCTCTCATGCGCTACCGTATTGGGCAAAAGTCCTTCTTCTCTGCACTCCTAGAAAATTTGAAGTGGATATTTCTTCTTTCCATATTTCTGGGTGGTCTCTCTCTTCACGTCTCACAAGCTCTCCTTGCCCACATGTTTGAAGTTGACATGACCTGGGGAGCCACCAGCAAAGAGGCCGAGTTCAGCAATTTCTTCAGCGAAGTGCCGAAGGTCATTCGCAAATTCAAATTCAGCATCGCGTTTGCGCTGCTGGGCAGCCTTGCCATGATTATCCTGGCAACAAATCCGAGCGGTTTCATCCCCGATGACTGGTTAATCAAGGATTTCATTGCGATCTTGCCGATGAGTACTGTGGCTACGAGTCATTTACTCTTGCCAATCGCGCTCAACCCGGCGTTGATGACTTTCTCGTGGTGACCGTTATCGTTTTGTTCGCCAATAAATAAACGTTGCTATACAGATACGACTAGCACATGAGTGGCGTGGCTGCTCGTCTTTGATCTATCGCAAGGGGCTTTTCAAGGGCATCAAGGATATTAGAGAGGTGCGCTGCTTGTTATCATGTTCTAAATCAGAGCTTAATTATAATAAATATTCATTCACATTTTCAAGCTCAGGCTAAAGTATGTCGTCGGCAGAAGCTGCTGCTGAACACGAGCCCTAATTAACAGCATCATCTCAGCTATGCTATGCAGTCTCCCCCAAATTCTGCAACACAGATCGGTTGGCAACCACCTCTATCTAAACACCTGGTCGTCTTGATGCGCACAAGCTCACACTTGAAAGTGTCCAAGCCACGCTAAGGCAAACCCCTTGGACCACCACCAGTTCAAAGATATCTCGCCCACTCCCGCTCGCCGGGCTCATACCGCACCTCACAGATGATCTGCAGCGGCTCATGCAATCCACGAAATCGACGAGCGTTCTCGAGCTCCGGCGTCCCAGGGCGAATGACTGTTCTCCTACTGCTCTTGAGGGGGAGGCGTGCGTGGCGGCGTAGGAGGAGGGTTGGTCGGAGGCGTTCCTGGTGGCGGCGTACGAGGGGGGTTGGCCGGCGGACGACTGGGAGGCGGAGAGTAGTCGTCTTGCCCCTTTGGATCGGCCCACTGGTGCAGACCGGGCACTGTGCCGGGATACAGATGGGTAACTGGAACTGGGTCCATCGCTGCTGCTGCCGGCGAGAAACTCCTGCACTGACGAGGTATGCTTCCTTAAGTCATAAAGTCTTGATTGTTCATGCAAGTAGTCTGTCTCTCTGTTGCTGCTGCTGCTTCCTTGAGATGGTGGATATAACAGATATAGGTATACTTGAGCTCCCGTTTGATTATGGCTTTTTCGATCCAGTCCTTGATTTGGACGAATGATATGTATAAGGTGAGCTATTGGCTTGGAAGTTCGTGGGGGTGTGCCCGATGCTGGCGGGAAACAAAAAGATGGAAAAGGAAGATAGATGCTATATTTATACGAATTTGTATACTTGGATCTGTTCCTCGTTTTGTCGCTGTTGTTTGTCGGCTGCTATCACTGGTGACGGTGATGAGGACTGGAATCATGAATACTTTGCCCCGTTTGGGTGAACATTTCTTTGTTTGAGAGGAATATCGGTGAGTTTGATGTAGTGACGATATAACCAGATGGAGAACCCCTCCAGACAGACCGGGTTCTTGAATGAATGTGAGAGGTGGGATGAGTTGGTAGTAGAGTCTGCTCGCACCTCATTCTTTGGTCTTGCTGTGAGTCTGACCTGCTGACCTCACCACAGGTGTGTCATGTTAAATACCTTGTTCTTGAGGCGGGAAATTGGCTCTTTCATTTATCTCAAACGAAACAGAGATACATGCTTTTTCCTACAAGCAATTGGGAGTGGTTGTCAATTGCCATGCTTGCGACGTCTGTTGGATTCTGTCAGCCGAGTGCGTCGACTATAGTCTTGTAGAAGAGAGGCTTGCTGCAGAGGAAGAATGTAAAGGACTAAGATATAACATTCATAGCCAAAGTATTCTCCCTTTCGCTATGTATAGCAGCGCAGCCTCTCGGGCAAGTTTGATTGACCAGAGGTAGGAGGCCCTCTGGATAACAGTGTTTATGTCGAAAGCTGTTCTCACTCGAGCACTGTAGCTGACGTATCCTGCCAATGTCAAGATGTGAGTCAGTAATTGATTTCCGTCATCATTCATCCGCGCCAGCAGTCGATGTCCAGCGTTCAGGGTCAACATTCGCACCAGCATCGATCCTATCTGAAGAGCGACCTGCCTCTTCGTTCCTCTTGGTCATGATACGCCAAGGCGTCAGTGGTAAGCAGGGGGTCATTGCCACCGACAACAGCTGGTCGCCTGGATTGTATAGTATAATCATAAAACCACCAGCGGTCATCGCGATGCCAATCTCGTTCACGACTCACGCTTCGGCCCACGCGAACGCTGCGAGCAGCATTTCGCGCTTCCCTGTTATTTAGAGACCAAGCTCGTGGCCTGTTCTCCCTCCTGTCTGGCCTGTTGTCCGCCTCCCTGTTTAACATCCAGTTCGACTGGTCGTCAATATCGCTGCTGACTCTGTGGTTCCGGGCGCCGGTCCATCTCATTGTCCGTCTTCTGGCCTCCGGCGATAACCAGCGACGATGGATCATATGATCTCTCTCGAAGTCGCTTTCATTGTCGCTAGGCTCTAAGTCGAACCGATCGTGAGATGTTGGTGGGGCATTGCGTCGTCCCCTGAGGTACAGGTGTCTGGTGCTCGCGTTGCTGCTGCCATAGAGAGTGCCTGCACGGTACCTGTCTTCCGTGTCCAGGAGCATTTCTTGTCTCCAATGATGATCGGAAGGCTCGCCATCCATGTGGGGGTAGCTCCTGGAACCTGGGATATCACGCCGCCCGCGCCTGCTCGAGCCCGAGCGTCCGCCCTCGCTGCTGCTCGACGAGGTCCAGTTATAATTGGCGCGGCCGGGTCTCCTGAAGAGATTGTTGGACGATAAGCCGAACTCTCGACCGTTCGTCTAGTGGAATCCTGTAGATCAACTTATCCTTGTCCTTGGCCAAGTGAAATGCGGGAAATAGGGTATCAATGGTTTTCTTGGGCCAGGATCAAGAGTGCTGGAAAGAAAAATCAACCATAACACATTTATACATGTTGCCGTTTGTCTTCTACTGCAAGAGCAGCCTCGTTGTCACATCCATGTCACCATAAAGGAGACATTCGCGAGCCAAATCGGTTGTCACATTTCAACGTCACGGAACAATAGCAATCTTGGATGAGCTGGAGCCTTTTCTTCCAGCATTCTGATATAACATTGACATTGAGAGGTCACGATACTTTAAGTACAGCTCTGCCTGGGAGCTTACCGGCAATCATCAGATCCATATATTTGTCCACGTCCTCGAGGGTTCCCTTGGTCAGGATGGGCTGGATTGTGTTAATATTGGAAATTTGATCACGAAAGCTGACTGGTGAACTCACATGCACTAGGCCCCTTGATGTGAAATCTAGGGCTTCCTCAACATCCTTCAGTGTACCGACTACACTGCCCACAACATTTAATTTCTTCAGGCACAATAATAGCGGAGGTGCTCCCGCCAGAACGGTAGGATCCTTAGGAAGACCAACAGCAACGACGGTGCCACCTGGTCTGAGGAAGGACGGGGCACTCGCGTAAGCCTCTTTCGTGGCAGCAGTGACAATGACTCCATGGGCGCCGTATGTGGTGATACGTGCAATCTCAGCTGCAATGTCTTTGGTTTGAGTGAAATCGATGAATTCCTCTGCACCTAGACTTTTGCAGAGATCTCGCTTCTCGTCACCTCCATCGATGGCGATGATTCGCATGCCCTAGAAAGTTGTCAGCGGCGGTCTATGTTTGGTCGTTTAACCTACCATGGCCTTGGCATATTGAACGGCGAAATGGCCAAGCCCGCCTCCTGCTCCGGGAAGAACCTACGATAATCAAGTTAGTGATGTGTGACCTTGGTTAAATAGTAGCACGACGTACAATCCATTGGCCAGGGCGAACAGAGCTCCTCTTGCAAGCAACATACGCTGTCACACCACCGCACATGATAGGGCCGGCCTCCTCATCGGAAACGCCTTCGGGAATACGGGTGGTGTATCTTCCATCACTGATAGCATATTGTTGAAAAGTGCCTGCCGCAGTGAAGCCTGAATTCTTCTGGTTGGGGCAGTGGAGCTCGTCGCTACCGTTGGTGCAGAATTCGCATTCGCCACAAGTACCCCAGACCCATTTGATTCCGGCGCGGTCGCCGACTTTCCACTTGTGGTGCATATCGCCGCCTACGGCGACAACGACACCGGCGCCCTCATGGCCAGCGATCCCTTTAGTAGCGGGTTGCATTGCAACGCCAAAAGCCGCCCATTCATCGTGTATCAGAGATTTATCGGAAGCACAGAGGCCAGTCCTTAGTGCTTGTTAGATCTGGGAATAAGTAGGATCGTGGCCTGGCCACCTACCAATTGATTTTGACGAGAATTTCACCAGGTCCGGGAGATTGAACATCAACCTGTTGAACGGGCGCCTTAGCATCCACGCCTTCACCAACCTTCACGGCGGCTTTTTGTTGTCTAGGTATATCAACGGTAGCCATGTTGTTTTTTTGTTGCAAGGAGGTGCGAAGTGCTGGAGGCTGGTCTTGCTGGTCAAACTTGGATGAATCAAGCCGAAAGATGAAGAGATATGGTCACCAGGGGAGGTGATTTGATTTAGTATTCCCATCTAGCCGATGCTGAGCGGAGCCGACGTCCAACAGCTTGCCTGACTGTTACCTGGTTAGAGGTTTGCAGCTCGCTTCCCCGCAGCCTAGCATATCAAATAGTAGCGGGTGAAGCGAGAGGAGGCGGGGTCGAGTCAGTGAGATAGAATAGGGACACGCCAATCGCCTTGCTCCAACCCAACCAGCAGTAAATTGAAGGAGGGATGGGCCTTCGATGAACCTCCTTCGCCCGATCGTGAGAGCATTGGCCCATGGCGGTGTCGCAGACCCGACACGGTTGTGGTCGTGTCAACCAACAGGGCGAAAGGACATCCCAAGACGCACTCTAAGAGAAACTGTCTCATGCAGTCGATGGTGGACTGGCCTGCTAAGCAGCAGACACTCCCCAGCGGACGAGGCGAGGAGCTGGTAGTGGTGTTACGTGTGTCCGTGACCAGTTCGTGTCGATGCCTCTTCGCCCTACACCGAGGTACGTATTTACCGAGTATCCTGCCATATCCCCAAAATACGATATACGAACCCCGTTTCCAGAAGGTCAGCCGAGAGCCCCGGCCTCCTTCCCCACGTCCCCTCACCACGTTCGCACCTGCCCCCGATACAAGTCCGATATTTGTTTTTGGCCTCATTCGGGTGACCGGGACGAGATCAACTCGTATAACAGCCACTGCGCTGGTGCCTCACCCGCCTGTTGTTGCTCCATCCACCCTGTAGCATCAGATCAACCTCGATGCAATGGTGCTCGCTGTATGCCACCACCACGCCAGCTCATTGACTTCCTTCCGTTACTAAACTTCTCGGGTAGGCTGTGGGCCAGATATGCTCAACGGTCTCAATGAGCCACAACCTTGCGCAATGCCAGACTCTTGTGCGAAAGGCCGTGACAGCTGGTGCAAAAGTAGGTCTAAATCCAGTTTACTGCAGATGTCGAGATCCCTCGTGCTCGGCATTAACCAAGTCCTCACGCAGAAGAACCCTGTTTAGGCCCTGTTCCTCCCTGAAGCCTCCGACTATATCGCGTCGTCCCCGACCGAGTCTGTAAGCTTGTGTCAACATCCTTCGAAGAGCCTCTTTGTCCGCGGTCTGCAGCAGGCAGCTAAGGAGAATGCACTGGCCATAAACGTTGGAGTTCACGAACCCACTGATCCCCCGTCTGGGAGAATAAAGAATACCCTGATATGGATCAACCAAGGAGGCGATATCGTGCATCGCTATCAGAAGCTCCACGTGTTCGACATAGACCTCCGGCCAAATGGCCCCAAAATTAGAGAGAGCGACTCCACCGAGCCTGGACCCGAAGTCGTCCGTCCCTACCAGACACCCCTGGGCAATGTTGGCAGTTTGATTTGCTTTGACCTGCGTTTCCCTGAGCCTGCCCTGCGGCTTCGTCGATGGGGAGCAGAGCTTATCACTTATCCCTCGGCCTTCACTGTCCCAACGGGAAAATCACACTGGGAGATCTTGTTACGGGCTCGGGCAATCGAGACACAGAGCTGGGTTATTGCCGCTGCACAATGCGGCCGTCACAACGAGAAACGAGTCAGCTATGGCGATACCATTGCAATATCCCCCAACGGCGAGATTACTGGTCGGTTAGATCATGTGGATGACATTGACGGAGAGAAAGAAGGTGGCCGTGATCCCGAAATCCTGGTTGTAGATATCGACCTGGATATTTTAAGAAACATTCGGCGAATGATTCCACTCCCCAGACGGACAGATGTATACCCAGAACTATAGTGATAGGAATCTTATGTATAGATGATACGCGATCACGTATATCACCCTGTGTAACAGTGTTTGTAATTATCCAGTGCTTGCCTCTAGGCACGTTATCAGGGGTGAATCAGGGGGCGTTGTTAATCTGCCCTTCTTATTGTCGGAGTTATGGCGATGGACGAAGGAGATAACCGTTACTGGACCTAGCTAGACGGCCGGTACAGAGTAAGGTGGTACGAAATTATTCTTCGGGCGCCCCAATCCCACCGAATTTTGTCCTCGGACTTTTCAGAAACATTGCGGTCGAACCCTCAACTATCATACAAAATCTAGCAGTGAAGGATGGAGAACAGACCAGACTCTCGTACCAGGGCCGGTGGACTCAATAGTACCAGCTGTTGTTTGGCTTTCGACCATCTCATTTCGGGTAACTATATTACCCTTAGGGATGCTTAGGTGCCTTTCGGGTGGCTATACGGAATACCAAGAGATCCTAGAGATCCTACCTACACCCACCGATACGAAGATCGTCCCAAATGTGCCGTATATCCGATATCCGGCCGCACCAACAACAAGGGACTGCTGTGACCCCGAATATTTCGCTTTCAACATGGCTTTCAACAGCAACATGCAATATACCCATAATTTGCGCGTTCCACCCTCTCTGAATACTGTACTATCATCATGATCAGGAGTTTATTGCATACAATGTACCATTTACAACGATAATTGGCTAGAAAGAGGATGTGTGCGAAGCCCAGCTCCAGTTCTGAGGGAAGCCTACCCGCTTCTACGTCAACACCACAGTCCGCGCCGTTCGGGATGACTAGCAGCACACCCGATGAAGCGAGTGATACACTCGATCTACAGGAAGAGGATCCCGAAAAGCAGCCCGAGACTTCTGTCCCCGTGCACGATGTGCCCCAACAAGCAAGGAACGATCTGGTTGAATTTGAAGGCGCAGATGATCCAGAGAATCCCAGAAACTGGCCGGCCAGGAAGAAGTGGGCCATCACAGCGTCGATGGGAGGAATGACATTTGTCGTCACCTTTTCCAGCTCAGTCTATGTAAGTCCATGGCAGCTGGACTTATTCCTGACTATTTCCTAATACCTTTCCCTCAGGCTGTTGCCATATCTCCAGTGGCCAAGGAGTATGGCATTTCTGAGGTCGTGTCGACCCTTGGGGTTTCCCTTTTCCTGCTTGTAGGTGGCATCTCACTCCAATGAATCACTGCTGACCGTCAGGTAGGGCTTTGTGTTTGGCCCGATTCTTTTTGGACCAGCCTCCGAGGTGTTCGGACGAAGAGTGCCTCTCTTTGTCGGATATCTGACTTTTGCTATCTTTCAAATACCGGTGGCCGTCGCTCAGAATGTGGAGACTATCATGCTGGCCCGGTTCCTTGGTGGCTTTGCTGCATCCTCTCCCCTTGCCGTGGTGGGAGGTGCATTGGCAGATATCTGGGGCCCCATTGAGAGAGCATACGCTGTGTGCGTTTTTGCTGCCTCGGCCTTCTGTGGGCCTGTCGCAGGTCCAATTGTGAGTTTCATCACATTCAATAAATAGCCTTGAATTGTTCAAGTCCCGGCCCTTCTTCAGTCATGCAATAGTTGCTAATTTCATGCTCTGCCCTAGATTGGTGGTTTCATCACACAGTCATATCTTGGATGGAGGTGGACTGCCTGGATCACCCTTATCATGGCCGCAGCATTCGGCTCCCTTGGACTCCTGCTCATACCAGAAACATCTGCAGCAAGGATTCTCCAGCTGAAGGCCAAGCGATTGCGGCACGAAACGAAGAACTGGGCACTCCATGCGAAAGCGGATGAAAGCCGTATAACTGTAAATACACTCATCACAGTCTATCTTGTCCGACCGTTCGTTATGATAACGCAGGAACCGATTCTTGCCTTGATGACAGCTTATATGAGTTTCATTTATGGGTACGAAGGAAACTATCCACATCCTATGGAAGCTAGCTAATGTTCGTAGTGTTCTTTACTTGTTGTTCGTTGCAGTAGGCGATCATGAGCCATTTGGCATGCGGTCTCTAACATAAAACTAGTTCCCTATCTCCTTCCAGGAAGAGCGAGGGTGGAACCCGGGTGTGGGCTCGCTCCCATTTACAGCTTTCATCGTTGGAATAATCATGGGGACAGGCCTGATCGCCTATTCTACGCGCACAACCTTCACAAGGTCATTCGAGAAACATGGAAAAGTCATTCCCGAGGCACGCCTACCACCTATGATTGTGGGTGCCGTTGTCTTACCTATAGGTCTCTTTTGGTTTGCCTGGTATGTATCCGTGCGAAGAGAGTATTCACCAATCACAGTGCTTACCCAAGTGACTAAGGACTTCTGACCCCCGAATCATCTGGATCCCACAGGTCTTCGCAACAGCATTCCTTGGCATGGGTAGCCTTGTGACTTTTTGGCAAGGAACGAATTATATCATCGACTGTTATGCATTCTACTCCAATAGTGCAATTGCGATCAACACGTTCATACGATCTATCGCTGCGGCGGGATTCCCCTTGTTCGCCAAATCAATGTACCACAAGCTAGGTGTGGCTTGGGCGACTTCAATCTTAGCGTTTTTGTGCGTGGCTTTTCTCCCCGTGCCGATCCTCTTCTACAAGTACGGAGCACAGATTCGAGAGAAATCCAGATTCAACCCCGAGTCATAAAATAACGCATGCGATAGAAACAGCTAGAGAGTTGGCGTCCAATCACCGAAACCGGCAGCCATTGGCGCTTCCTGAAAAACTCCTGTTTGACAAGCAACTGCTCTGAAACTCCAAAACATGGTCCCCTCAACGTTGATATGGAACCCCTAAATGGGAATTCTAAATGGCGTTCGTAAACGCTCTTCTCTACGTGATGGTCTTGACTTGTGGCGAAGATTATCCCGCACAGCGCCACATCAACATGCAGGTTTCCGCGCCGCTGAAACGTCGGTTGGTCGCAAAATCATGGTTCTCGATTGCCTTCGGAACCGCCAAATCAATGCTACTGTTTGAGCAGGGTGCGATCACATATACCGCTGGTCATTCAACTTTGTGTTCTCTAGCTGGTCACACCAAGGAAGGGTCAGTTCATCGCGACAGGTGGAGCAGTATCGCCGGTGGTGCGCAGGGAGTTCAGGTCATAGGCCGTCCGGTTTAGATATTCATAGGCTTGAGGACACCGACTTGATTCAAGAAAGGTGAAGCTTAACATGAAATACAATTGCTCACAGTCCAAACCAATGCTTAGTGCCAAATTTTCGCCACCACCACTGGTCGACGGGAAGACGCCGGAGAGTGATCGAGTTGACAAGCCAATGCTTTGGAATACGTTATCCTCATGTGACTCGAGATTCGTTCTTGCTCTAGCCCAAGCTCAAGGATCAGTCTATAGGAAGCTCTTGCCACGGCTTTTCCTCGCCCTCCTGGGGCTCAAAGAACCTATGCCTTGTCGGCCCTCGGCAAACGTTCCTGGGGGTTTCGTTTCGCTTCCATTGCTCAGCTGCGGAAATAGTCATTTTCCCCACATGGATCCTTCCTCTGTTAAACCTCGGACAATAAATGACATTCATACATTCATGCGCGTAACCTTGTACAGGAAATCCTCAAGTCAAACTTTGCTAGTTCATCTCGAGAGACATTGAGGTGGGTGTAATGAGTTTATCAGGTTCCAGTTCGGGCGCGGAGGGACAGCCTTCCGCGCTGAAACAGTATTAGCGCTCTATCAAGGTCAGGTTTGTGTTTAACTACGTTAAACGAATTACACGCTCGTCACTCTTTCCAACAAGGATGTTCGACATGCAGAGGATCGGATCCACAGGATGGAATGATCACGAACGCTCCCGCATCAGAACAGACAGCCTGTAGACCATGTTGTGTCTTGATTTTCGAGGATAATCCCCTGCAGAGTCGGCCCTGCCGCGCCCAAGAATGTCATGACATGGTCCTTCAAGCATTCAGGTATGGCCTCCGAAGGCCTACAATTTTCGAGCTCCTAGTATGCACTAGGCAGAGACCATTTGCAGTACTCCGTATTGCCGTCCATGGGAGTCCAAAACACCGCTTTTACGCCACTGTCAGCCGTCTAGTATCAAGCGTTACCCTGGACTCGATTCAGTCACACGTGTCTGCCCCATTTCAAAGCAGTTGCTTCACACAGTCAGACAATGGACCACGCCTTCCATGCTGTCGATCAATGCACACTTGACCTTTTTCGGTGCGGAGGTTGGAATCTCTCTAATTCCGTTCACGTGTTTGCGTCTTGAGCGGTATAAGAATCTCCAGAGGTCGCTACTATGATATACGTGGACAAGAATAGTTGAAACCAGAACATTGAGTGCCTCACGATGTCGTCTGAGAAGCCGATTACGGAGACTGTCGAGCCTATGTCGGCTGTCGACAGTCGTAAGGTGCGTGTGATAGCTCTAAACCGCGAGGTTGTGCTCTGACAGCTCGCAGCTCGATGTGGCAGAGGTCAGAGTCGTCAAAGGCAGTGAGGCCTACAACGAGGCGCTCATTGCCGAAAAACCTCCTGTCTTCCATCCAACTTCTCTTAAGCTCCTTTTATGCGTCTTGCTCGGTTTCTTCTGTCAAACCATGAATGGATTCGACGGGTCGTTGTTTGGAGGCTTGACTGCCAACAAAACGTTCCTGGAATTCTTCGATGGCGCGAACAAGGGTATGTGGGCAGGTCTTATCTCCGCGATGTATCAGATTGGAGGTGTCTGCGCACTCCCCTTTGTAGGGCCAGCGATAGACACGTGGGGTCGAAGGCCCGGTATGTTCATCGGCAGTGTCCTGATTATTCTTGGTGCTGTCATCACTGGTACCACTATCCATAACGCTAGTGTCCATCAATTCATGGGCGGCCGTTTCCTGCTTGGATTTGGCGTTTCCATTGCTTCTGCTGCTGGGCCGATCTACGTTGTAGAGACAACCCACCCGGCTTTTCGAGGTATTGCAACTGCATACTGCAACACGTTCTGGTTCACCGGCTCCATTCTGTCGAGCGGCGCCATCCGAGGCGGCCTCAATATCAGCGGCAACACCTCATGGCAATTACCGGTTTGGCTTCAAATCCTTTTCCCAGGTCTCATTTGCTTGTTCTGCTTCCTCATTCCCGAGTCTCCAAGATGGCTATACGTCAACAACAAAAGAGAAAGCGCGGTCAACATGCTCACTAAATGGCATGGTTATGGTAATCGTGAGAATGCTTGGGTGAAATTGCAGTTGGAGGAGTATGAGGAATTCTTGAATCTGGATGGCGCGGTGAGTATTTTCTTAGCTCACAATCTATGGATCTAACAGCGGTAGGATAAACGCTGGTGGGATTATCGTACACTGTTCAACACACGATCAAGTGTTTATCGCTTAGCGGCCAACTGCTGCTTCTCCATATTTGCGCAATGGGCGGGCAACGTATGTATCCTTCCATCTTTCATATTGTCGTACCGTCATGAGCTAACTAGAGTCTAGGGACCCTTGTCATATTTCCTCCCGGCTGTCCTAGATACCGCTGGTTACACAGAGAGCATCACACAGGCTAATATCCTATTGGGTTACGCCTGCTTTCAATTTTTCTTTGCGTTGCTGGGTGCTCGCTTTGTGGACCGCATCGGTCGTCGACCTCTGATGCTCTTTTCCATGGCTGGCTGCTGCCTTGTCTGGATTGGAGTGACTGCTTCAACTGGCATCTTTGCAGGGTCTGGACAAACGAATGACAATGCCGCCAGATCAACCGTGGCTTTCATTTTCTTGTTCGGCGCAGTGTACTCTTTCGGCATTACGCCTTTGCAAGCACTGTATCCAGTTGAGGTCTTGTCTTTCGAAATGAGAGCAAAGGGAATGGCGTTTTCTAGCCTGGCAGTCAACGCTGGTGGTATGCTAAACCAATTTGCGTGGCCCGTGGCCCTTGATGATATTGGTTGGAAGACTTATATTGTGTTCATTGTTTGGTGCGGTATCCAGACTGCTATCTGGTACTTCTTCCTCCCAGAAACTCGGAAGAGAACGGTAAGTACACTTCACTGCCGCTTTATGCTAGGTTATCTGATTGTTTCCCAGCTGGAAGAGCTCGACAAAATATTCGAGGCGCCGAACCCCGTCAAATTTTCTCTCAAAGCTCATAAACTTGCCATCAATCATGATAATCAAGTAGTTGCCACCGAGGATATTTGAATTGCGATTTCAGCTCCGTTGTTGCGATTATCAAAAAGATCAGTTGTCAAGCCACGTTCTACTGGATGACATACCGAGGGAGTCACCTTGCAGCCCTGGAATAAGTTCGAGAAGTAGGTCGGTCTCCATTTCGCTCACTCGGTCATCGAAGGCGCAGCAACCCCAAGCAGTTTTCTGGGATGGACCAGATAGATTGTCAATTTAAAACTTTCAAGTCGTTTTGACCAAGATATTTTGAGTCTTGGAAATGGAGGATTAAGCTCAACAAGCATGAGGATCGTCACATGATTGACATGGGGGCACTATGTTAGTAGCCTTTGATGGCTAACGTTGGCTACCCTGACCTCTAGACCTATTTCGTGCCTTCTTGTCCCCTTTGCAAGATGATACATCTTCCCTGAATCTAGCCCCTCCCCCCCTTGGCGATTGATGCACCTCCTCCTTCCCCCAACATCTTTCCCCAGGTTATTGTTTGCCTGACAAGTACAACTGGCGAGAGAAGCCGGGCCACGGACTCGCGGGGACCGCCCTACCTCAAACAAGGCTACACAGCCTTGGCGTTGAACTTTGACATCTTCCCGCTATAGAACTCGAACTCCAAACATGAAGAGATATCTTCGCATTCTACACTTTCGTGTCCAGAACCCAAAGTACCGGACAGCTGACTGGACGATACGCCACTCGAGTACATAAGTATGGGGCATTTCACAACATTCCCACGCATTGCCCCAACGCTTAGCGTGAGGATCCCCGATTCCACAGGGCCTTGTTCGAGGCTGTGGGGAAGGCTGCATTAGGAAGCCGTAAAGTGTCTAAATTAGCGAAATCCTACCACTTCGCCAACATCTATCTCAAGCCAGTCTCTTTTGGTACAGTTCTCCAACTCTCTAGCGGTGAAGGCAGAGCTGGCATCGCATATGCTACAATCCTACTCGGGGTAATCAATACCAAAGCTCTCACCACTCGGAGAAGGCCAGGGGGGCCGTTTTCCACGTGTGGTCCCTCAAGCATAAAGACGGGCCTTCGCCGTACCTCTATCTCATTTGGGGGCCGCAGTGTTGAGACGTGTACAGATCATCCAGCATGGCTCTCGTCAACAATTACAACTTTCTCGTCGTGTTTTTCGTCACCTTCGGATCTCTGACCTATGGATACAACTCCGCTATCATCGGCGCCGTCATTGGACTGCCTTCGTTCTTCGAGTACTTCAGCATAGACATAAAGTCCAACGAAGGCTCTCGGATCACAGGTGGTGAGTACGCGGGCTTCTTGCTCTCGTAGCTCGACTTGGCTGATTGAACCCATCTTGAAGCTACCAATGGATTGTTTGCTGGTGGCGGCCTTCTCGGCTGCTTCTTGATCACGTATCTGGCTGACAAGATTGGGCGAAAGAGGTCTATCCAAGCCACAGCCGTTCTGTGCATTATTGCAGGTGCACTGCAAGCAGGATCAGTCCACATTGCTATGTTCCTGGTCGCCCGTTTCATGATGGGAGTCGGTGTTGGTATGGTCAATGTGATCACCCCTTTGTACCAGTCGGAGGTGTCTCCAGCAAAATCAAGGGGCCGCCTGGTTGGATCCCATGGCTTTATCCTCTGCGTTGGTTATGTAAGACAGGGCTGCAAGATGTGAGTGGAATGTCTGCTGACACACACTCAGGGGCTTGCCGGCTGGACAGGCTATGGATGCTATTTCTTGAAAAGCCAGGTCGCCCAATGGCGCCTCTGTTTGGCTCTTCAGATTGTGCCTCCTCTTTGTCTCTTGCTCGGTTCACCCTGGCTACCTGAGTCTCCCCGCCATCTCGTCGCAAGAGACCGACAAGAAGAGGGATTCGCAATCTTGAAACGGCTCCATCACGCCCCTGGAGACATCGACTTCACCATTGCGAGAGAAGAACTCTACCAAATTCGACAGCAGTTAGAGCTTGAGAAAAGAGAGGGCTGGCAACGGGGCTACATCCAAGGGTGGATATTGTTGTTTTCCAAAAAATCTTACCGAAAGAGACTGCTGTTTGGTTTCGTCCTGCTGTGAGTCCAGTCTACTACACGTTTCTGTGATTCCTCTAACGGCTCCATCTAGCGGGTTGGTCCAGAGTACAGGTATGGCAGAAATCTCCGTCCGTCTTGAATGCCACTGATTCCCTCCTGCAATCTAGGTTGCCTTGTGATCAACAATTACCAGGTGTTGCTCTACAACGGTCTTAATCTGTACGGAGCAATGCCACTGATGTTGTATGCAATTTGGGACACGTGGGCCGCATTCATGAATTTTGTCAATGCCATGTTGCTTGATAAAGTCGGACGCATACCCATCATGGTCGTTGGACAGGTAGGGTACAAGACTCCTCCGCCCTTTTGCGCTGGCTAATGGCCTAGCTTGGTTGCTCGGTCTCCGTCGCTGGCTTCGCTGCCTGCCTTGCTCGCTACGGCGGAACTGACAATAAGATTGGAAATGGTTTTGGAGTCTTCTTCCTGTATCTCTGTAAGTGATGTACCATCCGTTGCAAGCTTCCATCCTTCTTGCTGACCAGTCCGAAGTCGTGACCTTCTTCGGCGGCTCCATGGACGCCTCCTCCTATGTCTACAGTTCCGAGATCTTCCCCACAAGCATTCGAGCTCAGGGGAGTGGCTTCAGCGTATCTGGTCTCTTCGCCTTCAGCCTCATCTACACCATGTGTGCCCCGGTCGCATTCAATACCATTGGATGGAAGTACTATCTGATATTCATCATCATTCCCCTGTTCGGTGCCCTCGGGATGTATCTCTTCTATCCAGAAACAAAGGGGCTCGCGCTGGAGGAAATCGCAGCTAAGTTTGGCGACGAGGTCGCTGTCGACCTGACGAATCTCTCGGCTGAAGAGCGGCTCCGCCTCGACAAGACCCTCGTCAACAGCGAAATCATGGAGCTCGAGCATAAGGTGTAAAAGGAGCAGTGTGAAAGTAGCAGGACGACAGGTTAGGTGTGGATCTGTACTATGTACCAGAGGGAACAGCCGGAGAAGCCTCCCGAGTCGTATGCTCTTCTCTCTCGCAATTAACCCGCAGTGGAAGACTGAAGTTCAGGCAAGGTCACTGATGCTAGAAAAATATGAAGGTGTTATCTGGCCTCATAGTCAAGTAATCCAAATGCTTCATATACAACTAGGCCCCTTCATTTTGCCTTTGGTTATTAATAGCTAGCCAATTATGTAAGATTTGTGTATCAGCCGAGGACCTGCTGAACTCTTCCCGTCTTTATCCCACTGTAGGGAGAACCATACGTCAAATATTTTACATTAGTATATCTCATGATCCTCACCATGGAAAAACCTCAAGATCGCAGAGGCAACAACAATGCCATCGTGTTCCAACACCGCAGTCTTCTTCCTTTCCTCCGCAAAATCCGAGTCCTTAATCCCCCCATTCGCCTTCCGCATATCGACTTGCCTGTGGACCATCTTCTCATCAAAGCCAAGGTGACCCTGCGTGGTGAACAGCTTATCCCGCAAGTACACACCCTGAACAAAAGTATGATCGGTGCGGCCCCAGATATGCACATCGTCCCTGAGGCCAAGCAGGTCCGTGTACTTCGCCGACGGCGCGTCACTCACATGGTCCTGGTGCATTTGATGCAAATGAATACTGGGCTCTTCCACACAGAAGAGGCGTCGCCCGATCTCCGTCAGCTCGATCTTTGTATGTGCCAGCTCCCAGTCGTTTTCCGGGTGTGGCCCGACTTTGCCACCCAGCATGCGGCACAGCAGCTGATGCCCAAAACACACCCCACTGAACCGCATCTGGGGCCGCTGCTGCCACAGGTCCTGGAGCAGCTTGACCAGCTTCAGGATCCATTCGTCGTTGCCGTGTGCGTCGTACATGCTTCCGGTGACTAATACGGCCGTCGTATCCCCGGGTATCTCTTCTATCGTGGGAACGTGCCCGGCATTCTCAGTGCCGTCTTCCACCACGTAGTGCATATCTGTCTCGATTCCCAGGGGTGGGTCGTGCTTTATCCCTGCTTCTGTGAATAGATTATCCAGTATCTCCCCAAAGCTCCCCTTCGTCGCCATCGTATTTGGATGCGGCTCATCCGTCTCGAGGATGAGCATTCGGACGACATCGTTCTTCATATCGTCTGCTTGTGCTTTGTTATGATGTCTGCCAGCCTTTAATTCTAGCCGGTTCTGAAATCTCTACAAGACGGGACTAAGGAAAGTACTAATGTGCATGATATTGAATGGTCGTGAGCAGCGCTCAAGGCGGTACCTACTCTTTGAGATAGGTCTTGTTATATCTTCCCTTGGTAGAGTGGGCCACGTCTCTGCGTCATAGCACATCATTCCGAATATCTTGAAAGCACAGAGTTTTGCGTAGATTTTCTTGAGATCCGCTTTGAGAGAGGTGAGGTCCTGCAAACTAATTATGACAAGCACAAACCTGAGCGACACGTTGTGCCAAGATCTCGACCACGACGACATGAGGTCATGCCAAGGGGACGCTCTGGTTGCTGTTCTGGACTCCTGGCAGGCTGGCACCTACAGTAACCTCCTCCGCATCTGTATGCCTAAGCTGTACTCCGTACATACTGTAAAGCACCACTGGCAGACCTCCAGCTAAGTTGGGGTCCCAATAAGGGCATGGAGATCGAGATCTGGGGCTTCTGGCTTGGGTTTATAAAGGGGCAAGATACATTCAGATTGCCGAACGATAAACGGAAGGTCGTGCGATTGAACCTCACTCCGATACTCAGATGCCTGGTGCGCCT